>NC_086099.1:172694282-173326013 GCF_963921235.1 Mobula hypostoma
CTTCCCTACACTATATTGCATCTGCCATTTCTTTGACCATCTCCTAATCTGTCTAAGTCTTTCTGTAGATTCCCTACTTCCTCAACACCATCTGCTTCTCCACCTATCTTCATATCATCCACAAATTTGGCCACAATTACATCATCCAAATTATTTATCAGGCAAGATTTCCCATTAATGAAACCATGCTGTGCATGCTCATGAGCCTGGCATTAGGAACTGCATTTCAATTGAAATGAACAGGGAATAGCAGGGACATTTTTGCTAAGAGTGGCCAACAAATCCTGGATTTCTGCATTTGCATAGCAATCCCAAAATTGATGGCATTTGGTCCAAGAAGGGAAGGCATTTCAGCACTGTTGGCATTTTCAATTTGATTGCAACCCATAATATCCACTGAATGCTGTCAAGAATGTCCAGCGAGGGAGGAGTAAATCTACCGCTAATTTATAGTGCTCAACCCATCTTTTATTTTCAGATAAGACATCTGAATCATAAAGGAAAATGTTTAAAATGTGCAAATAAACATGTGGTCAGATCTGAGAATTCTGGAATGAGGAACAGGGTGCTTTCAAACGAAGAAAAGGAAACAAAATGATTGTAAATTTTATAAGAGGGCAGTAATTCGTTGAAAGCAGTATCATAGATAAGACATGGTAGTGAAAAAGGCTTTCAGCACACAGGCCTTCATCCATTAGGGACCTGAGCATTGGTGATGGGGTATAATCTTGCATTTGTAGCAGTAGTTAGTGAGGCCGCACTTGGAGCAGCATGTACAGCTTTGGTTACCCAGTGCTTAAACCGGAAAGAGTGCAGAAGAGATGTACAAGGATATTGTCAGCACTAGAATCCTTGAAATATCGGGAAAGGTTTGCCAGGCCGGGTTTTTATTCCTTGGAATGTGGCAGATTGAGGGGCTACTTTACAGAAATTTTTAGAATTATAAGAGGCAAAGATAAGGTGGATGGCAAGTCTTTTACCCGGGGCAGAAGAGTCCAGAACATGGGGCATATGTCCAGGATAAAAGGGAGAAGAATTAAAAGCAACTTTTTCCACACAGAGGTTGGTGAGTATATGAAATGAGCTACCAGAGGATGTGTTTGAAGCAGATAAATTCGTATCTTTTAAGAAACACTTGGTTAAGTACATGGAGGGCGGGGCTTGGAAGGACATGGGCTGAATTCTGGAAATTAGGACTAACTGGATGGACAGCATGGCCCAGTTGGGCTGAAGGGCCTGTATCCAGCTGTATTCCACTATGATTCATCCTGTATTGTTTGCCAATCTTCAAAAACTTTGATGACATCAGTCCTACAATTACCTATCAATTACATGGTTTAAATTAACGACAGTAAAAAGAAATTAGGAGTAAATAAATTTATAACTCTGTTTGGAAAAGAAAGGAATACTCAAGAGGGTAAAAGTTAAGTAAATGAGGACCAGCCTCATAATTATGACAACAATGACCAAATTAGTGAGGGAACTTGACCAGCAGTTTATCTCCTGATTTTCCAAACTCAGTCTGCCACCTACATGACTCACATCAGGAGTATACTGCAATAATATTGATTTACTTGAATGAATACAGATCCAGCAATACTCAAAAAGATCAACAGAATCTAAGAGAGAACTGTCCAATTAACTAGCATCCAGCCACAACATTAACCTTTCCTCTCTTAACGACTTACCACAAAAGAGCCACTTCCCTGAGGGTTTTCATAGAACCTTCCAAATCAATAAATATTAACAACTGGAAGTACAGGACAGTAGTCAGATAGAAACATAATCACTTTGTAGTCCATTTCAAGACAAACAATTGTAAATCGGAAACACACTGCCATTCCTTTATTATTTAAATTACCAGTAATCTCCTTTACACAAACATTGTAATTACTTCTTCTTCTGAATACATGAAATATTTAATTTTAACCACAAACAAGAGAAATCAAAGTAACACACAAAATGCTGGAGGAACACCTGGCCTGGCCTGCTGAGTTCCTCCAGCATTTTGTGTGTATTACTTCAGTTTTAACCATTTCATTTTGCGTTCTGTCAAATCTTGCAGTACATATTTTCTCCTTTACCTTATGCTCCTCTGCTCTTCGTTGTTCTATCTCAACAACAGAACTTCCAGTCACATTGTCAATGGTCTCATTTATTCCTGTCCTAAATAATAAATGGAAGAAAATTAACAAAATTGAGTAAGATCAAGCCAATTAGCCATAATCATAGCAGAAACATTTGACCTATCAGGTCCGTTCCTCCTTTAAGCACTCCATGCTATCTTGTAAATGTAAGTCATTATTTGGTAACTATTTTGAGTGTGATTATGCCCTCATTAAATATCTAGAGATGTTTTACTATATTCAGACGGCTCATATAAATAGAGAATGTTTTTTTCGTGGTGATTATCCAGCAGTAGTAGTGCTTATTAATAACCTGAAGATGGAGACACAAATCTACAAACGTGCATAAGTTTTTAAAAAATAACTCTTAATTTAAAAAGCAGACTTTGAAGACTGAAGGAAGAAATTAAGCAAGATTTCAGAAGTAGTAATCCAGGTTACTCCTAGCGACTTGTACCTGAGAGCAATGAACTAGGAGGATAGTGCAGATAGATGATGAGACTTGACCAAAGAGATGGTGCTAGACACTCAGTTTCACAAGTATTTTGGTCACTGGGGCCAGTTCAGGCGAAGGTGATGTCTATAGAGCACAGAAGGGTTGTACCTTAATAGAGATGGAACAAATATCATCACAGACAGGTTTGCTATGGCTGTTGGGAAGGATTTAAATGTATTTAGCAGAAAGCTGAGCTAAGATTCAAAGGGGGAAAGAGCATATATGAAAATGTTAAGATTAAGGTAAGAGACAGTTTGGAAGATGAGGCAAACACATGTTACAGGGCTAAGGGGATCAGGGGGTATGGAGGGAAGGCTGGTACAGGGTTCTGAGTTGGATGATCAGCCATGATCATACTGAATGGCGGTGCAGGCTCGAAGGGCCGAATGGCCTACTCCTGCACCTATTATCTATGTTTCTGTGTTTACAGAGAGAATAAAACACAGAAAATGGGCCATCTTCCACATGTCCAGACATCAAAATGCGAATAGTATTATATGAGATGAAGGCAGTGATAAATATGGTGTAAAAATGGGCAGAAATAGTCACTTGTCCCTGGGTGCAGGGTTTTCAGACAAGATAGGCTGGAGGTTAAAAAGGCAATATTGATTTAAGGAAGAAACACAGCTGTCTGAAAGCATATATAGGAAACACTGGAGCTAAATCTATGCTCAAGCAAGCTCCAATACACAATGTGATAAGGAACAGACAACACATTGCTTTTTGCAAGCAAGAGAAAATCTGCAGATGCTGGAAATCCAAGCAACATACACAAAATGTTGGAGGAACTCAGCAGACCAGACAGCATCCATAGAAAATAGTATAGGCCGAAGCCCTTCATCAGGACTGAAAAAAAAAGATGAGGAGGCAGAGAAAGAAAGTGGGGGAGGGAAGGAAGAAACACAAGGTGATAGATGAAACAGAGGGGGGGGTGAAGTAAGAGCAGGGAAGTTGATTGGTGAAAGAGAGACAGGGCTGGAGAAGGGGGAATCTGATAGGAGAGGACAGAAGGCCATGGAAAAAAGAAACCAGAGGAAGGTGATGGGCAGGCAAGGGAAATGAGAATAGGGAATGGTGAAGCGGTGGGGGGGGCATTACTGGAAGTTCGAGAAATCAGTGTTCATGCCATCAGGTTGGAGGCTACCCAGATGGAATATAAGGTGTTGTTCCTCAAACCTGAGTGTGGGCTCATCACAACAGTGGAGGAGGCCATAGACTGACATGTTACTATGGGGATGGGAAGTGGAATTAGAACGGATGGCCACTGGGAGATCCCACTTGTTCTGGCAGATGGAACGTTAGGTGCTCGGTGAAGCAGTCTCCCAATCTACGGCAGGCCTCACTGATATACAGGAGGCCACAGTGGGAGCACCGGATACAGTAGATTACCCCAATAGACTCACAGGTGATGTGTTGCCTCACCTGGAAGGACTGTTTAGGGCCTTGAATGGTAGTGAGGGAGGAGGTGTAGGGGCAGGTGAAGTACTTGTTTCGCTTATAAGCAGAAGTGCCAGGAAGGAGATCAGTGGGGACACAAATGGACAACGGAGTCACTTCAGGAGCGATCCCTGCGGAAAGCAGAAAGTGGGGGGGAGGAGGGAGGGAAAGGTGTGCTCGGTGGTGGAATCCTGTTGGAGAAAGGGGGAATTTCGGAGAATTATTTGCTGGATGCTAAAGCTAATGGAGTGGTAGTTGAGGACACGAGGAACCCTATCCTTGGTAGGGTGGCGGGAGGATGGGGCAAGATATGCATGAAATGGAAGAGATGCGGTTGAGGGCAGCATTGATGGTGAAGGAAGGGAAGCCTCCTTTGAAGGAGGACATCTGCTTAGTTCTGGAAAGAAAAGGCTCATCCTGAGAGCAGATGTGGAGGAGATGGAGGAATTGAGAGAAGGGGATGGCGTTTTTACAAGTAACAGGGTGGGAAGAGGTGTAGTCTAGGTAGCAGTGTGAGTCAGCGGGTTTATAATCGATATCACTAGATAAGCTGTCTCCAGAGATAGAGAAAGCGAGGTTGAGAAAGGGGAAGGTGGTGTTGGAAATGGACCAGGTAAATCGGAGGGCAGGATAGAAGTTGGGGGCAAAGTTGATGAAGTCAATGAGCTTCACATGAGTGCAGGAAGCAGCACCAATGCAGTCGTCGACATAGTGTAGGAAAAGTTGGGAAGTCACATCATCAATGTAGGCTTGGAACATAGACTGTTCCACATAGCCGACAAACAGGCAGGCATAACTGGGACCCATGCGAGTGCCCATGGCTACCACTTTTGTTTGAAGAAAGTGGGAGGAGCCAAAGGAGGAATTATTTAGAGTGAGGACAAGTTCCGCTAGGCAGAGGAGAGTGATGGTAGAGGAGAACTAGATGGACCTGGTGTCCAGAAAGAAACGGAGAGCTTTGAGCCCTTCCTGGTGGGGGAAGGAGGTGTAGAGGGACTGGACATCCATAGTGGAAATAAGATGATCGGGACCAGGAACTTGAAATCATTGAAAAGATCAAGAGTATGTAAAGTGTCATGGATGCAGGTAGGAATGGACTGTATCGGGGGGATAAGACTGAGTCCAGGTATGCAGATGTAAGTTCAGTGGGACAGGAACAAGCAGAAACAATGGTCTATCAGGACAGGCAGGTTTGTGGATCTTGGGTTGGAGGTAGAGATGGGAGGTGTGTGGTGCATGAACTGTGAAGTTGGTGGCAGTGGATAGGAGATCCCCAAAGTTAATAAGATCAACAATGGTGTGGGAGACAATGGCCTGGTCCTCCTAAGTGGGGTCCTGTTTGAGGGTTAAGTAAGAGGAGGTGTCTGACAGTTGTCACTGGGCCTTAGCAAGGTAGAGGTCAGTCTGCCAGATTACTACAGCACCTCCCTTATCTGATGGTTTGTTGCTAAGATTAGGATTAGTGCAGAGAGAGTGGAGAGCAGAGTGTTGGGAAGGAGTGAGGTTGGAATTGGAGAGAGGACTGGTGAAGTCGAGACAGTTGATGTCCTGTCAGCAATTGGCAATGAAAAGATCCAGATCAGGCAGAAGACCAGAGCGGGATATCCAGGAAGAGGAAGAGGGTTGAAGACAGAAGACGGTCACTGATGTGGGCTGGAGAGCCCTTGCCAAAGAAGTAAGCATAGAGTCGGAGGCAGTGGAAGAAGAGCTCAGCATCGTGGCAGGCACAGAACTGACTGAGCTGTGGGTGCGGGAGGACAAAGGTGAGGCCCTTACTGAGGACGTCTTACTTCAGCGAGGGGAAGGTCAGAGGGGATGGGGAAGACCTGGCACAGATGAGAGCAGGAATCAGTGTGAGGAAGGGGGTTGGTAGTGTCAGAGCAGAGGGGAGGGTTGGGGTGTTCCTGTAAGGTGAGGTGAGAGGGAGATGGAGTCTCCAAGGACCCAAGAGCTGGCGGTGGGAACTGAGCAACACGGGATTGCAGAGTGGTGGTAGGGGAAGGGGAGATGAGGGTTCCAGTGGCAGCATGTGAAGACCCAGCCTGGAGGTGCTGTTGGTTAAGGCTGGAGTTGGAGTTGGAGGTTATGTTTTTGCTTATGTTTTAAATGAACAGCAATCATAGCCAGTGTATAACTACTCTCTTCTCCCAACACCAGCACCAGCCTATTCTTCTTCTATCTAATGCCATGTGAACTTCTATATCCAAGTGAGAAAACATACAGTCTATGCCTGAAAGAAGGTAGTTATCACAGTACATTTCCTTAGTGTTACACACCAGGTGTATAGGTCACTCCTTATCTGCTTAATTCTCTGCAGCAAGATTTGTACTGCAACCTCTCATTCTGTGGCAAGGGTGCAAACAACTGAACTTGGCAATTAGAATTAAAGAGAATCCCACGGCATTCTAAAATACATCGTGCAGAGGAAAACTAGGCAGAGGGTAGGACCATTCAAGAATAAAAGATGGAACGTGTGTTAAGGTGAAGAATGTGGGTGAGGTCCTAGAGGAGCACTGTGCATGGGTATTTATCAAGAAGAACCTGGAAGATCAGTGTTGAGAATGCTAATATGCTGCGGTATTTTGAGGCAACGGGAGTAGTTCTTGGGAGATGTTCTTAGAGAGCATTAGGTAGATGACACCCAGGGCCTGATGGGATTTAGATTATTGACGGAGGTTGAAGATGAAGTTGCTGAGATCTTGACCAATGTCTTTGTGTCCTCTCTGGTCACAGGTGAGGTTCCAGAGTAGCCATTTTTGTTCCATTATTTAAGAGAAATAGGGATAATTCTTGAAACTATAGACCAGCAAGTCTCACATCTGTGGCAGGCAAGTTACTGAAGAGAATTCTCAGGGGTAGGATTTATGAGTATTTGGAAAACCACCAGCTAATTAGGGAGAGTCAGTATGAAAAAAAAAGTCAAGCCACCAGAGATGGGTGACTTATTGTGTCAACTCTCAAGGGAATCATTAATAACCCCTTTTACAACTACTCCAGCTGAAATCTGTACTGTAGCCACAGACACGGCAGGAACATTGTTTCAAGCTACTTAAAAGAACTAGCGATCTTCAGACCTGACAGACTCGACACTCCAGACCACCCAGGGACAAATGTAGCAGCTGGAAGCTCAGGGAAAGTCTCTGTTCTTTCAGGAAATGTGGCTCTTGAGAAGTGCAGGACCCGAAGATCCCCCACCTCCCTACCATCTTCCTGGCTAATATACTGAGTCTGAAGATCTCACAGTACGACTGCAGTACCAGAAGGGCAACAGGAACCATTGTGTACTCTGCTTCACAGAGACATGGCTCAACCCCAGCAGCGACACAACAGTGCTGTCAGGTAAAGGAAGAGGCAATGTCATAGAGTCATAGAACATGACACCACAGAAACAGGCCCTTCGGTTCACCTAGCCAGTGTCGAACCATTAATCTGCCTAGTCCTGTTAATCTGCACCTGAACCACTGCCTTCCATACCCCTGCCATTTACTTACTTAAATGTTGAAATCGACCCTGCCTCCACCACTTGCACTAACAGCTCATTCCACACTCTCACTACCCTCTGAGTGAAGAGAACCCCCTCATGTTCCCAATAAACATTTCATCCTTCACCCTTAACCCATGACCTCTAATTGTAGTCTCACCCAACCTCAGTGGGAAAAGCCTGCTTGCATTTACCCTATCTATAAGCCTCCTAAATTTGTATATCTCTTTTAAATCTCCCATCATTCTCCTACACTCTAGGGAATGAAGCCCTAACCTTTTCAAACTTTCCCTGTAACTCAGGCCCTCGGGTCCCGGCAATATCCTTGTGTCCAAATACGTATACATCAGCTCCCTTAGACTACCTTCCAGTTACTAATGTCAGGCTCATCCTTGTATCCAAATACGTATACATCAGCTCCCTTGGACTACCTTCCAATTACTTTCCCACTACTAATGTCAGGCTCATCAGCCTAAAATTCCTGGCTTATTCTCTGAACCTTTCTTAAACAAAGGAAAAACTTTAGCTTTCCTGCCATCCTCCGTCACCTCACCCGTGGCCAAGGGTGTTATAAATATCTCTCCTAAGGCCTCTGCAATTTCTGCACTAGCCTCCCACAGGGTTCAAGGGAACACATTGTCAGGCCCTGGGGATTTATCCACCCTAATTTGCCTCAAAGCAGCAAACATCTCCTCCTTGGTAATCTGCATAGGGTACACGACCTTACTGCTGCATTGCCTCATATCTATCGTGCCATGTCCATCTCCCGTCGATGCCACGTCCATCTCCCAAGTAATTGCTGATTGCATTTAAGATCTCCCCGGTCTCTTTTGGCTCCACACATGGGTGACCTCTCTGATCTGCCAGAAGACCAATTTTGTCCCTTGTAACCCTTTTGCTCACAATATATTTATTGAAGCCCTTTGGATTCTCCTTCATTTTGTCTGCTAGAGCAGCCTCAAGTCGAGTTTATTGTCATTTCGCCCATAAGCTGCTGGTACAGTACACAGTAAAAATGAAACAATGTTCCTCCAGGACCCTGGTGCTACATGAAACAACACAGAACTAGACTATGTGAGGCAGCACAAGGCTACACTAGACTACGTAAAACAACATAAAAACTGCACTAGACTACAAACCTGCACAGGACTACATAAAGTGCACAAAACAGTGCAGGGCAGTACAATAATTAATGAACAAGAAAATAGGCACAGTAGAGGACAAATAACAATATAATAATAAATGATGTAGATGTCAGTCTAGACTCTGAGTATTGAGGAGTCTGATGGCCTGAGGGAAGAAACTGTTGCACAGTCTGGTCGTGAGAGCCTGAATGCTTCAGTACCTTTTGCCAGATGGCAGGAGGGAGAAGAGTTTATTTGAGGGGTGCGTGGGGTCCTTCACAAGACTGATAGCTTTGCGGGTGCAGCGTGTGTCTTCTTTAACCTCATGTCTTCTTTAAGCCGTCCTGACTTCCTTAAGTGTTCTCTTGCATTTATAAAACTCAAGTATCTCACTGTTCCTACCTGCCAAAGCCTGCTATGCACCTCCATCTTTTTCTTAGCCAGGGCCTCAACATCTCTTTGAAACCCAAGTTCCCTAAACCTGTCATCCTTGTTTATTTATTCTGACAGGAACATACAAACCCTATACTCACAAAATTTTATTTTGGAAGGAATCCCAATTACCAAGTACACCTTTGCTAGAAACCAACCTGTCTCAATCCACACTTATCAGGTCCTTTCTGATAGCGCCAAAATTGGACATATTCCAACTTAGAACATCAACCCAAGGACGAGACTTATCCTTTTTCATAATTACCTTGAAACTAATGACAACTGTAATAAATACAAAGCATTCTCCTACACAAACTTCTGTCAGCTGCTCTGTCTCATTCCCTAATAGGATATCTAGTATCACACTCTGATACTCTGAAGAGCTGGGCTTCTTGTACTGATTCAAGAAACATTCCTGAATACACTCGACAAACTCTTTTCTGCCCAGCCCTTTTGCAGTATGGGAGTCCTAGTCCATACGTGAAAAGTTAAAACCACCTACTTTCACAACCTTATGTTTCATGCAACAGTCCATGATCTCTCTACAAATTTGCTCCTCTAAATCCCGTGGACTATTGAGTGATCTATAAAATAATCTTATTAATGTGGTCATAGCTTTCTTATTCCTCAGTTCTACCCATAAAGCCTCACTAGATGAGTTCTCTAGTCTGTCTCGACTTGGCACTGCTGTAACATTTTCCCTTACTAATAACGCCACCCCTTCCCTTTTAATCTCTCCTGAACTATCACGTCTATAACAATGAAACCCTGGAATACTGAGCCGCCAGTCCTGGCCCTCCTGTAACCAAGTCTCACTAATGGCTACAATGTCATGGGTCCATGTGCTAAGCTCATCCACCTTTCCTACAATATTGCTTGCATTGAAATATACGCAGCTAAGAACGCTTGTTTCACCATGCTCAATTTTTTTATTCCTTTCCACGTATATAGGCTTAACACAACACCTTTCCCCACAACCAGTCCACTATCTGTTCTGGGGTTCTGGTTCCCATCTCCCTGCAACTCAAGTTTAAATACTCCCCCATCCCCATGCAGCACTAGTAAACCTTCCCACTAGGATAATAATCCTCCTCCAGTTCAGATGCAAATGATCCCTTCTGTACAGGTCCCAACTTTCCTGTGAGAGATCCCAATGATCCAAAAATATGAAACCCTCCTTCCTACACCAACTCATTAGCCATGTGTTAAACTGTATGATTGTTCTATTTTTAGCCTCACTAGAACATGGCATGGGTAACAATCTTGAGATCACAACCCTGGAGGTCCTGTCCTTTAACTTAGCAACTAGCTCCCTCAAATCACTTTGCAGGACCTCATCATCCATCCTACCCACGTTGACCACGACTTCAGGCTGTTCACCCTCCCACATAAGAATACTGTCGACTCAGTATGAGATGTCCCTGACCTGGGCACCTGGGAGGAAACAAACCATCCAGAAATCCTGTTTTCATCTACAGAACCTCCTTTCTGTTCCCCAATCAACAAATTCTCCATCACTAAAGCTCATCTCTTCTCCCACCTTTCCTGCTGAGCCACAGAGCCAAAATCAGTGCCAGAGACTTGACCACTGTGGCTTTCCTCTGCTAGGTCACACCTTTCCCCCCTACCCAACAGTATCCAAAGAGGGGTACAGCCACAGGGATACTCTGCATTGGATGCCTGTCTCCTTTCACGCTCCTGACAGTCACCCAGTTACCCTTGGGTGTAACTACCTCCCTGTATGTCCTGCCTATCACAGCTTCCCAAATGAGCCAGAGTTTGTCCAATTCCAGCTCTGACTCCTTAACCCAGACTGTTAGAAGCTTGAACTGCATGCACTTCTTAAAGGTGTGGTCATTAAGAGATACTGAAGGTCCCCCTGCCTTCCCACATCCCGCATGCTACATTCCACTATTCTGTCTGGCATCCCCACTGCGCTAAGCGTGCAGTCAGAAAGAAATAAAGAATACATAATAAAAAAAAAAATCTGCCTATGGCCTACACCTCTCCTAAACCTCTATGTGCCAAAGAGCCAAAAGCTTCAACTCCCCACTCCAACACTGGACCACTCAGACAATGGCCACTCCGCTTAATCCTAACTTCTTTTTATTGGATCTTGCTAAGCGCCTGCTGATGCCCTCCTGATCATTGCAGGGGACTTCAACCAGGCCAACTTGATGAAGTCTTACATATTACCACAAACATATCACCTGCAGAACCAGAAGAGCCAACACACTCGATCACTGTTACACTGCCATCATGAATGCATACCATGCCATCCGACATCTGCATTTTGGCAAGTCCGATCACCGGTGTATAATTCTACTCCTGGCCACAGGCAGGGACTGAGGTCTGCAGCACCAGTGTTCGGAATGGTGAAAGTATGGTTAAGGGAGATGGAGGTGCGTTTAGAGGACTAGTTTGAATCAGTGGACTGGGCCATATTCAGGGATTCATCCTCAGATCTGAATGAATATGCCACGGCCATTAATGACTTCAGCAAGACCTAATAGATGAGTGTGTGCCTTTGAAAACATACCAAGTCTTCTCAAACTATAGAATCCCTGGATGAACCAAGAGATTTATAGTCTGCTGAGGGCTAGATCTTGGCATTCAAGAACAGCAATTTAGACCCATTCTTGTAAATCCCCACAGCATCCAGTGACCCTGTGATCTCTGCCTCGCTGATGTCAGAGCATCCTTCAAGATGTTGTAAGGCATCAGATCTCAGGCAGAGAACTGAAAATTGTACCAACAGGTTGAAGTGTTAAGGAGACCTTCAACCTCTCACTGCTGCAATCTGCTTCAAAAAAGCAGCAATCACACCAATGCCCAAGAAGAGCAAGGTGAGCAACCTAAATAACTATTGACTGGCAGCACTCACATCTACCAAATGAAGTACTTCGAGAGATTAGTTAAAGATAGAGTTAACTCCTGCCTGAACAAGGACCTGGGCCCACTGCCACAATGGGTCTACAGAGGATGCAATCTCACTAGCTCTCCACTGTGACTTGAAGCACCTGAAGAAGAACAATATCTATGTCAGGCCGTTGTTTATCAATTACAGCTTGGCATTCAACACAATCATCCCTTCAGTATTAATCACCAAGCTTCTAAACCTGGGCCTCTGTACCTCCCTCTGCAAATGGATCATCAGGAGACCACAGTCAGGTCAGATCAGTAGGAACATCTACTCCTTGCTGACAATCAATGCACGCACACCTAACAATGCATACTTAGCCTACAGCTCTTCTCACTCTACACTCATAACTGTGTGCGGCTTAGCACATGTCAAATGCCATTAATACATTTGCAAATGACACCTCTGCTGCTGGTAAAACCTCAGAGGGCGACGAGGTTGAGTACAGGAGTGAGATACTGTAGATCGGCAGATTGAGTGGCATTGAAACAACAACCTTGCATTCAGCATCAGCAAGACCAAGAAACCGTGGAGTTCAGGAAGGGAAGGTCAAAAGAACATACACGAGTCTTCACTGAGGGGTCAACGATAGAAATGATGAACAGCATTAAGTTCCTGGGTGTCAACATCTCTGAGGATCTGTCCTGGGTCTAAAATATTGATGCAATCATGAAGAAAGAACACTAGTGTCTCTACTTCATTAGAAGTTTGAGGAGATTTTAGTAAGGCATTTGACAAGGCCCTACATAGGCCCACACAGAAGATTAAAATGGGATCCATGGTGAATTGGCTATCTGGATTCAGAATTTGCTTGCCCATTGATACAGAGGGTAGTGGTCAATATGACCTAGTCTGGCTGGAGGTCTGTGACTGGTGGTATTCCACAGGCATCACTGTTTGTGATATGTATAAACAACCTGGATAAAATCGTAGATTGGTGGATTAGTACACTTGCAGACGATACAAAAATTGGTGGAGTTATGGATAGCACAGAAGACTGCCAAGGCCTACAGCAGAATATAGATCAGTTACAGATATGGCAAATGGAATTGAACACAACTAAATATGAAGTGGCGCACTTTGGGAGATCAAATGTAAAAGGACAGTAAACTATTAATAAGACCCTTAACAGTGTTGATGTTTAGTAGAACAACAAATTTCATGAAACACATCAATGACAATAAACCTGTTTCTTTAAAGTGGCTACACAGGTTGATAAGGTTGGTGCAGAAGGCATACAGCATGTCCTCCCTGAAAATGCTTCCACAGGTGATAGGCTGGTAAAGAAGGAATATGATACTCTTGCCTTTATTAGTTGAGGAACTGAGTTGGAGAGTCTGGGAGTTATGTCACAGCTTTTTAAAACTCTATAGTCAGATTATATCCAGGGTATTGCATTCAATTATGTTTGTTCCATTACAGGAAGGATGACAAAACTGAGAAGATCTGCAGATGCTGGAAATCAAAGGAAACACACAAAATGCTGAAGAAACTCAGCAGGCAAGGCAGCATCTACAGAAAAGAGTAAACTGTTGACGTTTCAGGCCGAGATCCTTCATCGGGACTGGCCCACAACATCGAATGTTTGCTCTTTTCCTTTGATGTTGCCTGGCCTGCTGCATTACTCCAGCATATTGTGTGTGTCACAGGAGGGATGTTAAGGCTTTGGAGATGGTGTCAAAGAGGTTTAAAAGGATGCTGCCTGAAGTAAGAGGGCATGTGCTAAAAGGAGAGTATGGACAACCTTAGCTGATTTGTTTGGAGCTGCAGATGCCAAAGGGAAAGTAACCTGAGTGACATTTGTTTATAAGATTATGAGAGGTATAGATAGATAGCCAGTGTTTTTTCCCCATGGTTGAAATGGCTAATACCAGAGGGTGGGCATTTAAGGTAAGAGAGATAAAGTTCAAAGGAGATGTTCAGGGCAAGCTGTTTTGTTTTTAAACACAGAGAGTGTTGGGTGCCTAGAATGTACTGCCAGGGTGGAAGTGGAGGCAAATCGAACGAAGGCAAACAAGTGTAGAGGAAGCTGAAGAATATGGATGTTTTGTAGACAGAAGAAATGTTTAGTTGGGCAATTGGTTACTAATATGATTAGATTAGCACAACATCATGGGTTGAATGACTTGGTCTTGTGCTGTACTGTTCTATGAACCACAGCGGACACAATAATCATGAACAGGAGCCATAAATTTGTCGGTGCACAGAACATAAGACCCAAACACTTGCAAACTGCTGCATTCTAACTGGAGGTGTGAAACAATTTGTTCATACCCGGATTGAGGACCAAAGCCAGTTATTTTTTGTAGCTTTTGTTGTAGACAGATGATTTCTCCGACATATTTGGCCTCCATTTCTTGATACTGCTTTTCATAAGAAGTCTTCATATTCTTTATTTCTTCTGAATGTTGGTCTTCCAATTCTGCCTTTTGTTGGCAAAATGCTTGCTTTAGCTTTACAATCTCTTCAAGCCGAGCTGACCGGATTCTTAACTGCTCCTTAAGATCTAAGCAAGATAAATAAGCAAATTCTGATATTCCACATCTTTCTAGTGACATAAATTTATAACAGATTTATTTCCCAATTATTTGTTATATTCTTCCCTTGAAAATTACAGATTGCCCTACTGGCATGACAAGAAAGTTTCAGGTAAAATAATGTTGTAAGGTTTACCGTTAAGGTCTTGAGAACTAGCATGAGTGCTTTCTATCTGCATACGCAATCTAATATTTTCTTCTTCAGTTTGTGATTGCAAATTTAGGTAAGCAGCCTGGCGATCTTCAATCTGGAATTACATACAAGGTTAGGGGGAAAAAAAGGCTTTACAAAAATAAACATGTATTTTAGCCTTGCATATACAGTCCCAACCTTGGACTTAAAATGCTTGTCAACTTCAATCTAAGACTGTTAAAATCTTTCATATCTAATTGGATCCAATGAAAGTAATTTATACAGTAACCACAAAGTGTAAAAAGTGCTTCATAGTAAATTAAGTACACTGACATGCAGTCATTCTGGCAATAAAGGAAATGCAGTACATCTTGGGACCACAAACTGTAATGAACAAATAGATCATTTGTTGCCATGATATCAGTAGCATATGATAAACTGTCCAGGACATCAGAGACCGCATTCTTATTCTTCATCAAAATATTGGTAGAGGATCTTTGAAATCTACCCTTGACGACAGATTAGATCCTTTAACATCTTAACAGGAAGATGGAAATCCAATGGTGCTGCATGCCCAGTTACAGTGGGTAATGGGTTCAAGGCTCCAAGGTGCAACTTAAAACCACCGTCTCCCAAATTAGATAAGAGTGTTAACAACTGAACCATGGCTAACAAAGTTGTTTAAAAGACACAAAGGGTAAGAAAATCAATTTATCAGCATTTGCCAAAATGTAACATTATACCTTATTGAATAAACTGAACCTGGATGAATTATTTTACTTACCTTTTTGAGTTCACTAGCTAATTGCGTTTGAAGAGCTACCAGCTGATTGTACTCTTGAAGGAGGTATTTTTGAAGTCTCTCTAGATTTATTTGCATTTCTAGAAGCCAAAATATAAAAGTTCAGGAAACCTTATTTTCATTCAGATAGGAGGATAAATATGAAAATCAATTGCATCACAGAACAGTGTGGTCATCTACCTTCACACCCACTAGTTTGTTCATCCCTTCCTCTTTAGTGACAGCGATCGTATTGAAGTCCTCACCTCTCACTGCATTCATAGCATCTTTCTTTAGCATGTCAGGTGTGTCTGCCACCATGAGAACCTAAATAGTCATTCAAGGCCTTGGCCACTTCCACATTACCCAACATTATTCAAGGTACCTACGTTCACTTTAGCCACCATTTTCACTTGTTTTTAAATCAAACTATTTCACCTTCCAGGAATGAAGGGGTTAACATACGAGGACTGTTTGACAGTTTTGGGCCTGTACTCATTGGAATTTAGAAGAATGTGTGGGGATCTCATTAAACTTACCGAATGTTGAAAGGACTCAATAGGGTGGATGAAGAGAGGATGTTCCCTCTGGTGGTGTTATCCAGAACTAGAGGGCACAGCCTCAAACTTGAGGGGCGACTTTTTAGCACAGATGTGCGGAGGAATTTTTTTTTTAGCAAAAGAGTGGTGAATCCATGAAATGCTCTGCCACAGACTGCAGTGGAAGCCAAGTCCGTGGGTATATTGAAAGCGGAGGTTGATGGATTGCCGATTGGTTGGGGCATTAAGGGATATGGTGAGAGCGGTTGAATGGGGTCTGGGATCGGCCATGATGAAATGGCGGAGCAGACTCGATGGGTTGAAAAGCACAATTCTGCTCCTACATCTTATGGTCTACCCTTTCTCTAGTTTTCCATCCTCCTGCCATATTAGTTTAAACCCTCCCCAGCAGCACTAGGAAACAATCTCCCAGGACACCGAGCATGCTTTTGCCCAGGTGTAGACTGTCCAGTTTGTACTGGTCACAACTCCCCCCAGAGCTGGTACTAATGCCTCTGGAATCTAAATCCATTCCTCCTGCTCCACTGCTCAAGCCACATATTCACATTGACTATGCTGTTAATTCTACTCTGCCCAGCACATGGCACAGGTGCCAATCCTGAGATCATTACCATAGAGGGCTTACTTTTTAAATTTGTAGAAGCTCCTCCCAATATTTTCCTATATCGTTGGTACCTAAATGCATCACGACTACCTATTCATTCTCACCTTCCAGAAAGCTCTGCAGCCATTCTGAGATATCCTTGACCCTTGCACCTTGCACCTGGGAGGCAACACACCAAACAGGAGTCTCCTTTTGAGGTAACAGAAGCTTCTGATTATTCCCATTACCATGGATACCCCTTCCATGATAAATATGCCACCCTTTTCCTACCTTCCTGTATAGTGGAGTCAGTCATGGTGCCTTGATCCTCGTTACTGCTGCCTTCCCCTAAGCTATCTCCCTCAAACAGTATGCAAAGTGGCTTATTTGTTTTGAAGGGAGATGACCACAGGGGACTCCAGCACCACCTTGCTGCTAGAGCTCTGCCTTTTGGTCTCCTATTCCCTGGGCACTTAAACTGACCAACTCACTAAATATGTTATCCACAACATTCTCAGCATCACCAATGAATCCATGCGCAGATACAGGGTAGTCTTGTGGTCTGTCAGAAGGTGTAGCCGGACACAGTTCCTGCACATGTAGTCATCAGGGACTCTGGCAGCCTCCCTGAGTTTCCATATTGCACAGGACAAACATGACATGGGTTTGATACAGTCTCATACCTTGAATGTCTTGTTCAAACGTTCTTTCCTGATCCTAACCCTACAAAGCCTTTTACCAAGAATTGATACAATCAGTTGACTGCTGTATATGGAAATGTCAATGATGCTTTCAATATTTAAAGGAAAAGACCAGCTTATGGTATGCTTGCTTATTTACCTAGTTTAAAAAAATCTTTTAACCATTTTCCTGATTTTGCTCAAGAAGTTGTTCAAATGAATTAATTTAAGAAATAATGTTCAAACCATGTCCACCTTTACAGCCATTCAAAAGATCTTATCATTTAATGCCAGTCAAGAATTTTCAAATTAAATTTAATACACACGGAAGTTATTTATCTCTTAACAATGGGATGCAGAAATAAAACAGCATTCAAAGGATTAGCCAATATCAAATAAGGGAACAGATAAACGCTTTCAAGTATGGTTTTTTTCTGCTGTCTTCACAACTCTAGTGTGTAGCATTTCTTCCACTTTCCAGAAAAGGTCCAGTGGATGATTTAAAGTTAAAACGTGAACCTCTGTTGCCTCATCAGTAATCATGAGATGCTACGAACTTTCTCCTTCAGTATTTTATACTTTTATTCTTCCTCCTCTTCCCCCTATTGAGTCTCTTTATAACATTATGATTTAATTTGAAAATATGAACCAACTTAGTCTGATCATGTTACTGTATTACTTATAGACCCCATAAGGAATGATAAGTTTAAAATTAATAATTCATTCTCCTCCTCTCTACACACACACACACACACACATATATATAGTGGCATGCAAAAGTTTGGGCACCCCGGTCAAAATTTCTGTTACTGTGAATAGCTAAGCGAGTAAAAGATGAACTGATTTCCAAAAGGCATAAAGTCAAAGATGACATATTTCTTTAGTATTTTAAGCAAGAAAACTTTTTTTATTTCCATCTTTTACAGTTTCAAAATAACAAAAGTTCTATTCAAAAGGTTCAAAGGAACAACTAAACAAGGCTGATGCATTTTGGAAACAAGTCCTGTAGATTGGTGAAGTTAAAATAGAACTTTCTGGCTGCAGTAAGCAAAGGTATGTTTGGAGAAAAAAGCGTGCAGAATTTCATGAAAAGAACAGTTGGTGAGGGGTTAAGCACAGGGGTGGATCGATCATACTTTGGGCTCGTGTTGCAACCAGTGGCACAGGGAACACTTACTGGTAGAGGGAAGAATGAATTCAATTAATTACCAACAAATTCTGGAAGCAAACATCACACGGTCTGTAAAAGAGCCGAGGATGAAAAGAGGATGGCTTCTACAATAGGATAATGATCCTAAACACACTTCAAAATCCACAATGGACTACGTCAAGAGGCACAAGCTGAAGGTTTTGCCATGGCCCTCACAGTCCCCTGACCTAAACATTATCGAGAATCTGTGGACAGACCTCAAAAGAGCAGTGCATGCAAGACGGCCCGAGAATCTCACAGAACTGGAAGCCGTTTGCAAGGAAGAATGGGCGAAAATCCCCCAAACAAGAATTGAAAGACTCTTAGCTGGCCACAGAAAGCGTTTACAAGCTGTGATACTTGCCAAAGGGAGTGTTACAAAGTACTGCCATGCAGGGTGCCCAAATTTTTGCTTCGGGCCCTTTTCCTTTTTTGTTATTTTGAAACTATAAAAGATGGGAATAAAAAATGTTTCTTGCTTAAAGTATTAAAGAAATGTGTCATCTTTATGTGTGTGTGTGTGTGTGTGTGTGTGTGTGTGTGTGTGTGTGTGTGTGTGCGCGCGCATCTCCAAACAGCAATTCAAGAATGATGTATGCAAAAAAGGAACACTAAAAAGAGCATTTGAAAATAATTGGTATTTTAATATTTACAAAAATTCCTGATGACTTGCTCTAGAATAGTTGTGCAGATAAGTCGAGTTTGAAAATTATCTAAGAAGGAATATTAGCAGGTTCGGATGAACAAAAGGCCAACACGTCCACAAGCAAACTCATTTGCCCAGCTGAGCTCATTCTCACATCTTCTCTTTTAACTCCAGTCATTTTCTCCAGATCAAAGGTATAGCAATAGGAACTCACACGGACTCGTTATGCCTATCTTTTTGTAGATTTAGTGGATCAGTGCTACTCAGCTCCCTCCCTCAACTGAGACACAAGAGGTTGCAGATGCTGAAATCTTAGCAACAAATTGCTAGAGAAACTCAGCAGGTGGACCATAAGGCACAGGAGCAGAATTAGACCATTTGGTTCATCGAATCTCCTCTGTCATTTGATCATGGCTGATTTACTTTCCCTCTCAACTCCATTTTCCTGCAACATTTAATGTCCTTACTAAAACAATGTTTTACTTATAGACAGACGTCTGTTGCAATGAACTCCAGAGATTCAACACCTTCTGGCTAAAGAAATTCCTCCTCATCCCTATTCAAAAGGGATGTCCTTCTATTCTAAGGCTTTGGCCTCTGGTACTGGACTCTCCCACAATTGGAAATATCCTCTCCATATCCACGCCACCTAAGCTTTTCAATATTCAGTAGGTTTCATTGAGCTCTTCCTTCAAACTTCTAAGCTCCAGTGAGTAAAGGCCCAGGGGCAAATGCTCTTCATATGTTATTCCTTTCATTCCAGGATAATTCTCACAAACCTCCTCTGGACCATCTCTAACGACAACACCTCCTTCCTTAGACGTGGAGCCCAAAACTGTTTACAATCCTCCACATGCAGTAAATTCCTTTCCTCCCCAGAAGCTGGTCAACCTGCTGAGGTCTACCAGCAGATTCTTTACTCTTCTCCCTCAATTCTTTTTCTAGTACACAGCTCGCACTCATATAGAACTTGAAAATTTCATCACATCTACTGACAATTACCATTATCTTGCACGAGGTCTATCTCCAATTCTTCTGCTCCCTTTAATGTTCCTTCTCCCTCCATCTCTGGGAAGAGGATTTTGACAACATCCATTAAACAACTACAAACTCACAGCCATCTCACCCACACTTCCTTCTGCCTGCCTCCTGCAAGAACTTGGTTTCATTCTCCAAATTCTTCCATTATATTTGCTTTTCGTTCAAGTACGCCACAAGTCTTCTGGAACCATGGCTTCTCCACTATCAGAGTGGTCAGAGCCCTGGACTCATCTCATCTGTTTGCTGCAGGGTCATCTCAAGGCTCCTGTTCACTGCCACCTGATTCTTCATTCCAACATAATGGCCTCTATCTGTGGTTTCCTGCACTATAATGAAGCCCAACTGCAGCTTAAGAAATAACACTTGATATTCTATCTGGAACACATAATCGCCTTCCATATTCAATATTGAAAGCTTCAGTTTCAGATAACATGCTTTATCTACCCACAAAATAGATCATTTTTGGCATTCATCAATGACATTATTTCATTTATTCTCTCTCCGTTACCACACCCTGACTGCCCCCATTAACTCATCAACCAGATGACTTCCACAACTTATTCCCATGGACAATACAGACCTCACCCTATCAAAGATTTGTCCTTAGTCATTTCCAGCTCACCCCAAATCTCTGTAATTTAAAAGTACCTTACTTTTTTTTCTTTTACCATCTCTAATAAAGGGTTATTGATTTCAAATGTTAACTGTATTTTTTTTCCGCCACAGACACTGCCTGTATTTATTTCAGATTTCCAGTTTCTACAGTTTTTTAAATTTCCTTAGGAAGACAGGTCACATGTTTGTGGGCACTAGTATAGACTGCGAAGTAATACTTAGGACAGCTTTCATGCAAAGTTGCAACTAAAAGGACCATGTCTAAAACTGAAATTCAAAATAAAAACCAGTGAGAAAGTCAGAGCAAGTTTCACAAAATCACGTCATATGCATGTGGAAGGTCATTTAATGCATTTTAATTCACTACTGAATAGTAAGTGCAATATCTCACTACCATCTGTGGATCACCTATTTTTCTGAGTGTTCATCTCTGGTATCTTTAAACCTAGTTCATTTTTAACAATAAATTCAGACACCAGACCTAAACTGGCTTAAAACTCTATTTTAACTTTGCACTTGAATTTTCTGTATTATTTTTGCAATTTAATCTCAAGTCAGCTTTTACATTTCTCTCTGAAAACCTCTCTCAGTTTGCACTTTTCCCAAATAGTATTTCTTTCACTCCCTTTTCTTTCCTCAGAATTCAGACCCCTTTTGATAAAAATAAGCTTGTTCCTTTACTCCAAGCTTTTTACAAAATCCAAAAGTATCATGAGTCATTAATCAGAAACAAATGGCATTCAAGTATTTTCTAAACACACTGCAATGTGAAAGCCAACTTCCTCACATTTGCTAACAACTGCTTTAGTTCTTGCTTCAGTGTTTCTTTGCAGAGAATTAAATTTACTTTGGGGTTTTGATCAATTTCATCTTTGCCTCTTCTGACATTATTTATTTTTAGCTCACATCCATACTGGTTCTTAGCACAGCAGTCCCATTCATTCATCCTATTTCCCCTCTTCAATTTATTCTCTCTCATAAGCCATCAACTCTATTTTAATTATTTTCCCATTTGCCAACACTAAGTGATAATTTATAGTAGCCAACTATTGACACAAATAAAGGAAAATTCAATTATGTATTTTTTTAATCCCCTATATACATATACACCATATTTTACATTTGTCTGCATCAGATCTTACCTCTTGTATGTATTTCAAAAACTTACCTTGTACTTTACACTCAAAGATTGACTTGGATTTTGGATTTGGTAAATTTCTGATTTTAACATTTGCCTTGTAATTTATAATACAAGTTAATATCTTCTCCTTTATTTGATATCCACTACATGTTACAGCTTCAAACAACTCTATGAGCAAATCTACATTCTAGATTTATCTTAACGACCCACAAATTTGAATTTCACTCAGATTTTCTGACAAAACTTCATTAAACACTTGATAAAGGTTCCTTGTAGAACCACTTCAAGTTATCAGGGATTTACTCCAGAATCAAAATTAACTAATGGGTAACAAAGCACTTTTACATCTGATGAATTAATTCCATTACATCGTCAACCACAAAAATATCTTCTATAGCCATCATCTTCATTTCACTTAATTACCTCTACAGCTTTACCCCAACCCATAAACAAAACACACCCGTCAACATGTCAGTGTTGATTACTCTGGTATCTCACTTCTCATCATCATCATCTTATCTAAATATCTTATCACACTGACAGTAAATTCCCAGTCCAAGTCATTCCTCACATCTGTCATTTAGAGATCTGCATAGGATTCCAGAAATTAATACCTTATTAAAGTTCTAACTTGTCTGTTTCACCCATTCCTTTATCTGCTTCCTTGGACTTGAGCATCATGTATATCATTCCATTTTTTGCTTCACTGCTGACAATCTCAAACCCCACCAGAGAACTGTCTGAAGTTTCCTCTCTAATCTCTTTTGTCTTATAAACTCCTCTTCGATCACCTTCCATTCCTCCTTGTAATCCTGTTAACTCACAGATATTTTGCAGAGCAAGCTCAAATGACCCACTCTTTGTATATTTTTTTCCTATGATTACGCCTATGAAGACTCTTATTTGTTGAAAATTAATTTATGATTCACTAGAAGCAATGAGGACTTTGGAGAAGATAAGCTTGTAAGTGACAAATATCTGAATAATGAACTATGAAAGTGGATACAATCACTCAGGATTAGATAAATCCAATGACTATCTCTCAATGAAAATATTATCATGCATTTCATTTTACCATCCTTTTCCACTGATCGGCCTATGCTCTTTTAGAAACTGCAATCCAATACAGACAATGCCAAATTCCAATCTGATCTCCTCACCAATATTAACCATAATTCCATTCTAAGATAGTGACAAGTTTGCTCTAAAAATTCAGTATTTATTTAGTTTTGTAATGATGCAAGGATGTTAATTCACAACATGCACACATCCAGTGTTTAGATTTTATATGTTTTAAACACTTCAATGGGATTTGTTTTTAATCTGATGCACCATTGCAATAGATTAAAAGCTATCATAACATAGTATACCTTTTGCTTCCTCAACAGGGTCTTTATGCACCTGGTTTTCCTTTTCCATGTAGTCTGTGTTTCCTGGTGTTACAACTTCCTCAGACTGCTCCTGAGGCTTTCTCTTTTCTATCAAATAATCTTCACCTAATGCGCTGACAAATGCCTGTCCAAACCAAAACATTAAATTCATATATATCCATAACAAGAAAATTGCAACTATATAAAAAGGATGTAGAAAAATAGTTCTAATTATCTTCATTTGCAATCAATACTGCATTATTTACAACAACATAATTTAATATCAGGAAGTGTATACAATATACAATCTGAAAATCCTTACTTTTTGCATTATTGAACCATTGATTGTATTTGTCTTAGATCACAATATTCACCTTTTACTCTTACATTAATAATCATAGTCATAGAAAAGTACAACACGGAAACAGGCACTTCGAACTAGTTTGTGCCAAACCATTTAAACTGCCTACTTCCATCGACCTGCACCCAGACCACAGCCCTCCATACCACTACCACACCTATAATGTACCTATCAAAACTTCCCTTAAATGTTGAAATTGAGCTTGCATACAGTACTTGTACTGGCAGCTCATTCCACACTTCGATGACTCTCTGAGTGAAGTTGTTCCTCCTCATGTTCCCCTTAAACTTTTCACCTTTCACCCTTAACCCATGACCTCTGGTTGTAGTCCCACCCAACCTCAGTGGAAAAAGCCTGCTTGCATTTACCATATCTATACTCCTCATAATTTTCACTGCATAATGTCGCTATTATGATGTATTTTCCAAGCGAGAGATATTTAGATCTTCAAGAACTGCAGTAGAAACTGCAAACAAGTTTTTTTTCATTATGTCAATTTCAATTTTCTATATTCAGTGGAGTAATTATTAATTGGTCTCAAATTAACTGACTACTGCAGATTGCTCTCATTGTGGGTTGAACTCAGAGAACTGGGGTTGGGGGTAGAGTTGACACACGTATGAAGAAGTTAAAGGGAAGCAAGTGGGGAAGTCGGACTGAAGGGAATGGTCTGAGAGGCAGCATGGACCTGAGGAGACAGATGGTCTCCTCCTTTGCTGTGTGAGAAAAGAGAAATTCTTTAAAATAATTCTTTAGTGGTTCATTGCTAATTTTTAAATTGCAATATTTCCAGTTCTTCTTTTAACGTACCTGGGACAGCTGTAAACACTCATCAGAAATCATCATGTTGAGCCTTTCCATCAGCATTTGTGATGATTCTTCAGTGCCTAAACAATAATCACTGATTACATTTGAGCACCAAAAATGTAATAATTTAAAAATATTTGTCTCAAGAAGGAGGTATTTATAGTCCATCTCTTCATGCTCTCAGATAAGATTAAACTCTAAACTTTAACTTAAATTTAATTAAACTTTAATGGTATCTATACAAGCACCGAAATTGAGATCATTCACTCTGACCATGATTTTTCTACCTGGTTCAGTGGAACTGTATGGAGGATAAGTTTCTTCATTCAGGGAGAAAAAGAGGGCGAATAATAAACCAGATGACATTAAAATTACCGTGATAAAGTTATCTCACAAGACACATTTAGCCTGACATTATCTCACATTTTGACTGCGATAAGCAAAGGAGGAGTGGCCATTCACTTCTTGCCTCTGCTCCACTATTCATTAAGACCCTTTACCTCAGTGCCACTTTCCTGCAATAAACCCAGACCATTTAATTCCCTTAATACTAAATTATATTATTCTCTATCATGAATAATAAATATATGATTCACCTCCCTACAGGGAGGTGAAATTCAATATAGTCTTAACAAAAAATAAATTTCTTTCCCTACAAACTGAGTCACATGCAACAGCCAATCTTTCTAGTCCTGTTATATGGCCACAAAGTTCTGCATCTGTCCTTAAAATAATTATCTGTCTATAGCCAAATGATTATTAAATTTCAGCAGCTACAATTAATATTTAATCAGCAGAAATTACATTATGTTTACAATCATTCGCAGAAAGCTTTACTTGCTCTTTTAGTCAAAGAAATAGGCAATAAAAACCAGAAGAATAACACTCAAATAGTCCTGAACACTGCACAGATCAGGCAGATTGTGACACGAGAAAAAAGTAATGCTTGCTTTCAAGTAGAAACTATGAAAAAACAATAAAATAGGGAGGAAGCTGTTTCAATCACTGCCGCCATTATTACTTTTCGTACCTTTCTGAGATGCTTGAATGTTCAGTAATTCCTGTTGAAACTGTGCTCGAAGTTCATTTATTTCCAGTGCATGAGCAGCTGCGAGCTTTTCCTGCAGTCTTTCCAGAGCAACCTCGGATTCATTTTTCAAATTGTCACGGACAAGCTCCAGTTGAGCAGCATGAATCTGAGTAAGACTGATACGCTGAGCCTCCAACTGAAGCTTTAGCTCAGCCTGTCATACACAAAGATCATTTTATATTATTTTGCATTTTCTTTCCTCAACAAATCCACCTCTCATTCTAAAGGGCAGAGCAGGCTAAAATAAAAGGTGGTAATGACCACCTGATAAGCATTCTGACTCACACCAGGTTGCATTTGATCTGGAAAGGAACTAATATCCTTGCAGGGAAATTTGCTGGTGCTACACAGGAAAGCTTAAACTAGATTGGTGAGGAGTAAGTGGTGGGATTCTGAGCAGGAACAGGCCATGGGTAAAGCAGTAGGACGAACAGAAAGCTTATTAAGCAGGATGGCTAAAAGTACAGTAAAGGGAGGGAAAGGACGAAACAAAACTGCATTTATTTCAACATGAGGCTTAACAGGTGAACAAACTCGGAGCATGAATTGGCTCTGGGGACTGGGAAATTACAGGCATAACAGACACGTAGCTGAGAGAAGGGCAACGCTGGCAATGCAGTGTTCCAGGATATAGATACTACAGCTGTGACAGATGTACAGGAAAGTGTGTTTCCTTCTTCATAAGGAAGGATGTAACAGCACTATACAGAAACAAAATTCATGAAGAATTGTCTTGTAAAGCCAAATGCGTCAAACTTAAGACAAGAGGAGAAGGTCACGCTCCTCTTGCAGACGCCAGAATAGTCTAGAATTTCTTGAAGAGAAATTGCTCATTGTTGTAAGAATTACAGGATTATATTAGAAGTAAAGATACTTACATCAGACTATTGTTTATTAACTGCAGTTCTGCCTTCAATTCTATTATTCCAAGCAAACTCATCACCTAACACTGGACCCTGGGAGTCAATGTCTCCCTCTGCAACTGGATCCTTGACCAATAGACTGCAATCAGTAAGGACAGGCAGCAACACTGCCATCATGATTATTCTGAACACTGGTGTTTGTGTCTGCAGCCTCCTACTCTACTCACTATACACTCATGAAAGCAAGGCCAGACTGTGCTCTAACTCCATCTACAAGTTTGCAAATGATACTACTGTAGTGGGCCACATCTCAAGTAATGAGGAGACAGAGAGCTTAGAGGCATGGTGTCATGACAACAACCTTTCCCTCAATGTCAGTAAAACAAAAGTGCAAGTCATTGACTTCAGAAAGGGGGCTGTGCACTTGCTCCTGTTACAACAACAGTGTTGAGTTTGAGAGAACTGAGAGCTTCAAGCTCATAGGTGTGAACATCACCGAAAGCCTGTCCTGATCCAACCATGTTGAACCCACGACCACAAAAGCTCACCAACCCTTCTACTTCCTCAGGAGGGTGAAAGAATCTGGCACAACCCCATCAACACTTACTAATTGTTATCAATGCACCACATAAATCATTCTGTCTGGATACATAATGGCTCGGTATGGCAACTGCTCTGCACGGAACTTCAAGAGACTGCAGAGTTATGGTTGCAGCACATCACATCATGAGAACCAGCTTCCCTGTTATTGATTGTATCTACACTTATCACTGCCTCAGTGAATCAACCAGCATAATCAAAGATCCACCCACCCCTGACATTTTCTATTTTCTCTTCTTCCATTGGATAGAAGATACAAAAGACTGAAAGCTCATACCAGAGGCTCAAGGACAGCTTCTATTCTACTGTTATCAGACTCTTGATGGACCACTTGTGCAATAAGATGGATTCTTGACTTCACAATCTACTTCTTTATGATTTGCACTTTATCATTTACCTGTACTGCACTTCTTCAGTCACCGTTACGCTTTATTATGCACATTATTGTTTTACCTTATTCTAGCTCAATGCACTGTGTAATGATGTGATCTCTATGAACAATATGCAAGACAAACTTTTGCTAAGGTGATAATAGCAAACTAATACCAATAGGAGATTTTGATTTTGACCAGATTACCCAGAGTGTTAAGGGCATGGACAGAATGGAATTTGACAAATGCGTTCAGTAAAGTTTCTTGAGTTAATATATAGAAGGCCCTTCTCAGGAGAGTGCAATACAGGACCTCCACTTAGGGAACAAATAACTGAAGTGACAGTCACAGAGCACCTTGGCTCTAGTGACCATAATTTGATTAGTTTTAAGATAGTGATGGAAAAGGATAGACCATGTTAGGGTCCTCAACTAGAGCAGGGCTAACTTTAAGAGAATTAGGCAGGACCTAGCAGAGGGTGATTGGGTGAGCCAGTTTGAAAGAAAAGGAATGAGTGGTAAATTGGAGGTTTTTAATAGTGTGACATCAAGTGTCCAAGAGCAACATTTTCCTGTTAGGGTGAAGGGCAGAGCTGGCAAGTTTAGAGAATCTTGGCTGACAAGAAATATGGAGGCTCTGGGTGTAAAAAAGGAAGCAGACATTGGGTTTAGAATGTAGGGCATCTACATCCCTTGATGACGATTAAAAGATTAAGAATACATGTGAGGAGGACAAGGAATAGATATGAGCTGGATTTAGCAGATAAGGTTAAGGAAAATCCCAAGAGATTCTGTAACTCATTAAGTATAAAAAGGTGGCTGGGGAAACAGTGGGTTCTCTTAGAGAACAGCAGGGCCACCTACATCTCAAGCAGCAGGAGATGGAGGGGATTTTTAATGAATATTTCTCCTTGGTATTTACTGAGGAGAAAATTATGGTTGCTCAGGAGTAAGGGAAACAAGGTAAGATGTTTTGAAGATGATTTCCATTACCAGGGATGAGGTATTTGCAGCCTTATGGTGCATTAAGGCAGATAAACTCAGGGTTTGACTGAGTCCATCCTTAGACTTCATGGGAGGCTGAAGAAATTGCGCAGGCCCTCGTGGAAATATTTGCTTCATCTTTAGCCTCAGATGAAGTACCCGAAACTGGAATGCAGCTAATATCATTCTATTAACACACATAAAAGTTGCTGGTGAACGCAGCAGGCTGGGCAGCATCTCTAGGAAAAGGTACAGTCAACGTTTCGGGCCGAGACCCTTCGTCCTGAGGAAGGGTCTGGGCCCGAAACGTCGACTGTAAGTCCTGACAAAGGGTCTCGGTCCAAAACGTCGACTGTACCTCTTCCTAGAGATGCTGCCTGTCATGCTGCGTTCACCAGCAACTTTTATGTGTGTTGCTTGAAAGTCCAGCATCTGCAGATTTCCTCGTGTTTGCATTTTTAAATATCATTCTATTGTTCAAGAAGGATAGCAAGGATAATCTAGTCCAGGGGTCCCCAACCTTTTTTGCACTGCAGACTGGTTTAATATTGACAATATTTTTGCAGACCGGCCGACCCCCGGGGGGGGGGGTGGTGGGCGGTAGGGTTGCCAACAGACGAGTAGCAGTCAAATACGTTGTGTTTACCCCGAGAAAGACTACAATGACCACAAAGCCTTGTGCAGGCACCAGTGCACATGCGTAACTTGCGCATGCGTGTACGTGCCGATTTTTTTCTACAAATCGTTTTTGGCGATTCTGTTCGGGCGGGGGGGTGTTAATCATTACCAGAATATAGGAGATAAGTGGCTAATACATTCAATTTCGTTTCTAAAAGGGTTTATCTAACGAATTTAATATTAAACACAGCACATATTTTCCTCGCATGAATATAGCGATAAGTCAATTATCAGGGGAGCTTGAAGTAAGTGTTGAACGAACTTCCAGTAGAAGTGGTAGAGGCAGGTTCGATATTATCATTTAAAGAAAAATTGGATAGGTATATGGACAGGAAAGGAATGGGGAGTTATGGGCTGAGTGCAGGTCGGTGGGACTAGGTGAGAGTAGGCGTTCGGCACGGACTAGAAGGGCAGAGATGGCCTGTTTCCATGCTGTAATTGTTATATGGTTGTATAAGACACTTGTAAGTCAATAGCATCATAACATTTTAAGTAACATTTGGATATTAAACACACAGCACATATTTTCCCCATATGAACATATAAAATCATTGCAACACACCAATATCGCTGAATCAGTGGGAGCCCTGGGCTTTTTTTCCTGCAACAAGATGGTCCTATCGAGGGGTGATGGGAGACAGCCATACTCGAAGGGGGTTCCTAATGCCCAGTCTATTCCGCAATTTAGTTTTCGTTGCATTCATTGCAGAGATATGTTGGAAATGGAAGCAACGTTTTCAGTGCTTTTGTGGCTATCTCAGGATATTTAGCCTTGACTTTGATCCAGAATTCCGGCAGAGATGTTATGTCAAACATACTTTTCAGCCCGCCGTCAATTACAAGCTTGAGGAGTTGATCTCCTTCCTGCGCTGACATGAATGACGTGTGCGTAATGACCTCGCGCGCGTTCAAGCTCAACAGTGCGTGACAGGGAATGAGGAAAGGTGCGGCTGACTCATAACGCCAAATCGTACCGTTTCCTCGCGGCTCGGTGGCGCATGCTTTGTGGCCCGGTGTTTGGGGACCGCTGATCTAGTCAGCCTGATATAACTGGCAGGGAAGTTAATAGTGGAATTCTGAGTGACAGGACCTACCAAGATTTGGATTGACAGAGTCTAATTAGGAAGAATCAGCATAGCTTTGTGAAAGGAAAGATGTGTTTAATGAACCTTTTAGAGTTTTCTGAAGAGGTTAAACAATAGGGTCGATAACAATAAGGTAGTATATGTAATCTAATCAAAAAACTGTTCAACAAGGTCTTGCATGGCAGGTGAGTCTGTAAGGTTAGGTCCCATGGAATCCAGGTAACTCAAAAGTAGAAAGCAGAGGATGGTGGTTGAAGTTTGTTTCTTGGAATGAAGGCCAGTGACTATTGGTGTGCTACAGAGGTTAATGTTGGAAGACCTTGTTATTCATATTTATACAAATGACTTGGATGAGAAATCAAGAGATTCTGCAGTCGCTGAAAATCAAGAGCAACACACACAAAATGCTGGAGAAACTCGGCATCTATGAAAGTGAATATACAGTCAACATTTTGGGCCAAGACCCTTCTTCAGGACTGGAAAAGAAGGGGGAAGATGCCAAAATAAAAGGTGAGGGGGGAAGAAGGACTAGCCAGAAGATGATAGGTGAAGCCAAGTGGTTGGGAAAGGTAAAGGGCTAGAGAGGAAGGAATCTGATAGGAGAGGAAAGTGGACCAAGGGAGAAAGAGGAGGAGGAGGAGGAGCACCTGCAGGATGTGATAGACAGGAGAGGAGAAGAGGAAAGAAGCCAGAGTGGGGAATAGAAGAAGAGAGAAAGAGAGGGAAATGTTTTACCAGAAGGAGAAATCAATGTTCATGCCATCAGGTTACAGGCTACCCAGATAGAATAGGAGATGTTGCTCCTCCACCCTGAGAGTGGCCTTATCGTGGCAAAAGAGGAGGCATGTCGGAATGGGAATGCAGATAAAATGACTGACCACCAGAAAATTCCGCTTTTAGCAGATGGAGCGGAGGTGCTTGACAAAGCAGTCCCCCAATTTACGTCGCATCTCACCAATGTAGAGGAGGCCACATTGGGAGCATTGGATAAAATAGAGGAGATTCACTCCAAGCTGCTTCTGGCATTTTTAAGCCTAAATGCTTGAAACTGCAGTGAGCAAAACAATTCCAACTTGTCTTACTCCTTATTTCTCACCAACTATCAATGACAATAATCATTGCTTTTTGAACACAAACATATGCAACTGACACTATTTAAAAACCATTCACTCTAAGCATGATACAGTGGCTAACGGCCACATAACTTCACACGACTAATGCTAGTTAGAAACTGTTTGGCAATAGTCTCCTGTCTTAATTAAGTGGACAGCGTCCCAAAGGGAATTCCAGCTACTTTCTCGATTAGTTCTTTAAGAGTTGTCCCAAATAAATGGCTGACCCGAATAACCGATGGACCAATTAACCAGAAGGTACTGTATATCCAAATAGCAATTATGAATCTCAACATTCTTCACTAATTTACATTTCAGAGATATCATTTAAAATGGTTTCAATATGATTACTATATTGCTCTCTGTACTAAGATATGACCGAAGAAATTATGAGGATCAGATAAGAGTCATTTGGAAGCAGAAATGGAGGAAACGGTACCTCTTCTTGATGCTGTGCTTGTTCTAGCTGTGGCAGATAATCTTCATTAGATTTGATAATTTTTGGAACTGCTAAAGGATTCTCACATTCTTTGTCCTTTGCATCTTTTGCCTGTTGCAACACGAGTTACATGTGTATCTCAAAACAGAAGTTACGAATTTGGTAAAATCAGCGGTCATATCTCCTACTGCATTGTTGTGTAATCTCAAGTGTTCAAATCTACAAAGGAAATTACTCCTTAAGGATCCAGTTATTTTAGACTTTGTGAAGATAAAGGATATTCATATGCCATGAACTTCAAGCTAAATGGCCTTAATGCTACCAAATATCTAATTTACACACAATTTCGTTCAAAACAGCTCATTACCTGATTTTCATTTGGCTCAGAATTCAGTTCACAAGCAGATCCTCCAGACTGATCTTCAACCTTCCCCCATACTGTTTTTTCTTGCTGAGCAATAATCAACGTATTTTTTGTTTCCTCTCCATTTTTGTGAAAGATTTCTTCCAGGAAAGACTTCTGTGGTGTAAGTTCAGCAAATCCCAATTGTTCAGACTGACCAGACTCCAAATGATGCCAACAAGAATCTCTTTCAGTATGTAAACTGTCTGAAAGTTCAGATATATGCTTTTCTCTTAACGTCTTAATTTCAGTTAATAAAGATTCTTTTTCTTGAATCAGATTAATCTGATTCTGTCGCAACTCGTCTCTTTCTGAGACAATAATTTTCATTGAATTTTGTAGTGAAATGATTTGCTCTGTTAGATTTTCTTGTTCATTTTCCTTTAGCTTGCTGGTCACAGTAAAATCTGGCTGTTTAGATTGACGTTCATTCTTTGTTTTTATCAAATTCATTTGGGACAGTTTACCTTCTTGGATCATCAGCTTCTGATTCTCTATTATGTCAGTTTTCTCACATCTTTCAATAGCCTGCTCCTTTAAAGACTTAAGCTCCTCCTTCAAATGCAAGATTTCATTTTGCCTTAAAATTAAGACCTCTGAAAGATCTGAAAGTCTCTCAGCTAGCTCTTTCTTGTCCTGTTGAGCTATTTCAAGCTTTTCCATGAGTTCAGTAGCATCCTTTTCAATGACTTCTCTGCTTCCTAAAATTTCAGGTTGGCTACTGGAATCATCAAGAGTTTTGTCTAACTGAATCTGTTTTATCACTGTGAAATCATCAGCGTCTTCCCTTGATTCTGAAACCTGGAGTTGTTCACTTAAGGCCTTCAACTTTGTCTCATATTCAACTTCTTGCTTAAGCATTTTTTCTTCTATATCGAATTTCATTTTCAACAGGCAGTCATACTCATCACGCAATTCTTGAAAGTTAACTTCAAAATTTTTTTCTGCAAAGGAAAAAGTGTTCCTTTGTCTCTCAACTTCTTCTTTGAGCTCTCTCTCATGGGCTTCAAGGTGTTCATTAACTACAGTAAGCCTTTCTATTTGTCCTCTCATTTCTGCAAGATCACGTTCGCTAAACGATGTTAACTTACTCACTTCAGGTACAATTTGAGTTTTCAACTTCTCTTCCATTTCCTTTTTTATCTTTTTTAGGGCCTCATTCTCTTCCTGAAGAACAGTAATTTCCACCTTCATACTTTCTTGTTCCTTAATCTGTTCTTCCAAAAAATTTCTTTTGGTTTGTAGTTCAACGATTTCTTTTTCAAGTATACTCTTTTCTTTTTCATTTTTTGTTAGTGCTTTAACTTCCATTTCAAGTTCACTTATTTGCAAACGCATTTCAGCTTCCATAGAACTCTTCTGTGACAACTCTATTTCCTCTTTTAGTAAATTCACCTCACATAACAATTGATTATTTTTAATGACCATATTATCCTTTTCACAATTCACCTCTTCAATCTTCTTTCCAAATTCTTTTTGCAAGCTTGCCAATTGCTGATTCTGATTCAAAGCCATTTGCTCTTGAAGAGTACAAATTTTCAGCTTATGATCTCTTTCCAGATCTTCCTTCAGCTTACTTAGCTCTTCTTCATGGCTGAATAGAAGTTGAGTCCTTAATCTCTCTAATTCAGCTTCCTGAGATTCCGCCATTCTATCCAAAACTTCATCTTTCTCTCTCTCCAGCATGTCAAGCTTAATTTTGTAGTTGGTAACTTCTGCTTCATGCTTAGACTCGAGATCTTTATTAGATTCCAAAGCAGCATTGAGTTGGGCCTTCAATTGGTCAACCATGTCTTTCAGTTCTTCTACTTCCTGCATTTTGTATTTCTGATCTGTAATATTTTCTGATGCTTTCCGCATTTGATCTTTAGTGAAATTGAGCTCTTCCAAAAGATCTTGGACTTGGTTCTGCAGCTCCATCTGTTTCTCAGAAGCTTTTTCTAACTGTTGTGACATATCTTGCCTTACTTGGTCTCTTTGAAAATGAGAGTCTCGTAATTTGGCATTTAGTTCATTGATTGCCATATTTAACACATTAATTTGTTCTTCATTAACTAGGTTATTCACAGAATGACCCAGAGCCTTTTCCATTTCAGATTTATGATGCTCAGTAAGTTTTCTAATTTCCGAAGCATGTTGTTGCTGCAATTCTTGTTTCATTTGTACTATTTGTTTTCCATACATCTCATCCAATTCTGCCTGAAGTTGGTCCATTTTGCGTTGATTTTCTACTTCAATCCTTTGTACTGTTTCCAATTCAGATAAATTGCCCATGTGGCAGCGTTTCTGGAGAGCCTCTACATTACCCATAAGGTGCTTTATTTCCTCTGATGACTGTCTTTCCCTTTGTTTTGAACTCATTAGTTCTATTTTTAGGTTCTCAGCCTCTTGATTCTTTTGCAAAATATGGTCATTTAAATCTTGAACTATTTTTTCTGAAGCAAGCATTTTATCTTTCAACAGTGATATGGCACTTTCATGACCCTTTATTGTTTGTTCAAGATGTTCAATTAGTTGGTCTTTGTCAGTTTTTTCATTGGCATTCTGTAAAAAGGGAAAACAATCTAAGCATACATGTGCAAAACAAAAATCAGTGCTTGATCAGGTGAAGCAGCAAGCTTGTACAAACAGGTTTAAATACAATTACATCATCCATGCCATTGGGCGAGTAACCCAAAGGCTTGAATGATCTGGGGCGAGCGTTCCAATACACTCTAACAGCATATATTTAAACAGAAAAGTGCATTCTTGGATTAATTAGCTGGGATTATAATGCAGGAAAAAAAATCTCTTGCAGCTGACAGAAAGGCTAAACTCAATTTAATAAATGCACATCATGACTGTAGATGAAATACTATTGCATATTGTGGAACTTGACTTGCTGTACTTAAACAGACCAGAGTTCAAGTTGGTCTGGAATTTTGGTAGGATTAGTAAAGCCATCAGCATTTACCATTATAACGAAGAAAGTGGCAAAAACTACTGAAAGACACAAAGGGTATTAAAATGCGTAAACCCCAATCTGTCAGTAATTCCCTGCTCCTCTGCAGGAAGCACTGTTTCAACCTGTTACTACAGAAAGGAAATGATTGCACTGGTGATGACACAGAGAAGATCTACCAGGGCATTTCTTGGGCTTGGAGCACCTCAATTATGAGGAGACACTGAGCTTGTTTTTCCTTGGAGGAGAGGAGGGTAAAGAGGGACCTGAGGTATACCAAATTATGAGGGGCATGGTAGGGTTATTTGTGGGAATTTTTTCCCCCACAGTAGTATCTAGAACGCATAGATACAGTGTAGGAATTTGAAGTAGAATCTGAGGTTTCTTTACCCCTATCAGGTAGTTAAAAATCAAGAAAATATTGTCCAAAGCCATGGTTGAGGCAGGGAGTCTCACAACATTTAAATGAGTATCTAAACAAGCAATTGAACTGCTAAGATATAGAAGGCTACAGATGCTATTTATATAGATGAATACTTGATTGCTAGCTTGCCTATAGTGTGCCAAAAGTGTTCTTTTTCGCCGTGTCGTAGGACTCCTATGTCATCACCAGTGCCATCATATCCTTCCTGTATCTATATCAGAAAACTAATGAAAAATTAAAGAATATTCACAAACTATTCTCACTTTAAATAACACTGAAAACATTACCCAAGATCCAACCAATGTACGACTGCATACTAAGACAGTTCCTGCTCAACAAGCTTTCAGCCCTATCACACCAGTTAGTTGGCAATTATAAACCAGAAGGCTCTCATAGTTTTGCTTTTATGCTTAAACAAAAATAAAGAACATGAGTCACACAATTAATCAAATCAAAAAAGTACAGAATGGTTCCCTATTAAGAGTAAACAATGCCATTTATGAATATACTCAAGAAAGAGGCATACCATTAATTGATCTTGAAGTTGAGCTTGCAAGTATTTTATTTGGTCTTGGCATTCCTGATTTATTTTTTGAAAAGTTTTCAGCTGTTGTTCCTGATCATCGATCTGCATTTGATATGCAACAAGTTGCTGCTTTGACTGAATTAGGTCAGCTGCTGTTGTACCGTGGCTCGTACTTCTCACTGCTTCACTGGCTTGCAACTTCATTTCGCATAAATGAAGACATACAAATTTCAAGTTGTTAGCTTCAAACAGAAAGCTAAAGAAATCAATACTACCTCAACAGTGAACAATTAATTAATTTACTTGCATTATTATTTATAACCAATAGTTCACAGCTCCCCAATTACACCATCATTTAATACCTCAGGCTTCATGACCACAGATACTTGGGAGTGAGAGGTGGGCCTTAAAGACTATCTATAGTTGATGGTTCCTCACCTCTTTGTGCTGTCATATTATTGACTTGGCATAGATGCCCCAGTTACTTTATCTAAGTAATTGACCTAGAATGCCAATCATTATCAATATTGAAGGACTTTTAAACAGCTACTGAGGATTGCACTTGAAAATTCCATACTTACAACATAATACATTAGACAAAGTGGGAAAAAAACTCAACTTTCCCAAAAAACATGGAAAAACTGTGAAAAAAAATACCAGATCATTTTCTAAATTGTAATAGGATATTAGAGATTATCAGCCTCCATGTATTACCTTCAGTGTCTTATTCAAAGGCAATGCCTATAGGCCACTGGATTTAATGTTTTTTCTCTACTGAGGTGAGCACAATATCACATAATAGTAATAAGAAAACATGAACGTGCTGCAAGATGCATACATTTAAATAAATGCACATTAGAAGCATGGATTCCTGTTCTATTACAACTAACTGCTCAATGTATATATTTCAATGCTAGGAGTATTGCGAGGAAGGCGGATGAGTTGAGGGCATGGATTGACACATGGAATTATGACGTTGTAGCAATTAGTGAAACTTGGCTACAGGAGGGGCAGGACTGGCAGCTTAATATTCCAGGGTTCCGATGTTTCAGATGTGATCGAGGCAGAGGAATGAAAGGTGGGGGAGTGGCATTGCTTGTTAGGGAAAATATTACAGCAGTGCTCAGGCAGGACAGATTAGAGGGCTTGTCTACTGAGTCCTTATGGGTGGAGCTGAGAAACAGGAAAGGTATGGCCACATTAGTGGGATTGTATTACAGACCACCCAATAGTCAAAGAGAATTGGAAGTGCAAATCTGCAGAGAGATAGTAGGCAACTGCAGGAAACAAAGTTGTGGTGGTAGGGGATTTTAATTTTCCATATATTGATTGGGTCTCCCATACTGTTAGGGGTCTAGATGGTTTAGAGTTTGTAAAATGTGTTCAGGGATGTTTTCTAAATCAATATATAGAGGGACCAACTAGAGGGGATGCAATATTGGATCTCCTGTTAGGAAACAAGTTAGGACAAGTGACAGAAGTCTGTGTAGGGGAGCACTTTGGTTCCAGTGATCATAACACCATTAGTTTCAACTTGATCATGGACAAGGATAGATCTGGTCCTAGGGTTGAGGTTCTTAACTGGAAGAAGGCCAAATTTGAAGAAATGAGAAAGGATCTAAAAAGTGTGGATTGGGACAGGTTGTTCTCTGGCATGGATGTGATCGGTAGGTGGGAAGCCTTCAAAGCAAGAAATTTTGAGAGCGCAGAATTTGTATGTTCCTGTCAGGATTAAAGGCAAGGTGAATAGGAATAAAGAACCTTGGTTCTCAAGGGATATTGCAACTCTGATAAAGAAGAGGGAGTTGTATGACGTGTATAGGAAGCAGGGGGTAAATAAGGTGCTTGAGGAGTATAAGAAGTGCAAGAAAGGAGGGCTAAAAGAAGACATGAGGTTGCCTTGGCAGTCAAAGTGAAGGATAATCCAAAGAGCTTTTACAGGTATATTAAGAGCAAAAGGATTGTAAGGGATAAAATTGGTCCTCTTGAAGATCAGAGTGGTCGGCTATGTGCGGAACCAAAGGAAATGGGGGAGATCTTAAATAGGATTTTTGCATCTGTGTTTACTAGGGAAACTGGCATGAAGTCTATGGAATTAAGGGAAACAAGTAGTGAGATCATGGAAACTGTACAGATCAAAAAGGAGGAGGTCCTTGCTGTCTTGAGGAAAATTAAAGTGGATAAATCCCCGGGACCTGACAGGGTGTTCCCTCGGACCTTGAAGGAGACTAGTGTTGAAATTGCAGGGGCCCTGGCTGAAATATTTAAAATGTCGTTGTCTACAGGTGAAGTGCCAGAGGATTGGAGAGTGGCTCATGTTGTTCCTTTGTTTAAAAAAGGATCGAAAGGTAATCCGGGAAATTATAGGCCAGTAAGTTTAACGTCAGTAGTAGGTAAGTTATTGGAGGGAGTACTAAGAGACAGAATCTACAAGCATTTGGATAGACTGGGACTTATTAGGGAGAGTCAACATGGCTTTGTGCATGGTAGGTCATGTTTGACCAATCTATTGGGATTTTTCGAGGAGGTTACCAGGAAAGTGGATGAAGGGAAGGCAGTGGATATTGTTTACATGGGCTTCAGTAAGGCCTTTGACAAGATCCCGCATGGGAGGTTAGTTAGGAAAATTCAGTCGCTAGGTATACATGGAGAAGTGGTAAATTGGATTAGACATTGGCTCGATGGAAGAAGCCAGAGAGTGGTGGTAGAGAATTGCCTCTCTGAGTGGAGGCCTGTGACTAGTGGTGTGCCACAGGGATCAGTGCTGGGTCCATTGTTATTTGTCATCTATATCAATGATCTGGATGATAATGTGGTAAATTGGATCAGCAAGTTTGCTGATGATACAAAGATTGGAGGTGTAGTAGACAGTGAGGAAGGTTTTCAGAGCCTGCAGAGGGACTTGGACCAGCTGGAAAAATGGGCTGAAAAATGGCAGATGGAGTTTAATACTGACAAGTGTGAGGTATTGCACGTTGGAAGGACAAACCAACGTAGAACATACAGGGTTAATGGTAAGGCACTGAGGAGTGCAGTGGAACAGAGGGATCTGGGAATACAGATACAAAATTCCCTAAAAGTGGCGTCACAGGTAGATAGGGTCGTAAAGAGAGCTTTTGGTACATTGGCCTTTATTAATCAAAGTATTGAGTATAAGGGTTGGAATGTTATGATGAGGTTGTATAAGGCATTGGTGAGGCCGAATCTGGAGTATTGTGTTCAGTTTTGGTCACCAAATTACAGGAAGGATATAAATAAGGTTGAAAGAGTGCAGAGAAGGTTTACAAGGATGTTGCCAGGACTTGAGAAACTCAGTTACAGAGAAAGGTTGAATAGGTTGGGACTTTATTCCCTGGAGTGTAGAAGAATGAGGGGAGATTTGATAGAGGTATATAAAATTATGATGGGTATAGATAGAGTGAATGCAAGCAGGCTTTTTCCACTGAGGCAAGGGGAGAAAAAAACCAGAGGACATGGGTTAAGGGTGAGGGGGGAAAAGTTTAAAGGGAACATTGGGGGTGGGGGGCTTCTTCACACAGAGAGTGGTGGGAGTATGGAATGAGCTGCCAGACGAGGTGGTAAATGTGGGTTCTTTTTTAACATTTGAGAATAGATTGGACAGATACATGGATGGGAGGTGTTTGGAGGGATATGGTCCATGTGCAGGTCAGTGGGACTAGGCAGAAAATGGTTCGGCACAGCCAAGAAGGGCCAAAAGGCCTGTTTCTGTGCTGTAGTTTCTATGGTTTCTAAACTCCAGATATAATAAATCAACAATTTGCTCTGGACAAGGGCATGTACTTAGTGGAAAATGTGTTTAATGGATATCCCAATGGAAAGTTCAAGGTCAAATTTCCTTTCAGTTCGAGGGGTCTGGAAATGGGTGCAATTTTCTTCTGTGCTGAGTTAAACCAGTTTTCAACGACATAAATCTTTTGCCCCTGCACTAAGAGTTCTAGGCCTCAGAATTAAGATTAGGAAAAGCTTAGCATCAATACTGTCAGCTAACAAAACACATAAAATGCTGGAGGAACTCAGCAGTCCAGGCAGCATCTGTGGAAAAATGTGTGTGTTGCTTGGATTTCCAGCATCTGCAGATTTTCTCTTGTTTGTGACTACAGGCTAACAATTACCAAGGCTTCAGATTCAGATTGAATCATACGTCATATTACTCTTTCCTATTACTCGTTATTTTGTATGTACATACAAGCAATTAACTCATATTTCTAACTCTGCCACGGATGGTCACAGTCAAAGGAGGAGATTTGTGCATGGGGTTAGCAACTTCATCTCATAAAAATGCAAAGGTACAGAAACACCAACAGAAGCTCCAAAGATCTCATCCCTGGGAGAGGGAGGATCTTTGAAGATGGGCTGCACCTGGGGACAACTTGATAAACTGACCTAGGACAGAGAACTCTGGCAAGCTGCAGTCTGCAGCCTATGCCCCAGTAGAGGTGATGGGCTTAAGATGAAGAATAAATTACATATCTCATGAAATGCAAATAAAATATCTGACTTGCTTAAGAGATTTTAAGATTGTGTTGACCAAGGCTGAATTGCTGGTTGAGATACTATTACAGTTTCACCATTCTTTTTGAATGGTGTGTTAAGAAATTTTACATACATCAACTGTCAAAAGTTAGATGTTCCAACAATTTTTAACATTCTCTCATTAAGGAATGGTCTGTTCAGATTATGTTCACTCCTTGAGGCAAAGACTGAATCCCATTCCCCTGAATTAGCTGAGTGTTTAATGCATCAGAATCAGGTTTATCATCACCGGCATGTATCGTGAAATTTGTTAACTAGCAGCAGTAGTCCAATGCAATACATGATATAGGATAAAAAAATAAATAAATTAAAGTATACGTATATTAAATAGATTAAAAATCGCGCAAAAATATAAATAATATATATTTAAAAAGTGAGGTAGCGTCCGAGGGTTCAAAGTCCATTTAGGAATCGGATGGTGAAGGGGAAGAAGCTGTTCCTGAATCACTGAGTGTGTGCCTTCAGGCTTCTGTACCTCCTACCTGAAGGTAACAGTGAGAAAAGAGCATGCCCTGGGTGCTGGAGGTCCTTAATAATGGACGCTGCCTTTCTGAGACACCGCTTCTTGAAGATGCTCCAGGTACTTTGTAGACTAGTACCCAAGATGGAGCCATCTAACTTTATGACCCTCTGCAGCTTCTTTCGGTCCTGTGCAGTAGCCCCTCTATACCAGACAGTGATGCAGCCTGGGCCTCTCTGTGTACGGAGCAGGGAAAAATGTGGACTGACCTTTTTAACATTATAGGAGTAGCAAAGATAGAGTTTACCTGTTGAAACTGAATTTGTAGCTTTTGACTTTGTTCTGTCAAGTCCAAAAATTCTTGCAGAATCTCATCCTTTTCCTTCCTTGCTTGTTGTAGCTTATCAGTAAGCTGAGTTATAATACCATCTCTCTGTTTGATTGCAGCTTCAAAATCCTGTAGCTGTCCAAAAAAATTTACAGTATAAATAGCACTACTTATTGACAAAATAAAATAACCAGCCTTGAAGTTCTTACATCCAACTTTCTACATCTTCAAACTTTGCACCTTTGGCATAGCACAGCTTCTTGGCACTGACAGTGTCACATAAAATTAATAAAGCTCAACATTACCACATTTGAAGGAAACGCATAATATTTTTTCTCACTAATAAAGCTGTCACAAGACCTGTAAATAAATGCAAAATTAAATAAAAGGTTTATCCATTTAAAAGAAAAATGCACCATATTTTCTCTGCTCCACCCCCCCCCACAACATGGACTTACCATATCAACTTCCCCCAGCACACTACCGTGCACTGTGGAAACCCTATTCTAGTCTGTCTCTGAAAAGTGCAACACTTAGAATTAAATTCCATTTGATATTCCTTGGTTCACTTGCCCAACTGATCCAAGATCCCTTTATAAATACTGATAATAATTTTTACTATCTACGACTAGGAAGACGATGTGCAAGGGCGGGTTACTAAGTTTGTGGATGACATAAGGGTTGGTGTTATTGTTGACAGCACAGAAGATAGCCAAAGGAAAAAGCAAGACATAGTCAGGTTGCAGATATGGGCAGGGAAATGGTAGATGGAGTGCAAGCTGCTTCATTTTGGGAGATCAAATATAAAGGGACAGGACACTGTTAGTGGCACAACAGTTATCAACATTGGTGTATAGCAGGATCTTGGGGTCCAAGCCCACAGTCAGGGTATTGAATATAGGAATTAGGACATTATGTTGCAGTTATACAGTCATTAGTGAGGCCGCATTTGGAGTACTTTTTGATCACCCTGTTGTAGGAAAGGGATAGCCAAACTGTAAAGCGTGCGGAAAAGATTTACAAGGGTGTTGCCAGAACTACAGCACCTGAGTTAAAGGGAGAAGCTGGTCAGGCTAGACCTTTATTCCTTTGAACATGGGAAAATAAGGGGTGACCTTATAGAAATGTTAAAAACTATAAAGGCACAGATAAGGTGGATGGTAACAGTCTTTTCCCAAAGATAGGGAGATTCTCAACTAGAGAGCAAAAAGTTAAGGCGAGAGGGTAAATATGTAAAAGAGACCCGCGGGGCAACTTTTTTCAGGCAGTGGATGGTGAGTATTTGGAACAAACTGCCAAAGGCAGTGGCTGAGGCAGGTGTAATAGTACCATTGAAGAACTATGATTGATACATGTAGGGGTGGGGGTTTAGAGCACTGTGGATTAAACTTAGTGAATTGGGACTAACTGGGTAGGTCGGTGTGGACTCATTGAGCAGAAAAGCCTGTATCCGTGCTGTGGAGCTCTATGACTCTATAACACTGTGGGCTGAAGCGTCTCTTCCTGCACTGTACTGTTCTATGTAACAGCCCAGTCATACAGGAAAAAAATTACTGGTGGTTAACTTCAATTTTTACATCTGCATTCACAGATCTCTACTACTTGCAATAAATTGGTAATAAAATAATGTGCAGGATATAAGTAACATTTTAAAATCTCTTATATTACATTTTTCTTATTCCTATTTTTCAATGCAAATGAAATATTTCTTTGAAGAGCAAAACTTCTGCACTTGTCAAAAGTATCTACAATATCAAAATTATTAGGGGCTGGGTCCAATAGTTTCAAATGTATATAACAAATCTATATTTGTTAACAGCAAAAAAAAATTAAGAAATAATTTGTGATCCAATAATTTACAAACATTTCCTATTTTCCCCTCATAAAACTAAGTATTCAACCCATGAGCAGAGAGAAGAGCGAATCAGATAAGTTACTTGATCACTTCTCCTCAATTGTTTCCACATTTTGCTTGCCACCTCTTGTCATATCCCTTCCCTCACCACTTTATAGTGGCTATCTCGCCTCTATTCTATAAGTCCAGATGAAAAATCTTAACCTGAAACATTGGTTTCCCACTTCCTTGCTGGAACTGCTGAGTTTTTCCAGCAATGTGTTTTTTGCAGTAGACATAAATGGGTTACTTTTGTGTTCAGATCTTGTAAGGAATGGTGCTTGGGCCTCATCTATTCACAAATCTATATCATGCCTTACATATATATCATCCAAGTCTGCTGACAATTTGAAGCTGGGTACAACACAAGAATGCACAAGGCTTCAAGTGATGTTAAATAGGAAAAAACTTGGCAGTTGAAAATACTGTGTAAAAATGTGAGGTCATTCAATTTTCTGGAAAAATTGCCATAAAGAAGCAGAACTAACCTGTCCTTGGTTGCATTAATTTTTTTTCTTCTCAAGAGAGGTATATCCTTTCAATTACCTTCATAGGTTTGCTCAATGTTTCCTACACACATATATCTTCAGTCCTCAAATTTAATACTTTTCATCATTAACTTGACAAGATAGTTTAACACTTGGGAAAATTGATGATATAGTATTTGAACTTTTCTCCTTGTGGATAAGTCACTGTCAATTCATGCACCACAAACAAGCAATCAGTGCTGTGGTAGTCACTCCACTTCACTCTAGTTGGGATTATAACTTGAAATTTGCATTAACTTTACCCTTTCCCTTTGTCTCTATGCTTTCAGCAGCTCCAGCACTTGAACTTGCTGTCTTTTAGCGAGGTGGTCTGGACTAAAAGGAATTTGGGTCACGAGTGGGAGTAGATGTGTTATACCAAGTGATGATGGACACAACTATTACTACTAGTTCTTCGGTTGTACTACTGTCATATGCCTCACCGGGAATATAGTACTTTGAGTTTTATCAGAGTTTCATAAAACCTTGACCAAGTTCAAATTTCAAAGTAGATTTATTATCAAAGTACATGTACTGTGTGTCACCACATACTTCCCTGAGATTCATTTTCTGGCAGGTATTCACAGTAAGTAGAAAGAAATACAGTAGAATCAATGAAAAATTACGCACAACAGAAACAGACAAAAAAAAACAATGAGCAAAAGACAACAAACTGCAAATACAAAAAGAAAACAACAACAAATAAATAAACAAACAAACAAACAATAAATATCAAGAACACAAGTTGCAGAGTCCTTTAAAGTGCGTCCAGAGGTTTTGGAATCATTTCGGTGTTGGGGGTGATTGAAGTTATCTCCTCTAGTTCAAGAGCCTGCTGGTTGAGGGGTAATAATTGTTCCCAAACCTGGTGGTGTGGATCCTGAGGCTCCTGTACCTTCTTCCTGATGGCAGCAGCGAGAAGAGAGCATGGCCTGGATGGTGGGGTCCTTGATGATGGATGCTGCTTTCCTGTGGCTGCCCAACTTGTAAGAGTGCTCAATGGTGGGCAGTCTTTACCTGTGATGCACTGGGTTGTATCCACTACTTTTTTTTGTAGTTTTATCCCCATTCAAGGTCGTTGGTGTTTCATATCAAGCCGTGATACAATCAGTCAGTATATTCTCCAGCACGCATATATAGAAGTTCGTTAAAATTTTAGATGACATGCCAAATCTGTGCAAACTTCTACGAAAGTAGAGGTGCTACAGGGCCTTCCTTGTATATGCTGTACCCAGGACAGATCCTCTGAAAGGATAAGACAGAGGAATTTCAAGTTGCTGACTCTCTCCATCTCTGATCTCCTGATGGAGACTTGCTCGTGACCTCCTGTTTCCTCCACTTGTAGTCAATATTAAGCTCTTTGGTTTTGCTGACATTGAGTGACAGTTTGTTGCTGTGACCAGATTCTCAATCTCTCTCCTACATGCTGATTTGACACCACCTCTGATTCAGCCAACGACAGGTGTCGCAGCAAACTTAAATATGACCTTAGAGCTGTACTTAGCCTCGTAGTCATAAGCATAAAGCAAGTAGAGTTATTTTCAAGTGTGCTTATCCGAGTTTATCCAAATGGGTTTACAAGTTATGTGAGCTATATTTACCTTTAATATTTTTTTTACTTGTAAGGAATTACATTAGTGGAGCATTTCCTTTGTTTCTACTTTATAATAAATATCTAGAATCTATTTCAATGCCAAAACATTATTCTACACATTCTACAAAATAAAGTTATTTTCCTTGTCCTTGATAACACTTCCTCCACAGTCACCATCAGCACAGAAACAAAGGAACTGCCCCACTAATGTAATTCCTTACAAGTAAAACAAATATTAAAGGTAAATATAGCTCGCATGACTTGTAAACCCATTTGGATAAACTTCCACCAATCACATCCTAATCGCTTAGGAAAGGCCAACTGACTGCCAGAAAACTATACAAATGAAACACATTAAAATAATTAAAATTTACAAAATATTAATTGGAAAAAAAACATTCAAAACAGAGCAGACTAACTTAGGTGACCAGCTGGAAATAGAAATTAGATTTTTTATTTTGACTTCCAGAAAACATGATTTAATTAAGTATGAAGCAAAAATTTTTACAAGTATGAGCTGTGTGAGAATAGGGCCAATCAGGTGTGATAGTGGAAACATGTGCATGGAGTCGGAGGAGGGAGTGGAGGTACTTAATGAATACTTTGCTTCAATATTCACCAGGGAAAAAGACCTTGGTAATTGTGGACTGAAATGCTTGAGCATATAGACATTAAGAAAGAGGATGTGAAAAGCACCACGTCACCAGGATCAGATGAGATATACCTCAGACTACTGTGGGAGTCAAGGAATGAGATTGCTGAGCTTCTTGCGATGATCTTTGCATCATCTTTTCTTTTTAAATCTTTTTATTAACTATTATTGAAAATCAACAACAGAGAAACATACATCAAAATAATCAAGATAACATATCCATATATAGAGTAAAAGTTAAACTATCAACCAGGCTGAACAGTATATCAATAATAATCAAAAAACAAGGTATTAAAGCTTTTTTTTAAATGGAAAAAAGGAAAGAAAGAAAAAAAGGACGCTTACTAACTAAAACAGAGAAAACCCCTAATAACTAAAAAAAGAGGGGAAAAAAACCCATTTGGAGCACAAACCCAGAGCTATGCGCCATACAAGCTTCCATTAAAAAAAAGACATCAAACCGCTAACCAAATTCATATAACCAAGCATCAGAAAAGGACCATCTTAATTAACTCAAGTCAAATGATAATAATGGGCAAAAGAACCCCATCTTTTCTCATAGGATCAAAAGTTCAACTTCTAATTTTTTCCAAACTAAGACATAACATCACCTGAGAGAACCATTGTATCAAAGTGGGAGCAGAGACATCTTTCCATTTTATTAAAATAGCCCTTCTAGCCAATAATATGACAAATGCAATTCCATATTGGTCAGATATAGAAATACCATGAATATGTTGAGGAATTATACCAAATAAAACTGCCAATTTATTAGGTTGTAAATTGATTCTTAAAGCTTTAGAGATTATAGAAAAAATAAGATTTCCAAAATTGTTTCAATACAGAACACGACCAAAACATATGTGTCAATGTAGCTATCTCAGTTTTGCATCTATCACACTGACTATTTACATTAGGAAATATTTTAGACAATCTCTCCTTCATCAAATAATAACGATCAACAATTTTAAATTGAATTAGAGAATGACTGGAACAAATCGAAGAAGAGTTAACCAGCTTCAAAATTCACAACCAATCCTCTGTTATCAAGGTCATATTAAGCTCTCTTTCCCAATCTTGCTTGATCTTAAGTAAAGGATAATTGTCCTGTTGTAATAGTAAATTATAAATTTTCCCAATAAAGCCTTTCACTAAAGGGTTCATTTTTAAAATAATGTCTAACAGGTCAGAATCTTGTATATATGGAAAATTACTTAAATATTCTTGCAAAAAAATGTCTGACCTGAAGATATTGCAAAAAAATGTGAATATGAGAGAGAGTATTTAGTTACTAATTTCTCAAAGGACATCAATCGACCTTCTTGAAACAAGTCCATAAAGGAAAAAATTCCTTTATTCCTCCAAAGAGAAAAGGTAGGATCACTAAGTGAAGGTTTAAATAAATAGTTTCGATAAATTAAACTAAGAAGGTTAATTTTTTTAAGATTAAAAAACTTAGGAAACTGATACCAAATTTGTAATGATTGATTAATCATAGGATTTATATTTAGAATAGAAATTTTGGCTAATTGTACAGGTAAAGGAGCTCCTAATAATGAAACTAAATGAAATTGTTTCACAGTTCTCAATTCCAAGTCAACCCAAGATGGTTGTTCCTTTTTATCGGTCCAATATAAACAAGAACATGCATAACGTATATTAACCGCCCAATAATACATTCTTAAATTAGGCAAAGTAAGACATCCATCCTTTTTTAATTTTTGTAAATTACATTTTCCAATTCTTGGTCTTTTGTTATTCCAAACAAAAGATGAAATAATAGTCAACTTGATCAAAAAACTTCTTAGTTAGAAAAATAGGAATGTTTTGAAATACATATAAAAATTTTGGTAAAATCGTCGTTTTAACTGCATGAATTCAACCTACTAAGGAAAGTGCAAGTGGATTCCATCTAGAAAAAAATTGCTTCATAAAATCCACTAAGGGAACTAAATTAGCTCTATAAAGGTCTCCATAATTTTTAGTAATGGTAATACCTAAATATTTAAAAGAATCCGTAACTTTTAAAGGAATGTTATCATAAATAGAAGCGGAATCATTTAAAGGAAATAATTCACTTTTATGCAGGTTTAATTTATATCCTGAAAACAATCCAAATTCATTTAATAATTTCAATAAGCTAGGAATGGCTTCTTCGGGATTTGAAACATAAACCAAAAGATCATCTGCATAAAGGGAGATCTTATGAATAGTCCCATTTATAGAAATTCCTTGAATATTTTTAGCTTCACGAAGTGCAATAGCCAAGGGTTCCAACATCGTTAAATAACAGAGGACTTAACGGACATCCTTGTCTCGTATCCAGAGAAAGTTGGAAAAAGGGGGATCTACAGTTATTAGTGATAACAGTGGCAATAGGGCTTTTATATATCAATCTGATCCAGCTATTAAAATTAGTACCAAAGCCAAATTTCTCTAAAACTTTAAATAGATATTTCTATTCAACTCTATCAAATGCCTTTTCAGCATCTAGAGAGACAACTCATTGGGGAGACTTAGAGAGGGATGAGTATATAATACTTAACAATCTCCGAGTATTAGAAAAAGAATAACGACCTTTAATAAAAACCACTTGATCCTGAGAAATAATTTTAGCTAGTATATTCTCCATCCGATTAGCCATTATTTTTGAAAGAATTTTGGCATCCACATTTGATAATGAAATAGGTCTATATGAAGCACAATCAGTAGGATCTTTACCTTTCTTAAGGATTAAAGAAATAGAAGCTTCATAAAATGTGGAAGGTAACTCTCATCTTTGCATCATCAATGGTTCAGAAGTGGTTCTGGAGGATTGGAGGGTGGCAAATGTTGTTCCATTGTTCAAGAAAGGGAGCAGAGATAACCCAGGAAATTATAGACCAGTGAGTCTGACTTCAGTGATGGGCAAGTTGTTGGAGAAGATCCTGAGAGGCAGGATTTGTGAGCATTTGGGGAGACATAATTTGATTAGGGATAGTCAGCATGACTATAGAGAGTGCAGAGAAGACTTAGAAAGATGTTGCCTGGATTGGGAGGCGTACCTCATGAGAATAGGTTGAGCGAACTTGGCCTCTTCTCCTTGCAGCGACGGAGTATGAGAGGTGACCTGATGGAGGTGTACAACATGATGAGGGGCATTGATCGTGTGGATAGCCAGAGGCTTCTTCCCAGGGCTGAAATGGCTAACACAAGGGGGCATAGTTTTAAGGTGCTTGGAAATAGGTACAGAGGGGATGCCAGGGGTAAGGTTTTCCACACAGAGAGCGGTGGGTGCCTGGAATGCACTGCCACCACTGGCAGTAGAAGCAGATACAATAGGGTCTTTTTAGATAGGTAGATGGAGCTCAGAAAAATAGAGGTTTATGCGCTAGGGAAATACTAGGCAGTTTCTGGAGCAGGTTACATGGTCAGCACAACATTGTGGGCTGAAGGGCCTGCAATGTGCTGTAGATTTCTATGTTCAGTAAATAGAGCTCAGCAACTAATATTCTGATTCAACAGAAAATAATCAATTTTTATGAGAACTACAACAAACAGATAATTATGGATAGTAAGTTATTTAAAACACAAACATTTGGCAAGTGGGAATTATGAAAACTTACCTGTTGTAAACCTCCTGCATCATTCAATTCCTCAGGTTCCCTGTTCAGCTCTTCAGCCTCATGTTTTGTAGCTAAATCGTCGTCCATTAGCTCGAGTCTAGTCTGAAATGGCTGAGTATCGTGCTCAGAGCAGATGTCTGATATGCTAAATTCCTCTTCCTAAAAGAATTAAAATTAATTTAAAATCTGCAAGGCATAATTTAGGATTTTCAAAGAGCAGAAGCCATAAACAGGGAAAAAGACATTTATTAGGAGGAGGTTTAATAGAAAAACATGCAGCCACAAATATCACTATAGCAACTATTGTTAGCAATTTGCACCTCAACAGCTTCAAAAGTGTCTATTTCTCAACCGATGGGACTCGGATAAAACATTTAACACAATATTGTTAAGTCAGTGCCATTTCTTGTGGATGCTCAGGAAATTTTGTAATATAGTTACATCACCCTATATTAAATTTGTCAGATATTTTTCTCATCTCCAACATCGGAAATTTGATTATTATTTAAGATTTTCACAACTCATAAGAATAATTCTGTAGAAATTACCACCAAATAATAGAAGCGCTTCTAATAACTGTATTATTCAATATTCTGAAAGGGGACAACAATATTTAGGCATAGTTTGTACAAAGACAACTCTATTATTGTACATACTGTATGACAGGAGCATGTTTTTGGCTCATTACAGAGAAATACTAAAGTCCTGTTTTCAACATTTGGGCATCCTACAAACATCATGCATGTATAGAAATTAGAACAGAATTAGGTGGGTGACCCTGAATTTCTAGCTGACTGCATCTTCTTGCACCATCCCAATCTAACAGGTCTTCCTCTGGCCTCCAGCACTGATATAAAAAGATTCATGTAAAGCATCTCATCTTCAATTTAGGGACAGATTCAATTTCAAATGTTGCAACTTCAGGTATTTGTATCAGATCTGACTTTTGCAACTTTGACATCCTTTGCTTGTTCTCCCTTTCTAATAGCACCAACAAATCCATCAATTGAATGCCTTGGTTTGCAGCTCACCCCCACAATAACTCAACACTTATTTGTTCTTATCAGAGAGATTACCTTTGTCCTATCCATCCCTGCCTCACCCACTCTACAAATTATAATTAACTTTCCTTCTCTTCTTCCATTCTATTGAAAGATCTTTGACTAAAATGATAGATTTACTTTTTCATCTATAGATGCTGCATGGCCCGCTGAATGCTCCTAATAATTTCGGTTATTATTTTAGATTTCTAGTATCTGCTGTTTTTTGATTTTAGAATCAAGTTTGACTGTTGCCCTCCCCTTATGCTCACAATTCTTTATTATTTTAAGGAGATATTTCAAGTTTTGTCAGCATCCATAGACTAATTACGATTTAACATTCCAAGAAAAGAGACTAAGTTCAACATAATAAAAATAATACAATATATCATTTCATAAAAATATGTACTAATGTTTTAAATTAATCCTTTTAAAATGATATTTTGTTCTGATACAAAGTCAAAATTTTTCAGTAATGATAATTGGATCATGGATACAAAGTATTTTTAAATCATAACTATGCCTTCTGATAAATTGTATTCAGAGTAATTGTACCTAATCTCATTAATTTGAAAAATCTAGATATCCCAGTATTAATAATTGTATTACACTTAGTTCACACAAAAAATGGCCACTGCTTATTAAATCATTTTCTAAAGCAGCAAGAAACAAAGAGTCAGTAGAAATTCTCCCAATGAAGTAAAGAAGCACATACATTGAAGGTTAGTTTATAGAATGTGCAATAGTTTGCTAACGTTAAAGACATTCTTAACCACATTGCTATGCAAAAGGGCTGAAAATTGTCACGGTATTTTTGGGTGAATAAATGCAATGATGATAAGGATTATTAAAGTGGGTAAATTTATTTTCCGTTTTTAATTACTACTGCCAACAATGTTCCAATCAGGTGGAGGAGGGACAAAAGAATGCCAATTGTATCTCCAATATTATTCTAGCTCAATCGCCACCTTGAGTAAAGTCTTAAAGGGAATGCCCTTAACTGCATTTAAGCGTTTCTCTGCATTATTCAATTTTATTCTCTCTCTCAAATTGTCAATGAATGATGCAGATTGGATTAGTGTTGAAAAAAAACTACTTTAACACACTTCTCTGAATTACTTAATTCCTGACTGTGGGTGATGATATGGAATTACGCACCGTGAACCACTCCAGCCATAGTTGGGGGGTGTGGGGTGAGAGGAAACGTGTCAGCAGCTATGGTTAAATATGTAAATATGCCATTAAGATGTTTTTCTTCATACTGTACCCTTGTCATATCTTCTGCTTTAAATAGTATTTCTTGTTGCACTGTACAACCATTTCCCTGTTCAAACCAAACAATTACTTTAACAGTATCCTCTCATCAATTCTATCCAAAATTATACGAGAACCACGCAATGATGTTTATTAGTAACAGTGAAACACCATATATACCATTCCCATCCATTTCTGTATACACTTTCTAACCTAGAAGTGAGTTAAGTCTCCTAAAGCCCAATTTGAAAACATTATTGTAGCTTCTCGTGTCCATAAGCTGTAAAGAATCAATAAAAACGATTTATAACTGGGCAGATGAACAATTAAAAATGTATAATCATGATTAATCAAGCTACTAAAAAACAACTTATTCATGGTTTGAATCACACTAGTAGACAATAAAAGGATAACATTTTTGAATTATTTAAAGTAAAACACATTTTGCTTACCAACTATTAAACAACATTTGCTGCCTAGTAAACACCATAATAAAAAAAAAGATACTACCTTTCTTCAAATCCATCTGTTGGTTTGACTCTTTTTCTGTAACCTCTACAAGCTCAAAAGCCCTTAGCCATTTACATGGCAAGAACTCTGACATTTTGTCAGTCCCCAATTTCTTTTATCTACCATTGGAGACCTGACGAAAGGGTTAAGGACAGCAATGAATTATCTAATATTTTTTAGTGTTTTCTCAAACAAATAAACTTCAACTACTTCTGGTTTGTTAATGTTAGAAAATACATCCACAGTACATTTTGACAGCCCTTCCTCACTTTGTTTGCATTAAAATTTATGTACAAAGTCTTTTCATATCAACCTATTATTATATCAGCCCATTATTATTTATAACTATTTACTTTATATATACATTTTCAGGTTTTGAACTCAAGCTTTCCAACATTTCTTCTTTATCAAACATGAAACATGCTTGAATTTGTACCTTTTGGTTGTTAAACATTCCTAGTTCCGCGACTAGTCCAATTCACCAAACTTTTTGTTTTCATTTTATTGAAAGCAGGTCTTTGCTTTTTGCTGTACATTGCTTATCCTTTCCCGTGTCACACCCTTATCCTTAACGTCTCTTTATCCTTTTCAATTTTTACACTTTGCTAAATTATACTGGAGTGCATATTTAATGCTTAACTATTTGTTCTGTTTTTCTTGCGCCAACAACACAGCATTACTTGTATGCAATTATCCAGAAATTAATGGTGAGGAATAGATATCCTTCACGTTGTGAATTGCTGCACACTTGCTGGATTATCTGCTTGCTCTGCTCTTAGGTTTGCAGGTGTCAACATCAACCTTGAAAATTGTAGTCCTATAATAATCCTCCAAAGACCATTTTTATAATAATGAAAAAATATTTTGATTTTAAGCATTTGCATTTTTGTCATTGCCTGTCATTTAAGATCCCCTAATATTCCTTCCAAGCAATTCTGGCAGATTTCAAGAGCTACCCCTCTGTTTTCTTGTCCTTAATTGAGTAGTCTCTTCGTTTTACTGTTTTTGGTTTCATTTACTAAAAAGATATTTAAATATCTTTAATGTAAATATATTTTAATATCACTTACAATTTAGAACTCTGCATTCTTTTAAATTCTTACCTCTGAGGTACAGTCATCAGCTGTTGTTGATACTTCACTCTCTGCCTGAAAAACAAACATAGATAAAACACCTGACATTTTCTCAAGTAAAATACTCTACATGAGTAACATAATGGCAAGTGGGTAAAAATTTATAGAACTAATCTATACATTGTACTAACACCACACTTCTGGCATCGGACTGGAAGACTGCAACTGTCACTCCACCCTTCAAAATGGGAGAGCGGCAAAATATAGGAAATTATAGGCCAGTTAGCCTGAACTCAATGATCAGGAATATGTTGGGAGTCGATTGCTAGGGATGAGGTCTCAGGCTACATAAGACAGGCTGAAGTCAGTATGGTTTCCTTAAGGGAAAACCTTGCCTGACAAATCCATTGGAATTCTTTGAGGAAATAACAAGCAGGATAGACAAAGGAGAATTAGTGGATGTTGTGTACTTGGATTTTCAGAAGGGCTTTGACAAGCTGCATTACATGAGGCTACTTAACAAGATAAGAGCCCATGGTATTACAGGAAAGATACTAGCAGGGATAGAAGATTGGCTGACTGGCAGGAGGCAAAGAGTGGGAATAAAGGGAGTCTTTTCTGGTTGGCTGCCAGTGACTAGTGGCGTTCTACAGGTGTCAGTGATAGGACCACTTCTTTTGACACTATATGTCAACAATTTGGATGACAGAATTGATGGCTTTGTGGCCAAGTCTGCAGCCAATACAAAGATAAGTGGAGGGGCAGATAGTTTAGAGAGGGAACAGATTGGGAGAATGGACAAAATAGTGGCAGATGGATACAATGCTAGAAAGTGTGTGGTTATGCACTTTGGTAGAAGGAACCAAAGCCTAGACTATTTTCTAAATGGGCAGAAAATTCAAAAATCCAAGGTGCAAAGGGACAGGTTTGCCCAAAAGGTTAACTTGCAAGTTGAGTTGGTGGTGAGGAAGACAAATGCGGTATTAGCATTCATTGTGAGAGGACTAGAATGTAAAAGCAAGGACGGAATACTGAGGCCTCACTTGGAGTACTGTGAGCAGATTTGAGCTCCTTATCTTGAAAGGATGTGCTAACATTTGAGAACATTCAGAGGAGATTCACAAGAGTGATTACAGGAATGTAAGGGATATGATATGATATGAGGAGTGTTTGATGGCTTAGGGCCTGTGCTCAATGGAATTCTGAAGAATGAGAGTGGATCTCATCGAAACCTATCAAATGTTGAAAGGCCTAGATGGAATGGGTGGGGAGGATGCTTCCTATAGTGGGCGAGTCTAGGACCAGAGGGTACATCCTCAGAAAAGAGGGATGTCCATTTAGAATGGAGATGAAGAGGAATTTCTTTAGCCAATTTACTAATTTCTTTAGTAAATCTGTGGAATTCACTGCCACAGGCCAGGTCATTGGGTATATTTAAGGTGGTAGTTGATAGGTTCTTGATTACTCAAAGCATGAAAGGTTATGGGGAGAAGGAAGGAGAATGGGGTTGAGAAGGAAAATGGATCAGCCATGACGAAATGGCTGAACAGACTCAACAGGTCAAATGGCCCAGTTCGGCTCCTATCTCTTGTGGTTTTATGATCTAAAACTAGGTGGACAGATGAGTGTGTATAGGAGGAGAACACTGGGGGTGTGGGTTACCTGATAATGGAAAATTCAATGTTTATACCATATTTGACATATATTGGGAACTTTCCCTCCTCCATAGAAGTCCTAGTGTAGGATCAGAACCCATAAGACATAGGAGTAGAATTAGGCCATCTGGCCCATTGAGTCTGCTCCACCATCAAATAATGGTTGATCCTTTTTTTCTATCTCCTCCTCAATCCCAGTTCCCCACCTTCTCCCCGTAACCTTTGATGCCATGTCCAATCAAGGCCCTATCAATCTCTGCCTTAAATACGCCCACAACCTGGGCTCCACAGCTGTATGTGGCAACAAATTCCACAAATTCACCACACTTTGGCTAAAGAAATTTCTCTGCACCTGATTTGAAAGGGCGCCTCTCTATCCTGAGGCTATGCCCTCTTGTCCTAAACTCTCCCACCATGGGAAACATCCTTTCCACATCTACTCTGTCTAGGCCTTTCAACATTCAAAAGGTTTCAATGAGATTCCCCCCAACCCCCATCCTTCTGAATTCCAGCGAGTACAGACCCAGGGCCATCAAGCGTTCCTCATATGATAACCCTTTCATTCCAGGAATCATCCTTGTGAACCTCCTCTGGATCCTCTCCAAAACATCAATTACAGTTAATCATTTTAAACTCCCAGATCTGTGTGTTTTTTTTTTAGCAATCAATTGTATCCATCGAATTTCATTTAAGTGCAATGAATGTAATTATTATCAAAGTGGGAATCTGACCTTGGTTGGAATAGACCAATAGAAAAAAGTTGTTAAGCTTTGAAGAGAGAAATCTCAAAGGCACTTTGAAAATATTTGAGAGGAAGACAAACCAAACCCAGAACAATACATTGATGCAAACAGAAACTCACTACGTTAAAGAAAAACTTGTATCAGAGTGTTTTTTTCTTTACAATGAAAATGTTCAATGACTGGAAATATTGCCAACAAAAATGACTAAACAAAAGACATCATATTCCTGAGCAGCGAGACAGTGTTTTGGAAAGACAGTGTAAAATGATTTTCTGGTAGAGTATCAGATATACCAATTTGTCCTGAGTGCATACATTAACTGCTTGAGTAATCTATTTACCATGACAACCATAAAGAAAGGGCAAAATAAAATCCCCTTAAATAAACATTAAAAATTACTAAGGTGCAATTATTATCTCATGATTTAGATCAGTGATAAATATTAGCCACTTCCTGCTTATTTGACATTTGACCTATTAATGAGATTATAGTGTATCAGTAGTATTCAATACGTAACACTTACCAGATTTTGAAATAGTCTACATTATCCTGATTCATAATCAGTCTTAAAATCACTGGCATATGTCACAAAATTTGTTGTTTTGCAGCAACAGTGCATTGCAATATATATATATTTTTTAAATCTATAAATTACTATAATAAATATGTATACATTTTGGCTCAATTAAGCGGCTACCCCACTGAGCCGAAGTAGGTTAGCCGCTGTTTAACTGAGTAATATATTATGTATTTAAATATAGAACAATTTAAAACACCACCAATATTCCTGCAGTACTATAAAACTGAGTATTAGTTCCTAATAGTCACTGATGGAGGAATTCATCCAGTCTACACTGCGTGTTCTTCTGATTGACTGTAAATGAACAAAATCAGCGCAGACTCCTATTGCAGTTAATGGACTCTCTTCACTGCCTTCCTACATGAAGTAGTGCCAAAATCACTGCTTTTTAATTCGGTGTTGGTTGGCCCAAATGAATAACGTAACATAAGCATACGCAACTGATGCTAAGAAAGTTAGTTTAAGATGGAAGTAAGTTCTGTGGCACAGTGGGTAGTAAATGCTGTCTCACAGCTGAAAAGAGCCTGGTTTGATTCTGACCTCAGCTGCTGTCCATGTGAAGTTCGTACTTTCATCCAGAGACCCAAGTGAGATTCCATCCAAAGTACAAAGATGGGCTGGTTAGTTAATGGGCTAATGGTTTTGCTATTAGGAAGTCAGCACAGACACAGATTGCTCAATGCCTTTCTTGGGGCAGCATAATAGCACTAGTAGAGCTACTGCCATATAGCTCCAATCACCTGAGTTCAACCTTGTCCTCAGAAAATCTGACTTCTTCCCCTGCATCCAAGAAATGGGACCACTCAGTTGCCCATTCTAAAGTAGACAGGCGAGTGGTAGAATCCAAGGGGGAGTTGAATATTTTGACATCAAACAATAACTTATATAATAGCTTTGAAAAGGCTATTCACATATTGTCTTTGCCTGATTTCTGGACAAAAAAAAAATGTAATAAATTAGGCTGATATATAAAATTCAGTTTTGCCCATTCCAACTTTTACAAATGTTATGAAGCTAAGAACAAGGAAGAAACAGAAAAATTGCAACAAATATTTTAATCAATGCATACTTTAAAAAACACCTACACCCACAGAAGTTCTTTTTGATTACACACTGCAGGAATTTGTCAAAAATTCCACTGAAAGCATAGAAACAAATAATGGTCAAAAAAGATTCACAACCAAAAAAAAAACTTCACATCTTCACTGGCAGATTCAAGGGCCCTACAGCACATTAATTCAAGCCTAAATGAACCTCTTCACACAACACTGCACTACATCTAATTAGGTATTTTCTCAGAATAGGAAAGTACGCCTACAAAGAGGTCCTCCTAAGGTTGTACTCAAAGCAGAATGAACTTAACTAATCTTTACTCTATTTAATTCATGCATCATCTAATCTAAAACTTGGACCAGGGTTGCCTTAGAAACGTTAAATAAGGAGATGTCAAATTATTCAAAACAAAAAGATCATAAAGAAAACTAAACTAAGGGTAGCCATGAACAGCTAAAGATGGAATAAATTTTCAGAATAACAGCTTAGAAACATAGCCAAAACCAGATAACTGTTATTTAAAATTCTTTTAAAGTTTGTGCACTAAAACAAATGGTGTCTATAATTAATATTGAAACAAAATAATGGGTTGTCATTTTCAACTTGGGGCAAGGGAGAATACAAAGCATTAATATCCAAAAGCAATTTAGAAGGCAAAGAGGAATATTAAAGTATCATTAAACATAAATGAAAATAATTTTTTATCCACATGAAAAATTGACAGGATGGGAATAGGGCCACTAATTAATGATCGTGATAAAATCGCAGGCAGCGGTAGAAAAATGGCAGCAATACTAAATGAATGTTTTGCTTAGTGTTTGTGAAGTAGGCAATGATTAAAATGATACAATTCTCTTTAACACATAAATGAGTAATCCTGAGTCATATTGTGCTCAATTCAGCCCACTGACTTTGTATTTCTTCACCCATCCTACTCTATCCACATTATTACTTATGTTGTACAGATGCAGCGAACAAATCATGCTGGGTCTCTCAATCCTAGAGTCACAATACATGGTGCACTGAGGTGTCAGTGCCAACTAAACCTAAACTGACATACAACTGAAGATCCATGCTTGAAACATGCTGGAAACCTCTGCCAGGAGACAAACTAGGAAATGGAACCACATTTCCCATTAAAGGTCTCCAATATTCAGAAGTATCTAATTACTGATAAAATTGCAATAATTTAAAACAAATATTATAAAAATGTTTAAAAATATTAATAAACACACTAGAGGTGCTTATATACATCCTTAGTAGTCTAAGTAATTCGACAACTGACAGATGCCAAATACCTGTATTTTAAAAAGGAAGCATACACAAAGCCCAGTCAGCTTAATATCAGTGATGCAAAAAACAACAGTATCCCTCTTTAAGAAAGAAAAGAAATAAAACATTCCAAAACCATAATAGACTTTGAAAAGTCTGCGTAACCACTATTAGTGAATTATATGATGAGACAGCATATGGTAGAAAAGGATACTGTCAGCTTATGTATCTTTCCAACACACTTTCAGTTTCTGTGCTATATGGATTGACAAGATCAATGCACATGGTGTCAGAAGAAAGAATCAAAATGTAAACAAGAGTGGCTCGGAAGGTTGAAAGTGGGGCTACACTGAACTACTATTATTCAGAGTTTATCATAAAGATCGAGAATCAATAACATAAATTCTAAGTTTCTAGTTGACACTAAATTGGAAAGAATAATTGACTAGAAAACAAAAGAGGATAGCATGGATATGCTAAATGAGTCTGATAAATCTACTAAGTGGAGTATAATGTGGAAATATATGAAATTGTCTACGGACAGGAATTTTTAAAAATTCATATTATCCAATGAGTGAGTGACTGCAGAGCTCTGATATGTAATGAGATCTGTGTTCTAGCTGCCTTATTGCACGAGTTGCAAACAGATCGAAAAAGCAATTCATAAGAGTATTTAGAATACTATCATTTATTACTGAAGGGCTGAAGTACACAAATTGAAGCACAAGTTATATAGACATTGGTGAGACCACATCTGGAATACTGTGTGTCATCTCATTTATGGAAGAGAGTTAATATACGTATATCAGAGAATGCTTACAGTCAGAAAATGCAGCATGCAACAGGCCATTCAGACCATCTTGTGCAGGAGAATTTGCAGTACTGTGTGAAGAGGTTAGTCTGCATCAAAGACTGGTTACCACAGAGCAGACAGAGAGTCAGAATAAATAGGGGATTCTCCCCCCCCCCCCCCAGCCAGGAAGTAACCCTCAATTATTTACTTTTTACAATAAATTTCCTTTAATCTAGGACATTTGGTGCTGGACTGGAAAGAATTGCTGAACTTTCAGATGTAATACCAAAAAAAAACCCTTCATTCTTTTTTTCAAATGTTACAGAGCATAATTACTTTCCAAGTGGTCCCAGTGAGTTTCAAGAGAGTACAGGAAACAACGCCCTGCTGAGTTTTGAGGGTGTGTGGGAAATTGAACAACACTCAAACCAGGGACCTGGTAAGTTCAAAGGAAGCACAAGAAACAACACCAAGTCACAGCCATTTCTATTCCAAATAGAACATAGGACAGTACAACACAGGAACAGACCCATCGGTCCTCAATGTCATGCCAAACCAATTAAGTTAATCAAATGGCTAACTAAATTAATCTTTTCTGCCTACACAATGTCCATATACTTCCATATTCCTCACATTTACGTGTCTACCTAATTGTCTCTTAAAAGCCTCTGATGTTTCCATCTCTACCACTACCTCAGGCAGAGCAGTCCGGGCACCCACCACTTTGTCTAAAAAAAAAAAAAAATTGCCCCTCACCTCTCCCTTGAAATCAACCCCTCTTACCTTAAATGCCTGCCCTCTGGTATCACACATTGTCTAATGTCTAATTAGACAATTAGACATAAAAATATTGTCTGTCTACTTTATCTATTCTTCTCATAATCTTACAAATCTCCATCAAATCTCCCTTCAACAATCCATGTTTGTCCAACCTCTCATTATAGCACATACCCTCCAATCCAGGCAACATCCTAGTAAATCTGCAAGTGAAGAAATCGAGGATCTAATTGCACAAGGAGGTATTGAGGTCAAGGTCATGAAGCTTATTGATTAGTTATGGGAGGGGGATGATTGTACTGAATGCTGAGCTGTATTTGATAAAGAGCATCTGATCTATGCACCTTTACAGTCCAGATGATCCAGGGTTGAGTGAAGAGCCAATGAAAGAGTATCTGCTGTGGATCTGTTGTACCAGTTGGTAAATTGGAGCAGATCCAAGTTGCTTCTCAGGCAGGAGTTGGAACGTTTCATCAACAATCTCTCAAAACACTCCATCACTGTGGAATTACAGTGAGTGCCACTGCATGACAGCCATTGAGGGAGCTGACCATGTTCTTCTCAGGCACTGCCATGATAAACAGGTTTAGCTAATGTGCAAGAGCTTGACAAATTGAACAATGTGGAGAATGTGATCTTATCTTTGGCAGGTGAAATAGAAAAGTACATAATTTTAAATAGCTGAGGGACTGGAAAATGTTGGTGTTCGTAAGAACCTGGGCGTTCTTGCATATAAATCACAAAGCCAATAAGAAAATGCTGAAAGAAATTAGGAAAGCAAATGGTTCATTCAAAGTTATTAAAGGGAGATTGGAATATCAAAGCAAAGAAACTACTGCCTGCAGAGTCCAGTACATGAAATTGTTAAGTAACACATGGTAAATGAACTATTAATTTTTCCAAATGTTTTATAATCAAAACAGTAAATTTACATGTGAATTCTTCCTATAGAATGGAAGGCCTCTTCTATTCTATAGGAAGAATTTCTCTAACAGTTGCCACAAAACTGTTCTGAAAAGAGAAAGATAAGTTGATGTCAATTACTACTGAAGAGAGAACAGGATATCAATGGTCTCCAGATGCACCTCCATAAAACTTTTACTCGACTGAATTAAAATAAGTTACATGGTTCTTAAGACGAGAAAATCTGCAGATGCTGGAAATCCAAGCATGGTTCTTACCTCAATAGTGTACATCTGATCTTGTCTGATCACATCACCACTGTGTAAAGTCCTTTTAATGATGAAATCTGTACCATCACCTGCTGGTCCTCTCACTGAACGAGCATCACCACCTTGCAAGTTCTGCTTAGATGTGACACGTGGCAGTTGTTCCTCTCCTCGGCTGGCTACTTTCTTCTTCTTTTGTTTCTTTACTGGATTCTGGGTGTCAGTTTGAGCTTTCCGTTGCCGGAATTGGGCAAGCTGCAAAAATGTAAAGTTTGATCAATGTTTTACATCAACAGAATGTAAATGGTAATGACAATTTTAGACTGTTGCAACATTTTTGCCAATAGAATTGGAAACAATTGAATTATGGCAGTGATTCCTCATTTTCCAATTGATCTTTATCCAAAAATTATAAATTTATGGTTTTATTGTTTAAGCTGTTGGCTCATTTCAATCCACAACATATTATAAATAGCCTACATGGCCTAAATCATCTATACTGTCAAATTTATCACAGCAATATACTTGTGTAAAACTTCTGGACCACTAAAGGGTTAAGGGATTTTACTTTTTTTTTACAATAATTTGATCTTATATTCTCATGAGGAATTTGAAGCAATGTTTTATAAAACTTAAAAAGACCATAAGATAGGAGCAGAATTGGCCCATCCAATCTGCTCCCCATTTCATCATGGCTAATCCATTTTCCCTCTCATCTCCAATCTCCTGCCTTTTCCCCCATATCCCTTCATGCCCTGACCTATCAAGGATCTATCAATTTCTGCCTTAAATATAAATAAAGACTTGGCCTCTACAGCTGCCTGTGGTAATGAATTCCACAGATTCACCACTTTCTGGCTTAAGAAATTCCTCTTCATCTCTGTTCTAAAAGGACACCCCTCTATAGTCCCCTGCCATAGGAAACATTCTCTCCACAGCCATTCTATCAAGGTCTTTCATCATTTGATAGGGTGCAATGAGGTCACCTCTCATTCTTCTGAATTCCAGTGAGTAGAGGCCCAGAGCCATCAAACGCTCTTCATATGAGAAGCCTTTCAATCCCAGAATCATTTTTGTGAACCTCCTTTGAACCCTCTCCAATATCAGCATAATTTAAGAAAATAAAGTTTAAGAAAGCTGAAACGCCAGAACTAGACAAATGTCATTATCAGTACCACTTACAACAAATAAAGCTGTTAAATTACACCATTCTGTTTTTTTGTTTACTGTAGTCTCTACAAATACAAAAATGGCATAATACAGATGAAGGGACAGTTACATGTGCATGCCAAATTAGCCATCCATGAGATACTTGTACTGTATTCTATCACAAACTGTAACGTCATGGCTAGGTGTATCCTTCGCTCCACCAGAACCATCAAAACAAAGAGAGCAATCTAGGTTTTATGATAAGTGTACAGCATCAGGCATATGGTGTCAGCCTGTTAGCACTACATAGAATCACAACTAATCTAACAGAAGCAGCATGCTATTGACAAAGCTAAGCAATCTTATGAATAATCTTATGACTTTCATATGAAGAAAGACTGGATGAACTGGGCTTGTACTCGTTGGAATTTAGAAGATTGAGGGGGGATCTGATTGAAACGTATAAGATCCTAAAGGGATTGGACAGGCGAGATGCAGGAAGATTGTTCCCGATGTTGGGGAAGTCCAGAACGAGGGGTCACAGTTTGAGGATAGAGGGGAAGCCTTTTAGGACCGAGATTAGGAAAAACTTCTTCACACAGAGAGTGGTGAATCTGTGGAATTCTCTGCCACAGGAAACTGTTGAGGCCAGTTCATTGGCTATGTTTAAGAGGGAGTTAGATATGGCCCTTGTGGCTACAGGGGTCAGGGGGTATGGAGGGAAGGCTGGGGCGGGGTTCTGAGTTGGATGATCAGCCATGATCATAATAAATGGCGGTGCAGGCTCGAAGGGCCGAATGGCCTACTCCTGCACCTATTTTCTATGTTTCTATGTTTCTATTATTGGTTAATTGGCCACCACCATTTGTGACGGGATGAGACAGGTTCAGTGTTCCTGTACATCTCATCATGAAAGAGTCAAGAGTCACACACCAAAGAAACAAGTCCTTCGGCCCAACTCATTATACCAATTGCTTCCCAGCAAGTTTGTCCCAGCTGAACCAGTGATGTCACTTTCAGCAAATAATGCACTTGCACTCCTAGGTCCATCTGTTCTATATTACTCAGACCCCTACCATTCACTAGATAAGTCCTACCTTATCCATTCATTGGATAAGTCCTCCCACTATGCAATACCTCACGTTTATCAAGATTAAAAGCTATTTGCCAATCCTTAGCCCACATACCCAGCTGATCAAGATCTTCTTGCAATGTTTTTTCATAACCTAGTAGTATTGTGATCACTCAAGTCGAGTATGATATTCTTCTAAACCTTTTCATGCCATGGACACCTACAATTAACCAAGGGGTCTGTGGACCCCAGTTTAGGAACCCCTGACCTAACAGATTGTTCTTAATGAAGAATGCCTGTGCACGATTATGTTTAACGTTGGGAGGGTAGGGCACCGGCAGCCACAACACAGTCCCTGACAGATCAGAGTCGGGGTCCAGTGGCATGGAATGCAAGGCAACTGGGACCCTTCACTACTGCAGCCTTCCTCTGCCTTCACTGACACTGTGATGAGTCATCATCTTCTGCCAGCTCCACTGTTGACGACTTAGTTGGATCGCTCTTTGTCTGGAACCTCTCCCTTGACCTTACCACCATCGGTGACCCTACCAGGAGCTAAACTCCAGACAGAAATGCTTGTGATCTCAGGAATCACAGCCCTCTCCTCGATGTCAAGGTGACGATCCTTGGAGAAGTCATAATGTTCTATGCTATCTACAACACCCATTTGTTTTAGTATCATCTGCAAACTTACCGACTATAACTTGTATAACATCCAATAACGGTGAGTAATTAAACAACTAATGAGTAGAAGAGGTTTCAATTACATTCCCATCATCAATGCTACAAGAGTTCATACAAAAGGGATGGCACTTGCAATTACCCCATGTCAGAAATTCAAATGAATAATCCATTTTGGTCTCCTATCAGAGAAGCTCGCTTTTAGCTGATGCGATTCATTCCCTGTGAGATCAAGGAAAAGTTAAGCCAACTAAATATAGAAAAGGCTACTGGTCCAGACAACACCATGGCTGCAGTACTGACAACTGTGCCCAAGAACTCACTGCTTCTCTAGCAAAGTTATTCCAGTATAGTCAAAGTGAAAATGAGGAAAAGCTACTGAAGTCTGTCCTGCCTAGCAAACAGATATGACAAATCCAACTTGGTATTCTCTCTCACCTGTACTATTCTATTCTCAATTAATGGAAACATGACAGGAGGTGCCTTAAATACTGTTATGAAGGACTCATTTAACCTGTGCCCAGGACCAAGTTTAGGTTTCACGAGGACCTCACTTAAAACCTCATTAAAGCCTTGGTACATGGTATACAGAGCAGCTACATTTCAGCAGAGGCAAGGGTGATTGCCCTTGATATTTTATTTATTTACGTAGATGCAGTACGGAATAGGCTCACCCAGCCCAGAAACCATGCCACTCAGCAATTCCCCAATTCAATCCTAGACTAATCACGGGAAAATTTATAATGACCAATTAACCTACCAACTGGTACATCTTTGGACTGTGGGAGGAAACTAGGGCACCTGGAAGAAACCCACGTGGTTACGGGGAGAACGTACAAACTCCTTACAGGCAGTGGCTGGAATTGAACCTGCATCGCCTGTACTATAAAGCTTTGTACTAACCACTAAGCTTTGATCTACTTCATCAGGAGCCTTCCTTTTACAAGATCTGAAGTGATTATGCTCATGAATGTGCAGTATTCACTCTGACTCACACCTCCATTCAATGAAGCTGTCAATACCTGCATAATTCTACTGAAATGTGGCATCAATGTTATATGTTAAAGTCACACCATCAAGTATCTAGCAATGCTAATCCAATTTACCTGCACTTGATTATCCAGAGCTGCCACTCAAAGAAAAATAATCCCAACCTTTCCTGTCTCTCTTTCACTGCTGTCTGTCTTATGAACTGATCATTATCATCCTGCCATCCTCCTCAAATATTAACTGTTAATTTAAATGCCAGGCAATTTTCACCTCCAATAGGGAATCTAAAGATTTAAAGATTAGTTAAGATTAGTTTTATTTATCACAGATACATCAAAACATATAGTGAAGTGTATCATTTTGTGTCAACGACCAACACCATCCCAGAAAGTACCGAAGGCAAGTGTCGCCATGCTTCGGCGCCAATGTAGCATGCATACAACTTTCCTTCACTAACCTGTATTCCTCTGGAATGTGGGAGGAACCCAGAGCACCTGCAGGAAACATACAGTCACAAGCAGCACATACATACTGCTTACAGTCAGCGAAGGGTATTGAACCTTGATTGCTGGCACCATAAAGAACTACGCTAGCTGCTGTTCTACTGTGCTACATAATCAACACCAACACCACACCACTCACCCTTGATACTGCGACATTGCTAACTCTCGACATTCAACTTTGACCTGAGTATCGAAACACAAAAGGCTGCATCAAGAGCAAAGAAAATGAAATTGCAGGAGAAACTTAGCGGGTTAGGAAAGCATTGGTGGAGGCAGATGATAGACAAACTTTGGTCCTCTCAGTGGCAGGAAAGTTACTGGAGAGAATTCTGAGGAACAGGATCTATAAGCACTTTGACAGAGTAGGACTGATTACAGATAGTAGGAATTCATTTATGGGAAAGTATATCTCACAAATCTTTTTTAAAGTGGCGACCAAAAGGATTGAAGAGGATTGTCCACCATCGGTATCCTGGGGCAGGATCACTGCGATAACATGATTAATAAACACTGTGGCCACAAAATCAAATTAGAGGTTTGATATCATATCGTGACTGCCTGGTGCAGTAGTGATGCAAGATAGCACCAGCCGCCAATGGTGATGTGCTGCAGAGAGCTCATAAAGCTAATAGATACTCTAGTAGATATACTTCTTCTGAACTGTGATTGCTGCAGTCTGCAGGCTGTAATGTCCCTTTTAAGATGTACTTTTGAACCGACTAAGTGCTTTTGCAATCTCCTGGGGGATTCAGCGAACTAGACTGTTAGGAGTTCAGCAATGGCCAGAGCAGCCATCGCTGGGGGTGGATGCTGCATCAAGACTGAATGGCAGAAGATGAACCCATGGTAGGCTCCAATATTCCATGTCCATTAAAGCAAGATTAAATCATCAAAGACAAGAGTTGAAAACAAACAGGTCTTCAGCACCGTCTGCCTGCATATGACAGGTCTCCCTCTCTTCTCGCTATTACCGTTGGGCAAAAGATGCAGGAGTCATGGGATCCACACTGCCAGGTTCAGGAGCCGTTGTTGCCCTGCAGCTATCTGGTTCCTGGACAGGCTTCACTTGCCTGAGTGGTGAATGGGCTCCACAACTGTGGACTCATTTTCAGGGACTCTGCAGTTCATCTTCCATGCGTTCTTGTTTACCTTCCCCCCCCCCCACCCACAATTATTTGCACAATGTGATCAAAGAGTCAAGGCTAAGGACAAAAAACAGACCAGTGCTTGGCTCACTACTCCACAAAGTTCACTCGGTTCAGCGATGAACTGACTCTGCAGCTACGGCCTGCAATCATCGCACTCACTTCAGCAATGAACTGGCTCGGGGCTGTGGACTCCGCAGTTCCCGTTCTGTGTGTTATTTGTTTACCTTTTTTATTGTTTTCACAATTTGTTCTTTTTCTGCCCACGCAAAGCGTGTTTGACAGTCTTTGTTGTGTATGTTATTTTATTGTGTTTCTTTGTTTGGTGGCTGCCGGCAAGAAAACAAATCTCAGGGTTCTCGATCAAGTCACCGAGGAGCTGAGCTTGGTCCAAATCCTGAAGCTGCCTCTGCAACAGCACAATGGAAGTATCTTCATCTCTTAGACAGCATTAGTTTAAACAAGGTGTCTCACAAACACTTTTTACAAGGGCTATTAGGGAAAGTATCGCCAGTGATGACCAGATTGCCATTGACAAATTAGAAGTAAAATTCCTCAGGACATTACCCTGACTCTAATGCCCAACCACTGTTTCATCAACGACTGCAGAAAGTCAAGACAACACCCTACTCACTTCCTTGTCAATAGCAAATATAGGTAAACAACAGATATCTTAAAATGTAAAAGAAACTGTACTTACATCTTTTTATTTGTATGTTACAGTTTCTGTTTATATTTAAATTATGATTTTTCCTCTCCAGGGACCACAGTTTTCAAGTTATCTTTTCACCACACAGAAAAACACTCTTCAACCTGACAATCAGTCAAGAAGATGTAGAATGTTGCTTTCATAACAATAGTTGCATTTTACAAACAATTCTTTAGCTTTGAAGTTACGTAGAACAGCCAGTAAATGCAAAATACTATACAAAACAGCGTTAATCTATCCTTACAAATATGATGTTGCCACAAACCTAATTCTCACAAACTTAATATACCCGGGTAATTAAGTTTTGCCGTGATGCATGTTGCATACAAAACTACAATCGATGATATGAAGTACTTAAGATGAAGCTCTCGCTATTCATAGATGAATCGCACAGCGTGAAAAAGGATGCTAATAACTACACCAGATGACCAACTACTTTGCAGGCATTGTAGCTAAAATGCTACTTACTTGAGCGAGACTATCTTAATTAGCATCATGAAACTCTAAATCTGCAAGCATGTAACAAACTGCACACTCAGACGTTTTTTAGAACTCCGCAACCTTGTTACACTGAAGTAGCTCTGCCTTCAACCCACACAAGATGCGTTATCTTGTATGTACTTCCAGACGTTAGGATGTAGGACACTAGCTGTCACTCGCAGTGCAATGCGGATAACAAAGCAATCTTTGTTTCAAAGAGGGTGCAATTAAACAAAAGCCCTGATTACTATACATTGCCTGTTTAATGCTCACTAAACAGTTTCGTCCTCTACCAGATGTCTTTATATCCATTCTGTTTAACGCGTTGACTTCCACACCGAGATAGAACAAAGGCCCAAATCTTGATCTGCAACCACTTGTCATCCCACTTACACACACACACTAAAAAACACAGCAGTATTAGAGGCCTACGAGTCGCTTGCAGCTTACTAAAGCCTGCAGAGCTGATGACAAAGCTCGGGGACAGTGCAGTGCGTCCCTGAGCTGTACCTGGGGGATAGACCGCTGGGCTGGCTACTTCAAACAGGCAGCAACAAGCGAGCGCCCGACTGGCTGTACGCCTTAATGCTGTCTCTCCTCCTGTCTTCACTGTGCCCTCCCGGGCAGCGGGGGCTCTTACCTTGGCTTTCCCCGCTTCCAGCTTCTTCTGCCGCTCCTCGTCTTCCATGGCTGCCGACAGAGAAGCAGAGCAGAGCTCAATCAGTGACACGTTAGCAGCGCCAGCCACCACCACCGCCGCCTCCCGCACTGCGCATGTCAGGGATCCCGCAACTTCCACAGCTGCACCACAGGCCCCCTGGCAGCTGGTTTGAGAAAGGCGATGACAATCTTACTCCGGATAAACGAGAAGGAAGGTGGCAGCAAGCAAAGCCAGTCCAGATGAGGTGGCACACGGGATATCTACCTTTAATAGCCAAGGCATATAATAAAAGAGCAAAGAGGTTACTGTATAGCTATATAAAACATTGGTCAGACCACGGCTGGAATGTAGTACACTCCTGGTCGCCGCACTGCAAGTAGGATGTGATTGTACTGGGGAGAGTGCAGAGGTGGCGTTCCCTGGGAGTGAGCCTTCAGCTAAAGGGAGGTTATGTTTCTTTGAGCAGAGCAGGTAAGGAGGGAACCTCGGGTGTCAAAATCATGAGGGACATAGGGCATTTGGTGAAAAACTTCCTCCCTAAGTAGAAAGGATTATAGCCCGAGGACATAGGTTTAATGTAAGGATTAGGAGTTTTAGATTGATTTGAGCAACAGTTTTTCATCAAGCTGAATCTAGAAAGCACTTTGTAAGGAGGTAGTGTTAGCAGATATTCCTACAATATTTAATGTATTGAGATGAGCACTTGCATTGCCATGGCAAAATAGACTACTGGCCAGGATTAGGACAGAAGGTATTTAATGGCTGGCACAGATATGGTATGGCAAATGACCTTTTTTGGTTCTACATAACTCTATGGCTCAAATCTTTTATAGTCAATTTACCTTAATGGAAATTGCTAACATGAAAAGATGCAATGTCAAATACTGTACCATCAGAGGAGTTTTCAAGCCATTTCACTCTTTAATGTGTGTGCCATTGGTGCCTGGCTCAATTGGTAATGAGAGCTTAGCACAACAAAATGCAAAGCGGAAGAATCAGGCAGTGCAAAAGAGACAAATGTAGGGGTGAATTAAGAGAACAGGATCATTTTGGATGATTTCAGTAGAATGATCATGTTTGTATGAAGGATTTCTACATTGACATTATGAGATTAAACCCCAGGTATTTATACATTTCTGGGGTTGGGTAATTAATGCTGGCAAATTTTGCTTTCCAAAATTAAATTATCATATCAAATCATGAATATCCAAAACTTGTGATATGGGTAGGATATATTAAAATGTACTGCAAGGCAGTGGGAATGAAGCAACAGGGAGCTTGGACAAGATGGCAGAATGCAGTTGAGAGGAAAGGGACCTGGGCTGATCTTTGGGAAGCCGAACCATACTGCATCCAATTTCTCACCCAGGCATTGTATGATGGAAGCCCATCAAACCTGCACACATGGGACAAGGCAGATTCATCTGCATGCCCACTGTGCTCCAAGCAAGGAACCCTGGAGCATATCCTCAGCGGCTGCACAAGGGCACTTGGTGAGGGATGGAGACATGATCAGGTCCTGAAGACCATTGCTGAAGCCAACAGCACAGGAGTTGAGTGGGCAAAGCGGTCCTGACCCTCCAAGCGGACCATTCCCTTTGTCAGAGCTGGGGAGCAGCCAATACCTGCCAAAAGAACATCTTCAGGCATTCTGACCTCTGCAAGGGACTGGCAGCTGTTGGTGGACCGTGAACAGCAGCTGAAGTTCCCCAACCATATCTCAGCAACCACCCTGCAACCAGACATTGTCCTTGTGTGAGTCTACTAAGCAAGTGGTGCTGCTGCCCGTTCTTTAGCCAGAGCCTTCAGCCATTTGGGCATCAAGGGAGAGAGGAAGAGGAGAGCCATCTGCAGTACCACCGATGTGGCAGAGAGGGTCTCAAGATGGCTGTGGCTCAAAAGAGGGAAGCCATGGAGTCATAAGTAGCTGGTCATCTGGACTCAAGCTGGGGTCTGATCAGCCCCATCTGGGTCACCTGGAGGAGGGTGTATGATGTTGAAAGACCCGAAACACTCGATGATTCCAGGAACATCACTGAAGATGTGTCCAGAGGCATCAGTAGATGTATGTACACAGCTCTTTTATAAGTGATAATGTTATTTTTCTTTAATAATGCAATTTATTTTATAAAATGAATCTCTGATGATCAGCTATTTCAAATCATATCATTAAAAATCAAGACTTTGTTTAGACAGCATTTTTCTTTTTTTTTTACATTGCTCTTTTAAGATGTGTGTTTTTATCCTTTCCAGTACAATGATAGTATGGATTGATTTCAAACAGGGGATTATAAACAATGATAATTATAACTTTTGTATATTATATAAAATACTATGAAGAATGTTCAAACAGGAGGATGTTAACAAGAACTTGAGTTGGCACAGCAGGTCCAGCATAACAGAATATTTCAGATAGATGGAAGAAGTTAAGTAATGTAGGTGGAGAGATGAATCGCAGAGGCAGGATAGATCTTTAGGAAGCCTTTCAAAGTTCAGAGTGATTGAATAATCCTGAAAGACAAAACCAGAGGGCGTGGATGTGACAGATAAAAGATTTATCATTCACAGTAGGAGGTAGACAAAGAACAAGCATTAATCTGAGTCTGAAGAATGAGTTATACATTTAGAGAAAATGGTATCATGTGCATAAATAGAGTGTAAGCAAACTTAATCAAATTATACTGATATACCTGCATGATATTTTTGTACCGCACAAAAAGGATGAATGACACCTGAACTCCAAGGGGCACCGATATCATAAGACCATTAGACATAGAAGCAGAATTAGGCCATTCAGCCCATTGAGTCTTCTCCACCATTCCATCATGGCTGCTCCCGGATCCCAGTCAACCCCGTACACCTGCCTTCTCACCATATCCTTTGATGCCCTGTCCGATCAGGAAATAATCAACTTCCGCCATAAGTATACCCACAGACTTGGCTTCCACTACAGTCCGTGGCAGAGCACTCCATAGATTCACTACTGTCTGACTAAAAAACATCTTCCTTACCTCTGTTGTAAAAGATTGCCGCTCAGTTTTGAGGCTGTGCCCTCTAGTTCTGGAAACCCCCATCATAGGAAACATCTGAGTGAGGAACCAACTAGAGAGCAGGCTATTCTGGACTGGGTTTTGAGCAATGAGGAAGGGTTAATTAGCAATCTTGTCGTGAGGCCCCTTGGGTAAGAGTGACCATAATATGGTGGAATTCTTCATTAAGATGCAGAGTGACATAGTTAATTCAGAAAGGTTCTGAACTTAAAGAGGGGTAACTTTGAAGGTATGAGACGTGAATTAGCTAAGATAGACTGGCAAATGACACTTAAAGGATTGACAGTGGATATGCAATGGCAAGCATTTAAGGATTGCATGGATGAACTACAACAATTGTTCATCCCAGTTTGGCAAAAGAATAAATCAAGGAAGGTAGTGCACCCGTGGCTGACAAGAGAAATTAGGGAGGGTATCAATTCCAAAGAAGAAGCATACAAATTAGCCAGAAAAAGTGCCTCACCTGAGGACTGGGAGAAATTCAGAGTTCAGCAGAGGGGGGCAAAGGGCTTAATTAGGAAGGGGAAAACAGATTATGAGAGAAAACTGGCAGGGAACATAAAAACTGACTGTAAAAGCTTTTATAGATATGTAAAAAGGAAAAGACTGGTAAAGACAAATGAAGGTCCCCTACAGACAGAAACAGGTGAATTGATTATGGGGAGCAAGGACATGGCAGACCAATTGAATAATTACTTTGGTTCTGTCTTCACTAAGGACATAAATAATCTTCCAGAAATAGTAGGGGACAGAGGGTCCAGTGAGATGGAGGAACTGAGGGAAATGCATGTTAGTAGGGAAGTGGTGTTGGGTAAATTGAAGGGATTAAAGGCAGATAAATCCCCAGGACCAGATGGTCTGCATCCCAGAGTGCTTAAGGAAGTAGCCCAAGAAATAGTGGATGCATTAGTGATAATTTTTCAAAACTCGTTAGATTCTGGACTAGTTCCTGAGGATTGGAGGGTGGCTAATGTAACCCCACTTTTTAAAAAAGGGAGAGAGAAACCGGGGAATTATAGACCGGTTAGCCTAACGTTGATGGTGGGGAAACTGCTGGAGTCAGTTATCAAAGATGTGATAACAGCATATTTGGAAAGCGGTGAAATCATCGGACAAAGTCAGCATGGATTTGTGAAAGGAAAATCATGTCTGACGAATCTCAAAATTTTTTGAGGATGTAACTAGTAGAGTGGATAGGGGAGAACCAGTGGATGTGGTATATTTGGATTTTCAAAAGGCTTTTGACAAGGTCCCACACAGGAGATTAGTGTGCAAACTTAAAGCACATGGTATTGGGGGTAAGGTATTGATGTGGATAGAGAATTGGTTAGCAGACAGGAAGCAAAGAGTGGGAATAAACGGGACCTTTTCAGAATGGCAGGCAGTGACTAGTGGGGTACCACAAGGCTCAGTGCTGGGACCCCAGTTGTTTACAATATATATTAATGACTTGGATGAGGGAATTAAATGCAGCATCTCCAAGTTTGTGGATGACACGAAGCTGGGCGGCAGTGTTAGCTGTGAGGAGGATGCTAAGAGGATGCAGGGTGACTTGGATAGGTTGGGTGAGTGGGCAAATTCATGGCAGATGCAATTTAATGTGGATAAATGTGAAGTTATCCACTTTGGTGGCAAAAATAGGAAAACAGATTATTATCTGAATGGTGGCCGATTAGGAAAAGGGGAGGTGCAACGAGACCTGGGTGTCATTATACACCAGTCATTGAAAGTGGGCATGCAGGTACAGCAGGCGGTGAAAAAGGCAAATGGTATGCTAGCATTTATAGCGGGAGGATTCGAGTGCAGGAGCAGGGAGGTACTATTGCAGTTGTACAAGGCCTTGGTGAGACCACACCTGGAGTATTGTGTGCAGTTTTGGTCCCCTAATCTGAGGAAAGACATCTTTGCCATAGAGGGAGTACAAAGAAGGTTCACCAGATTGATTCCTGGGTTGGCAGGACTTTCATATGAAGAAAGACTGGATGAACTGGGCTTGTACTCGTTGGAATTTAGAAGATTGAGGGGGGATCTGATTGAAATGTATAAAATCCTAAAGGGATTGGACAGGCTAGATGCAGGAAGATTGTTTCCGATGTTGGGGAAGTCCAGAACGAGGGGTCACAGTTTGAGGATAGAGGGGAAGCCTTTTAGGACCGAGATTAGGAAAAACTTCTTCACACAGAGAGTGGTGAATCTGTGGAATTCTCTGCCACAGGAAACAGTTGAGGCCAGTTCATTGGCTATATTTAAGAGGGAGTTAGATATGGCCCTTGTGGCTACGGGGATCAGGGGGTATGGAGGGAAGGCTGGTGCAGGGTTCTGAGTTGGATGATCAGCCATGATCATAATAAATGGCGGTGCAGGCTCGAAGGGCCGAATGGCCTACTTCTACACCTATTTTCTATGTTTCCATGTTTCTATCTTCTCATCATACACCCTATCTAGCCCTTTCAACATACTGTAAGTTTCAATGAGATCCCCACGCATTCTTCTAAATTCCAGTGAGTGCAGGCCCAAGGCTGTCAAACACTCCTCATATGTTAACCCCCTTCATTCATGGAATCATCCTTGCGAACCTCCTCAGCACTCTCTCCAATAACAACACATCCGTTCTGAGATATGGGGCCAAAAGCTGTTGACAATACTTCAAGTGCAGCCTAACTAGTGCTTTATAAGGGTCCAGCATTATCTCCTTGCTTTTATATTCTATTCCCCTTGAAATAAATGCCAACATTGCATTTGCCTTCTTCACCACAGACTCAACATGTAAGTTAACTTCTGGGAATCTTGCACAAGGACTCCTAAGTCCCTCTGCACCTCTGATGTTTGAACCTTCTCCCCATTTAGATAATAGTCCTCACAATTGTTCCTATTATCATACATTTCCCAAAACTGTACTCCATCTGCCACGTTTTTGCCCATTCTTCCAATTTGTCTAAGTCCTGCTGCAATCACTTCCTCAGCACTAACTACCTCCCCACCTATCTTCGTATCATCTGCAAACTTTGCCATAACGTCATCAATTCCATAATCCAAATCAGTGACAAACAATGTGAAAAGCAGCGGTCCCAATACTGACCCCTGAGGAACACCACTGGTCACTGGCAGCCAACCAAAAAAGGCCCCCTTTATTCCCACTCGCTGTATCCTGCCAATTAGCCATTCCTCTATCCATGCCAATATCTTTCCTATAACACCATAGGATTTTATCTTGTTAAGCAGCTTCATGTGCATCTCCTTATCAAATGCCTTCTGAAAATCCAAGTGAATGACATCCACTGCCTCTCCTTTGTCCACTCTGCTTGTTACTTCCTCGAAGAACTCTAACAGATTTGTCAGGCAAGATTTCCCTTTACTGAAACCATGCTGATTTTGACTTATTTTATCAATAGTCTCCAAGTACCACAAAACTTCATCCTTAATAATAGTCTCCAACAATTTCCCAAACTCTGAGATTAGGCTAATTGGTATATAATTTCCTTTCTTTTGCCTTCCTCCCTTCTTAAAACTGGAGTGACATTTGCAGTCTTCCACTCCTCTGGGACCATGTCAGAATCAAGTGATTCTTGAAAGATCATGACCAATGCATCCGTTATCTTCAGCAACCTCTCTCAGGACTCTGGGTTCCTTATCCATCTTAAGACCTTTGAGTTTGCCTAGCACGTTTTCCTTTGTAATAACAATGGCATTCACTCCTGCTCCCTCGGACTCATAGACCTCTGGCACACTGCTAGTGTCGTCCACAGTGAAGACTGATGCAAAGTGCCCATTCAGTTTATCTGCTATTCATTTGTCCCCCATTACTACCTCAGTGGTCTAATATCAACTCTCACCTCGCTTTTTCTCATAATATAACTGAAAAACATTTAGTATCCTGCTTTATATTAAAATCCCTAACTAGCTCTTCTTTCAGTTAGTCCTGATGAAGGGTCTCATCCCAAAACATTGAGTGTACCTCTTCCTAGAGATGCTGCCTGGCCCGATGTGTTCACCAGCAACTTTGATGTGTGTTGCTTGAAATTCCAGCATCTGCAGATTTCCTCATGTTTGCTTTATATTATTGGCTGGTTTGCCCCCATATTTCATCTTTTCCTGTCTTAAAGCTTTTTTAGTTGCTTTTTGTTGGATTTTAAAAGCTTCCCAATCATCTAACTTCCCACTCATTTTTGCTACCTTGTATGCCCTTTCTTTGCAGTCTTTAATTTCTCTTGTCAGCCACAGTTACCTACCCCTGCCATTTGAGAACTACTTCTTCAGTGGGACGTATCTATCCTGCGCCTTGTGATGTATTCCCAGAAACTTCAGCCATCTCTGTTCTGCCGTCACCCTGCCAGTATCCTCCTCCAATCCACCTAGGCAAGCTCCTCTCTCATGCCTCTGTAATTCCTTTTATTCCACTGTGACACTGACACATGCGAGTTATGCTTCTCCCTCTCAAATTGCAGTATGAATTCAATCATATTATGATCACTGCCTCTTAAGGGTTTCTTTACATTAAGTTCTCTGATAATAACGCCCAATCTAAGATAGCCTTTCCCCAAGTAGACTCAAGCTTAAGCTGCTCTAGCAAGCCATCGTAGGCATTCAAAAAATTCCCTCTTGCAATCCGACACGAACCTGACTTTCCCAATCCCCTTGCATATTGAAGTCCCCCATTACAATTGTGTCATTACTCTTACTACATGCCTTATCCAGCCCCCTTTGTAATCTCAACCCCACATCTTGGCTACTATTTGGAGGCCTTTATATGATTCCTAGAATGTTTTTTCACCCTTGCAGTTTCTTAACTCCACCCACAAAGATTCAACATTCTCTGACCCGATGTCACCTCTTTCTAAAGATGTAATTCTGTTACCAACAGAGCCACACCACTGCCTACGCCTTCCTGCCTATCCTTTCGATACAAAGTATATGCTCTGATATTAAACTCCCAACTGTGGCCTTCTTTCAGTCACAACTCAGTGATGCCCACAACATCATACCAACTGATCTCTAATTGTGCCACGAGTTTGTCCACCTTATTCTGAATGCTACGCACATTTAATACAGCATCTTCTTCCTTTTGAATTTTGCCTCTGTGGTACAATCTAACTCTTTGCTCTGTCTGCATTGGTACTCAACCATTGGCTTGTCCTTCCTTACATTCATGTTAAACCATTTACCTCCTTGTAAACCAGCTGGCTCATCCTCAGCTCTATCATACTACTTCCCATTCCCCTGCCATATTAGTTTAAACCACTCCCAATAGCTCTTGTAAACTGCCCGCAAGAATATTAGGTCCTCTTGGACTCAAGTGCAACCCGTCCCTTTTGTACTGGTATCGTTCCGGTAATACCATGGGTTCTTATCTTGTTAAGCAGCCTCATGTGTGGTACCTTGTCAAAGGCCTTCTGTAAATCCAAGTAAACACCATCCACTGACTCTAGCCTGCTTGTTATTTCCTGAAGAATTCTAACAAATTTGTCAGGCAAGATTTCCTCTTAAGAAAATCATGCTGTCTTTTGCCTATTTTATCACGTATCTCCAAGTACCCTGAAACCTCAACCTTAAGAATGGACTCCAACATCTTCCAAACCTCTGAAGTTAGGCTAACTGTCCTATAATTTCCTTTCTTCTGCCTCCCTCCTTTCTTGAGTGACATTTGCAATTTTCCAGTCGTCTGGAACCGTTCCAGAATCTAGTGATTCTTGAAAGAACATTACTATTGCCTCCGCAATCTCTTGCATTAACTCTTTCAGAACCCTGAGCTGTAGTCCATCTGGTCCACCTGACTTGTGTACCTTCAGATCTTTCAACTTCCCAAGCATTTTCTCCTTAGCGATAGCAATCATACTCACTTCTGCCCCTTAACACTCTCAAACTTCTGTCAAAGTGCTAGTGTCTTCCACAGACATACTGCTTGTGTCTTCCACAGTGATGGCTGACAGAAAATACTTAAGTTTGTCTGCCTATGGAATTACAGGAAACATATTACCATCACCGGCAGGAGGCCAAGAATGGGAATAAAGGGGGCCTTTTCTGACCGGCTGCCAGTGACTAGTGGTGTCCCACAGTAGTTGGTGTTGGAACCACTTCTTTCCTCATTATATGTAAATGATTTGGATGATGGAATTGATTGCCTTGTGGCCAGTTCTGCGGACAATACAAAGATAGGTGGAGGGTCAGGTAGTGTTGAAGAAGCAGGGAGACTTTCGATGGACCTGGACGGATTAGGAGAATGGGCAAAAAGGTGGCAGATGGAATAGAGTGTAGGGAAATGTATGGTCATGAACGTTGGTAGAAGGAATAGGTTATTTTATAAATGGAAAACAAACTCTGAAATCAAAGGTGCAAATAGACTTGGGAGCCTTAGTGCAGGATTCCCTAAAGATTAACTTGCAGATTGAGTTGGTGGTAAGGAAGGCAAATGCAATGTTAGCATTCTTCTCGACAGGGCTAGAATATGAAAAATTCATAAAGCAGGTAAAGATGAAATGCTGAGGCTTTTTAAGACATTAGTCAGACCACACCTGGAATTTTGTAAGCAGTTTTGGGACTTTTATCTGAGAAAAGATATGCTAGCATTGAAGATGGTCCAGAGGAGATCCATAAGAATAATTTCAGGAATAAATGAGGAGCGTTTGATGTTTCTGGGCCTGTACTCTCTGGAGTTTAGAAGAATGAGGGGCAAATCTCATTGAAACCTATCAAATCTTGAATGGCCTAGATAGAATGGCGTAGAGAGGATGTTTCTTATAGTGGAGGAGTATATGACCAGGGACATCAGAATACAAACATTTCCCTTTATAACAGAAATGTGGAGTAATTTATTTTACCAGAGGGTGGTGAAACTGTCAAATTCATTGCCACAGATGGCTGTGGAGGCCAAGTTATTGGATATACTTAAAACAAAGTTTGAGAGGTTCTTGATCAGTCCGGATCTCAAAGGTTACAGGAAGAAGACAGGAGAATGGGATTGAGAAGGATAATAAATCATCCATGATAAAACAATGGAGCAGGTTTGAATGACTGAATATCCTAATTTTGCTCCTTTGTTTTATGGTCTTATGATATTCTGTAATTTCATACTAACTTCACTGTATATTCCAACTTTTACAGGCTAGTAAATTTAAATTCAATACTGATTTTCCAGCTGCAGTTAATTTCAAGATAGAGCACTATAGTCATAGAAATCTACTGCACAGAAACAAGCCCTTCAACCCATCTAGTCCATGCCTAGTCAAATATTGAGAAGTTTAATTAAAGATTATTAGTTTTATAACAAGTTCACCTAGCTAGAAATGACCCCAGGAGGAAAAATATTATCCTGCAAAGTGAAGCATGTACATTTTGAAGGAATTTGATAGAAGCTCTAATGATGCTTCCCCGGGAGGAGATTAATCACCTTGTTTATGGATACAAAACAAATAGTTTTTTTTTAAAAGATAGTTTGATCAAAATTGTAGGTATTGCCACCTGGGTCTCATAATTTGTGTACAAGTTAGTTTTAAGAATTCAGTTCCAAGTTATCTGTATTTTGCCACTTTTACAAATGGCAAAAACAGGTTTAGAAGGTATAATGACACTGCTCACTACTGGTGGAAATTTTTGGCTGAATTTTCATTAAAACATAACTTGAGAGGCCATTTTACAAGGGTGAGATCATTCTTACTCTAATTTTCCACATTAAAAAAAATGTTTGTTTTACCAAAAGTAAAAGGAATGTAGGCAACTTTCTTCAATAAATGTTACATTGGATGATATAAAATAATAAAAGTTAAGGTTATAATTGATATACTTTTCTTGAAGCTTTATTTATTTAATTTAACAAATGCTTTAGAAGGATAGCATACCATTTTGATTGGAATTTTGATAACTTTTGCAAAATAGAGATGGCCGACAATATGTTGCTCTGTCCTTTTTCCCCCATCTCAGAGCATCTATTGCTGAAACCTTCATCTGGTCCCTTATTAGCTATAATCTTAATGAATCCAATCAACTATTTCATCCTTTCCACCTTCCATAACCTTGAAGACGTTCAGACCCAGCTAACTATTTGTACCAATTTGGCAAACCTTGGTAAAGCAGCATCTTACCGTAATTCAGTTTTTTCCTCTATTTATTTAACATGTATTTCATTGTACTGCCACCATAAAATTAACGAATTTCATGACATATGCCAGTGATATTAAACCTGATTCTGATCTTGATCTCATCATTTCTTTGCTTGCACTCAAATCTACCCATGGTCTCACAATTCCGTATCTCTGAAAACTTACACGATTTTGAGCTTCTCCGATTTATCTTTTTTTTTGATTGCTTCACCATTGATGGCTGCACTCTCAACTGCCAACACTTAGATTCCCTTTGCAGACTTGTTCACTTTCTGTGTCTGTTCCCTCTACAGTACTTGCTCTTTAAAAAAAACTGGAATGAACTTGTGTTTATCTTTAAGTTTTTATAGGCTCTGAGAACACTCCTGTTGAGTGCTTTTGGACATTGTAGCATGTTAAAGGCAGTGATATAAATTTTTACTGTAGTAGCTGTGCAGACAAAAGGTAGCTTATGATTTTGAACGATTAGTTTAAGAAAATTAAAAATTTGTTCAATTGTTAAGTTCAGTAAGAGGTTACAATCTCATTTGTAACTACTTCTAAACCTTTCATCGTCTGTTAATAAGAGGGGTGAAAGCTTGCTAGAAATCAAGAGAACTGATGATGAGTTTTAATATCACTTAACCACTGATAATAGTAAATGTTTTAAGTTCTTCTCATAAAATGTTATGTTTAATTACCAGTTAATTTTGAGATAAGTTGTTGATACCACAGATGCAGATTGAAAGGAAGAAGTATTAGAAACATATCAAATCATTTAGTTACATTGAAGCATTTTCAAGCATCCACTCAGACTTTAAGATGAGTTTGAAAGCAATACTTTACCAGTTTCCATGGTTTGCTTCTGTCTCCTGGAAAATGGTGTTGTGCATCTGATCGTTTGACTGATTTTTAACTCCACACACCGCCTTTTAGACATGTTAATGCCTTTATTTTCTGTAGTTAGTAGGTGTCTGTTTTGTAGCAATGCTAGCTAAAAATGCCTTTGGAATGAAAAGTATTAGTGTTTCAGATTCAAAGTCTGATGATGAATTATTTAGATTAGAAGAGTAGCATATCAGAAACTGTAATACAAGTAGGGACAATTAGGTAGCACATGCTGATTAAGAAGCACAAATGAACATTGTTTCCTGGCGTACTGAATTATCGTGATATTTAGTTCTGCTTTTATATTAATGAATTTTGAAAGAAATTGAAACATTTTTAATATAAGTACATTGGCCTTGAACAGAGTTAAACTCTCTAGTCCAGCTCTTCTATCAGGATGGCTAGACTTAGAGGATTACAATTTTTTGATTTTTTTTTGTTAGTTGTGAACTACTTAGTTATTGTTATATTTCCTAAAAAGTTAAAGGTTTAGTATGTCATATTTGCTGAAACTGCAGGAGGTATGATTCATGCCTTTTGACCTTTATCTGTAGCATAATACAAAATTAGAGAAAATACAAAAAAACGGAGGTGCAAAGGGACTTGGGAGTCCTTGTTCAGGATTCCCTAAAGGTTAATTTGCAGGTTGAGTTTTTAGTGAGGAAGGCAAATGGGACGTTAGTGTTCATTTCAAGAGGACAAGAATATAAAAGAAAGGATGTAATGTTGAAACTTTATAAAGCACAGGTGAGTCATCACTTTGAGTATTGTGAGCAGTTTGGGCCCCTTATCTTTGAAAGGATGTGCTGAAACTGAAGAGAGTTTAAAAGAGGCTCACAAAAATGATCCAAGGATTGAATGGCTTCTCATATGAAGAGCGTTTGATAGCTCTGGGCCTGCATTCACTAGAATTCAGAAGAATGAGGGGTAACTTCATTGAAACCTATCAAATGGTGAAAGGCATTGGTGGGGGAGTCTAAGACCAGAGGACACAGCCATAGAATAGAGGGGCATCCTTTTAGAATGGAGATGAGAAGGAATTTCTTTAGCCAGAGAGTGGGGAATCTCTGCAATTCTTTGCCACAGGCAGTTATGGAGGCCAAGTCTTTATGTCTAGTTAAGGCAGAGGTTGATAGATTCTTGATTGGTCAGGGCTGAAGGGATATGGGCAGCAGGCAGGAAATTGGGGTTAAGATGAAAATTGGATCAGCCATGCTGAAATGGAGAAGCAAACTCAATGGGACAAATGGCCTTATAATGAAGGTCTTATAATGAAGAAAGTCTTGGCTTTTACAAAAAGTCAGACAGTAGAATTTAGTATTGTTAATTACATCCAAAATAGTAAAAATATAACTTCCAGTGCCTCTAAACTAATGATCTCATTTCTAAGAATATTCACAATAATATTTATTACAATAAATAAATTAGCACTGACATTATTTAAAAGAAGCACCTATAAGTACCTTAAACATCTGTTAACAAGTTAGACAGAAAGTCTGGTTTGCAAAAAATTGACAAAATTACATCTCTACCTGCCGACATACAGTTCACCAGCAGTTCCAATCAGGACCACCAGTATTTAGTAACTGTTTCACAGGGATCTGGTGCTGGGACCTTTGTTGTTGTGAAATACATTCGATTGCAGGAGGTATGGTTTGTAAGTTTGTTGCTCACTCAAAGATTGATGGTAATGTGGATAGGATGAAGGTTGTATAGGGCCACAGCAGGATGTAGATCAAATGGAAACCTGGGCAGAGTGTTGGCAGATGGAAGTATGAGGCAATAGATTTTGGGAAGTCAAGTAGGAATAGAGCATATGCAGTAAATGGGAAGCTGCTAAGATTTGTTGATGAACAGAGGCCCGAGGGATTCTAGGTCCACATTTCTGTGGCAACACAGGTAGATAGAGTGGTGAAGAAGGCATGTAGCATGCTCATCTACATTGGTCAGTGTACAGAATATAGAAATCAGTACCGTGAGACAAGAATCAGGGGTCATTGGTTTAGGGTGAAGGGTGAAATATTTAAGGGGAACCTGAGGGGAAACCTCTTCACTCAGAAGGTGATGCGAGTGTAGAACAAGTTGCTAGCAGGAGAGGTACATGTGGATTCAATACATGGATGGGAGGGCTGGGAGGTGTATAGTCTGGGTGCAGGTAGATGGGACTAGGCAGAAGATCAGGTCGGCCTGCACTAGATGGACCAAAGGACCAATTGCAGTGCAGTAGTATTCTATGACTCCATGTTATCTTGCAACTTTGCAAAACACTGGTTAGGTGGAACTTGGAGTATTATACGCAGTTTTGGTCATGCAGCCAGGAGTGATGTAGTTAATTGCAGAGGGTGCAGAAGAGATTAACCAGGATTAGAGAACATTTGTTATGGGAAGAGATTGGATAGGATGGGTTTATTTTCCCTGGAGCAAGCAGGGCCGAGGAGGGACCTGATGGAGTAATGCGAAATAATAGGAGGCAGATATATGGTACATAGTTAGAAACATTTTCCTGTGATAATATATGGTTCGTCCATTGTCGTCGATGAAGACCTCGACACCATTAGTCACTTTGAGACTGGATGTGATATGTCCGAAGATGACTGGTCAGACCAATTCGGGCGTGGAATGTCCTGGCACATGTTGGGCAGACACGTGTCAGCACTGCAGTTGGTGTGCTGGTGGCCCTGGACTTGCACAGCTCGCGCTTACATTGTGCTTCAGTAATGCACCTAGCTTTGCAAGCTTGACAGCCCTTGTGGATGAGGCCGCGCCAGGTAGGGCGGTTTTGTGCCAGAGTTTCCCCAAGAGGTCGTGTCTCTGTCAGATGACTTCAGGAAGACCTTTCGTGTGTCTTTGTAACATTTCTTCTGCCCTCCATGCGAGCATCTTCCAGCAGAGAGTTCCCCTAAAAGGAGCTGCTTGGCTATGCGCTCATCCGGCATGCGAATGACATGACCTGCCCACCGGGTCTGTGCTCTCATCACCAGTGTGTGGACTGATGGCGGACTTGCTCCAGAGAGAACTTCAGTGTCTGGTACTTTGTCTTGCCATCTGATGCCTAATATTCTGCGAAGACAAGTCATGTGGAGCTGTCTTGCATGCCTTCGATACATAATCCACGTTTCACAGGCATACAGGAGGGTAGTGAGAACCACGGCTCTGTAGACCTTCAGTTTTGTTGCTGGACTGATTCCTCGACATTCCCATACAGTGGAGCGCAGTCTACCGAAAGCAGAACTTGCCTTTGCTATTCTGCAGTTAACTTCTATATCAATAGTCACTGCTCGGGAGAGGGTGCTGCCAAGGTAAGTAAACTGGTCCGCTGCCTGTAGTTTCTGTCCTTTGATTGTGATTTTCGGTTCTGTGTACGGTGCATGAGTAGCAGGCTGGTGCATGACTTCTGTCTTTTTGATGTTGATGGTGAGTCCAAAGTTGTCACAAGCCATGGAGAATTTGTCCATATTGCCTTGCATCTCTGGCTGCGAGCCAGCATACTGGGCACAGTCATCAGCAAAGAGGAAGTCTCTCAGAACAGTCTCCTTCACTTTGGTAATAGCTTGAAGTCTCCTCAGGTTGAAGAGCTTCCCGTCCACTCTGTACTTGAGGCTGATTCCAGCATCACTGTCCTGGAAGGCATCATTCAGCACAGCAGTAAACATCATGCTGTACAGTGTGGGTGCAAGCACACAACCATGTTTGACGCCATTGCTGACTGGGAACACCTCAGAGGATTCGCCACCATCCAGCGCTCTGGCCATCATGCCATCGTGGAACTGGCGTACCATCGGAATGAATTTGGTGGGGCAGCCAAACTTTGACATGATCCTCCACAGGTCTTGTCAGCAGACAGTGTCGAAGGCTTTCGTGAGGTCAACAAAAGTTGTGTAGAGTTCACGATTCTGCTCCTGACACTTCTCCTGAAGTTGGCGCGTGGCAAAAATCATGTCAATAGTCCCACGATCTTTGCGAAAGCCACACTGTGACTCTGGCAGCAGGCCCAGCTCCAGGTGAGTGAGCAGACGATTTAGCAGAACTCTTGCAAGGGTTTTTCCTGCGATGGAGAGCAGCAAGATTCCTCGGTGGTTGTTGCATACTTGTCGATTGCCCTTCCTCTTTCAGATGTGTATGATGGATGCATCTTTAAGTTCCTGAGGAATGGATCCTTGCTTCCCAAAACACTGGAACAACTCAGAGAGCTTCTCTGTAAGTACAGGACTACTGGCTTTGTAGATCTCTGCAGGTATGGCATCTGCCCCTGGGGCTTTGCCACTGGATAGCTGGCTGACAGCCTCTGTGACTTCGGCTACTAACGGTGGGTCATCCATGGTGCTGTTGATGTCGACCAGGGGAATCTTGTTTATCACCTCATCGTTTGAGGACGGCTTCAAAGTGTTCAGCCCGTCTCTGCAGGATCTGAACCTTCTCTGTAATGAGAGTTGTACCATCTGTACTCGGGGGGGGGGGGCAGGGAATCTCCTGAGAGACTGATAAACTCCTGTGATAAAGTTAGCAACTAAAAGAGGATATAGATTAAAGATGACGACAAGGCATCTTAAAAGTGATTTGAGGGGTAAAGTTTTTGCAGAGAATGGTTGATATCTGTAACTCATTGTCAGAGGAGCTGGTGGAATCAGATAATACAATCACTACGTTTAAGAGACATTTAGACAGGTACATGAAGAAGTTATAGAAGGATACAGATATAATGTGAGCAAATGGGATTAATGTACCGAGGTGGGCAAAAAGCTTGGAATGGACACAGTAAGCCAAAGAGCCTGTTTCTGTGCTGGAGATCTCTTTGAATCAATGCCTCGTGTCCAAGAATATAAATAGTATTCAGGCAGCATCTAGGGAGGGAGAAACAGAATAAAAGCTCAAGGTTGATGACCTTTTGTAGAAGTGGGACAATTTAGAGAATAATCTAATTGAAACTTGCAAAGAATGGATAGAATGTAGAAAAAAGGTCTAGGATAGATAAACATCAAGATAGTTGACACACAGTTCAACATTGTCTAGGGTGGTGTGCTGAATGCTTATTCATGATAGCTAATCTGTCTGAGGGAGCTGTATAAAGAAGGACCATAGAAGAAAAAAAAATCCTGAAGAAATTGTGAGATACAATATACAGCAGTTGCTGGAAATTTGAAACAAAGATAACTATAGGTCAGGCAGCATCTATAGTAACAAAAAGTACAAAATTACCTCTGCTGTGGCCTGTGATTGGAAAACTAATTTGTGGCATCACATTCAAGGTAGCAATAACTATGGAGGAGTAGAAAGTCAGGAAAAAGGAGGTTCTAATTTTGCATGGAATGGGAAACGAGGGGGTGAGAGTACGAGTGCAGGGAATAGAACAGATATGGTTGAAAGTCTATGGTGGAGGAAAGCTGCAGTTAAGAAAAAAAGAAGACATCTAAGAGACAGCTGTTTAGAAAGTATTGTCAGCAGAACAGGTGCAATGGAGTCAGAGAAACTGAGAGAATGGAATTAAGTTCTTACTTGATGAAAGATAAGAGATACTGCCAAGGTTGCTGTTGCTATTATGGATATTGGTTGTTAGCTTATCTGCTGAGATGGAGAAAGAGAAGTTGAGGAAGAGAGGAGTCAGAGATTGACAATGTGAAAGTAATAGCAGGGTGAAAGTTTATTTATTTAGAGCAGGGGTTCCCAACATTTTTATGCCATGGACCCCATCATTAACTAAGGGGTCCGCAGTTTAGGAACCCGAAATTTTGAAATGCGGTGTGAAATAGGCCCCTCTGGCCCTTTGAGCCACACTACACCCTGACAACCCTGATTTATCCCTAACTTAATCAGGGGACAAGTTATAATGGCCAGTTAACCTACCCAGTATGTCTTTGGACTGTGGGAGGAAACCAGAGGACCCAGGGAAAACCCACATATTCCACGGGGAGGACGTACAAAGACTACTTACAGAGGAAGCCGCGATTGAACTCCAAATTCCGACGCCCCAAGCTGTAATAGTGTTGTGCTAACTGCTACACTTTCTTGGCAGCGTGGTGCCAGACGTAACAAAATGTTCGGTTCTGTATCAGTGTACAAAGCACAAAACAACAGCAAAACAATGATCTATGTAACTGAAAAAGTAGTGAGGGCTTGATAAAAACTAAAACAAAGACTTTTCCACTTGGCCCTCAACAAGGCAGGCATAATTTGTTTCCCATCACTCAAGCTCAAAAGTATCAAAGCATTCACTGCAAATTTCCACACTAATCCCACTGCCAGAGATTCTCTGTGCAGTCTCAGAAGTATGGAGCTCTTTGAAACACCAATGCCCATGAACAAAAAAAGTCTACAAAAGGTAGTGGATACACCATAGTGCTTCACAGGGGAAGCCCTCCCCAGCATTGAGCACATCTACAAGGAGCGCTAGAAGAAGAAAGCAGCATCCATCGTAAAGGTTGTTTATTCGCTCTCTCTTATGTCTCAACTGTTAAAAGGAAAGAATTCCATAAACCATTTTAACCACTTCATTGACATGTTCTTCTCATTGCTGCCATTGGGAAGGAGGTACAGGAGCCTTGGGTCCCACACCACTAGGTTCAGGAATAGCTATTACCTCATCGGGCTCAAAACAAGCATGGATAACTTCACTCATCTCAACACTGATTCCATAACCTGTGGACTCACTTTCAAGGACTCTACAACTTGCTTTCTTGATATTATTACCTGATTGATTAGTTAATTAATTGCTTTATTTGTTTTGAACAGTTTGTCTTCTTTTGCATATTGATTGTTTGTCCTTCTTTGTGTTTAGTTTTTCCATCGATTCTGTTGTATTCCTTTGTATCTATTGTGAACACCTGCAAGAAAATGTATTTCTGGTAGTACTGTATATGGTGACATACAGTATACATACTTCAATAGTAAATTTACTTTGGACTTTGAATTTTGAAGCTTGCTCAGAATTTTGCCCAGGGTTTGTAGCCAGCCATTGCTTTCCTGTTGCTCTCCTCCTCCACATGCAACCTTTTTCTGACCCCTGAACCACAGATGCTAACTGGTAGCAGAAGGTGAAGATGAATTTGCAGCATGCAGGAGATGACCACCAATCTTGATACACATTCTGATAACCATTGGGCTACTATGGTAGGGCTTGCTTGGAGCACTCAAGATGGTGGGCACTTGTTTTTAAACAAGATGATATCAGAGTCTATCCTATATCATGTTGCTGCTTGTAGGCATGTTACCCATCTGTGCCTGGATTGACCACTAAAGTTATGTTGTCAATGAATAATTTTTTCATTCCAGTAGCTACCTTATGGATCATATACCAAATCCAGCTGATACAGAGGGGTATTGCATGCATCTTGGCTGCTGCTGAATACTTAAGGCAGATATGTATGATGGTTTTGGAGTGAAAAGAATTCCTTCCAGTTGCAGTCCATCGAGTTGGCATGCAATGCCCACAAAGCGAAGTGCATGTAATTGTTAGCACTCAGCATCATCAAAAGCATACAATAGCTAGGAGGTTGCTTATTCGCTTTCTTGGTCTTGTATTCTGTGTCTCAACTAATAAAGGAAAGCATTCCATAAACCATTTTAACCACTTCATTGACATGTCCTGCTAGTTTTAAGGATCTATGGACATAAACTTTTAGAACTTTGGTCCTTCTGCATAATTCCCATTTATTGTGTTGCATTTCCACAAAAAAAAACTCACTTCTCTAAACTGTACCCGACTGACCAGACCACCTATATCTTTCTGCACTCTGAAACTTTTCACTGTTAAGTTGTCTATCATCGACAGTATTCTCTACCTTTCCCTCTAAATGGGGGTCTCAGTCAATAATATGGATCACAGGAGCAACTCGTGGTCGTTAGGAAAAGTACTGACATCTTTCCAGTCACAAAAACGCACATGAACAACCATATCTTGCTTCTTGCCATTGATCCAGTTTTAATCCTATTTAGCACCTCAACTTTTTAACCCATGGGTTTTTGAACTGCCAACCAGGCATGACTTTATCTAAGTTCTTGCTAACATCCATGTACGTTATATCAAATACAAGCACAAATACAATTGGCACTTCCTCAAAAAAAACTGTTTTCTGAGGAGAATAAATATTAAACCACCCCTGTGTGGGGGATAGATATGCAAATCAATGTTCTTTCGGCACTGGGACACAGTTCCCTTTTAATTTCAACAAATTAAAGAAATATAGAAAGCATTAAACACTTGCAACAGCCATTATTGACTAAATGTTTAATAATTATTTTAATCAGTCTGCTGGGGCTGTTGCTGAATGGTGCTCAGATGTGCAAATTTAAAAGTCTTTTCTGAATTGTCAGTTTTCCATTTGTGACAACATGATGTCTGTAGTCTCATTAGATTTGTTCTTTTCAAAGGTAAAAACTGAAATTGAGTTATCAAACGAATATCCTTTATTTGGAGCAGTAAGCTAACAATGAATAGCAGCATCCAATAGAACAACGTATCACATGCCAAACCACATAATACACAGCATTCTTGAAGGTATACTTATGCTTAAATACTTAACAACTAACAAGCTGAGAATCAGCTAACTGACATTTCCTCTTCATTCTGGTTCTTCAAAACTGGGCTGTAAAATTTCAAATCAGATATTTGAGATTACAAACTTGATACTATCTAAAAGTTCCAATTTTTAGTACAAGTCCTCCCCAGCTAACAAATGAATGAAAACCCTATATGTATGAATAACATTTGAGAGACCAGAACGGATTTCCTATCATAACCTATCATGTCAGAACCTGTCATTTGATGGCTGCATTTCTGACTTGTGAACTGTTCGAGTTACGAACAGTTTACAGAAATGGAACCCCATCATAAACTGGGCCTCGAGGACCTGTAGCAAGGAAACCAAAAATGTTGCTAATTTTTAACACAGTAAAAAGATATTCCAGGCAAATATGATGGCAGAATATAGCATTAATGGCAAGACTCTTGGCAGGATCAGAGGGATCTTGGGATCCGAGTCCATAGGACACTCAAAGCTGTACGCAGGTTGACTCTGTGGTTAAGAAGGCATACAGAGCATTGGCCTTCATCAACCGTGGGATTGAGTTTAAGGGCTGAGAGGTAATGTTGCAGCTATATAGGACCCTGGTCAGATCCCACTTGGAGTACTGTGCTCAGTTCTGGTAGCCTCACTGCAGGAAGGACGTGGAAACCATAGAAAGGGTACACAGGAGATTTACAAGGATGCTGCCTGGATTGGGGAGAAAACCTTATGAGAATAGGTTGAGTGAACTCAGCCTTTTTCCCCCTGGAGTGACAGAGGATGAGAGGTGACCTGATAGAGGTGTACAAGATAATGAAAGGCATTGATTGTGTGGATAGTCAGAGGCTTTTCACCAGGGCTGAAATGGCTAGCACAAGAAGGCATAGTTTTAAGGTGCTTGGAAGTAGGTACAGAGGAGATGTCAGGGGTAAGTTGTTGGTTTTTTTTATATAAACGCAGAGAATGGTGAGTGCATGGAATGGGCTGCCGGTGGGAGTGGTGGAGGTGGAAACAATGGCGTCTTTCGAGAGACTCCTGGATGGGTACATGGAGCTTAGGAAAAATAGAGGGCTAAGGGTAAGCCTAGGTAGTTCTGAGGTAAGGACATGTTTGTGGGCCGAAGGGCCTGTATTGTGCTGTAGGTTTTCTATGTTTCCATGAAATTGGCATTTGAATTCTAGTTGTAAAATCTGGCATTGATTGGAATGATTATTAAGAAATTAGAATCAATAAATTTCTCAAGATATGACAAAATTAAGTGACGACTAAAATGGATGAACATTTAAGCATTAGTATTGCTGTGAAAATTATAAAGCTGAACAAAATTCTAAACCTGACACTTCCAGTCACGGCTGACGTATGGTTCTAGGAATTTAGCATCCAGGCTGGAAGAATATTAGCCTACAGAATGTGGCTTGATGGCACAATTTGTTTAATGACTTGGGATGTCAAAATGTTTCTAATATGATGATATACGAAGCCCATTTTGTAGCTTGAGTCATGCCAGCTATCCTACTGAAAAAAGCGTTATGTGAGTCCTCTGCCTGAAATGTTCTTTTAAAATCAAAGAAATTATAATACTTTTAGTTTTTCTTCTAGTAAACCTGGAAGAATTCCTCAAAATACTGTTTCTAATTATGTTGTAAATCATTATTTATTAAATTTGTAAATAAGACAGGATTTAAAATTTTATATTCTTGGTTTCACAGCACTAAAGTATACAGGAAATCAGAGAATTACAGGAAGAATTTTTTTTCTTGTTGCCCAGGTGACAAATGAACTCCCCATTGTTCAACACATCCAACATGCTGGAGGAACTTTGTAGGTCAGGCAGCATCAATGGGGGTATATGAGCAGTCGACATTTTAGCTTCACATTCCCACAGTCCCAGTGGCCATCTATTTTGCTTCCACTTGCAATTCTCACAATTATATATCGATCCACAGCCTCTACTACCACATTGAGGCCAAATGCAAACTAGAGGAGCCACACTTCATATTCTGTCTTGGTAGCCTTCAATGGCATTAACATCAACTTCTCCAACTTCTGATAACCACTCCTCTCTGCCCCCTTCTCATTTCTTTTCCCTTATCCTTCTTGCCCCTTTACCTGTTCTCTTTCCCCTTCCCAGTCTACATAACCTGCCCATCAGCCTACATCTTTCTTCCTCTGGTTCCTCACTTTGTTCCTTTTATTCCAATGTCCACTGTCCTCTCCTATGACTGAAGACATGAACCTCATATGAGAGGAGATGCTTTGTATCTCGAGGCAGATTTGGGTGGATAAATTTCCAGGAATGACAAGGTGTCCCCTTAGACCTTGTGGGAAACTAGTGCAGAAATTGCAGGGGCCCTAACAGAGGTACTTAAGATGGTCTTAGACACTGGTGAGGTGCCAGACGATTGGAGGATAGCTAATGTTCTCTTGTTTAAGAAAGGCTCTAAGAATAAGCCAGGGAATTATAGACTGGTGCATCTGATGTCAGTAGCAAGTTATTGGATGGTATTGTAAGGGACCAGGATATAAAAGTTTTTAGATTGAAGGGGACTGATTGGGAATGTTCAACAGGGCTTTCTGCATAGAAGATAATATCTAACCAGGAATCGTGACAAAGGAAAGGTAGTGGACGTGGATGTGGTCTACATGGACTTTAGTAAGACTTTTGACAAGATCCTGCATGGGTGGCTGGTCAAGATTTTTAGTCATTTGATGCTCAGGATAAGGTAGTGGATCAGATTTGACATTGGCTTTGCTGGAGAAGACAGAGTGGTAATAGACGGATGCCCCTCTGACTTGTGGCCTATGTCTGGTGGTGTGCTGTAGGGAATTGATGCTGGGTCCATTACTGTTTGTAAACAATATCAATGATCTGGATGATAATGTGATTAACTAGATCAGCAAATCTGCAGATGACAGCAAGACTGAGGGTGTAGTTGTCAGCAAGGAAGACTATCAAAGCTTACAACGGGATCTGGACCAGCTAGAAAAATGGGTTGAAAAATGGCAGATGGAATTTAATACAGGAAAGCGTGAGGTGTTGTACTTTGAGAGGACAAACCGGGGTAGGCCTTGTACAGTGATTGGTAGGGCACGGAGGAGTGCAGTAAAGAGAGCTCTTGGAACATTGGCCTTCATAAATGAAAGTATTGAGTACAGAATTTGATATGTTGAAATTGTATACACCATTGGTGAGGCTTAACAGAGTATTGTATGCAGTTCTGGTCACCTGCCTACAGGAAGGATATCAATAAGATTCAAGGAGTACAGAGAGAATTTACAAAGATCTTGCCAGGACTTGTGGTCCTGAGTTATAGGGAAAGGTTGAATAGATTAGAACTTTTATCATTTGGGGGATAAAAGATTGATAGGAGATTTGGTAGAGGTATACAAAATTATGAACGGCAAGTGAAAACAGGCTTTTTCCACTGAGGATGGGTGGGACTAAAACTAGAAGTCATTGATTAAGAGTGAAAGGCGAAATGTTTTCAGGGAACATGAAGCAGAACTTCTTGGTGGTGAAAGCGTGTAATGAGCTGGCAGCAGAAGCAGTGGATTTGAACATTTAAGAGAAATGTGCGTACGTATACAGATGTGAGGGGTCTGGAGAGCAATGGTGCAGGCTCAGGTCGATGGGACTAGGCAGAAAAATAGTTTAGCATGAATTAGATAGGTGAAGGGCCTGTTTCTGTCTGTAGTGCTGTATGCCTCTATGATTCTATTATTTCTTCCACCTATCACCTCCCAGCTTCTCATACAATTCCTCCCCACCCCTCCTTACCTTCCCCCTCTCACCTGGATTCACCAATCTCCTGCCAGTTTGTACTCCTCCCTCATCCTCCCCATGCACACCTCCTCCCCTGCCCCCACCCCCACCATTTTATCTTCTGTTCTCTTGCTTTCCACTCTTGAAGGGTCTCAGTCCAAACTGTTGACTGTTCACTTCCCTCTAAGAATGCTGCCTGACCTGCTGAGTTCCTCCAGTATTTTGTGTGTGTTGCTCAAGATTTCCAGCATCTGCAGTCTCTTGTGTCCCCATTATTCAAACTGTTGGATTTTTACTGATATGAGCCACAATTTTACAAGAATTAGTTAGAGCAGCAAGGCATTTAGAGAATAATTTTGGTTTAGTATGCCATTTAGTAAATCATCAATTAGACCACAGATGGAGTACTCCATAGAATTTTAATTCTCAGCACACGATTGCAATAGAGCGGGTGCAGAGGAGATTTACCAAGCCTTTGCCCAGGATTGAATGTATTCATTATGAGGAGAGGTGACTGCAGGGAGTTTATGAAGCTATATAAAATTATGAGGTGGATTTGATCGTCAGAAACCCATAGCAAAGGTATCTAAAATACAGGACACTGATTTAGCACTGGAGTAAGAAATTTAAAGTGAGCATGAACTTTCTTCACGCAGAGGATAGCTGAAATCTGGAATACATTATCTAGGTGAATAGATGTAGCTGATACTCTCACACATTTAATAGGAGCACCTGAATCACCAAGGCATAGAAAACTATAGACTAAGTAATGGAAATGGGAGATTAATAAGCAGATACTTGAGACTTAGAATGGACATCGTGACATCGTATTCAGAACTGCGTAACCTATGACATTACTTGCAATCCATGGATTATACTTGGTTTATCCAGTATTAGATCCTCAAAATCTGAATTGATTTACTTGTTTATTTATTATGTTTTATTTTATTTATCATTATTATTTTTCTCTCTCTGCTAGATTATGTATTGCATTGAACTGCTGCTGCTAGTTAACAGATTTCACGTCACGTGCCGGTGATAATAAACCTGATTCTGAATCTGAATTGTTATTTCAATTATGTTAAATATCTCTAATAACTAATTCAATTTGCACTTTTTTCCCTCCTCTTTTAACTTGCACTCCTTTCTTCAGCGGCCTAGTGATGGGCTCTGGAGTTTTAATCTCAAGTTCTTTTAGTAGCCAGGAAAGAGGTACAAAGCTTGCTGCTTCATGATTCCTTTATAAAGCGTTGATAGAACAGAAGAAAACTGACCAGATACTGACAAGGGAAACTTAAGATTCAAGAGTATGGCACCTAGCACAAAGCAGCTATTTTATACTCAGAGATAAGAAAAGTTACATTCAAATCTATAGATAATAATCAAATTACAAAATATTTAATCAATGCTGCAGGAAAAATTAATCAATGAGAAAACACTTATTCAGTTAATGTAGAACAAAGCTTCCAGAGTTTTGTGTAGCCACTAGAGGCATATTGAACTGTAATGCACGATATAGCCACCAGGATCATTGTAAGCAGTTATTTGTATACAAGTAATTATATAAAATGCAAGCAGGTATTTAATTGTAGAACAGCAAAGAAAATGACAATTAAGCAGTTGGATCCAACACTAAGTACCTGAATCATATATGTCTCTTTTTGTCAGCTTATGTCTGTCCCTTTGGGCCAAGAGTAAAATAAAAATATAGCTTTTTAGAGGTGGGAAAATTATCCTGGTGTTTTGTCCAATGTTTGTGCCTCAAACCACATCACAAACAGACTGCTTGGTCAGTATTGCATTGGTATTTGTAGAGATGAGAAAAAGTCACATTTCTTACCTTTTAACAGTGACCCCTCTTCAAAATCATGTCACTGGCTTCAAAGGACTTCGGGATGATCCAAATCCATGATATAGACATTGTAGTCTTCCTACCCTTGTGAACAATTGTACCATTTAATGAGATAGAGTTCACTTGGTCCTTACCTTTTACCCTACCAGCCTTTGTATCCAGTACATCATCCTTCAATGGGATCCCACCACCAATCACACCTTCCACTCTCCACCACTTTCTGTTTTTGACAGGAACTGCACTCTCTAATTCCTAATTTGCTTAGCTCTCCCTTCCAATCTCTCTCTACCCCATGGCCCTTTCCCTTCCAACTGTAGGAAGTGCAAAATTTTGCCCTACAACTTCTCCCTACCATCCACCCAAACAGCCCTTTCAGGTCAGACAAAGATTAACATGCACCTCCGCTACTACAGTTGGTGCTCTTGATATAACCTCCTCTTCATCAGTAAGTCAAACCACAGACTAAGTCACTGTTTTGCGGAGTACTTAAGGTCCGTTCGTAATGGCCATCCTGAATCCCAGTTTCATGCCATTCTGTCCGCCAGAGAAAGCAGGATCTCCCAGTGGCCACATATTTTAATTCCACATCCCATTCCCATTCTGATATGTCTATCCACAGCCTCCTCTACTGTCAAGATGAAGCCACACTCAGGTTGGAGGAACAACACCTTATATTCCGTCTGGGTAGCCTCCAACCTGATGGCATGAACATTGACTTCTCTAATTTCCGTCAATGCCCCACCTTCCCTTCATACTCCACCTCCCCTTCATGCTCCATCCGTTATTTATTTATTATTAATTTTTTTCCTCTCTCTCCTTTTTCTCCCTCTGTCCCTCTCACTATACTCCTTACCCATCCTCTGGGCTTCCCTCCCCCTTTCTTTCTCCTTATGCCTCCCGTCCCATGATCCTCTCCCTTCTCCAGCCTCATATCCCTTTTGCCAACCAAATTTCCAGCTCTTAACTCCATCCCTCCCCCTCCTGTTTTCTCCTATAATTTCAGATCTCCCCCTCTCACTTTCAAATCTCTTACTATTTCTTCTTTTAGTTAGTCCTGACAAAGGGTCTTGGCCCAAAACGTCAACTGTACCTCTTCCTACAGATGCTACCTGGCCTGCTGTGTTTCACCGGCATTTTGTGTGTATTGCTTGAAATTCCAGCATCTGCAGATTTCCTCATGTTTGTGCATGCAATTTCAGCTTCCCTCCCAATTCACATACTGATCAGTCATTCCGGAGCCTCCTCTACTGCTGGGTAAGGCCAAATACATACTAGAAAAAGTATGTATTTCATATACTTCATATTTCCCTCTGAGCAGTCTACAACTCAATAGGATGAATATTAAATTTTCCAGTTGGAGGCAATCCACATTTCCTATGCTCCTTTCTACCTCCTCCTGGTTTATTTCCCCCCCAACCCCCACCATCCAGTCTCATTTCTCTCCACCACCTGGTTCCATCTGCTATCACCCAGGTACTACAAATTCTGGTCCTCCAGTCCCCCTCCCCATCATATTCCACGTGCCCATCATCCCTCCCTTATCTGGATCCACTTATCATCTTCCTTACCTCTCAGAGTCCAGTATCCACACAGCCTCTTTCTTTCTTTCTTTCTGTCTCTCTCTCTCTCTGTCTGTCTGTCTGTACTTCCAGCCTCAGCTTCTGTCAATACCTCCAGTTGAACTCCGTCTTTTTGTGTGTTTCCTCCTAGTTGCCAGTCTGTGGTTTTACAATATCATGTGCTCCTGTCCCTGTATTACTGAGTACTCCATCTATCACCTGCTTCTCATTATTACCTGTATTGCTGCCACCTGTATCTCATTGTGCTCCATCTATCATCTGCCTCTCTGTTTATTGCTGTGTATTTCAGACTGGTGTTTTCACCTGTTTGTTGCTAGATTGTGCCAGTGAATTTTCCTGAGCCTTCCCAGAATTTGTATCTGTACTCTGTCTGTCAAAATATCAACTCTGCCTGCTCCTGATTCTGTTTTTTGGATTTCTCTGGGTGTTTTGATCTCTGCCTGAACTTTGACGCTGACTTTGCTTGTACCTCGGGATTTGTTACTCAGTTAATATCACTGTGTGCACAGTACTGGGTCTGTGATTGGATCCCCGCTCCGGTGCCCTGACACCTCTACACATCCTGTTTCATACTGATCAGGGTCTTTACCTGAACTTCATCTGTCCATTTGCCTCTACAGATGCTACCTGACCTGCTGTGTTCCTTTGTTTTTTTCGCTCCAGATTCCAGCATCTGCAGCCTTTCATGTGGATCTATTATACAATATAATAGACAGCATTCTTATTTTTTTCTTAGCTCAGTATTTCATTGCAATTCTTTTCATTGAATCAAGTGTGTCTACTCAAATTCTTTTATTTCTCCCAGCATTCTTTCATAAATTAGTATGCCTGCTAATCTGGAACTGGAAAAATTAGATGTGATTCCTATTGTGCCCATATCTAAATGATCTCTATGAATGGGAAACCAAATAGGTTCCAGCATTAATCTGTATTGCAAGCATTATCTACATCCAACAATTACCCACATTTTACTAATCTGAACATTTATGCCACAAGAAAAGCAAGATATTGGCAGATCCTTAAGAATGATACTGAACAAATAATGCACTCTTGGACATGCTAATTTAGGCAAGTACACCAACAGACAGGAAGTGGAGCAATATAGACATGTGCTGTTCAAGTTCGAATTATGGTTGTAACTTTGTAACTATAACCTTGAAGGAACTATTGTGAGCTGATGTAACCTGATCTATAAGATATATTTTGATTACCATTAAAATATGAGTATCATTTTCATTTTTATGTTTCAACATTACAATTATAATCTTGGGAAAATTCCCTGAAGGTGGTGTTGCAGGTAGACAGGGAGGTGTCTGGCATGCTTCCCTTCATCAATCAGGGCATTGAGTACTGTACAGGAGTTGGAATGTTCTGTTGCAATTATACAATGTGTTGGTGAGGCCGCACCTGGAATCTTGTGCACAGTTTTAGTTTCTTTGCTGTTGGAAAGGTGCCATTGAGCTGGAAGGAGTGCAAAAAAATTTCTGAGAATGTTGCTAAGATTCGAGGGTCTGAGTTGTAGGCAGAGGTTGGGTAAGCTAAGACTCAGAATCAGAATCAGCTTTAATATCACTGGCATTAGTCGTGACATACATCAAAGTTGCTGGTGAACGCAGCAGGCCAGGCAGCATCTATAGGAAGAGGCGCAGTCGACGTTTCAGGCCGAGACCCTTCATCAGGACTAACTGAAGGAAGAGTGAGTAAGGGATTTGAAAGCTGGAGGGGGAGGGGGAGATGCAAAATGATAGGAGAAGACAGGAGGGGGAGGGATAGAGCCGAGAGCTGGACAGGTGATAGGCAAAAGGGGATACGAGAGGATCATGGGACAGGAGGTCCGGGAAGAAAGACAAGGGGGGGGGTGACCCAGAGGATGGGCAAGAGGTATATTCAGAGGGACAGAGGGAGAAAAAGGAGAGTGAGAGAAAGAATGTGTGCATAAAAATGAGTAACAGATGGGGTACGAGGGGGGGGTGGGGCCTTAGCGGAAGTTAGAGAAGTCAATGTTCATGCCATCAGGTTGGAGGCTACCCAGACGGAATATAAGGTGTTGTTCCTCCAACCTGAGTGTGGCTTCATCTTTACAGTAGAGGAGGCCGTGGATAGACATGTCAGAATGGGAATGGGATGTGGAATTAAAATGTGTGGCCACTGGGAGATCCTGCTTTCTCTGGCAGACAGAGCGTAGATGTTCAGCAAAGCGGTCTCCCAGTCTGCGTCGGGTCTCACCAATATATAAAAGGCCACATCGGGAGCACCGGACGCAGTATATCACCCCAGTCGACTCACAGGTGAAGTGATGCCTCACCTGGAAGGACTGTTTGGGGCCCTGAATGGTGGTAAGGGAGGAAGTGTAAGGGCATGTGTAGCACTTGTTCCGCTTACACGGATAAGTGCCAGGAGGGAGATCAGTGGGGAGGGATGGGGGGGACGAATGGACAAGGGAGTTGTGTAGGGAGCGATCCCTGCGGAATGCAGAGAGAGGTGGGGAGGGAAAGATGTGCTTAGTGGTGGGATCCCGTTGGAGGTGGCGGAAGTTACGGAGAATAATATGTTGGGTTTTTGTTGGGTTTGTGGAACAATCTATGTTCCGTGCCTATTCTGGTATCTGTCCCCCACTTTTCCTTCGCTACATCGACGACTGCATTGGCGCTGCTTCCTGCACGCATGCAGAACTCGTTGACTTTATTAACTTTGCCTTCAACTTTCACCCTGCCCTCAAGTTTACCTGGTCCATTTCCGACACCTCCCTCCCCTTTCTAGATCTTTCTGTCTCTGTCTCTGGAGACAGCTTATCCACTGATGTCTACTATAAGCCTACTGACTCTCACAGCTATCTGGACTATTCCTCTTTTCACCCTGTCTCTTGCAAAAACGCCATCCCCTTCTCGCAATTCCTCCGTCTCCGCCGCATCTGCTCTCAGGATGAGGCTTTTCATTCTAGGACGAGGGAGATGTCTTCATTTTTTAAAGAAAGGGGCTTCCCTTCCTCCACTATCAACTCTGCTCTTAAACGCATCTCCCCCATTTCACGTACATCTGCTCTCACTCCATCCTCCCACCACCCCACTAGGAATAGGGTTCCCCTGGTCCTCACCTACCACCCCACCAGCCTCCGGGTCCAACATATTATTCTCCGTAACTTCCGCCACCTCCAACGGGATCCCACCACTAAGCACATCTTTCCCTCCCCACCTCTCTCTGCATTCCGCAGGGATTGCTCCCTACACAACTCCCTTGTCCATTCGTCCCCCCCATCCCTCCCCACTGGTCTCCCTCCTGGCACTTATCCGTGTAAGCGGAACAAGTGCTACACATGCCCTTACACTTCCTCCCTTACCACCATTCAGGGCCCCAAACAGTCCTTCCAGGTGAGGCATCACTTCACCTGTGAGTCGACTGGGGTGATATACTGCGTCCGGTGCTCCCGATGTGGCCTTTTATATATTGGTGAGACCCGACGCAGACTGGGAGACCGCTTTGCTGAACATCTACGCTCTGTCCGCCAGAGAAAGCAGGATCTCCCAGTGGCCACACATTTTAATTCCACATCCCATTCCCATTCTGACATGTCTATCCACGGCCTCCTCTACTGTAAAGATGAAGCCACTCAGGTTGGAGGAACAACACCTTATATTCCGTCTGGGTAGCCTCCAACCTGATGGCATGAACATTGACTTCTCTAACTTCCGCTAGGCCCCACCTCCCCCTCGTATCCCACCTGTTACTCATTTTTATGCACACATTCTTTCTCTCACTCTCCTTTTTCTCCCTCTGTCCCTCTGAATATACCTCTTGCCCATCCTCTGGGTCACCCCCCCCCCGTCTTTCTTCCCGGACCTCCTGTCCCATGATCCTCTCGTATCCCCTTTTGCCTATCACCTGTCCAGCTCTCGGCTCTATCCCTCCCCCTCCTGTCTTCTCCTATCATTTTGCATCTCCCCCTCCCCCTCCAGCTTTCAAATCCCTTACTCACTCTTCTTTCAGTTAGTCCTGACGAAGGGTCTCGGCCTGAAACGTCGACTGCGCCTCTTCCTATAGATGCTGCCTGGCCTGCTGCGTTCACCAGCAACTTTGATGTATGTTGCTTGAATTTCCAGCATCTGCAGAATTCCTGTTGTTGGCATTAGTCGTGAAATTTGTTTACGTGGCAGCAGCACTACAATGCAATACATGAACATTAAAAAAATAAATTACAGTAAGTATATATATATGTATATTAAATAGTTAAATTAAAAATAGTGCAAAAAAAAAGGGAAAAGAGTGAGGTAGTGTTCAGGGTTCAATGTCAATTTAGGAATTGGATGGCAAAGGGTAAGAAGCTGTTCCTGAATTGCTGAGCCCTTCAGGCTTCTGTACCTCCTTCTTGATGGTAACAATGAGAAGAGGGCATGTCCTGGGTGATGAGGGTCTTTAATGGTGGATGCTGCCTTTCTGACGCACTGCTTCTTGAAGATGTCTTGGATACTACGGAGGCAATGTCCTCTCTAAGATGTTCGCGTGCACACATCTTTTGCTGCTAGCACACAAAGGAATTTAAACTGTGCACAAAAGGTTGTCACCCTCTACCTCATTGGCAAATTTAGTATATTTCATGATCGTACACGATCACATTTCTTTTTTCAGTTTCTGATGTTGACAATGTGGAGTTTGCGATGATTTATCTGCAGATTTTAGAACTGGCTTATTTATACTGTTTTTATTGAAGAAATGATTGATTCACTATGTCGAATTCCAAAGAAGCAAAGGGCATGAAGTGCAAAAGAACTGGTAGCTCATTGAAATCAGAATGGCTTAATGAAACAGTAGAAACTGTGACACTGAAAGCTCATGAGGTCAGGAATGTGCAGCTACGAGAAATTTATGTACAATAAATAGCTCGTGTTACCTGCATGTATTGTCGCGATGCAAGAGTTGTTGGAGGATTTGCAAGTGAGAAGAAGTGGAGTGACTTTTAAAAACGTCACTTAGCAAGTAAATCAGATATGGGTGGTGTGCAAAAGCTCCGGCGAGAAAATCATCGATGTGTATTATTTTATTTCTTATAAACAAAGAACAAAAAACTGGACTTGGAAGTTTATTATCTTTAGAATAGCTTCAGGTTTATTTCCACTTAAAAATTCAGTGCACACATGTTGTCGCTGGGCAAAAAAATTGCACAGTGCAAGATATTTACGCACAACGGTCATTACAAATTAGAGGGAACATTGTAGGAAGGTTAGCACCCATGTTGGAACTGACTAAGTTTACAGCTTTCTGTAGCATCTTCTGATCCTGTGCAGTAGCCCCCCACCCCCCCAAACACCAGACAGTGATGCAGCTTATTAGAATGCTCTCCACAGTACATCTATACAAGTTTGAGTATTTTAGGTGACAAAACCAAATCTCCTCAAACATCTAATGAAATATAGCTACTGTCTTGCCTTCTTTATAGCTGCATTGATATGTTGGGGCCAGGTTAGATCCTCAGAGATCTTGACACTTAAAATTGCTCACTCTCTCCACTTCTGATCCCTCTATGAGGGTTGGTTCATCTTCCCTCACCTTACCTTTCTGAAGTCCAGAATCAGGTCCTTGGTCTTACTGACATTGAGTGCAAGGTTGTTGCTGTGACACCACTCCACTAGCTGGTATATCTCACTCTTGTATGCCTTCTAATCTCCATCAAAGATTCTGCCAAAAATGGTTGTATCATCAGCAAATTTTATAGATGACATTTGAGGTATGCCTAGCCACACAGTCACAGGTCTAAAGAAAGTAAAGCAGTGGCTAAGCACACCTTCCTGTGGTGCACGTCAGTGAGAAGGAGATGTTATTTCCAATCTGCACAGATTTGGTCGTTCGGTTAGGAATTGGAGGATCCAGTTGTAGAGGGAAGTACAGAGGCCCAGGTTCTGTAGCTTTTCGATCATGACTGCAGGAATGATGGTGTTAAATGCTGAGCTATTGTCAATGAATAGCATCCTGACTTAGTTGATTGTATTGTCCAGGTGAATTAAGGCTTCGTGAAGAGTCATTGAGATTGCGTCTGCTATAGACCTACTGTGACGATAGGCGAATGGCAGTGGGACCAGGTCCTTCCTGAGACAGGTGTTGATTCTAGCCATGACCAACTTCGCAAAGTATTTCATCACCATAGATGTGAGTGCTATTGCACGACAGTCATTAAGGCAGCTCACAAAGTTCTTCTTGCGCACTGGTATAATAGTTGCCTTTTTGAAGCAGGTGAGAACTCTACCAACCGTAGCAGCGAGAGGTCAAAGATGTCTTTGAATACACCCGCCAGATGGTTGGCAGAGGTTTTCAGAGCATTACCAGGTACTCCATCAGGGCCTGCTGCCTTTCAAGGGTTCACCCTCCTGTAAGACAGCCTGATGTTGGCCTCCAAGACAGAGATCACAGGGTCATCTGGTGCATCAGGGATCCTCACAGATGTAGTTATAATCTCACTTTCTAAGTGGACAAAAAGGCATTGTGCTCATCTGGTAGTGAAATATTGCTGCCATTCGTGATGTTGGCTTTCACTTTGTAGGAAGTAATGACCTGCAAACCCTGCCAGAGTTGATGTGCACCTGATGTCTCATTCAACCTCACTTGGAACTGTTTCTTCGCTCTTGAAATAGCCTTCCACCAGTCATACCTTGTTTCCTCGTACAGATCTGGGTCGCCATACTTAGATGCCACAGATCCAGCCCTCAGTAGACCATTAACCTCCTGGTTCATCCATGGCTTTTGGTTTGGGAATGTTTTTGTTGGCACACACTCAACCACACAGGTTTTAATGAAATCAGTAACAACTATGGCATGTTCATCCAGATGAAACTCTGTATACAGTCCAGTCCACCGAGTCAAAGCAGTCCTGTGCTTCCCTTGTCCATACCTTTTTGGTCCTCACTACTGGTGCTGCAGTCTTCAGTCTCTGCCTATACTCATGGAGTAGAAGTACAGGCAGGTGATCAGATTTTCTGAAGTCTGTGTGGAATAGCACAGTAGGCATTCTTGGTGGACTTTATTCCTTGGAGCATAAGAGACTAAGGAGTAAACTTATAGAGGTGTATGCAATCATGAGGGGCATAGAAAGGGTGAATCCACATAGCCTTTTTCACAGTATAAGTGAATCAAAGTGGAGTAGTGGACATAGTTTTAAAGTGAGTGGTTTAACAGGACCTGAGAGGCAACTTCTCTGCATTGACAGAGATGCATATATGAAACAAGCTGCTGGAAGTGCTTGAGATGAATCAAAAACATCAATAACAATTTTAAAAAGATACTTGGACAGGTACATGAAGAAGTAGGGGGTATGTGGGCAAATGGAACTAGCTTAGATGGACTTTTCGGTCGTCATTTAATGAAGGGGATGAAGACCCATATTCCGTGCAGTATTACTCTTTAACTAATTATGAATATGACAAAATTGTTAGGCATTGCCCTAATCTGTACTAAAAATGTCCAGTATTTTTATTGATTTTTTAACAGTATCAATAGCAAAGCCACTTTTATTACCTGTCTGTAAATGGCCTTGAGAAAGTGATAGTGACCCATCTTCATGAATTGTGTTGCTAACCTACATGCTGACATGGGCTAATAAATAACAAATAATATTAGCACAACAAATGTCCAAGAACTTACCACCTTTAACAAGAGTGAACCAACATTATCATTGCTGAGTTTCATTTTTTGAGAAGTTGTGAATAGAATTCAGCTTTGTGCAATCAGTACTTCTGGCCCTATGATGAAAGAAGGGCATTAAAAAAGTCATAGAAGTTGGTTGCTCTGAGGACCAACCATATTTCCTTCGTGATGTATGACTTCAGCCAGTGGAGTGCTTTCCCTCAGCTGCTCATTGATTTTCACTTGTGCTTCATGATGCCAATTTTAGTCAAATGCCACTTTGATGTGAGGATGGCCACTCTTACATTTCCTCTGGAATCTAGCTCTTTGGTCCATGTCTGCAAGTATCAGTCAGGATTATGTGCTGCCATTCTCCATCCTCAGAAACAACACCATTATTATTAAAGTGAGTGGAAAATAGACAAAGTACAAAACAAATTCGGATATTTTGTGTGCAAGTGATTCATATACTACACAAATAGGTTCTTTAGCCCACCAATTCCACAATGACCATCAAGTGCATATAATTACATTCATCCTCCCCTAACCAATTTTATTCTACAATTTTATTAAAGGACAAATATGCTTTAGTTTAATGGAAACACCAGAGATGCAGATGCTGGAATAAGGAACAACAAATATTGAAGTTTCACCTACTTCTTTCTTTCTTCTTTTTTTCCCCTCTCTCCCTCCTTCTGATCCCCTCCTGTTGTATTCTTGTTCCCTTTTTCACAATGCCCCTCCAGTCCCCCATCACTCATGAAACCCCTGTTTACCGGGCGTCTCAGGAAATGGGGTTCATGGGTCCCTCACTAACAGCCACTGGACTCCACAGTGAGAAACCCACCTTTCTCAGGCTCCGGGTGTATACACTTTGGTTCTGCCAAATCCATGAGGTTGGGATGTCTTGCCCATCCCAACCCTGGTTTGTGTGAGTGCTGTGTGATTTACTGACCCCTGCAATCATCCGTCGGCAAGAAACAACAGATCGTACACTGCATACAATTATAAAGAAAGTATATTTTATGACTATTAACTTAACCAGAGAATTATTAGTGAAAAGGGAAAAAAACAAAAAGGGCCAATTATAATTAAACAATTAAATGTGCATGTAAGTTGGAGCTCATCTTGAACTTGTACGTAACTCACACACTGGACCCTCGGTCTGCGTGAAAGCACACACTGCCTTTCGAATGTCACTCGAAGTCCACCTCAAACAAATGGGTCTCCCATGGGAGTATTGATCGACAGGGATGGCATCTACAGCCATCTTCCCTCCTGTCTTCTCCCAGCTCTCACCATAAAAGGCCAGGACTCACACGAGTGTCCCTCACAAAACCTCACTGCCCAGCTTTCTCTAGAACCTTGTGCCAATTCCACCATCCTGATTGGCTGACACCACATTCCTAAGTGGAACAAGAAGGCTTCATATCTCAGCTCCAACCCAAACAGACTGAAAGCAGAACAGACATAGAACATAGAACATAGATTTGTACAGCACAGTACAGGCCCTTTGGCCCACGATGTTGTGCCGACTCTTAAACCCTGCCTCCCATATAAGCCCCCACCTTAAATTCCTCCATATACCTGTCTAGTAGTCTGTTAAATTTCACTGGTGTGTCTGCTTCCACCACTGACTCAGGCAGTGCATTCCATGCACCAACCACTCTCTGAGTAAAAAACCTTCCTCTAATATCCCCCTTGAACTTCCTATCCCTTACCTTTAAGCCATGTCCTCTTGTATTGAGCAGTGGTGCCCTGGGGAAGAGGCGCTGGCTGTCCACTCTATTCCTCTTAATATCTTGTATACCTCTATCATGTCTCTTCTCATCCTCCTTCTCTCCAGAGAATAAAGCCCTAGCTCCCTTAATCTCTGATCATAATGCATACTCTCTAAACCAGGCAGCATCCTGGTAAATCTCCTCTGTACCCTTTCCAATGCTTCCACATCCTTCCTATAATGAGGTGACCAGAACTGGACATAATACTCCAAGTGTGGCCTAACCAGAGTTCTATAGAGCTGCATCATTACCTCGCGACTCTTAAACTCTATCCCTCGACTTATGAAAGCTAACACCCCATAAGCTTTCTTAACTACCCTATCCACCTGTGAGGCAACTTTCAGAGATCTGTGGACATGTACCTCCAGATCCCTCTGATCCTCCACACTACCAAGTATCCTGCCATTTACTTGGTACTCTGCCTTAGAGTTTGTCCTTCCAAAGTGTACCACCTCACACTTCTCCGGGTTGAACTCCATCTGCCACTTCTCAGCCCACTTTTGCATCCTATCAATGTCTCTCTACAATCTTCGGCAATCCTCTACACTATCCACAACACCACCAACCTTTGTGTCGTCAGCAAACTTGCCAACCCACCCTTCTACTCCCACATCCATGTCGTTAATAAGAATCACGAAAAGTAGAGGTCCCAGAACCGATCCTTGTGGGACACTACTAGTCACAACCCTCCAATCTGAATGTACTCCCTCCACCACGACCCTCTGCTTTCTGCAGGCAAGTCAATTCTGAATCCACCTGGCCAAACTTCCCTGGATCCCATGCCTTCTGACTTTCTGAATAAGCCTACCATGTGGAACCTTGTCAAATACCTTACTAAGATCCATGTAGATCACATCCACTGCACTACCCTCATCTATATGCCTGATCACCTCCTCAAAGAACTCTATCAGGCTTGTTAGACACGATCTGCCCTTCACAAAGTCATGCTGACTGTCCCTGATCAGACCGTGATTCTCTAAATGCCCATAGATCCTATCTCTAAGAATCTTTTCCAACAGCTTTCCCACCACAGACGTAAGGCTCAGTGGTCTTTAGTTACTCTTATAGAACTGTCAAAATGAACTACCTACAGCATACCAGTAAAAATCTTAACTGGGGCGTTACACTCATTTCCACCCTCCGTACTCATGTGCCTACCACCCACATACTTCACACACCTTTCCCCTCTACACCTGTTTCTGGTTCCATCTATCCTTCGCTTCTCACCTGAACAAACAACTTCAATTATTTTATCTTTCTTTTCTTGTCTGTCTCCATCTGCCTCTTGTCTCCCAGCTCTACCCCTCTCTCTTTCTGACTTGGGTTGTTCTGCCCAACTTTTGCGACCTAATGCCCTCTGGTTAGACCAAAGGCACTGGTCTTGTCTGTGAGTTTGATCACTAGGTTGGGATTGGTGCAGAGTGAATAGACTGCTCTCTGTTCAGAAGGGGTTCAAGGTTATAAGTAGATTTATTATTGAAGTACACATATGCCACCATATGCAATAATGAGATTCATTTTCTTCTGGCCATGCTCAATAAATCCAATAACCACAATAGAATCATTGAAAGACTGCTCTAACAGGGCAGACAACCAGTATCCAAAGACAACAAATTGTGCAAATACAAAAAGAAAGAAAAAAAAAATAATAATGATTAGTCCAGACATGAACGTACCCAGATTGGGCAGTGCTCTGGTCAGTGTCTGTTCTCCATGTTAGAGACGGCTGAAACTACGAACTGGCAGTAGGTATAAAAAGTAATTCCCTTTAATTTCAGAAATGGAAAGAGCGCTGGGCATGACAGTAAGTGAACCGTTAGTGGTGCACTGCTGGATAGGCGGGCAGGCACCGTGAAACCCGATAAAGATACTGCTGGCACTCAAAGTAGCCCACCAACACCACAGGCTGCGACAGCTGCAAGTGTTTCTCAGGGAAGCAGTCCTGTTGCTATGAGACCACTCAAGCAGTTAGGAGAAGGAGGACACACATGAAATGGTCATTAGAAGTAACCATATTAATAATGCGTGAATATTACCGAGTTACTGAACTTGAGAATGACACGACAGGAAACAGGGACAAACCTCATCAACAGTTACACAGTAATATCTATGTAAATCTTCAGAAAGCCACAATACTAAACACCAATAGAATAGTCTGAAAGTTTCTAGCAATTGACAAATGCGCGTGCTTGGCTATGCCCATACCTCAGGTTTTACCAGCTTGAGCTGAGGAAAAATAAGTAACAATAACCCTGCAACATCTGATGAAGCATTGGCGTACTGTAATCACCCTATCTATTAACAACCATAGTTATCAAAATAAACCGAAGCATTTTCCAAGGCAACTCTCTAAGCCCACTATGGTCTGTCTAGCTTTAAACCCGTTCTCTAATTTACTGAATTGGACAAAAATTAGCTATCAAATCAGAAACAACGAAATGAGCTATACCTTTACACACCTTTTATACATGGACGATTTGAAAGTATATGCTCCTTCATCAGTTAAGCTAAAGCAATTAATTCAAATAGTAGAACTATTTTTGAAAGACATGAACATAAACTTTGGACTGGATATGGTGGTGGCATCTGTTAGTCTCGCGAGACCATGGATCTGCGCCCGGAAAGTCTTGCTTTAGTCTGTGTTAGAGCAGCATCTGTTGTGGCTGTAGAGGCCCACACGGGAGTGACAGTCTCGGCCGCAGCGACTGCACTCGAAGGCGCTGTCCTCCAGTGTTGTCTTGAGTGCGCTTTTCTTCAGCAACAAGCCGCAGCTTCTCTTCTCCTCTTTTTAGACCTCTGCGTAGTTCCAGTCTCCAGTGAGAGCGATCGCTTGCGATGTCCTCCCACCTCTCGACGTTCATTTTCAGTGACTTCATGTCTCTCTTGCAAACATTTTTGAAATGAAGATGGGGCCGTCCTTGTGCTCTCTTGGCGGAGGCCAGTTCCCCGTACAGCAGGTCTTTTGGGATCCTCCCGTCTGACATACAGTGTACGTGGCCCAGCCAGCGGAGACGGCGTTGTTGGAGAAGGGTGTAGAGGCTGGGTATCTAGACATGGGCCAGGACCTCATTGTTGGTGACTCGGTCAGTCCATGTGATGTCCAGGATGCATCTCAGGCTGCGAAGGTGGAAGGCGTTGAGACGCCGCTCTCATCTGTAGTAGAGGCTCCAGGTCTCGCTGCTGTAAAGCAGTGTGCTGAGGACACAGGCCCTGTAGACTGCAACTTTGGTGTGCGTCGTCAGCTTTCTGTTCTCCCAGACTCTCTTTGTCAGCCTGGCGAATGTTGAGGCTGCTCGTCCGATCCGTCTGTTGATCTCTGGGTCTAGGGAGAGGGTGTTCGTGATGGTGGAGCCAAGGTATGTAAACTCGTGAACTACCTCCAGCTCGTAGTTGTTGATGGTAATGGCAGGGGGGTGCTCAACGCCTTGGCCCAACACATTGGTTTTCTTCAGACTGATGGTCAAGCTGAAGTCCTGGCAGGCTCTTGAGAAGCTGTCCATGAGGCGTTTCAGTTGCTCTTCAGAGTGTGTTGCCAGTGCCGCATTATCTGCAAACAACATGTCCCTGATGAGTACTTCACGAACCTTGGTTTTTGCCCTCAGACTGAACAGCCTCCCGTCTGATCTGGTGTGGAGGTGTGGAGGTAGACATCATCAGTTGATGTTCCAAAGGCGTGCTTCAGCATGACTGCGAAGAAGATGCCAAACAGGGTGGGGGCAAGCACACAGCCCTGCTTCACACCACTGTGGATGTTGAAGGCCTCGAAGAAAGAGCCATCGAACTGAACGACGCCCTTCATGTCTGTGTGGAATGACTGAACTATCCTGAGGAGCCTCGGGGGACAACCAATCCTGGCCTGGATAAATGCAGCATTAAACATAAAGAAAGATACAATCGAGCTAATAGAATACAAATCAGAGCAGCGGGATACAATACATCCAATGGATAAATATGAAACATACAAGTATCTGGAATATCAACATGGAAAGAAAATAGATCATAATGTGATAAAGGAAAAACTTTTGACAGAATTTACTTAAGAAGATCTGCCAGAGTGCAAGAGTGAAAATATAACAAAGACAATAAACACTAGTGCTATATCTATATTAATGTATTCTTTTGGCATAATATCTTGGTCCAAAACCAAACTGGAAAATTTACAAAGAAAAATAAGAACTGAAACGACAAATTTCAGAAAACATTATGTACATTCGAATGCACTTAAATTAACACTACCTAGGACAGCAGGGGGAAGAGGAATACCAGACATTAAAAATCTACAACTGTCAGATAAAACTTCTAAGGATATACTTTCATCAAAAAAAAACAGGAATCAGCCCTCCACACAAGCATATGCAATTCCAATAAGATGTATACACCACTAAACTTAAATGAGAACACAACCCAGAAAAATGAATACATTATTACTGTTGAAGAAAAAGTTAACCAGTGGAAAAGCATGAACCACCACAGAAGACATCTCCACAATCTGAGTAGACTTGATGTCGACAAGGAAGCATTAAATGCCTGGCTCAGAGTTGAAGACCTCTTCCTAGAAACAGAAGGGTTCTATGCACAACACAGGACCGGGTGGTTAACACAAAAAATGATCAAAAATACATAATAAAAAGACCAACAAATTCAAGATAATAAATACTGAAAATGCCAAGGAAAACCAGGAACAATCCAACACATTGCTGGATCCTTTAGCAGTTTAACACAATCTGATTATTTATACAGGCAGAATCAGGTGACAAACATCACACATCAAAATATTGCTTTAAAATACAAACTCATAAATGAAATCACACCTGACTATAAATCCAAGCCTGATACAGTTTTAGTCAGAATACCACATATTATATTAGAACTGATCAGTTATTACAGATAGGACAATCCATAATTAACTGTCCGGATATAATAATGCAGGATAAACAAGCAAGAACAAATTATTTAATAGATATAGCCATTCCAAGCACACATAGGTTACAGAAATTAATGTGAATAACACCAAAAATATGCTGAATTAAAAGAGGAAATTCAGTCTTAAACAGGGTATACATTATCCTGATAGTAATATCTACAACTGGTGTCATCCCAAAGGAACTACACAATAGCATTAAACGATTAGAGCTACACAGTAATATCTATGTAAATCTTCAGAAAGCCTCAATACTAAACAGCACTAAGGTTTCAAAGTTCCTAGCAATTGACAAAAGTGTGTGTGATTGGCTATGTCCATACATCAGGTTTTACAAGCTTTAGCTAAGAAAAAAATAATAATAATAGCTTAAAAAGAAGCACTAAATATTGAGGACATGAGATGAAGATCCTTGAAAGTGAGTCTATAGGTTGCGGGAACAGTTCAATGCAAGTGAAGTTGAGTGAAGTTATCCCCTCTGGTTAAGAGCTTGATGGTTGGGGGGGGGGGGGTAACAACTGGTCCTGAACTTAGTAGTGTGAGTCCAGAGGCCCCTGAACCTTCTTCCTGAAGGTAACTGTGTGAAGAGAGCATGACCTGGGTGGTGGGGGTCCCCGATTATGGAAGTTGCTTTCCTGCGACTGCACTCCATGTAAATGTGCTCAATGGTGAGGAGGGCTTTACCTGTGGTGCACCGGGCCATATCCACTACTTCCTGTAGGATTTTCTATTCTAGGGCTTTGGTGGTTCCATACCAGACTGTGATGGAGCCGGTCAGTATACTCTCCACCACACATCTATGCTGGGCCCAGGACAGGTCTTCTGAAATGATAGCACCAAGGAATTTAAAGTTGCTGACCCTCTCCACCTCTGGTCCCCTGATGAGCATGGCTCATGAGCATCCAGTTTCCTCCTCCTGAAGTTAATAATCAGCCTCTTGGTCTCATTGATGTTGAGTGAGAGGTGGTTGTTATGGCACCACCCAGCCAGATTTTCAATCTCCCTCCTCATACTGATTTGTCACCACCCTGGTTATTTCTATGACAGTGGTGTCATCAGCAAACTTGAATATGGCATTGGAGCTGTACTTAGCCATACAGATGTAAGTGTAAAGTGAGTAGAGCAGGGGACTAAGCGCACAGACTCGCGTTTGTGGTTCACCAGTGCTGATGAAGATTGTGGAGGAGGTATAGTTGCCATTCCGTATCGTCTGCAAGTGAGGAAATCAAGGATCCAATTGCACAATGAGGTATTGAGGCCAAGGTTTTGGAACTTATTGATTAGTTTTAAGGAGATGATGATATTGAATGCTGAGCTGTGGTTGATAAAGAACATCCTGATGTATGCACCTTTGCTGACCAGATGTTCCAGGGTTGAGTGAAGAACCAGAAACGTGGCATCTGCTTGGGATCTGTTGCTCTGATAGGCAAATTGGAGTGGATCTAAGTTGCTTCTCAGGCAGGAGTTGATATGTTTCATCATTAACCTCTCAAAATACTTTATTACTGCTGTCGCTCATGTCGCTTGATTTAACCTTAGAAGAGGTGATGTATTCAAGCCCTGCCACAACTGTTGAGCACCCTTCGTTGATTCAAGTTTAGTCTGGAATTATCACTTCATCCATGAGCTGGCTTTCTGGAGATCATACCTGGACTTCGTCACCAGACTTGAATGCCTTTGATCTGGCTCTCAGCAGATTGCAGATCTCATGACTCATCCTAACTAGGGAAGACGCTGAATGATTTTGCAGGGGCACACTGATCTACAATTGTTTTAATAAAGTATGTGACAACCATGGTGTATTCATTCAGATCCACATATGAGTCCTTGAACATGGTCCAGTCCGCTGACTTGAAATAATTCCGTAGCCACTCCTCTGCCTCCTGCAACCACCTCTTTGTTGTCCTAGTCTCTGGAGCTTTTCTCTTTAGCCTCTGCCTGTATGCAAGTAGGAGGACAGCCAAGTGATCTGATTTACTGAAATGCAGTCTGGGCATGGAATGCCAGGCATTCCTTATCTTAGTATAACAGTGGTCTATTGTGCTGGGATCTTTGGTGCTACAGGTTATATGCTGATGATAATCTTCAAACAAGCTTGGCTGAAGTCCCTAACTATGATTTGAAATGCTTTGGGATGGACTGTTTCTTGTTTGGAGATGACATCATGCAGTATCTCAAACGCTTGATTACAGTCAGCTGCTGGTGGCATGTAAACTGTGGTCAGGATTACGGAGAACTCCCTTGGAAAATACTCTTAAGTATACCGCTTTTGAATTATTCTTACTACAACCCTCAGCATGTAATATCCCTCTAGCAATGTACTTTTAAATCAACTTAATGATTGACAGATTTCACGATCTTCTGAAGGTCTCAGTGGACAATGTAGATAGAGCACTTTAAGTGGATGAAGGTTCATCATCTCTCAAAACTCTTCATCACTGTAGATGTAAGGCAATGCTACTGGATGATAGTTATTGAGACAGGTTACCACATTCTTCTTGGGCAACTGTATAATTGAAGCCTGTTTGAAACAAGTGGGTACCTCAGACTGCCAAAGCAAGAATTTAAAGATCTCAGTGAACACTCCAGCCAGTTGATCAGTCAAGTTCTTTAGTACTTGGCCAGGTATCTCATCTAGGCCGGATGCTTTCCATAGGTTCTGTGGATGCTCATACATCGGCTTTGGAGACTGAAATCAAAGGATCACTAGGGGATGTGGGAGTACCTGATAGTTCCTCCATATGTTGATGGTCAAAAAGAGCCTAGAACACTAACAACTGTAGGTCTCCCTTTTTTCAGCTTTCATGGGGGACAAGACAAGGTTGTCCATTAAGTCCTTTGTTATTTAATTTAATATTAGAACCCCTTGCTATTGCTCTTTGTGAAGCTAATAACATTCATGGGATCTTTGTGAATGAGACCATTCATAAGACTTCTCTTTACGCTGACGATTTATTGGTTTATATATCTAATCCCAAAGAATCTATTCCTGCCTTGCTAAAATTATTCAATGAATTTGGAGATTTTTCAGGATATAAAATAAATTTTAGTAAAAGTGAATTGTTTCCTTTAGTATATATATGTATACATATATATATGTCTCTATATATGATAATACTCCTTTCAAAGTCACAGGTTCTTTTAGATATTTAGGTGTTATAATCACTAAAAGATATAAGGATCTTTATAAAGCCAAATTTGTTCCCTTGGTAGACTCTATGAAGTATTTATTTAGTAGATGGAGTCCACTTACATTTTCACTTGTCGGTCGTATCCATATAGTTAAAATGATGATTTTACCAAAATGTTTATATTTATTTCAGAACATCCCTGTTTTTTGACTAAGAAGTTTTTTTGATCAGATTGATTCTATTATTTTATCTTTTATTTGGAATAATAAAAGACCAAGAATTAGTAAATGTCACCTACAAAAGTTGAAAAAGGATGGTGGTCTTGTTTTGCCTAATTTAAGAATGTATTACTGGGCTGTTAATGTGTGATACATGTCCTTTTGGTTATATTGGGTTGATAAGAACGATCGGCCAATTTGGGTAGACTTGGAATTGAAAGCTGTGAAACAGTTTTATTTAACCTCATTATTGGGAGTTGCTTTACCTATACAATTAGCTAAAGTTGCTAATTTAAACCTATACCCTGTGATTAAGCATTCTTTACAAATTTGGCTCCAGTTCTGCAATTTTTTTAATCTTAAAAAATTTATACTTTGTAGTTTAATTTATCAAAATTACTTCTTTAAGCCTTCTTTGAGTGATCCAATTTTTTTACTTTGGAAAAATAAAGGTATTAATTATTTTCTGGATTTATTTAAAGAAGATGGATTGATGTCTTTTGAACAATTAGTTGATAAATATTCTCTTTCATACTCCCACTTTTTACAATACCTTCAAGTTAGACATTTCTTACAAAATTATTTAAGTAATTTTCCTTACATATTGGAAGCTGACCTGTTAGATACTATTATACTATTCAATGGAGGGTTCCATTGGAAGAATTTATAATATTATTATTACAATGGGATAAGCATCCTTTATTTAAGATTAAACAGGATTGGGAAAAGGAACTCAATTTGACTTTTATGACAGAAGATTGGACACAGATTCTGAAGCTGGTTAACTCTTCTTCGATCTGTGCTAGTCATTTGCTGATTCAATTTAAAATTGTACATCGTTACCATTTGACAAAGGAGAGACTGTCTAAAATATTTCCTAATGTTGTTAGTTATTGTGATAGATGTAAAACTGAGACAGCTACACTCACACACGTTTTGGTCTTGTTCTATACTGGAACAGTTCTGGAAGTCAGTTTTTTCGACAATTTCTAAAGCACTTAAAATTAATTTACAACCTAATAAATTAACTGTGCTTTTTGGAATAATTCCTCAAAATATCCATGGTATCTCTGTGTCTGACCAACATGTTATTTTATTTTTTATATTGATAGCTAGGAGGGCCATTTTGTTGAAGTGGAAGGATACATCAGCTCCCACTTTGTCACAATGGTTCTCTCAATTGATGCTATGTCTTAGTTTGGAGAAAATTAGAAGTCGATCCTTTGAACCTTTATTTGATTTTGAGAAAAGATGGGGTTCATTTGCTCATTATCATCATTTGAGTTAATTGATAGATTTCCTCCACGATCTAATTGTAAATTTTTGGTATTTTTTTTCTTGCTGGCGGTTTGATGTTTATTTTTAGAAGCTTTTTGAATGACGCATGGCTCTGGGGTTGTACACCTCATGGGTTTTTCCCCCCACTTTTTCTGCTTAGTAGGGTTTTTTTTTAATTATCACCAAAATTTTTCAATCTTTAAAATAATGTTTTTTTTTCCTTGAGACATTGTAAGTGTTGCTTACTTCGATGTACTCGTGTTATTTTTTGAATAATATAATAATAATAAAAAGATTTGAAAAGAAAAAGAGCCTAGAAGGCGTTGAGCTTACCTGAAAGTAAAGCCCTGTTGTCACCTATGTCACTTGATTTCACTTCGTAAGAGGTAATAATTTGTAAGGGTGAAGTTGCAGTGAATGTGTGGAGTGGAGACGTTTAATGGTAGCAAAGGTCAACAGAGGGTAGAAGGCCTGCATGGGGTATCCAAGAGGAAGAAGAATGTTGAAGATGTGGGACGGGTTCATGTATCCATGCCCCTTTCAGGGAGTCATGGAAGTATACTCCAATATTTCTTTGTAAATACAGTACCCTAGGCACATAGTATATAGCTACGGTGCCTAAGACTTTTGCGCAGTATTGTGGTAATTTTATGAATTGCACTGAACTGCTGCCACAAAAAAAAAACAGATTTCATGAGACTATATGTGAGTGATGATAAATCTGATTCTAATATGGGCCTCTATTGTGGACTGAGAATGGGAAGGGGACAGGAAAGGGGGAAATCATGGTTGGGAAAAAGGGAAGGGAGAGTGGATGGAGTGGGAAGTACCAGAGAGACATTCTGTCATGATCAGTAAAACAATTGTTTGGAAACAAATGACCTTGCTTGGTGTCTCAGGGCTTGGTGCATCTGCCCCAACTCTCCCCTCTGCCCTGGCACTCCTTCTGTGCCAGCTGAGGTACCAGGTGATCCATCATGGTCTCGATACCAGGTATGGCATTTTGCCCTCACCATTCCCAACATCCTCTGCTCCTGTGGGATTTACAAACTTGCTCTCTGCTCTACGTTGACATAGACAGTATTGTGCAAAAGTCTTAGGCATGCTAGCTTTATATACAGTATGTTCCTAAGATTTTTGCACAATTCTGTAAATCCCCCGGGACTTTGCCAAGTTTTGTGTTATCTGCAGACTTACTAATCATCCAGATCATTATAAGTACAGTGCATATATACTTACATACATACATACATATACACACATACACATATATAATACAAACATATATACACACATTCTAAAATCACAAGCAACAGAGTGAGGAACACCACTGATTACAAACCACCAATCAGAAAACAAGTACCCTCAGTCCTATAATTTAGATCGAAATGAAGAGGAATTTCTTCACACAGAATGTTATAAATATTAGAATTCATTTCTCTGGAGTCCATAACCACTGAGTCATTGGGTATATTCAAAGCTGAGCATAGAGCATAGAATAGTACAGCACAGTACAGGCCCTTCTGCCCACAATGTTGTGCGGACCCTCAAACCCTGCCTCCCATATAAGCCCCCACCTTAGATTCCTCCATATACCTGTCTAGTAGTCTCTTAAACTTCACTAGTGTATCTGCCTCCACCACTGACTCAGGCAGTGCATTCCACGCACCAACCAGTCTCTGAGTAAAAAACCTTCCTCTAATATCCCCCTTGAACTTCCCACCCCGTACCTTAAAGCCATGCCCTCTTGTATTGAGCAGTGGTGCCCTGGGGAAGAGGCACTGGCTATCCACTATCTATTCCTCTTATTATCTTGTACACCTCTATTATGTCTCCTCTCATCCTCCTTCTCTCCAGAGAATAAAGCCCTAGCTCCCTTAATCTCTGATCATAATTTATACTTTCTAAACCAGGCAGCATCCTGGTAAATCTCCTCTGTACCCTTTCCAATGCTTCCACATCCTTCTTATAGTGAGGTGACCAGAACTGGACACAGTACTCCAAGTGTGGCCTAACCAGAGTTTTATGGAGCTGTATCATTACATCGCGACTCTTAGACTCTATCCCCCAACTTATGAAAGCTAACACACCATAAGCTTTCTTCACTACCCTATCCACCTGTGAGGCAACTTTCAGGGATCTGTGGACATGTACCCCGAGATCCCTCTGCTCCTCCACACTACTAAGTATTCTGCCATTTACTTTGTACTTTGCCTTGGAGTTTGTCCTTCCAAAGTGTACCACCTCACACTTCTCCGGGTTGAAATCCATCTGCCACTTCTCAGCCCACTTCTGCATCTTATCAATGTCTCTCTGCAATCTTTGACAATCCTCTACACTATCTACAACACCAACCTTTGTGTCATCTGCAAACTTGCCAACCCACCCTTCTACCCCGACACCCAGGTTGTTAATAAAAATCACGAAAAGTAGAGGTCCCAGAACAGATCCTTGTGGGACACCACTAGTCACAATCTTCCAATCTGAATGTACTCCCTCCACCACCACCCCCTGCCTTCTGCAGGGAAGCCAATTCTGAATCCACCTGGCCAAACTTCCCTGGATCCCATGCCTTCTAACTTTCTGAATAAGCCTACTGTGTGGAACCTTGTCAAATGCCTTACTAAAATCCATGTAGATCACATCCACTGCACTACCCTCACCTATATGCCTGGGTCACCTCCTCAAAGAACTCTATCAGGCTTGTTAGACACAATCTGCCCTTCACAAAGCCATGCTGACTGTCCCTGATCAAACCATGATTCTCTAAATGCCTATATATCAGTAATTTGGATGACGCTTTGTGCCCAAGTTTGCAGATGATACGAAGGTAAGCGGAAGGGAAGTAGTGTTGAGGAAGCAGGGAGTCTCGGAAGTATTGGACATATTGGGAGAATGGGTAAGTGGTAGAATATAATGTAGAAAAATCGGAGCTGTAAAGGGACTTTGGAGTCCCTGTGCAGGATTCTTAAAAGTTAACTTGCAGGTTGATTCAGTGGAAAAGAAGGCAAATGTAATGTTAGCTTGCATTTCAAGAGGACTGGAATATAAGAGCAAAGATGTAATGCTGAGGCTTTATACGACACTGATCAGACTATACTTAGAGTATTGTGCACAGTTTTCAGCCCCTTATCTAAGAAAAGATATGCAGGCATTGGAGATGATCCAGAGGATGTTCACGAGAATGATTCCGGGAATGAAAAGAATGACATGAGTGTGTTTGATTGCTTCTGGCCTGTACTCACTGGAGTTTAGGAGAATGTGCAGGGTCTTATTGAAACCTACTGAATATTGAAAGGTCTGGATACAGTGAATATGAGTAATATGTTTCCTATAGTGGGTGAGTATGGGACCAGACGCAGAGCTTCAGAATAGAGTGATCTCCATTTAGAACAGAGATGCAGCTGAATTTCTTTAGCCAGAAGACAGTGAATCAGTGAGATTCATTGCCACAGGCACCTGTGGAGAAGCCACATTAAATGAGTATATTTAAAGCAGAGGTTGATAGGTTCTTGATTAGTCAGGGTGTCAAACATTACGGGGAGAAGGCAGGAAAATGGGGTTAGGTGGAATAATAACGGAATAGCAGAGCTGACTGGGGCCAGATGGCCTAGTTCTGCTCCTATGTCTTATGGTCTATTGTCTGTAAGTACTTACACCTCTTTTAAAATGGCTCTGAATATTTAATTCTTCAATCCAGCTTTTACCTACCCACCCTAACATCTTTAAATTGGTGTCAGTTCTTATCTGACGCTGCTAATCGGAAGCATCCTGAAACGTTACAAGTACTATAAAAATCCGACTTGCTGATTTGCTTGAATCACCCTGATTTTATTGAAAAAAACAAGATTAGGAGAATAAATTACTGCAGCATAATTAATATTACAACCACTTTATTTAATATAATCCAGGTATTAAGTTTCAATTGGTTTATTTTGTTATGAACAATTTTTTTTAAAAAACTTCAGAATTATGCATTTTGCAATGTGTTGTTCATGTTTCATGTATTAACAAATATAAATGTAAATTTCATGTTTGCATTTTAACATATGGATTTACATCTAAAAGTTATGTGCAGTATTTGGAAGGCAATATCATAATGGCCAAGAAATACAAGTAATAAAATTTATGTTGCTAGTGTTAATTTCAAATGTAATATAACTTTCACCACAGAGTGATCTGTCAGATAGAATGACTTATTTTTCACTATTTTTTTTGCAGAAATCTTTTATAATGAGGAATAACATTTTTTCTAATTTAATAACAGGATTATATGTATAAATTTTATAATTTTATAGCTTGTGTACAAATTTTTAAAGATCTCACTTTAGAAGCTAGTTCATTTAAGTCTGCTTTATCTAGTGTTCGAATTAACTCCTCTGTTGCCTCACCAGGTTCTAGCATGGCCACACGATGATCTTGCCACCATATTAGAGCGGACTTTATTTTCTCTTCCAATGGCATCCTAAACAAAAGGAAAACAACTTCTCAGCAACAATGTTAGTTACCTACTCCCCAATGAATAAAGCAATATTATTTCCCCTACCTCAGCCATCTATATCAAATCATACTAATTCTACCAGGTGAGAGATAATAAAGGCAACCTACTCTCTAGTCCAATATGATGAGATTTGGTTAAATGTTTTAGGTAAACAAGGCCACTAAGATGCTAAGTCATCCGGTAAAACCTTAATCTCTCCCCCTACAGTGTCTATTTTGTGGTCTTTGCTTCCCATACACTTTCAAGAAATCTATTCCATACATTGATCATGTTTTGTGTTAACTAAAATCTCTGAACACCAGTCCTATATTTATCTTGAATTTACAACTCTTTATTCTACTGTCAATACTGTACTTAACTTAAGATCATATATCCTATTACATTTTGCATCCACTGAAAATGTTATACACCTTTAATAAATTAGCTCTTGTATGCATCTGTTCCAGGCTGAAAAGCACAGCTTCTTCCTTTTGCAGCTTTAGTGTCCAGGATCACCCATTTCACCTTGCCTTTGTTTTGTTTGAGGTATTCCTTTTCTTGATAATGAAAATTAGACACAATAATCTAGGTGTTATCTGAGTACTGCTCAATACAATTTGGCACAACTTTGAACTTGTACAATTCCATGTCTGTTAGTTCCAGCTTTTGTTATTTTTTTCATCAATCAAGGGGTACACTGCTTGTTTCTTTCATTGTAAGGTACTTTGCTATTTTGCTATTTTAAATATACAATTTTTTAGTCAGTAACATTTTCTCTTAAATTCAGTTGTAATTCATGAATTGCTGTTCCAACTTTATTGTCCTTAAGTTTGGCATTATAGATAAATATGACAACTTTACATCCAGGCAATTTCTACAAATTAAAAAAAAAGAGAACATTCAGTATTCCCACATTGATATAACTCCAAAGTAATTTATTTCATTTCTTACCCATTTCTAAAGTTTACTTTGAATCCCTAATATTTTCATTTGTTTACAGAATTTTGTTTGGAAATTCATTACACCTTTTGAATTGGAAACAGGTAACAAAGTAAATAAATATCAGAACAATGAAAATCATCCATGGTGGAAGTAATGAAGGTTCAAGTCAAGGGTCGCTTGGATGGGAAGGTATATACAAAGCAAGATAAAGTAAAAAAAAATGAAAGCTTATATTATGCACCAAATACTCAATACTGCAAAAGCCTGGAGGAATACAGTGTAAAAGTGAGTTTGGAAAGAAAATTAGTAAGGCTAACAACTGGCTTAAAAATGATATCTATCTTTGGACTACCTAAAATTTCCAGTAATCTTTCTCCTTCAGCCCGTAGAATGATTGCATTTCTTACTTTAATGGCGAAAAGATGTATCTTACAACATTGGAAAGAGCTTAACACTCCAACCACCTTTTTTGGTTTTCTCAGACGATACTATGCTTGAATTTGGAGAAAATTAGAAGCAATCTTTATGATTCCTCACTTAAATTTGAACAGACCTAGAGATCTTTTATTCAATATTTTCATTTAATGTAATTTTTTTTTTCTTTTTTTTTGCTCCATATTTATATACCCTTCTGGTTTTTTTAACTGTTTTTAATGGAGGTCGGGTTTGAGGACGTGATTTTAAGTTCTTTAACTCTATTTGGTTCCAAGTTAGCCCATTGCTTTGCTTTGCTTTTAGTTTAGTTGCACGGTGGGTTTTTCTGGTTTTTTTTTCCTTTTCTCTATTGACATATATATATAAAAATTAGTATACTATTATGTTACCTTAGTATGTTATGTTTAAATTGCATTGTTTGTATCACTTTTTTTTCTGTATTAATATTTCCTGTAATTTTATTATATTCTAACAATGTATTAGTGCCTATATGGCTTACCCTTTTGTATACTTATTCAATAAAAAGATTTAAAAAGAAAGAAAAATGGTATCAGTTAAAGTAAGGAAAATCCAAAAGATGTATTTGAAGTGAAATATAAAAAAAAGTAGGAATACAAACGGGTTATCAGTGGTTAAAATGGTAAACTCTGTGTGGAGATAGAATACATAGTATTAGACCTTAAGAAAGTGAGCAGAATTGGGCTATTTGACCCATTGAGTCTGCCCTGCCATTTCATCATGGCTGATCCATTTTCCTCTCAGCCCCATATGTCTTATACACAAAATATAAGCAGAATAGTACAGCCCACAATGTCTGGGTCAACCATGTGCTAAATTAATCCAATCCCATCTGTCTACATATCATCCATATACCCCATTCTGCCTTTGCTATCCTCCAATTCTTACTCCTTGGTAAATATCAGTTGTGTCAAGATAAGACAGGATCTAAAGGGCATTGATTGGGAGTAACTGCTTTTGGAAAAGTCTATGTATAATATATGGAAGTTTAGTGTTACTATGTTCTGGTATGGAGCAAGGACTAGGATGGTAAGGTAAAGGAATCTTGGATGGCCCAACAGATTCTAAATTTAGTCAGGAAGGAAAAGGAAGCATACATATAGCTCAGATTGAACTCTTGCAGAATATAAAGATAGAAGTAAAATGCTCAAGCAGGTAATTAGGAAGTCCAAAGAAGGCCATGAAATGTCCTTACCAAGAAGGATCAAGGAAAACCCCAAGTCATTTTATACCTATATTTAAGAAAAAAAGAGGGTAACTAAGGACAAGCTAGGGCCTCTCAAGGATAAAGGAGACAATTTGAGCTTGGAGTCAGAACAAGTGACAGCGTTATTAAATGGAGTACTTTCAAGGAGAAGGAATTGGAGGATAGTGAAGGTAGACTGGGGCATGCTAATGTGCTGCGACAGTTTAAGATTAAGGAGGAGATTATTCTGAAAACCATTAAAATGGAAAGTCCCCAAGGCATGATGGCATATATCCTGGAGTATTAAAGAAGCAAGTGAGGAGATTCTGGGGCTTTGACAAGTATCTTAGTGTCCTCAATAGCAACAGGCAAAGTCTCAGAGGATTAGAGAATAGAAAATGTTGTTAAGAAGGGAAATAAGAATAATCCAGGTAACTGTAGGCCAGTGAGCTTCATGTCAGTGGTTATAGGGAGAGGATACTGAGGGATAGAATTTAAGCACACTTTGAAAAGCAAGGCATTGTGCAGGTAGGTGATGCCTTACAAATGTAAAGGTTTTTGAGGTGGTATCAAAGGAGCTAGTTGTCAAAGGTAAGACAGTGGAATTACATACATGGTCTTTAATAAGGCATTTGATTAAGTCCCCCATGGTTGGTTGATTCAGAAGATAAAGATGCATATCCATTCAGAACTAGCCTGCCTATAGAAGATGGAAGTAGGGGTAGAAGGTTATCATTTTGGCTAAAGGTCCTTAGCCAAGTGAGGAGGAGGAGCTTAGGAGGATTAATGGCACCTAACGGCGACTCCTTTGCTTGCATCTTCGGATACAGATACAGCTCTATTTCCATCCTTAATATCTCTATTTTACCTTTCAGGGTTCTTTAGAAGAATCTGCCCTGGAGTTACACGCTGACTTTGGTTTTTTGCGGGAATGGGACCTGCTCTCAGGGTTTTATGACTGGCCATTATTCAATGTGCCAAACATGCAGCCTAAGAGATTAGCTCGCCTTCGGAGTTCCAGGATCTCACGACTCTGGAGACGGGCGGACCGAGGGTCGGGTCTCTGCAGGAATCCGGGGTGTTGTGGGAAACGGAAGATCTTTGGCTGTGTGCCCAGAGACCTGAGTTCATTGGGCACAGAGCTCAGAAAAAGTGATGCAACAGACTTTTAACATGGTAAATCAGCCAGTTGTTTGTTAAGCCTCTCCTCCTGCTGTGAAACAGAGACCTTTTTCTCCCTTATTAGGGAGAGAGAGAGCCTGTGGTATGTCGAATTACCAGGTGAACAAATAGTCTTTGGGTACTGTAAGTCTGTGTCTTTACTGATGCTTTGCTGCACACGAGTGCTCGATGGTGGGTGCCGATGCTTTTTTTTTGCTGGTGGGGGAGGGGTGATCGTTGCTTTGCTGCTGCTTATGTGTGGAGGGGGAGCTGGGGGGGGCTTTGGGGTTCTAACATTTAACTGTCATTCATTCCTTGGGGACACTCCTCTGTTTTCGTGGATGGTTGTGGAGAAAGAGTATTTCAGGATGTGCATTGTATACATTTCTCTGACATTAAATGTACCTTTGAAACCAATGGTGTTTTGCAAGTATCGGTGTTTGTGATATATATCAATGATTTGGATGAAAATGTAGATGGGTAGGTTAGCAAGTCTGCTGATGACACCAAGAATGGTGGAGTGTGAACAGCGGGATATAAATCAGTTACAGATATGGGCAGAGAAGTGGCAGATGGAGTTTAATCTGGGCAAATGTGAGGTGTGGCACTTAGAGAGGTCAAATGAAATGAGAAAGTATACAGTTAATGGTAGACACCTTAATAGCATTGAGGTACAGAGGTACTTGAGTCCATGTCTATAGTTTATTGAAGGTGGCTACACAAGTAGATAATCCGGTAAAGGAGGCACGTGGCATGCTTGCTTCATTGATAGGGGCATTGAGTATGAGAATAAAGAATTCATACTACAGCTATATAAAAGTTTAGTCAGACTGCACTTGGGGTATTGCAATGCAGTTCTGATCGTCCAATTATGGAAAGGATGTGGAGACAGTGGAGAGGGTGCAGAAGGACGTTTACCAGGATGCTGCCTGGATTAGGGATGTGAGCTATAAAGAAAGGTTGGTCAAAATGACAAATTTGGGTTGTTCTCCCTTGAGTGTCAGAGGCTGACAGGAGACCTGAAAGAGTTTTTTTTTGAATTATGAGAACCATAATTATGAAAACCTTAGCTAGAATAGACAGAATATTTCCCCATGAAAGAAACATCAAACAATAGAGTACATGTTTTTAAGGTTAGTGGAAGGGGGAATGGTTTAAAAGTGAGTTTTTTATGCAGAGAATGGTAGGTGCCTAGAATATATTACCAGGGATTGTAGCAGAAGCAGGCAATTTGGTAGTGTTTAAGATGCTTTTAGACAGCACAGGAATATGAAGGGAATGGAGAAATAGGGATGATACACAAGAGGAGTACATTTAGTATAAATCGTCATCAATATTGGAACAATATCATGGGTCGAATTGGCTGTCAGGTGCTGTACTATTCTATATTCTAATTTCCTCCTAAGTCTAATGTCTCATCAGAATTTTCCCATAGAGTGCCAATTTTTTTTTAGAAAGTCAAAAGGACAAACCTTAATTTTCCAAGTGAAGTAATATCACTGGAAGGTAGACGAAGCTTTTTACAGAAGTGTTCAAAACCTTCAGCAGGGATGCTTTTGGGTATTAATTGTAAAGTTTTCTCCAGAAAGATTTCTAAATTAAAGGAGTTAATAAAACAAAGTAAGACAGTTATTACTGGAAACACTCAGCAGGTCAGGCAGGATCTGTTGCAAATTGAGATTTAAGCATTTCAGGTTGGAAACCCTTTGTCAAAACTGAGAAAAAGATAAACTGGTAGATTAAGTTACAGAGAAGGTGCTGGTAGGGAGTTGATTATCTGGAAATTTCTGTGATAGGGTTTGGTCAGATCAAATATGTCAGTGAGATCAGTTAGAGGGTGATTACACTTCTTGGTCTGTGTTATTCTTTGCTAATGGGAGGACCTTGGGGCATGCCCAACACATCAGGCTGTATTAGTACAGGGAGAAAATCTGAGCCAATATCACATACAAATGACCAACTCCAAGGCAGAAACGGGAAGTGAGTTATCTAAAGTTGGAGAACTCACTATTGAGTCTGGAAAGCTACAAAGTGCCCCAGAGTAGATGAGAAGGTGTTATTCCTGAAGCTTACACTGGGCCTTATTCAGGAGATATTGCAGACTTAGTTCAGAGTGGGATTTAGAATTAACATAATACCAATTGAATTAAAGAACCTCCGAACCTTAGTCATAAAATTAGATTTTGCATTATTACTAATCACCAGATAAAAATTGTTGCTTGATACATTATTCAACATTATATACTTACTGTCCTTGGCATATGCATATTTCAAATACTGCTCTATTTCAATGCGTTTCCCCCCTTCACAAACCAGCTTTGGAGGTCTTACTAGCAAATTTTCCTTCAAGTCTATCTCTTCTAGAGACTGTAGCTGTCCAAAATCACTTGGAAGTGATGATAATTTATTTCCTAAAGTAAGATAAAAGAAGCATTTTCACACATAAAAATGGTGTCTGCCTACTTTAATGAATTATAGTAAACACACTAAAAGGTTTCATTATTTGAGAATATTATGCTGAAATCATGAGAAAGTGAGGCAAATTTTACCCAGTAGTAGCTAATTCCAGGATGGTAAGCATATGCAAAGAGCAGCATGGAACCACTTGGTTTTTTTTTATTAGGGAATACCAGGTAAATTTTGAACAGGAACAAAAAGATTTTGCCTGCAACAGGTGTAGAGATGCAAATTAAATGTTAAGGGGCTTGGTGTGACCATTATGCTTTATATACAATGCAGCTTCTTTCTCATCAGTCACAACACGCTGGAGGAACTCAGCAGGTCGGGCAGCATCCGTGGAAAAGATTGGTCAACAATTATTTTGTGTTTAAGCTTCTTTCTCATAATTGGGTTGTGTATCAACTATTAAGATGTATCTAAACTTAATACATATATTTATTATGCTATTTCTGGGAAATATTAGATGAGCAATTTTAACCCAAATGCTTGTAGTTGAATAGAATTCCCTGTATACAGCTTTCAAGATTACACATATTTTTCTGATCTTATCAATCGTTACCACATATGGATTCCCACTAAATATTTGGTACTTGACACAAAAGGATTTAAGAAGAATATCATGATTCAAAAGAATTGTAGCACCATAAGAGAATGATTCATAGCCACAATTATTGTAGCTATATGTTTGACACAAATTAATAGTCTTTTCTTCTTTGAGGTTTAGTGCCTTTAGAAGCTCCTAATTTACCACTGAAGTTGTAACATTAGCATTAATTCTGCATATCTTCTTACAGTTATTAACAGCCTAGCATGCCATCATGTGGATTCCTTGCAATTTACAGATTCTATCTTGAGAGACGAAAGCCTTAGAACTCATATGTCTATACTAGCCGACTCACATGATGACCACTCCAAAACTGGCCTCCAGGACCTCAGCTCTTCTCACTGAAGTCTCTTGAGCAAAAGCCTCAGTTCCCCACTCTAACTCTGGTTGCTCTGCTTAAACTTAACTGTTCATCCCAAAGAAGAAGACACATTCTAAAGGGACGATGAGGCAACTGTGGCTGACGAGGGAGTCAAAGACAGCATTAAAGTAAAAGAGGGGGCAAAAACACAAGAGGTTTTGCAGATGATGGAAATCTTGAACAACACACACGAAGTGGTAGAACAACTCAGAGGTCAGGCAGCATCTATGGTGGGAAATGAACAGACAATGTCTTGGGCTAAGACCCTTCATCAGGATTGTAAAGTAAGGATAGGAAGTTGGGGAAGGGTAAGGAGTACAAGTTGGCAGGTGATAGGTAAAACCAGGTGGGAGAGAAAGTGGGTGGGTGGGGGAGGGGAATGAAGCAAGAAGTTGGGAGGTGATAGGCGGAAGAGGTGAATAAGACCTTAAGACATAGGAGCAGAATTAGGCCATTTGACCCTTCAAGTCTGCTCCACCATTCAATCATGACTGATCCTATTTTCCCCTCCTCAACCCCATTCCCTGGCCTTAATAACTGTAATATTTGATACCATGTTTAATCAAGAACCTATCAATCTCTGCCTTCAATACACCCAACAACCTGGCCTCCACAGCTGCCTGTGGTAACAAATTCCACAAATTCACCACCCTCTGGCTAAAGAAGTTTCTCCTCAACTCTGTTTTAAATGGACACCCCTCTATCGTTAGGCTGTGCCCTCTTGTCCTAGACTTCCTCACCATGGGAAACATCCTTTCCCCATCTTCTCAGTCCTGGCCATTCACTGTTCGAAAGGTTTCAATGAGATCCCCCCTCATCCTTCTAAATTCCAGCGAGTACAGACCAGAACCATCAAATGTTTCTCGTATGATAACCCTTTCATTCCCAAAATCATCCTTGTGAACTGCCTCTGAACCCTCTCCAACGCCAACACATCTTTTCTTAGATGAGGAGCCCAAAACTATTCATAATACTCAAGGTGAGGCCTCACTAGAGCCTTATAAAGCTTCAGCATCACATCCCCGCTCTGGCATTCAAGACCTCTTGAAATGAATGCTAACATTGCATTTGTCTTCCTCACCACTGACTCAACCTGGAAGTTAACCTTCAGGGTGGTCTTCACAAGGACACCCAAGTCCCTTTGCGTCTCAGATTTTTGGATTTTCTCCCCATTTAGAAAATAGTCTGCACGTTTATTTTTACTACTAAAGTGCACAACCATGCATTTTCCAGCATTGTATTTCATTTGCCACTTTCTTGCCCATTCTCCTAATCTGCCTAAGTCCTTCTGCAGCCTACCTGTTTCCTCAACACTACCTACCCCTCCACCAATCTTCATATCATCTGCAAACCTGGCAACAAAGCCATCTATTCCATCATCTAAATTATTGATATACAACATGAAACAAGTGGTCCCAACACTCACCTCTGCAGAACACCACTAGTCACTAGCAGCCAACCAGACAAGCATCCTTCTATTCCCACTCGCTGCCTCCTACCAATCAGCCAATGCTCTAACCATGTTAGTTATGAAGGACTGAAGAAAAACAATGGGTCATGGAAGAAAGGGAAGGAGGAGGGGCACCAGAGACAGATGATGGCTGGTGACGAGAAAAGAATGAGTGAGAAGGAACCAGAATGGAGAATTGAAAAAGAGAGAAGGGGAAGGGGAAGAAATTACTGGAACTTTGAGAAATAGAAATTCATGCCATCAGGTTGGAGGATACCCAGACAGAATATGAGGTGTTGCTCCTCCAGCCTTAGTGTGGCCTCATGATGGCAGTAGAGGAGGCCATGTAAGACATGTAATGGAAAGTTGAATTGAAATAGATGGTCACCAGAAAATCCCGCTGTTGTTGCAGACAGAGCAAAGGTGCTCAACAAAGCAGTCCCCCAATCTATGTCAGGTCACACTGATGTGGAAGAGGCTGCACTGGATGCAGTAGATGACCTTAACAGACTCACAAATGAAGTTGGGGCCTTGAGTGGTAGTAAGGGAGGTGGTGCATCGCAATTTGTGTAGAGGGCGTACAATATAGCAAAAATTAATGGGAAGGTAGAAGATTGGGAAGCTTTTAAAAGACAACAGAAGGCAGCTGAAAAGTCAATAAGGAGAGAAAAAATAAAATATGAAGGTAAGCTTGCCGATAGTATAAAGGAGGGTACCGAAAGATTTTTCAGATATATGAAGAGTGAAAGAGAGGCAATAGGGGTCATCAGGTCACTGGAAAGTGATGCTAGAGACACAGTAATAGAGGACAAAGAAATGGTGGACAAACTTAGTAAGTATTTTGCGTCAGTCTTCACTATTGAAGGCACTAGCAGAATGCCAGAAATTCAAGAGTATCGGGGGGGAGGGGGGGCAGGTGGTGTGATGTTGCTATTACTAAGGAGAAGATGCTTGGGAAGCTGAAAGATCTGAAGGTAGATAAGTCACCTGGACCAGATGGACCACATCCCACGGATCTGAAAGAAGTAGGTGAAGAGATTGCGGAGGCATCAGTAGTGACCTTCCAAGAATTACTAGATTCTGGAATGATTCCAGTGGACTAGAAAATCACAAATGTCGCTCCACTCTTTAAAAAGGGAACGAGACAAAATACACAAAATTATAAGACAATTAGTTTGACTTCAGTGGTTGACAAGATGTTAGAGTCCATTATTAAGGATGAAGCTTTGGGATACTTGGAGGCAGAGCATAAATAGGCTGAACTCAGCATGGTTTTCATAAGGGGAAATCTAGCCTGACAAATCTGTTGTAATTCTTTGAGGAAATAACAGGCAGCTTAGAAATGGATGTTTACCTGGATTTTCAAAAGGCCTCTGACAAGATGCTGCACATGAGGCTGCTAAACAAGAACCTATGGTATTTCAAGAAAGATACTAGCATAGACAGAAGATTGGCTGACTACTAGAAGGCAAACAGTGGAAGGGGGAATTTTCTGGTTGGCTGCTAGTTACTAGTGGTCTACCACTAGGGTTTGTTATCTGTCAGTGATCTGGATGATGGAATTGATGTGTTTGTGGCTAAGTTTGCAGATGATACAGAGACATGCAAAGGGCAGGTAACACTGAGGAAGAAGGGAGTCTGCAGAAGGACAGACGTATTAGGACAATGAGCAAAGAAGTGGCAGATGGAATATAGTGAAGGGAAGTATATGGTCATGTACTTTGGTAGAAGGGATAAAGGCATTGACTATTTTCTAAAGGAGGAGCGATTTCAGAATTTGGATGTGCAAAGGGATTTGGGAGTTCTAGTGCAGGATTCCCTATATGTTAATTTGGAGGTTGAGTTGGTAGTAAGGAAGGCAAATGCAATGACATTGGAAAGCATTCATTTTGAGAGGTCTAGAATATAAAAGCAAGGATGTAATGCTCATTGGTCAGATCACATTTAGAATATTGTGAGCAGTTTTGAGCCCCATATGTAAGAAACAATGTGCTGGTATTTGGAGAGGATTCAGAGGAGGTTTACGAGAATGATCCTGGGAATAAAACCATTAATGTATGAGCAGTGTTTGATGGCTCTGGACCTGTATTCATATGAGTTTAGAAGAATGAGTAGGGATCTTATTGAAACCTACTAAACATTGAAAGGCCTAGATAGAGTACACATGGAATGGGTGTTTCCAATAGTGGAAGAGACCTAGGGCCAGGGCACAGCCTCAGAGTAAGAGGACCTCCTTTTAGAACAGAGATGTTGGAATTTCTTACGCCAGATAAATTTGTGGAATTCATTGCTACATGCAGCTATAGCATGTAGGGCAAGTTAATGGGGATATTTAAAGTGGATATGGATAGGTTTTTGATGAGCAAGGATGTCAAAGGTTACGGGGATAAGGCAGGAGAATGGGGTTGAGGGGCAAAATAAATCAGTGATCAAATGGCAGACTCAATGGCTGAATGGCCTAATTCTGCTCCTATGTCTTATGGACTTCAGTAAGGCCTTTGATCAGGTTCCATGTGGTAGGTTGCGATGGAAAGTTAGATTACATGGATCCAGAGTGAGCTAGCTAATTGGATACAGAATTTTCTTGATGGTAGGAAGCAAGATGGTGAAGGCTACTTTAAGGGTTGGAAGCCTATGATCAGTGGTTTTCCCCAGGGTTTGCTGCTAGGTCCATTGCTGTTTGTCATCTATATCAATGATTTAGTCTTGGTTAGTACGAATGTTTGCAGATGTCATTAAAATAAATGGTTTCAGTGACAGTGAAGATGGCCATCAGGGTTTACAGAAGAATCTTGATCAGCTGGGTAAACTGGCCAAGCAAAGGAAAATGGAATTAAATTTGGATGGGCAAGGTATTGCATTTTGGGAAGACAAATGAGGTAGGAATTTCTCTATGAACAGTCTGACCCTGGGAGTGCTGTAGAAAGAGGGACCCAGGAATAAACCGGGTAGTGAAGTAGGCTTTTGGCAGGGTGGTCTTCATCAGTCAGGGCATTTGAGTACAAAGGTTGGGATATTATGTTGCAGTTGTAGAAGATGTTGGTGAGGCCACATTTGGAATATTGTGTTATTTTGATAGCCCTGCTATAGAAAAGAGTTCTGAGGAGATTTATGATGATGTTGCAGGACTCAAAGGACTAAGTTATGGAAAGAGCTTGAGATGATTGGGACATCTTTTAGTCGAACGTAGAAGAATGAATGATGATCTTATAGAGGTGTATAAAATTATGAGAGGCATTCATAGAGTAAATGCACATACCTTTTTCCCAGACTGGGGAATCAATAACTAGAGAGCATACATTTAAGGTGAAAGGGAAGAGGTTTAATAGGAACCTGAGGTACAACTTTTTAACACAAAGAGTGATCAGTATATGGAATGAGCTGCCAGAGGGAGTGGTTGAGGCAGCTACATTGTTCATTATGTGCCGTGTCGTATGACATGGGCATTCATCGTCTTTCCATGACCATAATTGTTCTTGGCAAAAGATACATTGACTACATTTAAAAAGTACCAGGATAGGTACATGAATAGAAAAGGTAAGACCTGGGCCAAATGCAGGCAAACTGAACTAGCTTCAGTGAGAATTTTGGTTAATATGGAACAGATGGGCTGAAAGTTGGGCTGTATGACTATAACTACAGAGAATTATTCCTGACACCAGAGTCTTCAGTCTGTCATTGCTTTCCCTCAAAGTGCAGAGAACGGCTTGAATTTCAGTCAGCAATGAAATTATGTAACTTGCTGCTCACCTCAGGGAATGGTGCCCTTAATGACTTAGAAATCTCTGTGGTGTGGATTTTCTTTCTTAATAAAGCATCTTGTTTATACAAGCATTATTACAATAGTGAAAGTAGTTCAAAATACCCAAAGTCATAGAATCATAGAAAAATACAGCACAGAAACAGGCTATTTTATCTGTGCCAAAATCCTCATAAGCGTATTCATGTTCTAAGTTTATTCTGGTGTGCAGGTGAAAGCCACCATCCAGCTGTTCCTGTAGATGTGCAGGAAGTGCAGAATGAATGACAACACTTCTGGATTTTTGCATTCAATGGTCCATCAAAGCTTTACAGTGTAATAATGGTGGAGGCTAGCTATTCCCATCAACAGTCTTAAACTGCACTTCTCAGTAATATGGCTAACCAAATTATTTTCAAAAGGAATCAATTATCCTTTAATTGCATATACCACACTGCCACCTGCATACTACTACAGGTAACATTGCCTTCTATTTGACCCCACTGCATTTATACAGTAATCTCACCTCGAATGTTGATGCATTTAAGTTTGACAAGTTCTGTCAGGGATTTGGGGAGATAGGTTATATTATTGTATGCAGCTACAAGTTTTTCCAAGTTCTTCATCTCTCCAATCCTGGCTGGAATGGCTTTCAATTCATTGTTTGATATGTCAAGTTCTTTTAAATTTGTCAAATTACATAGCTCATCAGGTAAGTCTCTTATCTGGGAAAGGAAAAGATAACATGGGAAAAAGAGGAATTAATGTGTTTTCTGTTATTTTATTCCCCCAAAGCAATCCCATACTACTTATGCATGCCAGGATTAGTTAACACCCAAAGTGTTAACAAGAATAATTTCTCCCACATGGTTTTCTTTATCTGTAAGTTTTTGAACAACAATAAAATAATTCTGGATAAGGCATTGCCACAAAACATTGTACTTCTATGTATGCAATGTCTTAAGCTGGATTCACCACTTTTAACTGCATACCTGGATTTAAGTAAGTCTCAAATTAGTTACGATTGCCCAAATTTTGTAGGAATGCCTTGGTGAAACTACTAATTTTGCACATGACTTCAAGTTACTGAGAACATCTCCAGAGAACAAATTACAGCAAATGCACACAATTTACAATGCAAAACTTGTATATCAAAGTTAACACTTGCATTTCCATTTTAATCAAATGAAAGGAAAGGTACTTCAGAACAGACCATCCCTCCCTTTCTGGATCTCCTCCACCAAGAACTCAATAGAAACATAGAAAAACTACAGCTGATGCCACCAAACTTATAAAATGGCTTCTCCCTCTACTGTCAATATATCAAAGGCTCTTTGAACAATTATTTTAAATTATTGTCTATTATGTAATATCCTTACCTTCACACCATCCAGCTGACTAATTATCAGTGTTTCCAGTGTTGTCAGATTACATATTTCAATTGGAAAAAAATCAAAATAATTATTAGAAAAATTAAGCTCCATAATCTGCTCTAGTTTTAAAATATTCTTTGGAAGATATTTAATTTTGTTGTTCGATATGTCAAGTACTTTCAGATTAGCTAATTGGCATAAATTTATGGAAAAGAGAGTAAAGTTGTTATTTTGAAGGTAAAGGTTCTGAAGTTGAAATAAAGCAGAAATTTGTGCTGGAATATTTCCAATATTATTTTTACTCAAATCCAAATATTTCATGTTCATAAGTTGGCATATATGAATGGGAAACACTGAGAAATTATTTGCACTTAAATCAAGAGTTTCCAGGTTCGTAATGCAGGATACATCTGCAAGTATTTCAGAGATATAATTGTAACTAAGATTTAAGTACTGCAATCCAGAAATCAAGCATAATGCACCTGGAAATTGCTTAAAACTGTTGTGGCTTAAATTTATTCTAGTGACCCGGAAACAGTTTTTGAATTCAATAGGAATTTCTTCTACAACATTATGGGAAATGTCCAAAACTGAAAGGTTAATGATATGTGACAAACCAACAGGCAGATTTTTTAGTTTATTATTACTAACAGATAAATCTGTCAAATAATATAAATTGCCTATCTTTGAAGGCAACTGAGTAATCTTATTGCCATCAAGTAAAAGTTGTTTAATTTTCTCACATCTAGAGATTTCATTTGGGAGTTCACTTAATTGATTATACTTCAGTTGCAGAACCTGTAGTTCCTGCAGTTTCACTATTTTCTCTGAAAGAACAGCCAGCTGATTTCCATTCAACATTAGTTTCTTGAGAGCAAACAAATCAAAACACTGCAATGGCAAAAATGTTAACTTATTATCATTCAGTGATAGAATTTTTAAGTTTTTCAACTCAGAGATCTCCTTTGGTAGGCTTTGAAGTGAGTTCTTTGAAAGATGAAGTTCCGTTAACTCCGGTAGCAGACATATGAATCTTGGGAAAACAAATATCCTATTATTGTTTAGTCTTAGAACACGCAAATTCTTCAGCCTGGCTGTGGTTTCTGGTAAAGTGGTTAGTTGATTTCCCTCCAAACTTAATGTTTCTAACTTAGTGAGGTGTCCAATTTCAACAGGCAACTTTGAAATATTATTTCCATCAATATTAAGGTAGATTATTTTCTTAAGTGCAGCAATTTCACCTGGAATGAATGTGATGCTGTTGTGACTAATATCTAATAGTTTCAGATTTTTAAGAAGATAAAGCTTTGATGGAATAGAGGTCAACTTCCTTCTGTTAAGTGATATTACTTCAATGTTGTTATTAACTTGTATATCATCATTCTCTGAAAATAGAAAAATTGTAACTTCCTCAAGTGTATGTGGATCCAATGACTCTTCTGAGATCTGTTGAGTCATCTTTTCTCGATTATTCTTCACTTACTCTAATTTCAAGTTTGCTGATGTTGTTCTGAGTTGCTTGCTTTATCACTGAACAACACTAAAATAGAAAAATCATAACATGACAAAATAATATTGAATTTAAATTTGAAATTTAAGAAATCTTAAATTGAATTCATTGCCACTATTGGGAATTCTTTCAGCCTCAACTGGAAGAATGCTTAGTGCTGGGCTAATACTTGGAACTCAAGAGCATCCCAAGTGCAATTCAGGGCTTTCTCAATTATTAAGCACTGGGATTTATTATCATGCATAACATTCTCATTTGTTAAGTTTTCCTTTCTCTTCTTTATGAATTGTGTTATTTATTTCAAACACCATATTTACACATCTATAATAATCAATAGACAATTGGTGCAGGAGTAGGCCATTCAGCCCTTCAAGCCAGCACCACCATTCACTGTGATCATGGCTGATCATCCACAATCAGTACCCTTTTCCTGCCTTCTCCCCATATCCCTTCACTCCGCTATCTTTAAGAGCTCTATCTCTTTTTTGAAAGAATCCAGACAACTGGCCTCCACTGTCTTCTGAGGCAGAGCATTCCACAGAACCACAACCCTCTGTGTGAAGAAGTTTTTCCTCAACTCTGTTCTAAATTGTCTACCACTTATTCTTAAACTGTGGCCGCTGGTTCTGGACTCCCCCAACATTGGGAATGTGTTTCCTGCCTCTAGCGCGTCCAATCCCTTAATAATCATAGACTTTTTAAAGACCTTGGTCTTTTCAAAGACCTTTGGCAGCAGATCTAGAACATTGGGGTTTGCCAGAGGTTGACCTGCATAAGTAGCAGAAGGACTCTTGGATATGGAGAGTCAGCTTGTCATCCATTTCCAGACAGGCTGGCATTTCAACTGAATCTGTCTAGGTGAGTTGCTACAGAATTGTCAATGGGTAGTCAACCTGAAACATTAACTGCTTCATTCTCCATTGATGCTACCTGTCTTGTTGTATTTTGAGAATTTTAAGCGTCCATTTCAAATTTCCAGTATCTGTAGTTTGGTCTTGTATTTTGATAAAGTATTATTCTAGTGTTCTGAAATCTGCCCTTTACAAGCCTGGATCTTGAACCAATCATCAGCCCACGCTCTTCAAAATCTACCAGTGAATGGAAAGTTCTCTCTCCCTTTCACGGTCTTGTAACAGCGGTAACATTCTCCTGCCTGCCTTCACATTTCGTCCTCTGTTAAAGATGTGCTCACTTCCCATTCAGACCGGCACTGAAGATGGAGGCTATAATAGGAAGATGCCCGTTGATGTTTGGTTAGTGAGGAGCGGGGCGGAGCACGGCACCAGGTACCGCCGGCCGCCGGCCCTCTACCAACGCACTCACCTCCTCCGCTCTCCCAGCCGCCGTGGGAGGACACTTCGTTACCACAGCAACGGGTTGCTTGATGCAAGTCGCGTTTTCCGACCACTCGCGAGATTCCCCTTGCCGGGCCGGGGCCGGGGCCGGGCCGGGGCGGTCAGTGCGCCCTCAGAATCTGCGTCTGCTTGTGAGCTAGGTGGACAGCGGCCGTAACCAATCTTTTCGTTTCTTTATACAGTACTACATCATTATGTACATAAAAGCAGTGCACTCACTCGTGTGACTGATCACATGGCTATATTTCTATTTTTTAGACTCTCCAAGGAGAATAAAGTGGTTTTCTACAAACTTTTGTCAATTATTTATAAAATCCTAAAAGATCCATCAGCACTCATTAAAATGTCTACTGTATACTAGGTAAGTCCTAGTTTTGATTCAGAAAAAAAGCCTTCTTTGCTGATTGAGTCAAGATTCACAACGAATAGCACAGGTGATTTGTGGCGAGGGCTGCACACCATCGCAGACTTTAAAGCCAAACGTTGCGGTGCCGCCAATATCTCCCAGATGCTGAATCGCTTTTATGCTCGGTTCGATGTTGCTAACTCAAGAACCTCCGAGGAAAGCCACCGCTACAACCTGCAACCTGGTCATCTCTGAGGCTGAGGTACGCAGATGTTACCAACAAGTGGACAGTCACAAGACTGTGGGACCAGACGGCATCCCAGGGCGAGTACGCAGGATGTACGCAGCACAACTGGTAGGTTTGTTTACTGACCTTTTTAATCTCTCCCTCTCCCAGTGTAGAGTGCCCTCCTGCTTCAAAACATCCACCATTGTCCCTGGACCCCAAAAGACCAAGGTAACATGACTGAACGACTGGCGTCCTGTCGCACTCACCTCAATAATAAGAAAACGCTTTGAGAGGCTGGTCAAGGATTACATCTGCAGCTTCCTACCACTCAAGCTGGACCCCAAACAATTCACCTATGGACACAACTGATTGACAGATGATGGAATAGCCACTGCTCTACATACTGTCTTTACACACCTGGAGAAGAAGGATGCTTATGTGAGAATGCTGTTCTTGGACTATAGTTCAGCATTCAACACCATAGTTCCATCCAGGCTTGATAAGAAGCTCAGAGACCTCGGCCTTGACCCTGCCTTGTGCAGCTGGATCCTGGACTTCTTGTCAGATCGCCAGCAGGTTATAAGTGTGCTCCCTTACCTCCAACCCTCTGACTCCCAATACAGGAGCCTCTCAAGGCTGCGTATAAGTCCCCTCCTTTACTCCCTGTATACCCATGACTGTATCGACACCCACAGCTCCAATCTGCTAATTAATTTTGCCGACGACACTACATTGATTGGCCTTATCTCAATAACGAGGTGGCCTACAGTGAAGAAGTCATTTCTCTGACACAGTGGTGTCAAGTAAACAAAGAAGCTGGTTGTGGATTACAGGAAGAATGGAGACAGGCTAGCCCCTATTGACATCAATGGATCTGGGGCTGAGAGGGTAAACAGCTTCAAGTTCCTTGGCATCCACATCACCGAGGACCTCACGTGGTCTGTACACACCAGCTGTGTGGTGAAAAAGGCACAACAGCGCCTCTTTCGCCTCAGACGGTTGAGGAAGTTTGGTATGGGCCGCCTACGAACTTCCTATAAGGGCACAACTGAGAGCATCCTGACTGGTTGCATCACTGCCTGGTATGGGAACTGTACCTCCCTTAATCACAGGACTCTGCAGAGAGTGGTGCGGACAGCCCAGCTCATCTGTAGTTGTGAACTTCCCAAGATTCAGGACATTTACAAGGACAGGTGTGTAACAAGGGCCCATAGGATCATTGGGGACCCAAGTCATACCAACCACAATCAATTCCAGCTGCTACCATCTGGGAAGTAGTACCACAGCATAAAAGCCAGGACCAACAGGCTCCGGGACAGCTTCTTCCACCGGGCCTTCAGACTGATGAACTCAACGCTGATTTGAGTGTACGCTATATTACATTGACTATTCTATTTATTATAAATTACTATGATTGCACATGGCACACTTAGATGGAGACGTGCATGATTCTGATTTGATGGAGACAGACATGAGAGCACGGAGAAACATCTGGAAAACTTCTGAAATGCCCGCTTCGCCGCAGCTGCTACTGTGTGGTAATCGGAATCTTGGGAGCTGAAGGCCCAGAAATCCTTGGCTTTGCGTGTTTCAGCGGCCGGGGAGAGGTCGAAGGCGCTCGGCAGAGGATGGCGCTCGGGAGGCTGTATCGGAGAGACTGCTCGGAAGCTCAGAGTTTTTGGACGGATGGACTAGGGGTCGGCTGCTTCCAAGGTATCGGCAAGTTGATGGTGCCTGGATGTTTATGGCAGGGAGTTTCTCCCTTTTGCCGGCTGCTATCGGAGACTCAGGAGTCGATAGACTCAAGACTTTGAGACTTTTTTTTACTGTGCCCATGGTCTGTTCTTCATCAAATTATGGTATTGCTTTGCACTGCTGTAACTATATGTTATAATTATGTGGTTCTGTCATGTTAGTCTTTGGTTTGTCCTGTTTTCTGTGATATCACTCTGGAGGAACATTGTATCATTTCTTAATGCATGTATGCATTTCTAAATGATAATAAAAGAGGACTGAATGTTTTCATAATCTAACATAAAGATTTTTACTTCTCATGTATGTGAAGGATGTAAGAAATAAAGTCAATTCAATTCACACACCTGTTGTACTGATCTCATTTTTTCAAAGTTCAAAACAACTTTATTATTGAAGTACATATATGTCACCATATACAACATTGAGGTTCATTTTCTTGCAGGCATACTCAAACAATCCATAATAGAATCAATGAAAGACTGCACCGACTTGGGCATTCAACCAGTGTGCAAAAAACAAAAAGAAAGAAATAATAATAATAATAAACAAGCAATAAATATCGAGAACCTGAGATGAAGAGTCTTTCAAAGTGTTGTCGGAGCATTTCAATGATGGGGCAAGTGAAGTCGAGTAAAGTTATCCCCTTTGGTTCAAGAGCCTGATGGTTCAGGGGTAAGAAGTGATCCTGAACCTGGTGGTGTGAGTCCTTCTTCATGATGGCGACAGAGAGATGAGAACATGTCCTGGGTGGTGGGGGTCGTTGTCAATGGACGTTGTTTTCCTGTGACAGTGCTCCATGTAAATGTGCTCAGTGGTGGGGAGGACTTTATCTGTGATGTTCTGGGCTACGTCCACTACTTCTTGTAGGATTTTTCGTTTAAGGGTATTGGGGTTTCCATACCAGGCTGTGAAGTAGCCAGTCAATATACTCATCACACATCTACAGAAGTTTGTCAAACTTTTAGATGTCATGGCGAATCTTCACAAACTCCGATTAAAGTAGAGGTAATGGTGTGAGTTCTTTGTAATTGCACTTAGTTGCTGGGCCCAGGACAAGTCCTCTGAAAAAAATAACACCGAAGAATTTAAAGGTGTTAACCCTCTCCACGTCTGAATCAGAATGAGAATCGGAATCGGTTTAATATTACTGGCATATGTCGTGAAATTTGTTAACATAGCAGCAGCAGTACAAACCAATACATGATAAATATAGAAAAAAAACTGAATTGCTGTAACTATATATCAGTCAGTCAGTCAGTGGATGCCGTCCCGAATCCGGGGTTGGTGGCTATGCACCTCCAACTTCTTCAATCTTGCGACAGCACCGAGTACAGCCTCTCCTCCAGTTTGTTCTCGCTGGCCGCCTTGGCACCGCCTGCCGCTGCCCCCGACGAACTCGAGCCCGAGGCCGTGTCGGCCTCCAGCCGCGGCCCCTTCTTTGAGCTCGGCTCTTCCTTAGGCGGAGGCCTTGGGTAGGTCCAGGCACATGGTGCAGCGCCCAAGTTCCTCATGTCTCTTCTAACCAAATGCATAGCATACGATTCGTAGATACGTGGTGAGGCTTTAATCTCTTCCACGGAAGGTGGCCATTGGCTCACAAGGAGCTCATCTGTCCTTTGTCAGGTCTTGTTTTTTTTAAGTCCTGCTGGGTGTCCTCACACCCTTCTCACCAGACTAAGTCCAGTGGGGGAGCTGGCCCAAGTCGCCAACCACTCGACCACGGCCCCCAGTATACTATATATATATATATGTATATTAAATAGTTAAGTTAAGTAAATAGTGCAAAAACAGAAATTAAAAGAAGTGGTGAGGTAATGTTCATGGGTTCAATGGTCATTTAGAAATTGGATGGCAGAGGGGATGAAGATGTTCCTGAATTGCTGAGTGTGTGCCTTTAGGAGTGTGTGCCTGCCTTCCTGATGGTAACAATGAGAAGTGATATGATCCCCCAATGAGGACTAGTTCATGGACTCTAGTTACCTCCTCCTGAAGTCTATATCAGCTCCTTGGTCTTGCTGACATTGAGTAGGAGATTGTTGTTATGGCACCACTCAGCCAGATCTTTAGTCTCCCTTCTATATACTAATTCGTCACCACCTTTGATTCGACGTACAACAGCAGGGTTGTCAGCAAACTTGAATACGGCATTGGAGCTCTGCTTAGCTACGCTGTCATAAAGCAAGCAGAGTAGGGGGCTAAGCACACAGCATTGTGATCCACCTGTGCTGATGAAAGTCGTGGAGGAGATGCTGTTGCCAACCTGAAATAACTGGGGTCTGCAAGTGAGGAAATCGAGGATCCAATTGAACAAGGGTATTGAGGCTTATTGATTAGTTTTGAGGGGATGATGGCATTGAATGCCAAGCTGTAGTCTTGATGTATGCATCTTCATTGTCCAGATGTTCCAAAGCAATGTTCCCTTTAAGGTGAGCGTGCCCACATCTTTTGCTACAAACACACAAAAGAATTTAAACTGCACACAGTTTAAATTACAAAATTAGAGGGAACATTGTTCCAGGGTTGAGTGAAGAGCCAACGAAATGGCATCTGCTATGGACTTACTGCTCTGATCGGCATATTGTAGCGGATGCAAGTCGCTTCTCAGGCAGGAGTTGATATGTTTCATCACCGACCTCTCAAGACACTTCACCACAGTGGATGTAAGTGCTACTGGATGATAGTCATTGAGACAGATTACCACACTCTTCTTAGGCACTGGTATGATTGAAGCCTGCTTGAAGCAGGAAGGTACCTCAATCAGCCAGAGTGAGAGGATAAAATCATCAGTGAACACTCCAGCCAGTTGATCAGCACAGGTCTTTAGTACTTTACCAGGTACTCCCTGAGTCTCCAATTAATGCATGTACTGCAATTTCTTGGCAACAAAAGGAAACCCATTTTGTCACAGGGAAAGCATGGTAGCTCTCCAAGGGTTTGTCGATCACAGGTTTGACCTTCAGGTCTCAATCTAAGGAGTCGCTAATCATGGCTTTGACCTTTGGGCCTCGACATCCAGACTCATGTGGACCTCCAACAGTGATGACCTGGGGGGGGGGGTGGTAATCACTGGCCCTAGTGACTCCCATCTGTATAGACCTCCACTTGCCTACCTGGGGAACACTGGTAATATACTATATGCAACTATATCCAGTAATCTACGGAGGCAGTGTTGCTGATTTTTTTTCCAGTGCCTTGAAATATATCCAGGTCTCAGAAGCATATAAGAGGGCAACGATAACTGTTACATGGTAATAGTATGAGTTTAGTGCTAGGACTCAGATTAAGTCTTGAAATACCTCTTCCTCAGTATGTGCCAGACAGAAAATACTAAAAATTCACAATTCACAATTAATTCAACAGTTAAGCAAACTAAGATCAATGTTTTCCCAAAACAGCATCCTCAACGATGAAACCCCAGTAATAGATATATTAGGCAAGCCATATTGTTTGCATGCATGATATCAGATTTCTGAAGCTCAATTCTGAGGGAAGAGATTAGCAGGATGGCAATGGAAAATATTCAAGGCTGTATTCAAAGACTCCTTAAAGAAATGCAATATCCCCACTGATTACTGGGAATTTCTGGCCCAAGACTACTTTTGACTTATTTCCTGTCAGTCATCTTATGTACAGATACTCCTGTACCTAGAGCCACTTTATGTACATACAATTGGTCTATTTATATAAGTAATCTTATGTATTTATATGTATTGTGTTTTTTAAGCTGCATTGGATCCGGAGTACAATATTTCATTCTCCTTTACATTTGTAAACTGATGAATTGCAATAAACGATTTTGAATCTTGAGTGTTATGAAAATGTTGACTTAAATGTTATTTTAGATACTTAAAAAGATCCTTATGAATAAAGTATATTTTGAAACAGAAGTTAAATGGATTAAACAGAAGTTTAATGGATTACATTTGATTCTACCACTTGAATGCAAAAGACTCACCGAAGCTAAAGTACAGTTCTAGAATAGGAATACAAGGAGATAAGGTGCCTTGAAAAAGTATTCAGCCCCCACATATAACCATATAACAATTACAGCACGGAAACAGGCCATCTTGGCCCTCCTAGTCCGTGCCGAACTCTTACCCTATCCTAGTCCCACCGACCTGCACTCAGCCCATAACCTTCCATTCCTTTCCTGTCCATATATCTATCCAATTTAATTTTAAACGACAACATCGAACTTGCCTCAACCACTTCTGCTGGAAGCTCGTTCCACACAGCTACCACTCTCTGAGTAAAGAAGTTCCCCCTCATGTTACCCCTAAACTTTTGTCCTCTAATTCTCAACCCATGTCCTCTTGTTTGAATCTTCCCCACTCTCAATGGAAATTGATCATCAAAAAATTCAATAAGATTAGGTGGTGGGGCGGCAGAGAAGTGTAGTGGTTAGCACAACGCTTTACATTACCAACAACCCAGGATCAATTCCACCATTGTCTGTAAGGAGTTCTCCCCATGACTTGCGGTGCTCCGGTTTCCTACCACATTCCGAAGATGTACTGATTGGTCATTGTAAATTGTTCCGTAATTAGGCTGGGATTGAATCGGGGGATCGCTGAGTGGCAGAGCTCAAAGGGCCGGAAAGGCCTATTCTGCGCTGCATCTCAATAAGCAATTTAAAAAAAAACTATTTTCACATTTTAATCTCTCATTTTACTAAATTAGGATTTTTTGAACTAAATCTACAAAACATTGTACTTCACGTCAAATCATAATAAATTTCAAAATCTGTCAACAATCTACTAAAAATTAAAAACCAAAATTGTGAGGCTGAAAAAGTATTCATCCCCTTTGTAATTACCATGCTAACTTTCCTCAGATGCAATACTGTATATTACAATTACCAACTCACTCAATTTGTTGACATAAAAAATTGGAGGATCACCTGTTTTCAATGAATTCATAGGAATAAATACCCCCTCACTCTGTAAGGTCCAACAGTACGGTAGATTTTTAACAGACCATATGAAAATGAAGACAAAAGAGCATTCAAGACAAGTCAGGGAAATGATAAAAGAGAAGCACAAATCTGGGGAAAGGTACAAGACCATCTCAAATCTATTGAAATTACCTCAGGGCTCAGCACAGTCCATTGTGAAACCAGAGCCACTCTGCCTAGGTCAGACCGCCCCACTAAATTTAATTGCTAGAGAAGAATGGCACTTGTAAGGGAGGTTACTGTGATGCCAACAGTCACTCTGAGGGAGATGCAGAGGTTAGTGGCTACAAATGGAGATGAAGTTCATGGCTCCACAATCGCTAAGGCCTTGACAAAAAGCATGTTTATGGAAGAGTGGCAAGGAAATAGCCCTGGCTAAGAAAAAAGCATATCCTTGCCTGTAAAGACTTTGCAAAGTGTCACTTAGAAGATACTGTAAAGATGTGGAAGAATGTTTTGAGGTTGGATGAGACTAAAGTGATACATTTTGGTCTCAACATTAAAAGGTATGTGTGTTGTAAATCTAATACTCCGCATCAGCCAGAGAACACCATCCCTATTGTAAATTATGGCGGAGGTAGCACGTGGTTGTGTCTGAAAGGAGGATGCAGCAGAAATTACAGAGCGTTATGGACAATCCTCTTCACCCCTTCATTGACATACTGGACAAACAGAGGGGCTCCTTTAGTAACAGACTGATTCCATCGAGGTGCACCACTGAACGCCACAGGAGATCCATTCTCCCAGTGGCAAAAAGACTCTACGACTCCTCCTCCTCGTTTTGCACATCTGTATTTTGCACTATTACTTTTAAAGCATATTTTGTATTTTTTCATACCTCAGTGCTTACATTTTGTATTTTAAAGTATATATTTCTGACTGAACAACCTTGCAACAATAATTTCCTTCAAGATAAGTAAAGTTCTATCTTATCAATGGGAAGCAGCAGGGACTGGAAACCTGGTCACCAATGATGAGTGCTGCTAAGTATTAAGAGTGATCCTGGATAAAAATCTGCTAGTCTCTACTAGGAAGCTTAAACTGAGGAGGAAGTTTGTCTTTCAGCAGACAATAACCCAAAGCACACTATCAGAGCCACAATGGTATGGCTTCAAATGAAGAAAATTGATGTCCTTTAGTGGCCCAGTCAGAGTCTTGACCTTAACCTGATCGGACATCTCTGGCAAGACCTCAAGATTGCTGTCCACCGCCACTCCCCAACTAACTTGGCATAGCTTGAGCAATTTTGCAAGAAAAAATGGGCAAATCTTGCTCCATCATATTGTACAAAGCTAACAGAGACTTATTCAAAAAGACTATTGGCTGTAGTAGGTGCAAGAGGTGGTTTAGTGAAGTACTGAGCAAAGGAGGATGAATACTTTTGAAGTGACATTTCAGTTTTTTTATGCGTTACAATTTTCCCTTTTTTATGGAATCTACTGTGGAAAAAGAGAGCATGTGAGTTACAAATAAAAGTTCTCAGTTAAATTGATCAAAATCCCTGGTTGTAATACTCATTTATGTGAATAAAGGGCTGGGGGGGGGTGTGAATACTTATACAAGACACTATTTTATCTTTTAAATAGTGTTAAATGAAGACACACCTGCTATGCAGTACGCAGAAAACATCATAAGACTATAAAATATAGGAGCAGAAGTAGGCCATTTAGCCCATTGAGTCTGCTCCGCCATTCAATCACGGGCTGATCCAATTCTTCCAGTCATCCCCACTCCCCTGCCTTCTCCCCATACCCTTTGATATCCAATGATATAATTTGAAGAAAGAGCTTTTTTTAGTTCCAAGCCTAAATTAATCTTTCAACTAACTATGCCAAAAATGGTCAGATTTCTCATTGCTGTTCTTGTGACCTTGCTGCCCAAAAATTGCCTACTGCTTTGTATATACAACAAAACTTTGGAGTTTGGCAACAATGCTTTGCAAACTCCTCATGGTGTGAAACAAGGCTCTGCAAATGCAAGTTATTTCAGCTTCAATTCATGTTAGAACAATGGGAAAATTATGGTACTTTATCAAACAGATCACAAAGAATACTATTATTAAATACAGAGCATCCTCTTAATCTTTGAAGTGACCGTGTGTATAGTCTATTCAAAAATTTTGTGTTTTAATTATTCGTTTCTAAAGTGGAGTGGTGTATCATGTTCTGTATTTTAAGCAAATAATACTAAAGCCACTTAGGTTAATTGAATGAAACTGAGAGTGCATTCAAGGAATATTAAGTTGAAGATGCTGCTTATGTGCATAAATGTTAAATCCGATATTTAGATTTTACCAAGGACGTAATGAGTCTTCAGGAGTGATATAGGCTATCTGAGTAAAAGGGCAAGGACATGGCAGATAGAATATGATATATGTAAGCATGTGAGGGCATCCACATTGAGGTGTAAAAGAGATACTGATTTTTTTTAGGTAGTGAGCAACTGTGTAGTTTTGATGTTCAAAGGGACTTGGGTGTACTTGCAATCATGTCACTAAAAATCAACATGCAGTTACAATTGGTGATTAAGAAAATAAATTGAATTGACTTTATTGCTTACATCCCTCACGTACATGAGAAGTAAAAATCTTTGTTACATCTCCGTCTAAATGTGCAATGTGTAATTTATAGTAATTTGTAATAAATAGTATGTACAACAGGACAGTCAATATAACATAGAAATACAATTGTATCAGCATGAATTAATCAGTCTGATGGCCTGGTGGAAGAAGCTGTCCCGGAGCCTGTTGGTCCTGGCTTTTATACTGCGGTACTGTTTCCCGGATGGTAGCAGTGGGAGCAGTTTGTGGTTGGGGTGACTTGGGTTCCCAGTGATCCTTCAGGCCCTTTTTACATATCTGTGTCCATAAATGTCCTGAATAGGGGGAAGTTCACATCTACATAGGCACTAAGCTGTCCACACCACTCTCTGCAGAGTCCTGTGATTGAAGATAGTACAGTTCCCATACCAGGCAATGATGCAGCCAGTCAGGATGTTCTCAATTGTGTCCTTGTAGAAAGTCGATAGGAATTGGGGACTCATGCCAAACTTCTTCAACCTTCTGAGGTTTAAGAGGCACTATTGTGCTTTTTTCACCACACAGCCAGTATGAACAGACCATGTGAGATCCTTGGTGATGTGTAGGCCGAGGAACTTAAAACTGTTCACCCTCTCAACCCCAGGTCCATTGATGTCAATAGGGGTTAGCCTGTCTCCATTCCTCCTGTAGTCACAACCAGCTCCTTTGTTTTTGCAACATTGAGGAAGTGGTTGTTTTCTTGACACCACTGTGTCAGGGTGATGACTTCTCCTCTACATTGGGAGAGGGAGAGATTAAAAATGTCTGTAAACACACCTGCCAGTTGTGCTGTGCACATCCTGAGTACTTGCCCTGTGATGCTGTCCAGTCCCGCAGCCTTGCAACTGTCCACTCCTTGGAAACACCTCAGAGATGACGAAGGTGCAGGTCGCTTTGGCTGCTCTCCACGGTGCTAAGTGGTATGTGAACACTTATTACAAGTGGATTTGAGTTCATGAGTAAAGACGTCACTGCACCTATCTAGGGCCTCGGTGAAACTCAAGTCGTTTATTTTCATTGAACTATATACATGTATATATGTAGATAACCATATAAAGTATAGAGAGACCAGACGTTTCTCCAAACCAGGTACAGTAATACACACAACACACAATAACTTATGAAGGTAAGGATAAAATCTGTACCTAGACTATTGTGTAGAGTTTTGTTTCTTTATCTAAGAAAGAATGTATTCGATATGTAAGACATGCAGTTTGATTCACTACTTTGATTCCCAGAATACTGGATTTGCTGTATAAGAAAAATTTAGATAGACTATTCTTTTGTTCTCCAGATGTAAAATAATAAGGAAACAGAATTTATTTAAACAAGATTTTTAGAGGGCTTGCTTGACAGGCTGAATTTAGGGAGTATATTTCCCTGGGCTGAGGAGGACAGAACCCCAGGGTTCACAGTGTCAAAATAAGGACATGATGAAGCGAAATTCATTGTGCAGAGGTAAGGAAAACTTCAGAATACTCCATCCTGGAGTACCACAAAGCCTTAGTTGTCGTTTATTAAGCAAGGAGATTGATAGATTTCTTAAGGTTTATAGGAATTGAGGAATATGGGGATTGTAAAGAAAAATGGCATTGAGTTGGGAGATCTTGATATCTGGCACAGCAGCTCAAAGGCTGTACTGCTCCATCTAATTCTAATGCTCATATGAAAAAGCAACTAATTATTTATCTTAAAAAATTGAAATTCAATTTACAAGAAACTATTAAGACTGAACAAATTCTAAACCTACAACTGCATATTTTAATATTATGTCTTGGCTTTAGTTCTGGGAAATATGTTAATTCTGGCTTTAGAAGGGAGTGACTGGATGCTTGAAGAAATGTGAGCCAAGAAAACCAGCAAGGCTGTAAGAATAAATACAGAGCCCATAAAAAGTATTCACCCCCCCCAAGAAGTTTTCAAGTTTCATTGTTTTACAACTTTGAATCACAGTGGATTTAATTTGGCTTTTTTGACACTGATCAACAGAAAAAGCCTCTTTTGTGTTAAAGTGAAAACAAATCTTTACAAAGTGACCTAAATTAATTACAAATATAAAACACAAAATAATTGATTGCATAAGTATTCACCCTCTTTAATACGACACACCAAATCATAATTGGTGCAGCCATTTGGTTTTAGAAGTCACACAATTAGTTTAATGGAGATCACTGTGTGTAGTCAAGGCATACTACAATTGCCTGTAGTAAAAATGCACCTGCATCTGGAAGGTTCAATTGCTGCTGAGTCAGTATCCTGGCAAAAACTACACCATGAATCCAAAAAGATACACTCCAAGTCACCCTGCGAAAAGGTTATTGAAAAGCACAAGTTAGGAGATGGATACAAGAAAATTTCCAAGTCACTGAATATCCCTTGGAGTATAGTTAAGTCAGTCTTCAAGCAGTGAAAAGAATATGGCACAGCCGTAAATTTGCCTAGAGCAGGCCGTCCTCAAAAACTGAGTGACCGTGCAAAAAGGGACTAGTAAGGGAGGCTACCAAGCGACCTATGACAACTGTGGAGGAGTTACAAGCTTCAGTGGCTGAGGAGGGAGAGACGGTGTATACAACAACTGTTGCCTGGATGCTTCACTTGTCACAGCTTTATGGGACAGTGGCAAAGAGAAAGCCACTGTTGAAATTAAATCCACTGTGATTCAATGTTGTAAAACAATAAAACAAGAAAACTTCCGGGGGGAGAGGGTGACTTTTATTGGCACTATATACTTACATTTGAAGTTTCGGCTCGAAATGTCGACTGTATTTTTTTCCATAGATGCTGCCTGGCCTGCTGAATTCCTCTAGCATTTTGTGTGTGTTGCTCGGATTTCCAACATCTGCAGATTTTCTGTTGGTTGTGATTTGATATACTTACATTTCTTTTGTAGCAGTACGGTTACACAGAAAGTTATTTATATAATTGGAAAAAAACAAACGGAACACAATCATGTTTATATTCTTCTGTTATGTGAACTGCAATATTTTGTAGAGCTTTAACAGAATAACTGAAAATGCAACACAATGGCAAATAAAGAGCAATGTAGTTAATATAGGGGATATCTCAATTACCTTATAATTGAAATATTGCCATTTTAATTGCGCTTGATAAGGATTATTGAACCACCATCATGAACTGTTGCTGTACCTACGATCAAGAGATTGCCACTGTGCTGTTTGGTAGAGAATTCTAGGATTTAACCCAGTAATAACGAAGATTTATAATTTATTTTCGTGTCATAATATTATAATTTGATCATCCACTTCAGGAACAATCAAAATGTATGGCATTGAAGGAACTATTCAGGGATCATATTTATGCTGGTTTGAAAAGAATTGTTCAGGTTAATCCCATTTCCAGATCTCTTTTTTTGTAAGCTATGGAAAGTCAAGTCAAAGCCAACTCCATTCCATTTTCAGAGAGTAAGTTCTAGAACCGTTTTGGGAACTAGCAGATAAAATTATGGATTATAAAGCAATAATCATTTAATGCAAATACAGTAAGTATCAGCTTTCACACTGTCTTCAAATGTTAGCTACAAGGCCATAAAGCTAGCTCTGTAAACAAACAACACTGTTTGTGAAAACAGCAGGCTATTGGTTCAGATTTTGGAAAATTACATGACCTGGAGATATTCTTGTATGTATTGGCAAAATTTACAGAACATAATTGGCCCAGATTGAACCAAGCATCAAATATCTTGAGCTAAGATATGTTTCATTAGTGCGATTGAGATCAAGGAAGGTTCCAGACTGGCTATCTTGCCATTTAGGACATTGAACATAGTCATAGGTATATTTATCAATCAATAGAGTGTTTCTGTACCCAGAGTCAGCCTTTGGAATTTTGAGATGAAAGGGTATTTTAAGAATCTGGAGTTTTGTGTTCTCTTAAGTTTCCATTTATCACCTTTTTTAAAATATATAATTTCCCAGCATCTGCTGTCTCTCGTGTCTCCATTTACCTTCCAGTCTCTGAATATACCTCCACCCTCCTCTCCCCCCAACAGGCTCTATCTGTCCATCATCTCCTTGCTCACCTGGTTCCCCCTATCACCCGGCACTTCCTGCTCATTCCTCTCTCTCAATTCTTTGTAGTGACTATCTCCTCTCCACTAATGCTGGGTATCAACTCGAAATGTCAACTATCCCTTTACCTTCAAGGATGCTGCTTGACCTGTGTTGTAGAGTCATAGAATCAGAGACAAGTACAGTACAGAAACAGGCCCTTTGGCCCATCTAGTGCATGCTGAACCATTTAAATTGCCTACTCCCATCGACCTGCAATGGGACCAGAGCCTTCCACACCTATCCAAACTTTTCTTAAACTTTGAACTCAAGCTTGCATGCATCACTTGTGCTGGCAGCTCATTCCTCACTTTCACAACCCTCTAAATGAAGAAATTTCCCCTCATGTTCCCCTTAAGCTTCTCACCTTTCACTCTTAACCTATGACCTCTGGTTGTAGTCCCACTCAACCTCTGTGGAAAAAGCCTGCTGTATTTACCCTATCTAAATCCTTCATCATTTTGTATATCTCTATCAAATCTCCCCTCAATCTTCTACTTTCCAAAGAGTAAAGTCGTAACCTATTCAGTCTTTCCTTATAACTCAGTTCATTCAGACCCAGCAACATCCTTGTAAATTTTCCCTGTACTCTTTCAACCTTATTTACAGCTTTCTTGTAGGTAGGTGACCAACACAGCACGCAACACTCCAAGTTAGGCTTCACCGATGTCTTATGCAACTTCAACATAACAGCCTATCTCCTGTACACAATACTTGGGTTTATGAAGGCCAAGCTGCCAAAAGCTTTCTTTACTGCCAATTTCAATGATTTATGGACCTGTATTCCCAGATCTCTTTGTTCTACTGCACTCTTCAATGTCTTACTGTGTAACACCTACCCTTATTGGTCCCAATGAAGTGAAACACCTCGCACTTGTCTGCATTTAATTCCATCTGCCATTTTTCAGCCCATTTTTCCAGCTGGTCCAGATCGCACTGCAAGTTCTGATAGTCTTCCTCACTGTCCATTATACCCCCAATCATGGTGTCATCTGCAAATTTGCTGATGCAGTTAACTATATTATCATCAAGATCATTGATATTGATAACAAGCAACAGCACCAGCACCAATCCCTGTAGCACCTCATCACTCACAGGCTTCCAGTCAGAAAAGCAACCATCTACTACTACTCTCTGGCTTCTCCCACAAAGCCAGTGTCTAATCCAATTTACTACCTCATCTTGAATTTCGAGCAACTGAACCTTCTTGACCAACCTCCCATGTGGGATCTTGTCAAATGCCTTGTTAAAATCTACATAGACAACAGCTTGTTTTCATCAACTTTCCTGGTAACTTCCTTGAAAACTCTATAAGATTGGTTAGATATGACCTACCACGCACTAGGTCATGCTGACTGCCTTAATCAGTCTATGTCTATCCAAATAATCATATATCCAGTCCCTTACAATACCTTCCAATAACTTTCCCATTACTGACAGGCTCATTGGCCTATTAAGTTCCTGGTTTATTTTTGGAGCCTTTCTTAAACAGTGGAGCAACATTGTTCAGTCCTCCATTCCTCTGGTATCTCACCTGTTGCTAAAGGTGATTTCACTATTTCTGCCAGGGCCCCAGCAATTTCTGTACTTGTCTCCTGTAGGGTCCAAGGGAACACCTTGTCAGACCCTGGGAATTTATCCACACTAATTTGCCTCAGGAGAGCAAACACCTCTTCCTCTGTAATCTGTATAGGATCCATGAAGTTGATGCCACTTTGCCTCACTTCAGTCGACTCTGTGTCTGTCTCCTGAGTAAATACAGGTGCAAAACAATAGTTCCTCATCTCTTTTCGCTCCATTTTGATGGATTAACAATTTTCCAGAGAAGCCTTGCAACTCTTTTGTTCTTAACATATCTGTAGATCTCTTATGATTCACCTTTACCTTGACTGCTAGGGCAACCTCTTGCCTTCTTTTAGCCCTCCTGATTTCTTTCTTGTGTCCTCTTGCATTTCTTATATTCCAAAACGTCTCATTTGCTCCTACCTGTCTATACCAGCTATGCATCTCCTTTTTTTTCTTAATCAGGGCCTCAATTTCTCTTGACAACCATAGTTCCTTTCACCTGTTATCTTTACGTTTTATTTTGACAGGCACATAAAAGCTTTCGCACTTACCAAGTACACTTTTGCCAGAAAACAGCCTGTCCCAATCTATATTTGCTAGATCCTTTCTGATACTATCGAAATTGGCCATTCTCTAATTTAGAATCTCAACCTGCGGACCAGACCTATCACCTTGTACATTTACTTTGACACTAATGGCGTTATGGTTTATAGATGCAAAGTGTTCCCCTACACAAACTTCTGTCACTTGCCCTCTCTCATTCCCTAATAGCAGATCAAGTATCACATGCTCTCTCATTGAGACATCTATGTATTGATTAAGGAAACTTTCCTGAACACATTTGACAAGCTCTAGCTCATCTAGCCCTCGTCAATATGTGAAAAGTTGAAATCACCCACTATAACAACCTGAGACAAGAAAACCTGCAGATGCTGGAAATCCAAGCAACCTACACAAAATACTGGAGGAACTCAGCAGGCCAGGAGCATCTATGGAAAAGAGTAAACAGTCGATGTTTCTAGCCGAGACCCTTCATCAAGACTGGGAAAAAAGATGAGAAGTTAGGGCAAGAAGATAGGGGGGGAGGGGGAAGGAAGAAGTAGAAGGTGGTGTGTGATAGGTGAAACCGGGAGAGAGGGAGGGGTAAAGTAAAGAGCTGGGTAATTGAATGGTGAAAGAGATAAAAGGCTGGAAAAGAGGGTGCACATGGACAAAGAGTTGGAGGGCAGCAGTGATCACAGATGGCGAGCAGTGAGAGAGGGTTTCACTGAACTCCTGTCAAAGGGAAGATTTAAACTACTTCAGGGTAGGCTGAGACCCTTCATCAGGACTAGAAATAGTGGCCTGCCAGAAAACGCGGGTCTGATAGCTACCCTTTTCAATTCTACTTCCCATCCCAACGTGTCAGTCTATGGCCTCCTCTACTGCCGCGATGAGGCCACACTCAAGTTGGAGGAACAACACTTTATATTCCAACTGGGTAGCCTCCAACCAGATGGCGTGAACATTAATTTCTCAAACTTCCGGTAATTGACCCCTCTCCCCACCATTTCCCATTCCCACTGTATCTCCTTCCCGACCCATCACCTCCCTCTGGCCCTCCTCCCCTTTCTCTTTCTTCTGTCCTTTCCTATCAGATATTCCCTTCTCCAGCCTCTTATCCAGTCAACTTCCCAGCTCTTTACTTCACCCCTCCCCCTCTCCTGGTTTCACCTATCATCTACCACCTTGTACTTCTTCCTCATCTCCCTCTATCTCCTTGCTCTAACTTCACATCTCCCCCCCCCCCAGTATAGATGAAGCGCCTTGGCCCGGTATGTCAACTACTTACTCGTTTCTACACATGCTGCCTGGCCTGCTGAGTTCCTCCAGCATTTTCTGTGTTTTATATGACACTCTTTGTTTTTCGAAACAGTCAGTGATCTTGCTGCAAATTTGGTTCTCTAAATCCCTCGGACTCTTGGGTGGTCTCTAATATGGCCCCATTAATGTGGTCAAACGTTTTTTATTTCGCAGCTCCATCCATAATGCCTCACTAGAGGAGTTCTCCAGTCTGTTCTGACTGAGCATTGCCGTGACCTTCTCCCTGACTAGTAACACCACCCCTCCTCCTTTAATCCCTTCCACTCTGTTGCACCTAAAACAATGGAACCCCAGATTATTGAGCTGCCAGTGCAGCCTCCTCTACCCCCCACCACAAACAAGTCACACTAATGACTACAACAGACATCCCACCCTGCAAAAACTTCATTTCAGGGAGGTAGCACCATCGCACCTCCGCCCCCCCCCCCCCCCCCGGTCGACCTCCAAGGGTGTATGTAATACTTTGCTTAGTGATTTTCTCTCATTTGTAAACCAATTTGGGCATATGCAGAAAATATGACATGAAAATATGTACTTATATCATTATGTTTATTCTATTACAACTTTAAGCATCTACAGGGCGTTTGGCCTCATCACGTGGGACATCAATAGAGTAGCTCCTGAGCAGCTAGCCAGCTAGTTTAAATAATGTTAGCTATGCTAATGAACGAATGACACCTGTTAAACTCACCTCAACATGTCTTTTACGTTTTAACCCACCATGGGCAATAGAAGAGTCACTTTTGCAAACAGTGCAGCGAGCAACAGTCATTATTTTTGAGGTCGACTGTAAAGCCCGCCCACAGAGAAAACAGATAGGTCTACTTAGCATGAAGAGAGACCAATCAGGATGCCCCCTCCCCTCCCCAAAAAATCAATTTCCAGGATATTGTATATAATTTCTGGGCGTCAGGGAGCCGCTATCAATATGCGGGAGACTCACGGAACTTCCGGGGGGGGTGGGATGTCTGGCTACAATATCATAATACCAAGTGTTGATCTATGTCCTGAGTTCATCTGCCTTTCCTAAGAAACTTCTTGCATTGAAATGTACCCAGCTCATGACATTAATCAAACCGTGCTCAACCTTTTGATACCTGACTTTGTATGAGGACATCCGTCTCCACAGCCTCTCCACTAATTGTCTTGGCACTCTGGTTCCCATGCCCCTGCAACTCTAGTTTGAACCCCACCGTGCAGCACTAGCAAACCTTCCCCCTAGGATATTAGTTGGAAACGCCCTTTCTGTACAGGTCCCACCTTCCCTGGAAGATAGCCTAATGATCCACAAATCTTATGTCCTCCCTCCTACACCAACTCCTTAGCCACAGGCTAAAACTGTATAACCTTCCGATTTCTGGCCTCACAAGCACGTGGCACGGGTAGCAGTTTTGAGGTCCTACCGTCTAATTTAGCTCCCTGAACTCTCGTAGAAAATCGTCACTCTTGAATTGACTTTATTTCTTACACATACGTGAGGAGTAAAATCTTTACGTTACGTCTCCTCTTGCTACAGAAATGAATTTTGCAATTTGTTTTTAACCCCAAGCTTCTGAAGTCTTGTGTGTCATCAATTTAAATTCTTCATTTATTCTTCCTGCAGGTCTTAATTTTCAAAACGGTCTTTTAATTTCCGCGTATAATTATAATGGCTGGGTAGCCTGTGCAATACACCTGCAGCGTTTTACTGCCATTTCTTATTTAACCAAAAAAACGCTCATCTTACTGGAATAGCATCTACATTACGTTACAGGTGCACTAAACACATTTGCAGATACTGCCTGGGTTTGCTTTAGCTGGACTGTGTCAGATGCATGGAGCTCTCGCGGTGTGACTTCCGCAGTCCCTCCCGGGATTCCTAGCGAGCGGCTTCCGGAAGCCGCTGACTTTTCATGTGCTGCCTTGCCAGTCAGGTCTCTCTGCCGTCGGTATGTCCTGTGTGTGTTAGCAAGCAAAGTAGGGTATAATCTTGTGCTACTATCTGTGCGACGAAATCAATCATTGTCACGGTTAATGTTTCTATTCTTTCTTGGGGAGGGTAAAGAAGATAACGGATTTGTTTGAATATCAGCCTGTGTTCTGAATGTCCTCTGCTTAATCGGACAAAGGTTTTGTTTTCTCTCTTTCTGTAGACTATATTTCAGATGCAGCCCACCGTTTCTCATTCGAAAGGGTAAAGTGACTGTAACATTTGAATCTAGGGAGCTCCTCCAGACCGTGGATGACTTGCTTTCACTCCACTTTTGAGCTGGCTGAATGGGCCAAATGTGAAACACAAAGGTAGGAATGAAATTGTTTGGTGGGCTGGGGAGGTGGTAGGGGCAAGTAAGCCCTATTTTGAGTAATCGTGGTTGGGGAAAAAGTTGTTCCTGGATTCCTGCCCTTGTTTTTCATTATTTTGCCTGCCACTAGTCAATCCGTCATTCCTTGCACCAGGTCCTACTTTGCCTGTCTTTTCTTTGCTCTTCACCCTAGCTCTGGCAACATAAAGGCATCCGTTAGTCTTGCGAGACCATGGATCTGTGCCTGGAAAGTCTTCACTCTCCAGGGTGCAGGCCTGGGCAAGGTTGCATGGAAGACCGGCAGTTGCCCATGCTGCAAATCTCCCCCCTCCACAACACTGATGTTGTCCAAGGGAAGGGCATAGGTCGATACAGCTTGGCACCAGTGTCGTTGCAGAGCACTGTGTGATTAAGTGCCTTGCTCAAGGACACAACACGCTGCCTCAGCTGGGGCTCGAACTCACGACCTTCAGATCGCCAGTCGAATGCCTTAACCACTTGGCCACGTGCCCACACTCTGTCAACAACTGCCACTGTAATCTGACTCTTTCTCCAGTTGTGACAAAACAAAACAGGGTAAAGAAAACACTAAAAGTAAGTGTCACTAGTGGGTCAAAATTTTGGACATGTTTCCATTTGATTGCCTGATTGTGCCTTGTTGATTTGAATCCTTGTATAAGTGTCAAGTTATAAAATAGCTCAGAGACGAGCCTTGCAGCCCAACTCATCCTTGTTGGTCAGAGTGCACATCTGAGCTTGCTCTGTTTGTCCACTTTTGGCCCATATCTCTGAAACCTTCATTGTTGACCTATCTGTCCAAATAATTTTTCAATGTTGTTATTGTATTGGCCTAAATACTTCCGACAGCTTGACCCACATACACACCTCCCTCTGTGTGTATCAGTTGCCCCTTAGGTCCCATTTAAATCTTTCCCCTCATCTTAAACCTATGCCTTCCAGTGTCTGATTTCCTTTCACTGGGAAAAAGACTGTTTGCATTCACCCTGTCTATGCCCCCTCATGATTTTATTACCTCTCATGTCATAGTCATAGAGCACCACAGCACAGAAATAGGCTCTTTGGCCCATCTAGTCTGAGCCAATCTTAATCTGCTTAGTCCCATCAACCTGCATCTGGATCATAGCCATCCATACCACCATCCATGTATCTATCCAAATTTCTTTCAATGCTCAAATTGAGCCTGCATCCACCACTTCCGCTGGCAGCTTGTTCCATACTGTCACTGCCCCAAGTGAGGATGTTCTCCCTCATGTTCCCCTTAAACATTTCTCTAATTCTATTCTCAGTCAACGTCAATGCATTTCCCTCATCTGGAAGGGGAATAAAATCCTAACCTATTCAAGCTTTCTGTCAGAGCCAGGTATCTATTTTCCATCTGTCTGTGTTGTAGACCATGATACATAGGAGCAGAATTAAGCCATTCAGCCCATTGATTCTGTTCCGCCATTTCATCATGGCTGATCGCGGATCCCACTCAACCCCATACACCTGCCTTCTCGCCATAAATTTGTATTTTGTGTTGTGCATTTATTATGAGTTATGTTAATTTGTCATGTTGGTTGGGGCATGGTAGAAGCAAATGAGTATATAGTGATGCTATAAAGTTTGTGAACCCTGTAGAATTATCTCCATTTCTGCATAATTATGACCTAAAATGTGATCAGATCTTCACGCAAGCCCTAAAACTAGATGAAGATAACCCAATTAAATAAATAGCACTGAAAAATTATGTTTGTTCATTTATTTATTGAGAAAAATGATCCAATATTACATGCATTTGTTGGAAAAAGTTTCAACCTCTGGATAATGTCTTCCACAAAAGCTCTTTGGATTCAGGTGTTCTAATCAATGAGATGAGATTGGAGGTGTGGGTTGTAGTGGTGCCCTGCCCTATAAAAAAAGACACACAGAAGTCAGGTTACTGGCAGAGGCTGCTCTTCTCAAGAAAGACCTGTTTATGTGCACCGATCAAAACAGCTTTCAAAGGACCTTAGAAGAAGAATTGTTGAAGCTGGAAAAGGCTACAAAAGCATGCCTAAAGACCAGAGTGTTCATCAGTCCACAGTGAGAGAAACTGTCTACAAATGGAGGAAACAATACTGTTGCTACTCTCCCTAGGAGTGGGAATCCTGCGAAGATCACACCAAGAGCTCAATGTGCAATGCTAAAGGAGGTGAAAAAGAACCCAAGGGTAATAGCAAAAGAGCTACAGAAATGTCTAGAACTCACTGAACATGAATGGTGTTCATGGAGGGACACCACTCCAAAAGAAAATTGCTGTACATCTCAGGTTTACAAAAGACCACCTGGATGTTCCACAACACCTCTGAGATAATGTTCTGTGGACAGATGAGACAAAAGTTGAACTTTTTGGCAGAAGTGCACATTGCTATGTTTGGAGGAAAAGGGGCACTGCACACCAATACCAAAACCTCATCCCAGCTGTGAAGCATGGTGGAAGGAGCATCATGGTTTGTGGCTGCTTTGTTGCTTCAGGGCCTGGACAGCCTGCAATCATTGAGAAAACAATGAATTCAAAATTGTTTCAAGACATTTTACCAGAGAACGTTAGAGTGCAGTCCATCACCTGAAGCTTAATGGAAGTTGGATAATGCAACAAGACAATGATCCAAAAGACAAGCAAATCAACAATAGAATGGTTTAAAAAGTAGAAAATGTGTGTTTTGGAATGGTCGAGTCAAAGTCCTGACCGTAGTCCTATAGAAATGTTGTGGAAGGACCTGAAGCAAGCAGTTCATGCAAGGATGCCCACCAATATCCCAGAGTTGAAGCAGTTTTGTAAGGAGGAATGGCCTAAAATTCCCACAAGCCGATGTGCAATACTGATCAGCAGTTACCGGAAAAATTTGGTTGAAGTTATTGCTGTACAAAGGGGTCACATACCAGTCTGTGTCGGGTCTCACCAATATATAAAAGGCCACATCGGGAGCACTCGACGCAGACTGGGAGACCGCTTTGCTGAACATCTACGCTCTGTCCGCCAGAGAAAGCAGGATCTCCCAGTGGCCACACATTTTAATTCCACATCCCATTCCCATTCTGACATGTCTATCCACGGCCTCCTCTACTGTAAAGATGAAGCCACACTCAGGTTGGAGGAACAACACCTTATATTCCGTCTGGGTAGCCTCCAACCTGATGGCATGAACATTGACTTCTCTACCTTCCGCTAGGCCCCACCTCCCCCTTGTACCCCATCTGTTACTCATTTTTATGCACACATTCTTTCTCTCACTCTCCTTTTTCTCCCTCTGTCCCTCTGTATATACCTCTTGCCCATCCTCTGGGTCACCCCCCCCCCGTCTTTCTTCCCGGACCTCCTGTCCCATGATCCTCTCGTATCCCCTTTTGCCTATCACCTGTCCAGCTCTCGGCTCCATCCCTCCCCCTCCTGTCTTCTCCTATCATTTTGCATCTCCCCCTCCCCCTCCAGCTTTCAAATCCCTTACTCACTCTTCCTTCAGTTAGTCCTGACGAAGGGTCTCGGCCTGAAACGTCGACTGCGCCTCTTCCTAGAGATGCTGCCTGGCCTGCTGCGTTCACCAGCAACTTTGATGTGTGTTGCTTGAATTTCCAGCATCTGCAGAATTCCTGTTGTTTGCCTTTGTTAGTTATCTTCAGTTTCGTGTATCTTTTCCTTTTTTATGTACAGTTGCAAGAAAAAAAGTTTGTGAAACCTTTGCCATTACCTGGACTTCTGATTTAGTTATTCATTAAATGTGGTCTGATCTTCATCTAAGTCACAATAATAGTCAAACACAATCTGCCTAAACTAATAACACACAAACAATTATACTTTTCACGTCCTTACTGAACACATGGTTTAGTTATTCGCAGTCTAGGCTGGAAAAAGCCCAGATAACTGCCTTTAATAGCCTTTAATAACTGTTAAAACCTCCTTTAGCAGCAATAACCTCCACCAAACATTTCCTGTAGCTGCTGATCAGACTTGCACAACATAGAAACATAGAAAACCTACAACACAATACAGGCCCCTTAGCCCACAAAGTTGTGCTGAACATGTCCCTACCTTAGAAGTTACTATGCTTACCCATAGCCCTCTATTTATCTAAGCTCCATGTACCTATCCAAAAGTCTCTTAAAAGACCCTGTCGTATCTACCTCCACCACCGTTGCCGGCAGCCCATTCTATGCACTCACCACTCTCTGAGTAAAAAAAACTTACCCCTGACATCTCCTCTGTACCTACTCCCCAGCACCTTAAACCTGTGTCCTCTTGTGGCAACCATTTCAGCCCTGGGAAAAAGCCTCTGACTATCCACACATTCAATGCCTCTCATCATCTTATACACCTCTATCAGGTCACCTCTCATCCTCCATCACTCCAAGGAGAAAAGGCCGAGTTCACTCAATTTATTCTCATAAGGCATGCTCCCCAATCCAGGCAACATCCTTGTAAATCTCCTCTGCACCCTTTCTATGGCTTCCACATCCTTCCTGTAGTGAGGCGACCAGAACTGAGCACAGTACTCCAAGTGGGGTCTGACCAGGGTCCTATATAGCTGCAACATTACCTCTCGGCTCCTAAATTCAATTCCATGATTGATGAAGGCCAATACACTGTATGCCTTCTTAACCACAGAGTCAATCTGCGCAGCTGCTTTGAGCGTCGTATGGACTCGGACCCCAAGATCCCTCTGATCCTCCACACTGCTAAGAGTCTTACCATTAACACTGTATTCTGCCATCATATTTGACCTACCAAAATGAACCACTTCACACTTATCTGGATTGAACTCCATCTGTCACTTCTCAGCCCAGTTTTGCATCCTATCAATGACCCGCTGTAAACTCTGACAGCCCTCCACACTATCCACAATACCTCCAACCTTTGTGTCATCAGCAGACTTACTAACCCATCCCTCCACTTCCTCATTGAGGTCATTTATAAAAGTCACGAAGAGTAATGGTCCCAGAACAGATCCCTGAGGCACTCCACTGGTGACTGAACTCCATGCAGAATATGACCCGTCTACAACCACTCTCTGCCTTCTGTGGGCAAGCGAGTTCTGGATCCACAAAGCAATGTCCCCTTGGATCCCATGCCTCCTTACTTTCTCAATAAGCCTTGCATGGGGTACCTTATCAAATGCCTTGCTGAAATCCATAGACACTACATCTACTGCTCTTACTTCATCAATGTGTTTAGTCACATCCTCAAAAAATTCAATCAGGCTCGCAAGGCACGGCCTGCTCTTGACAAAGCCATACTGCCTATTCCTAATCATATTATGCCTCTCCAAATGTTCATAAATCCTGCCTCTCAGGAGCTTTTCCATCAACTTACCAACCACTGAGGTAAGACTCACTGGTCAATAATTTCCTAGGCTATCTCTACTCCTTTCTTGAATAAGGGAACAACATCCGCAACCCTCCAATCCAACAGCAAGGAGGAATTTTACACCATTCCAACATACAAAACTTTCAGTTCATCAATATTTCTGGGACACCTTGCATGAACAGCCCTCTTCAGGTCATGTCACAGCATCTCAATTGGGTTAAGGTCTGGACTCTGACTTGGCTATTCCAAAACACACATTTTCTTTTTAGACTATTCTGTTGTTGATTTACACTTGTGTTTTGGGTCATTGTCTTGTTGCATCATTCAACTTCTATTAAGCTTCAGGTGATGGACCACTACCCTGATATCCTCCTGTAAAATGTCTTGATACCTTTTGAGTCCATTGTTCCTTCAACGATTGCAAGCTGTCCAGCCCCGACGCAGCAAAGCAGCCCCAAACCATGATGCTCCTTCCATCATTCTTCACAGTTGGGATGAGGTTTTGGTGTTGGTGTGCAGTGCCCTTTTTTCCTCCAAACATAGCGGCATGGATTTCTGCCAAAAAGTTCAATTTTTGTCTCATCTGTCCACAGAACATCATCTCAGAGGTGTTGTGGAAGATCCAGGTGGTCTGTAGTGAACTTGCAGCAATGTTTTTTTTTGGAGAGCAGTGGTTTCCTCCGTGGTGGCCTTCCATGAACTCCATTCTTGTTCAGTGGTTTCCTTGTAGTGGACACATGAACAGAGACTTTACAAGTTCTAGAGATCTCTGCAGGTCTTTTGCTGATATCCTTGGGTTCTTTTTCATGTCCTTCTGCATTGCACATTGTGCTCTTGGTGTGATCTTTGCAGCACACCCGCTCCTAGGGAGAGTAGTAACAGTACTGAATTTCCTCCATTTGTAGACAGTTTCTCTTACTGTGTACTGATGAAGACTCAGGTCTTTAGATATGCTTTTCCAGCTTCATGCATCTCTACAATTCTTCTAAGGTCCTCTGAAAGTTGTTTTGATCAAGGCATGGTGCATATAAATAGATCATTCTTCAGAAGAGCAGGCCTGTCAGTAACCTGACTTTGCATGTTTTTTTTATATAGGGCAGGGCACCACTACAACCCACACCTCCAATCTCATCTCATTGATTGGAACACCTGACTCCAAATAGCTTTCGTGGAAGCCATTGTCCCAGAGATTCACATACCTAGACCGTGATTGTTTAAATGGTGTAGTCAGTATTGTCAAGAAGTACAATCGTCTCTGTGTTATTAGTTTAGGCAGATTGTGTTTATCTATTATTGAACCATAGAACACTACAGCACAGAAAACAGGCCATTCGGTCCTTCTAGTCTGTGCCGAAAATTTATTCCGCTAGTCCCTTTGACCTGCTCCTAGTCCATAACCCTCCAGACCCCTCTCATCCATGTATCTATCCAATTTATTCTTAAAACTTAAGAGTGAGCCCGCATTTACCATGCCAGATGGCAGCTAGTTCCACACTCCCACCACTCTGAGTGAAGAAGTTCCCCCTAATGTTCCCCTTAAACCTTTTCCCTTTCACCCTAAAGCCATGTCCTCTCGTATTTATCTCTCCCAATCTAAGTGGAAAGAGCCTACTTGCATTTACTCTGTCTATACCCCTCATAATTTTGTAAACCTCTATCAATTCCCCCATCATTCTGCTACGCTCCAAGGAATAGAGTTCTAACCTGTTCAGTCTTTCCCTGTAACTCAACTCCCAAAGACCCAGCAACATCCTAGTAAATCTTCTCTGCACTCTTTCAATCTTACTGATATCCTTCCTATAGCTTGGTGACCAGAACTGCACACAATACTCCAAATTTGGCCTCACCAATGCTTACAACCTCACCATAACATCCCAACTCCTATACTCAGTACCTTGATTTATGAATGCCAGGATGCCAGAAGTCTTCTTTACAACCCTGTCTACCTGTGATGCCACTTTCAGGGAAATATGTATCTGAACTCCCAGATCCCTTTGTTCCTCCGCACTCCTCAGTGCCCTACCATTTACTGTGTATGTCCTACCTTGATTTGTCTTTCCAAAATGCAACACCTCACACTTACCTGCATTAAATTCCATCTGCCATTTTCTGGTCCATTTTTCCAGTTGATCCAGATCCCTCTGCAAGCTTTAGAGCCTTCCTCGCTGTCCACAACGTCTCCAATCTTAGTGTCATCAGCAAACCTGCTGATCCAACTTACCACATTATTATCTAGATCATTGATATAGACAACAAACAACGGTGATCATAGCACAGATCTCTGAAGCATACCACTAGTCACAGGCCTCCAGCCTGAGAAGCAATCATTCACTACCACTCTCTGTCTTCTCCCACACAGCCAATTTCGAATGCAGTTTACAACCTCACCATGGATACCTAGTGTCTGAACCTTCTGAACTAACCTCCCACGTAGGACCTTGTCAAAGGCCTTACTAAAGTCCATGTAGACAACATCCACAGCCTTTCGTTCGTCTACTTTCTTGGTAACCTCCTTGAAAAACTCTGCAAGATTCGTTAAACACAAACTACCATGCACAAAGCCATGTTGACTATCTTTATCAGCCCTTGGCTGTCCAAATACTTGTATATCCAATCTCTCAAAACACCTTCCAATATTGTGACTTAGATAAAGATCATACCACGTTTTCTGAGTAATTAATGCGGAAAACCAGGTAATTGCAAAGGTAGTCTGCCAATCGTAAGTAGTAAGATACAGTACACCTAATGCATGTTTGGAAAAGTAGTTCATACTTATCAGTTCACAAATGGTTGTAGAATTTCGATACGTTATAAGTAATGGCATTTGCTAACAGAAAAATAAATGGCTAACTATTACAGTTGCTTGTAAATGTTTAAGAAACTTTAAAAGTTATGTGTTTTCTTCCATTTCTTTATTACTGACACAATTACTTTTCCTTTCCTCCATATATAGGTTTGAAAGATTGTAACCAGGTGGTCTATCAGCCGTGTTATTAGAGAAATATGGCAAGCAGAGTGGCAACACGGGTGATGCACATGTACACCGGGGGAACAAAATTTTCTTTTTTTCCAAATTTTTTCCCTGTTGCACTTTTGAAGATAACCTATCTGAGATTCAACACTTCCCATCGTCATTGTTCAACTGAGATAAACCAAAAACCAGAAAATGGAGTGTTAATAAACAACTTGACTGTTATGGGTGTGGATATTAAGATGGCCAGGAAGAGACAGCCAGGAGTGTTCAGAAAATTGGTTACAAATGAAAAATGTCTTGCAGAATTCTTGAGAAGTAAAGGTGCCAATAATGAAGCCATTGCCAGTATTATTTCAAGATACCCTCGAGCCATTACACGTTCCTTTACCCACCTTGAAAAAAGATGGCAATTATGGCGAAGCATTTTTAAGACTGATTCTGAGATCATAAGTATCATTCAGCGTTCTCCAGAATCATATTTTCGTTCAAGTGATAATGAAAATCTTGAAAAAAATATCTGCTTTCTTTGCTCTCTTGGTTTGACGACAAATGATTTGCATCGTATGTTGACTACTGCTCCACGAACATTTTCAAACAGCTTGGAACTAAACAAGCAGATGGTAACATTTCTGCAAGATCTCGCTATTAGTTTGGGTGATGAGAATCCACGTGAATTTGTGAAACGAGTGATCACTAAAAATGCATATATTCTTATTAGAAGCACTAAACGAATAAAAACAAATGTAGATTTTTTCACAGAGGCACTTGAATTAAGCAACAGTGAACTCATAAAACTACTTCTAGGGCATGGTGCTGAGGTTTTGGACCTTTCCAGTGACTACATGAAAAGAAATTTCATGAATGTAAGTGAGCAGTTACAGTCCTTAGGGTGCACAGCTGAAGAAGTGAAGAAATTTTTCATCGACTATCCACCTGCATTTTATGCTTCCTTTTCAAAAGTCTTGAACAAAATAGATTATCTCCTGCAAAAGGAAATTAATATTAAGCACCTATTAAAGAAGCCCAGAGTACTGGAATTCAGTGCAGAGAATTTGAAAAAACGCATAGAAGAACTGGAAAGGGTTGGATATGACTTTAGAAAACTTGGAATTACAATTTTGGATGCTAGTAGAAGACGATTTGAAGCAAAATTAAAGAAGTTAAATGCAGTGGAATAGATTTGATCCTCTGCCTTGTGTCTTATTCAATAAAACCTAAATAGTAATTTTTAAAACTAATTTGGCTCTTCAGTTTTTTAATTATACATATGAAGTGCTGGGTGGTGTAGAAATAAAAAGTAAACATGTTTTGCATTAATACTCATTTGTAAGCTGATGTCAAAAATAAAGATTCCAATTATCAGTAGCAATTGCTTTGTACGTTCATATCCGTATTGAAATAACCCTGAATTTGTGAAATTGTTCAAGTATTCTTACCATGTACTGAACATTATTTTGCAGCCACCTAATGAAAGCATTGAGTAATGTAGAATGTGAGGGAATATTATTTCTTAAATGAAACTGGAAATTTTCTGTCTCAATTTATGATGAAATAAACTCTGCAGTAAACGTGACCAAACTTTTGGTTTGGGAAGCCATCTTAACATTGAAGCAGAAAACTGCAGGCTGAAGTATTGGATAGAAGAAATTGCTGGACAAACAAATGACATCAAACCATGTGAAATATTTGTTTGATATCACTCGTACAAAATCGTACTGCACATTTTAAATGAACAAGAGCATTTAAAAAGGACTTGACTGAAAGACTGAGGATTACTTTTTTGTTTAGCTTGCTCACAGTGCTTAGGCCACTACCAGAGAGAGATGTCTTATTTAACTTGCTATTGTTACTATCCATTCCTCTCCACATTCACCGCTGATAACCTAATTCCTTCTCATTATCAATGATTTCTCTTCCTTCATTCATCCTGACTCTCAACTCCTATTACCATTGGTTGAAAGAACCATTTACTATTATCATCATCCTACCCACCTTTTTGCTGTTAAAAATTTTTCTAATTCTATGTGCCTTTCCCATAATCTTCCTTGATTTCCCAAATCTAATCTGATCATTTACTTGAGATATCAATATTGTGTCTGTTTTTCCTCACCTCCATCATTTTCCTGACTCTGCTATCCCCATTGTAATCTCCAATCTCCTTCCTTGACCTCTGACTTCATCTCTTGCATCAACTGTATAATCTGCTGAGCCCTACTACTGTGGTCATTGCTGTGATACTCTGACCTGCCCCATGATTTTAATAATTTGCCCTTCCTATTTTTGGAACCCCTTCTCGCCGTGGTCCTCTTTCTGACTCACTTCCTCTATTTGTCATAATTCTAAATGAAAGTAGATCACAGATTCAAGGGTTAGTTGACTGCACATGCCTTGAACCTCATGTCCAGTTGAATATCTTGTGACTCTTCTGCAGCAGTCCAAGACAAGATTGTTGTGTGCCATAAGTTGGTCATCCTTGGTCTGGAATAAAGTGGTTGCATATTTAGATTTAATGAGGACCTTCAACACGATGTTACAAGAGATGACCTCAAATTACACACAGTATGCAGAGTAATATATTGGTGTGAATTAAGGATTAATTAACAGAAAATGAGGAATAATGTAAAATAGTGCATTAAAGGAACAAGCCCTATGGCCCACTATATCTTTGCTAACCACGATTCTAATCTAGCTAATCCCATCAGTTTACATATGGTCTGTATCCCTCTATTCCTAATAGGAATGTCCTTGTGTCCCAGTACGTTCCAGGACATAGGCAGGGAGGGATTCTGATAGGCCAAGCTCCACATAAATCATGCTGAGACCAGAGTCCTAGTGAACTGAACAACTAAGGTTGTAGGTAGTGTTTTAAACTGAACAATTGGTGGGGGAGATGGGTTCAACAGGAGGGAAAATTGAAGAAAAGGTCAAAAGGAAAGAATGTGCAGGAGAAGTTATTGAAGTCTCCCGAATAACAAAAAGAATAGAGTTTAGAACGGGTTAGGAACCTAACTTCAGGCAACATAAGGATGACATTGAGAAGGGAGGCAGTGAATACAGCACTGAGAATGTTATATTTGAATGCATGTAGTATATAGTACATAACAAAATAAATGTGCTCACTGTGCAGATTGAAATTGGGTATGATGTCATAGGCATCATTAGGTACATGATCAAAAGAGGATTAGAGTTGAGAGTAAAACATGCAAAGCTATGCATCCTATGGGAAAGATAGGTAGGCGGACAGAGGGGGAGAAGTGACCCGGTTGGTAACTGACATCAATACTAAGGGGAGTGATACAGGATTAGAAAATGTAGAATCATTGTGGGTAGAATTAAGGAATTGCAAAAGTAAAAGGCCCTCATGGGAGTTATGAACAGGCTTTCGAATTGTAATCAGTAGGCAGGATATAAACTGCACCAAGAGATAGGAAAGGCAAGTGAAAAATGCAGTGTTACATTGATCATGAGATACTTCAATATGCAGGTAGACTGGGAAAATCGAGTTGGTAGTGGACTGGAGGAAAAGGAATTTGTAGAATGGCTAAAAGATGGCTTTTTAGAGCAGCTTGTGTTAGAGTCCACTAGGGTACAGGCAATTCGGCATTTGATGTTGTGTAATGGGATAGACTTGATCAGGAAACTTAAGGTGAAGAAGCTCTTATGAGACAGCGACCGCAAATATGATAGAATTCACCCTGCAGTTTGAGAGAGAGAGAGAGAGAAGCTGAAATATGATACTGCTTTGACCACTAGCACCGGCAGCCAATCAGAAAAGGCTCCTTTTATTCCCACTCTTTGCCTCCTGCCAATCAGCCAGTTTTATACATACTAGAATTTTTTTTCTGTAATACTATGGGATCCTAGCTTGTTCAGTAGCTTCATGTGTGGCACTTTGTCAAAAGCCTTCTGAAAATCCAAGTACACAGTATCAACCGATTTTCCTTTGTCTATCCTGCTTGTTATTTCTTCAAAGAATTCCAACAGTTTTGTCAGGCAAGATTTTCTCTTGAGGAAACCATGCTGACTATGGCCCATCTTGTGCTTCCAAATACCCTGTGACCTTAAACTTAATAATGGACTTCAACATCTTCCCAACCAATGAGGTCAGACAAACTGGTCTATACTTTCCTTCTGCCTCTCTCCCTTCTTGAAGAGTGGAGTAACATTTGTAATTTTGCAATTCATCTAGTGATTCTTGAAGGATCATTACTAATGCCTCTATAATCTCTTCAGCCACCTCTTTCAGATCCCTGGGGTGTACACCATCTTGTCCAGGTCTTATGGCCTTGTCAGTTCTCTGCAGAGGAATGAGGGAAGAACTGGGCAGAGGTTGATTGGAAGGGGACCCTAGCTAACACTGGGGAAGTAGTAATGGGGAATAGAAAAATAGAGAAGGAACAAAAAAAAAACCACAACGTCAGTCTTTACAGTGTAAGAAACCTGTAACATGCCAGAAATTCAAGAGTAAGAGGGCAGAGGTGTGTGTGGTGACCATTACCAAGAAGAAGGTGCTGAGGAAGATGAAAGACCACAAGGTGGATAAATTACCTGGACCAGATGGACTACGGCCCGGATTCTGACAGAGGTAGCTGAAGGGATTGTGGATCTTTCAAGAATATTAGAGTCAGTGAGGTTTGCGGAGGACTGGAAAATTCCAAATGCAACACCCTTGTTTAAGAGGGAAGGGAAGCAAAAGAAAGGATTAGCCTGATCGAAGCAGTTGTTAAGATTTTAGAATCCCTTATTAAGGATGAAATTTCAGAGTACTTGGAAGCATGTAGTCAAAGCCAGCATGGTTTCGTTAAAGTGATGACTGATAAATCTGTTTGAATTCTTTGAGGAGGTAACAAGCAGGTTAGAGAAAAGAGAGTTGGTGGTGTTATTTCCTTGGATTTTCAGAAGGCCTTTGATAGGTTGCCACACACGAGGCTTCTAAAACAAATAAGAGTCCATGGTATCTGAGACAAGCCGCTAACATGGACAGAAAATTAGCTGTTAGTTATAGCTTGGGGTGTCGGAGTTCAGAGTGCAGTCAGGAGCTTGTAACAAGTTTGTGCGTCCTCTCCGAGAGCTACATGGGTTCTTTCCAGGTATTCCAGTTTCTTCCCACTGTCCAAAGTGTACTGGTTAGTAGATTAATTTGTCATAGGAAATTGTCCTGTCATTAGCTTAGTGTTAGTTTGGTGTGTTGGGTTGGAAGGGTCTATTCTATGCAATGTCTATAATAAATAAAATAAAAATAAAGGAGGCAGGGAGTGTGGATAAAGCAAACCTTTTTAGATGGCTCCCAGTGAATAGTGGCGTTCTGCAGGGGAACCACAGATTTTTCACTTTATACATTAATCATCTAGATGAAGGAACTGATGACAGTGTGGCCAAGTTTGCAGATGATACCAAGGTAGGTGGGGGTGGTGAAGTGGTGTTTCAGAGGCAGGGAGTCTGTGGAATGATTTGCACAGTTGGGAGACAAGGCACCATAAGGTCAGCTGGAGTACAGTGTAGGGAAATTGGGTTTATGCATTCCGGCACAAAGGATAAAGGTGTATACTGTTTTCTCAATGGGGGGAGATTTCACAAATTGGTGGTGCAAAGGGACTTAATAGTCCCAGTTAAGGATTCTCTTCAGATTAACTTGCAAGCTGGGTCAGTAGTAAAGAAGACAAATGCAATGTTAGAAATGAGAAAATCTGCAGATGCTGAAAATCAGAGCAACACACACAAAATGCTGGAGGAACACAGCAGGCCAGGCTGCATTTAGGGAAAGGGTACAGTCGATGTTTTGGGCCGAAACCCTTCAGCAGGATTTACGTCCCAGGCAAACAATTGACCTCCAATTACCACAACCATCTTCCTTTGCATTCCAGTTTAAGGTGACACTGGTGAATCTCAGCAACTTCCGGCTGGTGGCTAATGAAACAAGGAAAATAACTAGAACAACAGGAATTCTGCAGCTGCTGGAAATTCAAGCAACACACATAAAAGTTGCTGGTGAACGCAGTAGGCCAGGCAGCATCTCTAGGAAGAGGTACAGTCGACGTTTCAGGCCGAGACCCTTCGTCAGGACTAACTGAAGGAAGAACTAGGAAGAGATTTGAAAATGGGAGGGGGAGGGGGAGATCCAAAATGATAGGAGAAGACAGGAGGGGGAGGGATGGAGCCAAGAGCTGGACAGGTGATTGGCAAAGGGGATACGAGAGGATCATGGGACAGGAGGTCCGGGGAGAAAGACGGGGGGGGGGTCCAGAGGATGGGCAAGGGGTATATTCAGAGGGACAGAGGGAGAAAAAGGAGAGTGAGAGAAAGAATGTGTGTATAAAAATAAATAACGGATGGGGTACGAGTGGGAGGTGGGGCATTAGCGGAAGTTAGAGAAGTCGAAGTTCATGCCATCAGGTTGGAGGCTACCCAGACGGAATATAAGGTGTTGTTCCTCCAACCTGAGTGTGGCTTCATCTTTACAGTAGAGGAGGCCGTGGATAGACATGTCAGAATGGGAATGGGTTGTGGAATTAAAATGTGTGGCCACTGGGAGATCCTGCTTTCTCTGGCGGACAGAGCGTAGGTGTTCAGCAAAGCGGTCTCCCAGTCTGCGTCAGGTCTCGCCAATATATAGAAGGCCACATCGGGAGCACCGGACGCAGTATATCACCCCTGCCGACTCACAGGTGAATTGTCGCCTCACCTGGAAGGACTGTCTGGGGCCCTGAATGGTGGTAAGGGAGGAAGTGTAAGGGCATGTGTAGCACTTGTTCCGCTTACACGGATAAGTGCCAGGAGGGAGATCAGTGGGGAGGGATGGGGGGGACGAATGGACAAGGAAGTTGCGTAGGGAGCGATCCCTGTGGAAAGCAGAGAGAGGTGGGGAGGGAAAGATGTGCTTAGTGGTGGGATCCCGTTGGAGGTGGCGGAAGTTACGGAGAATAATATGTTGGACCCGGAGGCTGGTGGTGTGGTAGGTGAGGACCAGGGGAACCCTATTCCTAGTGGGGTGGCGGGAGGATGGAGTGAGAGCAGATGTGCGTGAAATGGGGGAGATGCGTTTGAGAGCAGAGTTGATAGTAGAGGAAGGGAAGCCCCTTTCTTTAAAAAAGGAGGACATCTCCTTCATCCTGGAATGAAAAGCCTCATCCTGAGAGCAGATGCGGCGGAGACAGAGGAATTGCGAGAAGGGGATGGCATTTTTGCAAGAGACAGGTCCTTCCAGGTGAGGCGACACTTCACCTGTGAGTCGGTTGGGGTGATATACTGCGTCCGGTGCTCCTGATGTGGCCTTCTATATATTGGCGAGACCCGACGCAGACTGGGAGGCCGCTTTGCTGAACACCTACGCTCTGTCCGCCAGAGAAAGCAGGATCTCCCAGTGGCCACACATTTTAATTCCACAACCCATTCCCATTCTGACATGTCTATCCACGGCCTCCTCTACTGTAAAGATGAAGTCACACTCAGGTTGGAGGAACAACACCTTATATTCTGTCTGGGTAGCCTCCAACCTGATGGCATGAACATCGATTTCTCTAACTTCCGCTAATGCCCCACCTCCCACTCGTACCCCATCCGTTATTTATTTTTATACACACATTCTTTCTCTCACTCTCCTTTTTCTCCCTCAGTCCCTCTGACTATACCCCTTGCCCATCCTCTGGTTCCCCCCCCCCGCTGTCTTTCTCCCCGGACCTCCTGTCCCATGATCCTCTCGTATCCCCTTTTGCCAATCACCTGTCCAGCTCTTGGCTCCATCCCTCCCCCTCCTGTCTTCTCCTATCATTTTGGATCTCCCCCTCCCCCTCCAGCTTTCAAATCCCTTACTCACTCTTCCTTCAGTTAGTCCTGATGAAGGGTCTCAGCCTGAAACGTCGACTGCACCTCTTCCTAGAGATGCTGCCTGGCCTGATGCGTTCACCAGAAACTTTTATGTGTGTTGCTTGAATTTCCAGCATCTGCAGAATTCCTGTTGTTTGCGTAAATAATTTTGTGATCTTTTTCTGGCAAATGATCACCGCAAACAATAGCCTGTAACTTCCATTTCAACTTGGAAGCAGAATGGAGGCGAAGCAAGGCAGCAGGCCTGTCACCGAGATGAAGGAAGACCTGAGGTTTGAATGATTTAAATGCTGTGCCAAATTGGAAATGCTGGGTAAAGGCCGAATTGAGGTGGTGGCATCCAGGCCTCAAAGTGTATCGAAGTATCTGAGCCTGATTGTTGGATGATTTAGGCACCGGGTCAGATTGGAAAGGTCAGGGGTGGTTCAGCTCGCTGCTCCACTCAGTGCTGAACCAAGGGTCTGGGGATGGATTCTGTGTGGACTTCAGTTCATAACGCTACTTGCTTGCTATTATTGTTTGCATAATTTCTTTTATTTTTCTCTCTGCACATTGGATGTTTGACAATCTATTTTTTATGGGTTCTTTTGGGTTTCTTTGTTTCGTGGTTGCATGTTAAGAGATGAATCTCAAGGTTGTATAACGTACACATAGTTTGATAATAAATTTACTTTGAAATTTTTGATCATGATTCCAGCCATTGAAGCATCTTCCTTTTGATGGCCAATACACCATTTCCAGTAACTGCAGTCTTTTGTGTCTCCATTAAAACTGTCTTCCCTCCATTGCTCTTCCCACATATCTTCAACATAATTTGGATTGTCTATTTTCTCTGCTTTAAGAAATTAAGAACAAAATTGGGTATTTTAGTCCTTTGAATGTGTTCCATAGATCATCAAGATCAGGCTGACCTTCTATCTCAGAGCTAAGATTCATGAAGTATTTTTTCCTCATCCCATTTCCAAAGAGACTATCCCTTATTCTGAGGCTCTAACTCATGGTTATAAACTCTCAAAGAAAACATCATCCCTTTGTTAATAATGTTGAATCCTGAAAGGATTTCTGACTTTTCAACGAGATCTATTCTTATTCTTCTAAGCTGTTGTTAACATATGTCAGATTTTGTCAATCTCTCCTCTTTGGCAAAATTGCCATCCCTGGAACAGGTCCACCAAATCTTTGCACACGGCTTCGTGTCAGATACAGCTTTTCTTGAGTATGGAGACAAAATCTGTACAAAATACTACCAAATCAGTCTCACCAAGACTCTTCACAATTTCAGTAAGAGTTCTTTACTCCTGCATTCAGATTTTTGAAAAATAAGGTTTAACATTTAATTTTCTGACCATGAGCTACAGATCCAAAGCTTTGGATGTTTCTCGTTCTACAGATGTCAGCTGACTTGCTGAGTTTTTCCAGTGTTTTCTGTTTTTGTTTGATTAGTTCATTTATTATTGCTCCATGTACTGAGATACAGTGAAGGGGTTCAGGTTGCATGCCACCAGACATATTCCATGCATGAGTAAGACAATGAGAATGCGGAACATTGTATTAGAGTACAATTACACTCCAGTTGGGTGCCACAGCAGTGTAGCGGTTAGCGCCATCAGTTACAGCGCGGGGCGGGGCGTTCTGGAGTTCAGAGTTAATTCTTTAAGGAGTCTCTGTATGTCCTATTTATGGAATGTGTGGGTTTTCCCCAGTGCCCCAGTTTTCTCCCATAGTCTAAAGACTACCAAGTAGTAAATTGTCCCGTGATTACATTAGGGTTAATCAGGGTTGCGGGGTTGCTGGTGTGGTACGGCTCGAAGTGCGGGTAGAGCCTACTCTGCGCTGTATCGCTGAAGAAACAAATATGGTTAGAGAGAAAGTGCTGTGCAGATAGACAAATAAAGTGCAAGGGCCACAATGAGTTCACCTTCTAGTGTAAGGACATTTTCAACCTCTCACTGATACCATGGAGAGCATTCTGACAGGCTGCATCACTGTCTGGTATGGGGGTGGGGGGCTACTGCACAGGACCAAAAGAAGCTGCAGAGGGTTGTAAATCTAGTCAGCTCCATCTTGGGCACTAGCCTACAAAGTACCCAGGGCATCTTCAGGGAATGGTGCCTCAGAAAGGCAGCGTCCATTATTAAGGACGTCCAGCACCCAGGGCATGTCCTTTTCTCACTGTTACCATCAGGTAGGAGATACAGAAGCCTTAAGGCACACAGTCAGTGATTCAGGAACAGCTTCTTCCCCTCTGCCATCCAATTCCTGAATGGACATTGAATCTTTGGACACTACCTCACTTAAAAAATTTACAGTATTTCTGTTTTTGCATGTTTTTAAATAATCTATTCAATATACGTAATTGATTTACTTGTTTATTTATTATTATTCTTTATTTTAATTATTATTTTTCTCTGCTAGATTATATATTGCATTGAACTGCTGCTGCTAAGTTAACAAATTTCACATCACATGCCGGTGATAATAAACCTGATTCTGATTCTGATTCTGATTCTAAGATGTCCAGTCAAGAGTGGTAACAGTGGCATAAAAGCTGAGGAGAAGAGAGAATAAACAGAGCAGCAGTGGTCTTTGATTATTTTATTTTTAGTTATTTAGCGGTACAGCACGGGGTTAGCCCTTCCGGCCCTTTAAGCCACACCTCCTCAGTAACCCCGCCACCCTGATTAACCCTACCCTAGTCACAGGATATACTTTTGGCTGCTGTCCTGAGGCAGCAGGAAGAGAAGCTGGAATGGGCTGCGGTCTCAATTTTCTGCAATTCCCCGCTCTCTTGGAGAGGGAGGTTACTGTACCAAGCTGTGATGCATCCAGATTAGGTAGTTTCTATGGTGCATCTGTGAAAATTGTAACAGCCACTGGATACATGCTGAATTTCCTTATCTGCGGCATCTGCAGTTTAACACACCTTTTGTCTTCATAATTGCATGCTGCGCCTATATGTGGTCTTTCAGTGGCTTCTGTACAAGGACACCTGGGTGGGTGTCATTGAGAATCAATTTAATCCATTCTCTCAATATTCAAAAAAATGCTACTCTACTATTTTGTGCATTGAAGTGAATAACATCACAATTTTCCACATTATATTCCCTCTGGCATTTTCTTGTCCACCTTCTCAGCTTGTCAATATTCTTCTGAAGCCTCTTTACATCCTCCTACATATTCATGGTCCTTCCTGGTTTAGTATCATCATCAGTTGTTAATTTGACATTGCTTCCCCTCAGCCAAATCATCGATATACAGTGAAACTCCAGTAATCTGCTAACCAACCAGTTGGAAATCTTGATGATTTGGCATCTGGCTCAACAGATAAGGTTTGCCATTCTCCCTTTTCAATTCAATAGGTTCTGCTTCTTGCACCCTCTTTAAGCTTCTTGCATTCACTGGAAAACGTGTTAAAGAACAGTGTAACATATCAAAAAATGAATTAGAAGTATTTTGGGTATTAATAGGAAAAGCATTCAATAGTCTAGAAAATCTGATGGTCTATCATTACAACATTCTGAACATATTACACAGCTACCACCACAATTAGTCACAGGTTTTCATTCTGTAAATACATTTAATTTTCAGCCTAAAAGCCACTTCTCATTGGGATAAGATATTTTGGTATATTATCTCTAATTTTGTGCACTCTAACCTTGTTGATCAAATACTCACATAGCACCTTATTGAAAATCTGAAAATTCAGATGCACCACGTCTATTGATTTTCCCTTAGAAGTGTTTGCTAACTTCACTGTTGAAAGAACTATCTCTAGCTTATAGATACTGAGCTTCTAGCACCAGAGTCCCTGATCAACAAATTTTGATTTGCTCCAGCTATCTCTCTGTTCCACTTAAAATATTTAAGCCTTAATCAAATCACCCTTAAGCCTTCTAAACTACAAGAACAATCCTAGTTGCGTTAACTTTTTCTCATAATTTAATTCTTTAGATCCAGATAATTAATGAATGCCAATTCACTCTAAGGACAAATATCCTTTCTTTGGTGTGGTGCTCAAAAGCAATCTCAGTATTTATTTATTGAGATACAGCACAGAATAGGCCATTTGAGTCACGCCGCCCAGCAATCTTCTGATTTAATCCTAGCCTAATCACTGGACAAATTACAATGACCAACTAACCTACTAACTGGTATGTCTTTGGACTGTGGGAGGGAGCCAGAGCACCTGAAGGAAACCAAAGTGGTCACAGGGAGAATGTACAAACTCTGCCATACAGGCAGAGGAGGGGATTGAACCATGGTCCCCTGTAGTGTGAACTGTTGTGCTGACCTCTACGCTACCGCGCTGCCCTACTGCAGATATGAGCCAAAAAGGGTGTTTGCATTTGATAACAGTCCCCAATATCTTCTATTTCTCTCATTCCTGATTATAGTAATCAATTAACCTTATTTCAAAACCAGAAAGATGGATATTCCAGTATTTGGCATTTTAACTTTTTAACAAATCATTGATAACCAGTGAAGCTCCAGTAATCTGCTAACCATTTGGAAATCTTGATGATTTGGTACCTGGCTCCACAGATAAAGTTTGCCACTCTCCCTTTTCAATTCAATAGGCTCTGTTTCCTGCACTCCCTTTAAACCTACTGGATTCTCTGGAGAACTTATTATAATACAGTAACATATCAAAAAATGAATTAAAAATATTTTGGGTACTAATAGGAAAATCATTCAAAATCTGTTGGTCCATCATTCCAACATTCCGAGAGTATTACACCACTACCACCACCACTTCATTTTGACTTACTGTGGCCCCCTACACTATTCCATTGAATTACCATACAAATCAAGGAATACAATCACATTTTGTTACCTGGTATACTCTGTTTCACTCTTCCATATCCTCCATTACCTGCTTCACACTCCATAGCACCTTTCCAAGAAACTGGAGGAATTGCCACATCGGCTCTTTTACCTTTTTCTTTCCCACCATTGAGGGCCCAAATTAGCCTTTCCAATGAAGCAGCAATTACTTCAAATCTATATTGTTTCCTCTGCACTGGAGAAACAAATACATACTGGATTCCTGCTTTGCAGAACTTCTCATTTCTGTTGCAAAAGTGAGTCTGAGCCTCCTTTTATATGTCACATTAATGCCACATTTGACTCCCACTCTGATCTCTCTCTCTCTTCAACCTCCTACACTGTTCTAGTGAAGATCAAAGTAAATGCAAGAAACATTACCTTGGCTTTTGGCACAGCAAACTGTAGCCTTGCAGGCACAAAGTAGAACACTTTGAAATTACTAGCAATTCCAGCATTTGCCTTTAATATTCCCAGCATTCATTGTTTCTTTCAGGCAACTTCAAAAGATAATTATCTACTATTTACATATCTCCTTAGAAGATACCAGATGCCGGGTTTAACCCAAAATATTGACAATTTCTTCCCCTCCCCACGGATGCTGCTCAACCCGCTGATTTTCTCAAGCAGGTTGTTTGTTGTTCAAGGCTCCAGCACCTGCTGTCTCTTGTGTCTCCTTAGAAGTTAATTAAGCTAATCACATAATGCTTGTGAGTGTTACCTGGTATTTCTTCTTGTCTTGATCAGGCATAAGAAACAAACTTTAGCTCAGAGGATCAGTATTTCTCATTGTCAAATATTTCGTTTTAAAATGGAACCTGTAATAAGTGAAGTTCTCCCAACACAGTTTTTCAAGAGATAGCAAAAGTATCATGAGTCTTTAGGAAACAAAGTCTTGAGATGAGAGTTTCCACTTGAGAATGTTATTCAATGATAGTAAAAATATTGACTTAGAAGGAGTTCAGAACAAAAATTGTTTGGAACTGTAACTCATGCCACCATCCACCACCTCATTAAAAAGTCTATAGATCACCACTCAATTTCAAACGGTATCTCATTGAATCACACTTTCACTCCAAAAGGCATTAAGAAATTATGGGCAGCCTCTCCTTTGTCTGCTGTCAAAACAGCCAGGTTATCACATAAAACTTGTGGAAAAAACTAGCACAAATCTAAATGCCAGAGCACAGCCAAGGTAACTCCAAATGGATAAATGGAGAATTATCCATAGGAAACACAGCTTAAAGGTGGTATATTATTCCAAGGGTTACATTGCCTCGTTAATTAATGCAGGCACACTCAGACCTTGAGGTACATTGTTTGAGAGCCTTTACTTCAATATAGGTCAGTCTGTTATAATTATTGCCGTGCAAGTATCTGGAATCTTCAATACCGTTGAGTGGAACAAATTTGCTGAGATGCTCAGAAGATCAAAGATGCGTGTAAATAAATAACCAGTTGGATTGTTATTAACTTAATGGTTACTTATATCTGTATACAAAGCCCTGTTTCCTTAAATATTAGCATATCAGAATGTTACAATCCAAACATTAATCCAATAAAGCTGTTGTATAGTTTTGCTCAACCTTATCTCTCTACCCTGCTTCCTTATAATACCTTTCAGACTTTTCCAACTAATAAATTACATTTAGAAATAATTTATGGATTCTGCTTTAGCATGATTCCCAACAGAGAATGTCACTCTATAATGACATCTGCATTAATAACTTCTTTCCTAACCCACTCTAATTCCTTTTGTGATAACGTGCTGAATATGGTCTTGTTATTTATTGGAAGCAATGAACTTGAATTTCCCTTATGATAGTTCTTCATTATTGTGGAAAATCCTCTAGTGAAATATGTCCGAACACGTCAAACATAACAGTAGTCTAAAATGTCGTAAGAGTTACTTCATAAAGTAGGAAGCTTTGGCTTAGTGGTGGTATTACTGTTTTCGGGTCCAACATGATTTGAGCCCTCTTAAAACTCAGGGCGAATAAAGATTGAAACTCCAACTCTAAATTCCAAGATGGTATTCACATCTTGTGCTTGTGGATGGTTCCATCAAGATTTGCAATGTAGTACCCCAGTAAAGCCTTCCTGATATAAAGGGCTAACCACCCCATGGAACAAACACAAATGTCCTGGACTGTCAGAGCATTGATCCTTCCAGTGGTGTGATCGTTTAAATCTATGCACTTTCTTCCTCTCTTACAGAGTGTTCCATTAGCAGGAAACTTTGGCTCGTTTGAAAAACATATATTGCCTTATTTTGTAAATGATAGTGTACACTGTGCAATTTCTCAGAAAATCAATTATACTGATGTTACAGTTATGACTAATTAGTAAAACTGCAAGCATCAATCGTTCTGGGAGGTACAACAAAAACACATGTTTGAAATCTACATCCAACAAATTAACAATTGCTCTGGAAAAATTTAGCTTTTCTCAGGAGATACTGAAATTTGAATCCAAATGTTTTGAATACATATTTCATGATCAATAAACAAAGCTTGTAATACATCTTTTTACTAACTCTAGATAGAGTTTGATTGACAAGGGTAGATATTGATATGAAAATGCAACTGAATCCAGGTGCTACCTGGAAGTAATCACTTTATTACAATGGGCACCACATCTAATTCTGAAATTGTTTTAGCAAAATGACTTAGCAGACATGGATGTTGAACAGAACTGAAGCTCCCAAAAGGATTTACCAAAAGGATCCTCCAGATGTCACTGTTAGCTCAAATTTCTGCAATTGGCAGTGGATTGAAACTTTGTGAAAAGGAGTTTTAGGCAGGAGTGGCGTAAGTCTACTCCAGAGTTCAAAATGTCTATTGTGTTCCTTAGCTCATGATTCAGTTCATGTCCAAGATAAACATTATTTCCTTCCTCATCTTGTTCCATGGTAGAATGTTGTAGGAAATAATAACTGTGAATCAGCAACTTCTAATAATTTAGATAAAGAATATGAGTTAATTGTTTTTCTTGCTTGCCTCTGCTGTGCATGGGTAAGCATCTCAGTTTGCCGTGATCTTTGTAACCTCTCTGATTCCTAAATTTCTGCTTATACTAGTTCGGGAATATTTGCAGTTTCATTCAATCTGGTAAGTTACGTTCCCAGAAAGTTCTGTATTCAACAGAATTAATTCATATTGTTTAATAATTTAACTATGCAGCTATCCTTGTAATAACCTTTAGGGGTATTCATCATATTTTAGTTACTTCTATCAACCTTTCACCCATAGTTGTGTTTTGAGGTGCCTTAATTCATAGAACTCCCCCAACTGAGAGAGAATAAAAATATCTTTCCAAAGTTTTAATTAAGAAAGATCCTTTCTTTTTATTGAAGTTTTCCCCTTATTTTCATCAAAAATGACAAAGATTTCTAAAAAACTTACTCAGAAGAAACAGACTCACATATAAAAAGATTGAAAGACAACATTGATTAATGGTGCAAGTTAATGAAGGAACTAAGTTAAGGGAGATGAGTGAGTTTTCATAGATGTTTTAATCTTTGGAAAATACTATTCCAAAGTATTTGAAATCTGCACTCAACAAATTAAAAATTGCTCTGGAGAATTTTAAGTTTTCTCAAGAGGTACTGATATTTCACTTGCAAATGTTTTGAATACGTATTTCATGATCAATAGAAACTGATTGTTAATACAACTCTCTTACCACATCCAGATAGAGTTTAATTCATGATGATAGGCGTTGACATGATAACGGAACTGACTGAAGGTGTGATCTGGAAGTAATCACTTTAATATGACAGGCATTTCATGCCATTCTGAAATTGTTTAGTGAAATGACTCAGCATGTGTGGATATTGAATATAACCAAAGCACATAAAAGTCTTCTGTCTGAACTTTTTTAAAATTTAGTTTCTCTCTCCAGAAGTACTGCCTGGCCTAACTTTTCTGCACTTTTGAAATTTGTAATAAGTTGTATTTCTGGCACATATAATTGTTTGCCCTTTTACTGCACTTTTGCCACAACTTTGCTCATTTTTTAATGACACTCTCTGAATAGGGTGATTTTTGAAAAGTGAATTGCATATTTAGAAACTTAGAAGGTAAAGAGAGTCTCACAAGGTTTCTGAGCTTTTTTTTGGAAAAAGTTGTGAGTTAGTAAGTTGTTGTTCAATTTAAACCACTTAAATTCAAGAACCAATGACCTTTTTAGCAAATGCAGCTGCAGGTGCCCAGCAGTTTATTTTCTGATTCAAGATTATAATGTCATTTCCAGTACACAAGTGTAAAAGAGAAGAAAATCATTGTTTCTCCAGACCTGATGCAGCATAGAAAACACACACCAAGATAAAGAACAAAATAATTAAAAAAGACAAATATAAATACATAAGATAGATTGATTGTATGTACACCAAGCAAAGGAGCATCTGTACATAAGGCATCTGACAGGAAAGACAAGTAGTGGTGGTGGGGAGTGTAGAGGGGTGGATTAGTGGGTGGAGGTGTTGATCAGGCTTACCTTTGGGGAAAGTAACTGTTTTTGGGTCTGGTGGTCCTGGTATGAATGCTATGTAGCCTCCTCTCTGAAGTGGGACAAACAGTCAATGAGCTGGGTAGGTGGGATCCTTCATAATGCTGCTGAGCTTTTTCTGGTATCTTTCTGTATGTACTGTATGACCTCGATGGCAGGTAGGCTGGCCTCGATGGTGTTTTGGGCAGTTTTGACTACTTTGCTAAAGCCTTCCAGTCTGCACAGTGTAGTTTCTGCACAGTGCAGTGACGAGCCTGTTAGGATGCTCTCCACAGTGCATCAGTAGAAGGTTGTACGTAGTCCAGAAAATAGAGGCGTTTGTGAGCTTTCTTGATGGTGTCAGATGTGTTCTGGGAGTTGTGGGAGTTGTGCGAGATGTGCACTCCCAGGAGTTTGAAACTGCTCTCAGATTCCACTGCCGTGCCGCTAACGTAAAGAGAGGTGTGAATGGTCCAAGTTCTCCCGAAGCCGATAACCATTTCCTTTGTCTTGTTGACATTGACAAAGAGGTTATTTACCTGGCACCAAGCCTCATTCTCTTCCACATCCTCTCTGTAGACCATCTTAGCTTTGTTGGTGATCAGCTCCATCACTGTGGTGTCAACGGTGAACTTAACAATGTGATTATTTGGGTGTTTGGTTGTGCAGATGTGTGTGAGCAGAGGCTATAGCAGTGGGCTCAGCGTAGAGCCCTGGAGGGCGGCGGGGGGGGAACACCTGCGTTGAGGATTATGGGGAGGGAGCAGTGGTTGTGCATCCTGATGTTAATTTCCTTGAGGAAAACATATGGGTCAACCTCAGTAATATTATGGCATCTTATTTTCTGGCAGCGTGGGATGTCCTAATGTGTGTCTGATGGAAGAACAATCTATTTTATGATTAATATTTTTGAAAAATAGTGAAAAAAGATGAATAGGTATTTAAAATGACTGTTAGTTGAGAACATTGAGCACTGCTTTTTACTTAACTGCATGCAATTGTAAAATTATTATACATCCTTTTAAAAGAGCTGTGTTTAATTTTGGGCATCCTAGAGGATTATATTCATCTTGTATAGGATTTGTGCCAATGTCTTCTCCAATGGAAAATTAATAAACTGACCCAAGAAAGTTAGAAATATACAGCACAATACAGGCCCATCGGCCCACAAAGCTGTGCCGAACATGTACTTACTTTAGAAATTACCTAGGGTTACCCATAACCCTCTATTTTTCTAAGCTCCATGTAACTATCCAGGAGTCTCTTAAAAGATCCTATCCTATCCGCCTCCACCACCATCACTGGCAGCCCATTCCACTCACTCACCACTCTCTGCGTAAAAAACTTACCCCTGACATCTCCTCTGCACCTATTTCCAAGCACCTTAAAACTGTGTCCTCTTGTGATAGCCATTTCAGCTTTGGGAAAAAGCCTCTGACTATCCACACATTCAATGCCTCTCATCATCTTATACACCTCTATCAGGTCACCTCTCATCCTCTGTCGCTCCAAGGAGAAAAGGCCCAGTTCACTCAACCTATTCTCATAAGGCATGCTCCCCAATCCATTTAGCATCCTTGTAAATCTCCTCTGCACCCTTTCTATAATTTCCACATCCTTCCTGTAGTGAGGTGACCAGAACTGAGCAGAGTACTCCAAGTGGGGTCTGACCAGAGTGCTATATAGCTGCAACATTACCTCTCGGCTCTTAAACTCAATCCCACAATTGATGAAGGCTAATGCACTGTATGCTTTCTTAACCACAGAGTCAACCTGTGTAGCAACTTTGAGTGTCCTATGGACTTGCACCCCAAGATCCCTCTGATCATCCACACTGCCAAGTGTCTTACAATTAATACTATATTCTGCCATCTTATTTGACCTACCAAAATGAACCACCTCACACTTATCTGGGTTGAGCTCCATCTGCCACTTCTCAGCCCAGTTTTGTATCCTATCAATGTCCCACTGTAATCTCTAACAGCCCTCCACACTATCCACAACACCCTCAACCTTTGTGTCATCAGCAAATTTACTAACCCATCCCTCCACTTCCTCATTGTCAGTCCTTCTCCATTGTGTAATTCACTTCTTGAGATTGCTTAGTCTCTGTATTTATAGAGAAATTATCAGTGTGTCCTTAAAGGGAAAGGTTAAAAATAGTAATTTATTTAAGGTAATCATAGACAAGGTCTAATCACAATGGTCCTACTGAGTTGTTTCCTCCTAATGGCTAAGACAACAAATTGATATGAACTTCACTATCTGATATCTCCTAAAGAATTGCTAAGATCAACAACAATCAGTACAGGGGAAATGATTCAAAGGTCTTCATAAAGCCTCCTTGAGAAAAGGTAGCACCCTCCCCAACTTCTGGGAAATTCTGACTGATGACCCTTCCCCTGCCATTCGACATCTTAATATCATATACCTGCACTCTCCTTGTACCATGTTGTTACCTTTGTCCAGAAATATCTGGATTTTCTTCTTGACTATGTTCAGAAACTTTGCCCTCCACTGTCAATTGAAGGAGGGGCAAAGTTTCTGAACATATATGGTATTGAGAAATCGAATGACAGAGGAAGCTTAAAGGCCTCAACCTTCTGTGCTTATTTTTAATGTTTCTGTGAGACCAACGAGTGGTCTACAGAGGCGGTAGTATAGGAGGAGATGCACTCTTTGTAGTATACTCACTAGGTTTCTGTATGCACAGGTCTAAGGACTGTAGTAGAGAAATTCATAGTTTTGCTGCAGGTTAATGACGATATTTCTCCTCATCTCAGTTCTTACTGGGTGACGCCATGCTTTAACTGATATATTATGGCTCGCACTAGCTCTCATGAATTTGAATTATGGATCACACAGACTCATTAAGTTAAATAATCTGGCTTCACAAACCTACTGAGACAAGGAAGCTGTAGTGCACATCACCACCTTCCTTTGAATATCTGGCAGTTCAGATCGTTCGAGTTGTCAATGCTGACTAAAAAGAGGTACGATTTATAGTTTATATAGTATTGCAGTTCTATACTGCTGCCATAGTAACAATAGCTGGAAGTTCTCAGCAGGCCAGGCAGTATCTACAGAGAGCAACAGAATTAACCTTATCTTTACTGATGTTGTTCTGTTGATGAAGTACAAGCAAGGACCAGAAATCTGTCCAAAAGCAAGTACAAAATTTGCATCTGAGGAAACTAGAACCTCAATGGCAGATCTTTCAGACTAAAATCAACTCAAAGTGAATCACTCTAAGTGGGAACCCATCACTAGAAGTTCTAATAAAATAAAAAAAAACTTCAGATACAAAATATACTGCATGGGAACAGACACTTTGCCCATCTGGTCTATGCCAACTAAGATGTTCCATTCAGCTACTCCCATTTGCTAGCATTTGCTTCATAACAGTTGAAATCTTTCCAATTTATGCAACTAATTTCTTTAAAAATCGTTATTGTACCTACCTCAACCACTTCTCCTGACAGTTCATTGCTCATGCACACCACTCTTTCCCATCTCATTTTATTGATTAGTCCTCTAGTTATTGATTCCCCACCCTGGGATAAAAGACTGAGTGTGTTCACCTTTTCTCTGTCCCTATAGGATCATCTCTCAGTCAGCTATGATACAAGGAATAAAGTCCTAGCCTGTCCAACCCCTCCCTATAATTCAATACTTCAATCCTGGCAACACCCTTATAAATCTTGTCTGCACTCTTTCCAGTTTAATAACATCTTTCCTATAGCAGGGTGACAAAACTTAACACAAGTGTGGCTTCAACAACATCCTGTACAACCACACCACGACCACTCAACTTTTATACTCCGTGCCCCGAGAGCATGCCAAAAGCCTTCTTCATCACCCTACCTAACTCTGACACCACTTCCATTACGTGTACTTGTCCTCCAAGGGCCCTGCCGTGCACTGTGAAAGTTATACCTGGGTTTGATTTTCCAAAAGTACAATAAATATGAACAGAAAATACTGGAAACACTACACTGGTCAGGTAGGATCTGGGAAAACTAAAGGAGTATTAAACAGAATCTCAAAGGATTTTGGACCTGAATAGCAAATCTCTTTCCATTCACCAAATACTACCTGACCTGCTGATATTTTTTCTCAGCAGTTTTCTGTTTTTATATTAGAGGTTGTGTGTTTACATTAGAATCTAATTCCACTGGGCTGAACAAAGTTAATTATGAAGGAAAGTTAAAGAATTACCAGACATAAATGAGCACAGTAAAAAAGAAGAACTTAAGTTTAATATGTGCATTTTTCATTGCATTTACTGGAAGTACAGTTGTTTTATATTCATGCCTGGTGAGGTCTACTTTAGTAGAATGAGTACCTTCTTAAACAGTGAGAGCTTGTAAGATTTCGATGTTCAGAGGGATCTGGGTATGCCTGTACATAAATTACTGAAGGTTATGATAGGACTATAGCAAGAAATTAGACAGGAAAACGATGTTGAAAAGAGGATCAAGTACAAATGTAGAGACACATTTTATGCTTTTGCGATTAAAAGAATGAGAGGCAGTTTCATTGAAACTTGCAACAGATTTTAGAGCTTCACAAGTAGACCCTGATTTGATGTTTCCTCTGGTTGGGGATCTAGAAGTGGAGATTACAGCCTCAAAATTAGAGTCAGCCATTGAGGACAGAAATGAGAAGAACAGAGTGAATCTTTGGAATTCTTCACCCCAGTGGCATGTGGAGACTCAGTTGCTCAGTATTTGTAAATCAGGAACATTTATATAGTAAAGTAATTGAAGGATACAGGGTCAATGCAGGAATGAGGCCCTGACGTAAAATGTTGATCATGGTTTGGCAGAGCAACCACAAAGGGCTGAATTCCTTTTGCTCAATTCCTTATGCTTCCATAAGCTCAATTTCATAAGCTTCAATTCCTTATGCTTCCGTAAGTTCAATTTCATAAGCTTCAATTCCTTATGCTCTCTTCTTCTTAAATCAGGACATTTAGAGTGATATTGCATATGGAGAATGAATATAGATCTCTCCTCTCATTTAGAAAGTGTTGAAGGATTTAAGTGAGATGAATGTTTTAATATTTCAGTGATTAAAAACAGCTGAAATAACGAAAACAGACTTGACTTATTAAAGTCTAAGTAAATAATTGCACATTGAAAATTAGCCAATAAATAAAAAACATATATAAATATGTATCAATCACACACACTTATTGTCAATTAGTGAATTTATGTTCTGGTAATTGTCCTTTTAAAAAAATGGAGATTTATTGTGGAAAATTATGAAGTTGAATTGTTTAGTTGCCAAAATATGAAGAATAACAATGCTGATTAATTAATGTACTTCAAGGAAAAATTGGAAACTTTGACTAAAAGTAAGCCAGCAACATATCCTCAGTGCCAGAAATAACAAGAAATAAAGTAAGAACAAAACATAAAGGTTCTCAGTACAGATGGAACTCATTCTGAAATGTGTCTGTGTTGGCTCTGTGATAAAAGAAAAGGAGCATGTAATGGCCAAACCAAAACCAAAACAACTGCCGCTGCTGGCAACCCTGCTTGCATGACGTGCCCTCACTCCAAAAGTGATCGCTCCAGAAGTCGAGGATTGTATTCGATCCCTTATTAGTAATTAGCAAACATATAATCTTGAAGCGATGAAACTTAAGCATACCCAAGTGTAAGCCAAGTTTAACTGAGCCTGATTCAGCAGTCAGCAAAATATATGACATCCACTACAAATTGCAATGAACAAAGCAAGGATACATGACTTATTCCCTTCACTTTTTCCACACCCCCACTCACATGACTAGTTACCGTAATAGACATAATAAACTCGCAACATAGAATACAATGCAGATAGAGAACAGATGCACGGCACCTACAGAGCAATTCAAGATATTTAACTCCGATGACAACGCTAATGACAGCTGGTTGTTGAGACCAGATTTGATAACCCCTGGAAGCAAGTTTTGGGGTGCTGTCACCAATTAACCCCATGTCCATTGACTGTATTAAAGCCAGCCTGCCTAATTCATGATGCCTGCTCGTATAGATGATTTTATCATCCAGTCGGTGTTTACTGTGGAGTTCATTGCCTGAGTTCTACGGGGAAGCCAGCACTGTAAATGGCAATACTTCTATTAAAGCTGGTGTTCGCAAGTTAAAGACAGCTTGCCCTTTTTAAAGTATAGTGGATGGTTCTGTTGCACCTGCTGACAGTCTTGCAGATCTGATTTTGATTTGGGAAAAAGTGGAGATTTTGACAGTGTGAGAGGACATGAATCATCAAAATTATGAGAAGACATTGGAATTATTGATTTAGTGGAGGAGGGATTGAGAAAGAAATGGTCTATATCCATGGGGGATGAGGAGCCCCTCCAGAGGCATGCTGGAAGGACATTGGAGCAGATTGTCAAAATGGTTGGGTTAAGGAGTCAAAATCTGAGATTCTGCATGAAATCCTGTCAGGTTCTGTGATTACACATTGATAACCAATATCATTGAATACACCTTCAAATAATGTATTCAACCTGCTGTTCTAGTTGCCTAAAGTCCCTATCAGTCTTACCCCATCACATTTATCAATCAGGTCTCATTTCTGTTTCACTACAAACTTACCTATATAGCACATCGATCATATCAATACAGCACAGAAATAGACCCTTTGGATCATTTAGTCCATGCCCAACGCTTTTGCCTAGTCCCAGTTCACCACTCTCTGGCTGAAGAAATTCCTCCTCACCTCCTTTCTAAAAGGATGCCCCTCTATTCTAAGGCTGTGTCCTCTGGTCTTAGACATTCCCACCATAGGAACCATCCTCTCCACATCCACTCTGTTGAAGTTTTTGCCATTTGATAGATTTCAATTAAGTCCCCCCTCATTCTTTTGAATTCCAATGAATACAGCCCCAGAGCCAGCAAGTTCTTGTCTTTATATAACTTGACATTCAATCCTGGAATCATTTCATAAAACTCCTTTGAACCCTCTCCAGTTTGAGCACATTTTTTTCTAAGGTGAGGGGCCCAAAACTGTTCACAATACTCCAAGTGAGGCCTCACCAGGGCTTTATAAAGTCTCAACATCATACCTTTGCTTTTATCTTCTAGTCCACTTCAAATGAATGCTAACATTGCATTTGCCTTCCTCACCACAGACTCAACCTGCGCATTAACCTTTAGGGAATCCTGCACAAGCACTCCCAAATCGCTTTGTGCCTTAGATTTTTGTGTTTTCTCCTATTCAGAAAATAGTCAACTCTTTCATTTCTTCTATTAAAGTGTATGACCATACACTTACTGACCATTCCATCTGCCATTTCTTTGCCCATTCTCCCAATCTGTCTAAGTCCTTCTGTAGCCTCTCTACTTCCTCAAATCTACCTGTCCCTCCACCTATCTTGGTATTATCTGCAAACTTTTCAACAAAGCCATCAAATCATTATCCAAATCATTAGCATATAATGTAAAAAGAATCAGTCCCAACGCGGAACCCCACTAGTCACTGGCAGCCATCCAGAAAAGGCTCCCTTTATTCTCACTCTTTGCCTCCTGCCAATCAGCCACGGTTTTATCCATACTAGAGTCTTTCCTGCAATACCATGGGCTCATACTTGTTCAGCAGCTTCATGTGTGGCACCTTGTCAAAGGCCTTCTGAAAATCTAAGTACACAACATCAATTGATTCTCCTTTGCCCATTCTGCTTGTTACTTCTTCAAAGAATTCCAACAGATTTGTCAGGCAAGGTTTTCTCCTGAGTCCATTTTATCATCTACTTCCAAGTACCCCAAAATCACATCCTTAGCAATTGACTCCAACATCTTCCCAAAAACTGAGGTCAGACTAACTGGCCTATAATTTCCCTTCTTCTGCCTCTCTTCCTTCTTGAAGACTGGAGTGACATTAGCAATTTTCCAGCCTTCCTGAACTATTCCAGAATCTATTGATTCTTGAAAGATCATTACTAATACCTCTACACAATCTCTTCAGCTACCTCTTTCAGAACCGTGGTTGTACACCAACTGGTCCCCGTGACATATCTACCTTCAGACCTTTCAGTTTCCCAAGAACCTTCTCCCTAGTAATGGTAACTTCCCACACTTTATGATCCCTGATGTCTGGACTTCCACCACACTGCAGTGTCTTCTACAACGAAGACATGCAAAATACTTATTCAGTTCACTTGCTCTTTCCTTGTCCCCCATTTCTACCTCTCCAGGCATCGTTTTCCAAATTCCCCCTCTTGGAATCCAGCACCAACATTATTTTCCCAATCTACCTGCATGTTGAAATACCCCTTGATAATTGTAACTTTGCCTTTTTGGCATGAATTTTCTGTATCCTGTCATAACGTAGACCATTATAATTGTCGTGGATAGGGTCTTTTTACCCTTGCAGTTCCAAGGTTGTCAAGCCAAGGAGTGGGGGTGGGGCAAGCTCCCACTACCTAAAAGTGCTCCTCACGGCATGCACCTCAAATAGCCTCTGACAATCAAGTCCAACTCCTGGCCTTCTCGTGTGGCTCAGCCTTTAAGCCCGGCGGAACTGTTTCTACTGACAGGAAAAGAGGCAAAGGCGGATCCTGGCGCCTTAAAACCAGTGCTTCGGGTAGATGGAGCTTGTTAGCCTGGGAAGGCAGTCCATCTAAGAGAGGGAAGATTTTGATTTCACACCTCCGCTGCCTTGTGGCCATACCCACTCATGGGAAAGGCTTCAGGAGTAAACCCTGAGGACAAATCCGGAGCTGGATTTCCTAAAGCAGTCCGACGTTGCCTTCAACCTCGTTCTGGCAACTCCTGCGACGTCACTGGTGCCAAGCTGTATCGGCCCTTGCCCTTCCCTTGGACACCATCGGTGTCGTGGAGAGGGGAGACTTGCTTTATGGGCAACTGCCGGTCTTCCATACAACCTTGCCCAGGCCTGTGCCTTGGAGAGACTGAAGCAAGACTTTCCAGGCGCAGATCCATGGTCTCGTGAGACTAATGGATGCCATCTATCCACAATGATTCAACACCTTCTGACCCTATGTCACCTCTTTCTAATGATTTCATTTCATTTTTTAACAACAGAGCAACGTCACCCCCCTCTGCCTTCCTGCCTGTCCATTTAATACGACGTATACTCTTGGTCATTAAGCTCCCACCCATAATCTTCTTTCAGCTGTGATTCAGTAATGCCTACAATATCATACATGCCAATCTGTAATTGTGCCACAAATTAATCTACCTTGTTCCGCATACTGCGCGCATTCATATATAACACCTTCAGTCCTGTATTCACCCTTTTCAATTTTGTCTGCCTTTTACCTTGCAACTCATCCTGTTGACTGCAATTTTGCCCTATCACCAGCCTCTCCTTGCTCAGTGTCTCACTACCCATTGCCTCTGTTTGTAAACCAACTACCTCATCTTCAGCACTGTCACTCCAGTTCCCATCCCCCTGCCAAATTAGTTTAAACCCACCTGAACAACTCTAGCCAACCTACACAGAAGGATATTGGACCCCCTTGAGTTCAGGTGTAATCTCCCTTTTGTACAGGTCATACCTTCCCCAAAAGAGATCCCACTGTTCCATAAATCTGAACCCTGGCCCTCTGCACTAGTCCCTCAGTCACGCATTCACCTGCCAAATCATCCTATTACCCTCACTGGCACATGGCTCAGGCAGTAATCCTGGAGGTCCTGTTTCTCAGCTTTCTACCTCGCTTCCTAAAATCTCTCTTCAGGACCTCCTCACCTTGTCTACTTATGTCATTGGTGTCAATACGTACCAAGACTTCTGGCAGCTCTCCCTCCCCCTTGAGAATGCCATGGGCATGATCTGAGACGTCCCTGATCCTGGCACCAAGGAGGCAACATACCATTCAGGTGTCTCTATCGTGCCTACAGAACCTCATCTCTGTTTCTCTGACTAAATAATCTCCTATCAACCCTGCAGTCCTCTTCACCTCTCTGTTCTTCTGAGTCACAGCACCAGACTCAGTGCCAGAGACCCGGTCACTGAGGCTCCCGGGTACATCATCCCCCTTCACTAGTATCTAAAATTGTATATCTATTACTGAGGGGAACTGCCACAGGTATACACTGCACTGGCTGTGCATTTCCCCTCCTTCTCCCGACAGTCACCCAGTTACCTGTCTCCTGCAACCTAGGGATGACTTCCTCCCTGTAGCTCCTGTCTATCACTCCCTCATTCTCCTGTATGAGTCAAAGATCATTGAGCTTTAGCTCCTGTTCCTTAATATGTCCACCACATCCACCGCTTCCATTAGTAGCTCGTTCCATACTCTCACTACCCTCTGTGTGAAAAAGTTTCCCTTCAGGTTCCCTTTAAATATTTCACCTTTCATCCTTAACCTATGACCTCTGGTTCTAGTCTCACCCAATCTCTGTGGAAAAAACTTGCTTTTATTTACCCTATCTATACCCCTCATCATTTTGTACACTCTATCAAATCTTCCCCCATTCTCCTACACTTCAGGGAATAAATTCATAACTTTTCAACCTTTCCCTATTACTCAGGTCCTCAAGTCCCAGGAACATCCTTGTAAATTTTCTCTGTACTCTTTCAACATTTTTCCTGTAGGTATGTGGCCAGAATTGCACGCAATACTTCATATTTGGCCTCACCAATGTCTTATACAACTTTGACGTAACATCCTAACTTCTGTACTCAGTACTCTGATTTACGAAAGTCAATGTGCCCAAACCTGTTTTTGGGATCCTGTCTACCTGTGGCACCACTTTCAAGAAATTATGATCTACATCTTCTACTGCACTCCTCAATGTCCTACCATTCACTGTCTAAGTCCTACCATGATTTGTCCTCTCAAAATGCAACACCTCACACTTGTTTGAATTAAATTCCGTCTGCCATCTTTCAGCCATTTTTTCTGCTGGTCCATATCCCGCAGCAAGCTTTGATAATCTTCCTCACTGTTCACTGTTCCACCAATCTTGGTGTCATCCACAAATTTGCTGATCCAGTATTATTAACCAAATCATTAATATATATAACAAACAACAACAGACCCAGCACCAGTCCCTGTAGTACACCACCACACACAGGCCTCCAGAGGCAAACATCTACTAACATTCTCTGGCTTCTCCTGCTAAGCTAATCTTGAATTCAATTTACTTCTACATCCTGAATGCCAAATGACTAGATCAGCCTCAAATGTGAAACTATGTCAAAGGCCATGCTGGGTCAATGTTGACAATGTCAATTGCCTGCCCTTTATCAACCTTCCTGGTAACCTCCTTGAAAAACTCTGACTGGTCAGACTCGACCTACCACACAGAAAGCCATGTTGACTATCCCTAATCAGGCCCCGTCTATCCAAATACTTATTAAATCAAGTTTAATTATCATTCAAACCATACATAGATACAACTGACACACACAAAATACTGGAGAAACTCAGCAGGACAGGCAGCATCTATAGAAAAGAGTAAACTGTTGATGTTTTGGGCCGAGACCTTTCAGCAGGACTGGAGGAAAAAAGATGAGGAGTAGAGTTAAAAGGTAGGGGAGAGGAGGGAGAAACACAAGGCAATAGGTGAAACCGGGAGAGGGAGGAGTGAAGTAAAGAGCCGGGAAGTTGATTGGCAAAAGAGATCCAGAATTGGAGAAGGGGGGCTCTAATAGGAGGGGATAGAAGACCATGGAAGAAAGAAAAGGGGGGAGTAGCACCCACGGGGGGTGATGGACAGGCAAGGAGATAAGGTGAGAGAGGGAAAAGAGGAAGAGGAATGGTGAAGGGGGGGCATTACTGGAAGTTCGAGAAATCGATGTTCATGCCATCAGGTTGGAGGCTACCCAGATGGAATATAAGGTGTTATTCCTCCAACCTGAGTGTGGCCTCATCGTGACCGGAGAGGAGGCCGTGGATCTGTCTCTATCTCTGGAGACAGCTTGATGCCTATTATAAACCCACAGACTCTCACAGATACCTGGACTATATCTCTTCTCATCCTGTTACTTGTAAAAACGGCATCCCCTTCTCTCAATTCCTCTGTCTCTGCCGCATCTGCTCTCAGGATGAGGCTTTTTATTCCAGAACGAAGGAACTGCCTTCCTTCTTCAAAGAAAGGGGTGTCTCTTCCACCACCATCAATGCTGCCCTGAACTGCATCTCTTCCATTTCACGCACATTTGCTCTCATCCCATCCTCCCAGCAGCCTACCAGAGATAGGGTTCCTCTTGTCCTCACCTACCACCCCACCAGCCTCCGCGTCCAGCTCATAATTCTCTGCAACTTCCGCCATCTCCAACAGGAGCCCACCACCAAGCACATTTTCTCCTCACCCCCACTTTCTGCTTTCCACAGGGATCACTCCCTACACGACTCCCTTGTCTATTCATCCCTCCTCCCCACTGATCTCCCTCCTGGCACTTATCCTTGCAAGTGGAACAAGTGCTACACCTGCCCCTACACCTCCTCCCTCACTACCATCGAGGGCCCTAAACAGCTCTTCAAGTTGAGGCAACACTTCACCTGTGAGTCTACTCGGGTCATTTGCTGTCTCCAGTACTCCCAATGTGGCCTCCTGTGTATCAATGAGACCCAACGTAGATTGGGAGACTGCTTCACTGAACACTTATGTTCCATTTGTCAAAAAAAGCAGGATCTCCCAGTGGCCACCTATTTTAATTCCACTTTCTATTCCCATTCCGACATGTCAATCCATTGGCGTCCTCTACTGTTACGATGAGGCCACACTCAAGTTGAAGGAACAACACTTTATATTCCATCTAGGTAGGCTCCAACATGATGGCATGAACATTGATTTCTCAAACTTCCAGTAATCGTCTCCCTCCCTCTCTCCTTCACCATTCCTCATCCCCTTTTCCCTCTCTCACCTTATCTCCTTGCCTGCCCATCGCCTCCCTCTGGTGCTCCTCCCCCCTTTTCTTTCTTCCATGGTCTTCTGTCCTCTCCTATCAGATTCCCCCTTCTCCAGCCCTGCATCTCTTTCACCAATCAAGTTCTCAGCTCTTCACTTCACCCTTCCCTCTCTTGGTTTCACCTATCACCTTGTGATTCTCCCTCACCTCCTCCCACCTTTTAACTTTACTCCTCATCTTATTTTCTCCTGATAAAGGGTCTCGGCCCAAAACATCGACTGTACTCTTTTCCATAGATGGTGCTTGACCTGCTGAGTTCCTCCAGCATTTTGTGTGTGTTACTTCCAGCATCTGTAGATTTTCTCTTGTTTCTGATAGATACAACTGATGAGAGAGCGTTCCTCTGCCGCCAAGGTGCAAAGCATTCAAATAGCAAGCAAGCTTTCAAAACTAGTGAGTAATATAATTCAAAATATCGAGCAAAGAAACATATTTACTCGAAAAAAAATATAGGTCAAGCCCCGAGCCACAATGTCCAGCAATGGATGGTACATTCTCCTGGCAGTGTACAGATGCACGCAACCCAGCCTGTCATTACACTGCTTGAACACAGGAGGGCAGCACTGATGGGTGAGGCCAGGCCCCATCTGAGCTCATCAGGCTGTAGCTCTTCCATGTCTCTCACCTGGTCTGCAGCAGCAGGCAGGCTTGAGGCTTGAGGCCTAGTTCTCACTACAACTGAGGCTGCACAGCTCCCATGTCAATTGTCCCTTCACCAGACAAGGGTAACAGGCCTGCAGCAACTTACATTGTCACTGTCCAAGTGAAATGTCCGAGACAGTCTCCCACATTTATGCTGCACCAACTCTGATGCTTCTGAGTAGTGAGCATCAACACGGTCTGCAGCCAGGTCAATTCCTCTGTACCCAAACTGACTCCTCTGGCACAACAGTGATATCCCGACTGACCCCTTTGACATCTCGGCCAACCCCTTCGATCCTTCGGCTGGCTCCAATGCTGACACCAGTCCAGTTACTCTGATCAGCGAGCAGCTCACTGATGGAGTAGCCCTGCAGGACCTGACGTTCTTGGAGTAGAATTGTCTTTGGATTGTACAAAACAAATTTTACAAAGATAAAGACACCTTTGGTTGACCCCCAAGAGGCTGCTGTATTTGCCTATGTCGCCATCTTACTGGAATCTGGTCCCTTAGTCCAAGTTCAAGTTTAATCATCATTCAACCGTACACATGCTAAACGACTCAGTGTTCCTCTAGGGCCAAGTTACAAAACACAGTGCATATGGTCACATGCAGCTCATAGCACATGCATATAGAATTACGATATCATATGCAGTGAGGGTTGCCAACTGTCCCATATTAGCCGGGACATCCCGTATATTGGGCTAAATTGGTTTGTCCCATACAGGACCGCCCTTGTCCCGTATTTCCCCTGCTAAGGTAGAGTGTTCCTATGAAATCTTTCATGCCGAAATGGTGTAAAATGAAGAAGCAATTACCATTAATTTATATAGGAAAATTTTTTGAGAGTTCCCAGACCCAAAATATAACCTACCAAATAACACATAAAACCGAAAATAACACTAACATATAGTAAAAGCAGGAATGACATGATAAATACACAGCCTATATAAAGTAAAAATAATGTATGTACAGTGTAGTTTCACTGAGCAGAATTGCCAAAACCAATTTGTAGAAAAACAATCAGCACGTACACGCATGCGCACTTTATGTATGTGCACGTCACGCATGCACACACAGGTGCCCGCGCAAGGCTTCATGGTCATCGTTGTCTTTCTCGGGGTAAACACAAGTGTCCCGTATTTGACTGCTACTTTTGTCCCTTATTTGGGAGTGAGAAAGTTGGCAACCCTATATACAGTCACAAAAATATAATATTAGCCTGGTTCTCTGAGTGGCATGGCCTGTAGATTGATGGTGCATGGGATGTTATCCTGGATGTTTCTGCAAGAAGAATGCAGCAGTTCCTCATCACTGGCTAGCACAGCCACAGACGATGCAATCTAGCTTGTCTTCCACCAAGTGAACAATAGAGGGCAGCACTGATGGGCTTAGCCAGCCCTCCCATTGCACCTCTGCTCTCTCCCACACTGACTCTGGTGGCTGCAACAGGAGACACCGTGGCACGAGAGCCTGATCCGTACCACAACTGAGGCCACGCGGCCACCCCTACGCCAGTCCTGCCAGTGAATCAATGAACTGGACTTGCAGTATTCTACATTACCAATGTCCAACAGGGTCTTGTCATCACAAGAAAAATGTCCAGGACCTTGCAATAATTTACCCACACTGATGTCAGGCTCACTGGCCTTTAATTTCTCAGCTTATTCTTAGAGCTTTTGTTGAGCAAAGCAACAACATTCAGCATGTTACTGCAATTATGAAGAAATACACAGCACCTTTACTTCCTTAGAAGTTTGAAAACATTTGGCATGACAACTAAAACTTTGACAAACTTTTACAGATGAGTGGTGGAGAGTATATAGACTGGTTGCATCATGGCCTGGTATGGAAACACCAACGGCCTTAAATGGCAAACCCTACAAAAAGCAGTGGATACAGCTCAGCCCCCACCATTGAGCACATCTACATGGAACGCTGTCCCCGGTAAGCAGCATCTGTCATTCAGGACCACCATCAGCCAGGCCATGCTCTCTTCCCACTGCTGCCATCAGGGAAAAGGTACAGGGGCCTCAGGACCCACACTACCAGGTTCAGGAACAGTAAGTACCCCTAAACCATCTGGCTTTTGAACCAGAGGTGACAACTTCACTTGCTTCTTCACTAAGCTGATCCCACAACGAATGGACTCACATTCAAGGACTCTTAAAACATAGAAACACAGAAAACCTACAGCACAATACAGGCCCTTCAGCCCACAAAGCTGTGCCGAACATGTCCTTACTTTGGAAATTACCTAGGGTCACCCATAGCCCTCTATTTTTCTAAGCTCCATGTACCTATCCAAGAGTCTCTTAAAAGACTGTATCGTATCCACCTCTACCACCGTCACTGGCAGCCCATTCCACGCACTCACCACTCTCTGCGTAAAAAACTTACCCCTGACATCTCCTCTGTACCTACTTCCAAGCACCTTAAAACTATGCCCTCTCATGCTAGCCATTTCAGCCCCGGGAAAAAGCCTCTGGCTATCCACATGGTCAATGCCTCTCATCATCTTATACACCTCTATCAGGTCACCTCTCATCCTCCGTTGCTCCAAGGAGAAAAGGCCGAGTTCACTCAACCTATTCTCATAAGGCATGCTCCCCAATCCAGGCAACATCCTTGTAAATCTCCTCTGCACCCTTTCTATGGTTTCCACATCCTTTCTGTAGTGAGGTGACCAGAACTGAGCACAGTTCTCCAAGTGGGGTCTGACCAGGGTCCTATCTAGCTGCAACATTACCTCTCAGCTCCTAAACTCAATCTCACAATTGATGAAGGCCAATACACCGTATGCCTTCTTAACCACAGAGTCAACCTGTGCAGCAGTTTTGAGTGTCCTATGGACTTGGACCCCAAGATCCCTCTGATCCTCCACACTGCCAAGAGTCTCACCATTAATACTATATTCTGCCATCATATTTGACCTACCAAAATGAATCACCTCACACTTATCTGGGTTGAATGCCATCTGTCACTTCTCAGCCCAGTTTTGCATCCTATTCATGTCCCATTTTAACCTCTGACAGCCTTCCACACTATCCACAGCACCTCCAAACTTTGTGTCATCAGCAAATTTACTAACTCATCCCTCCACTTCCTCATCCAGGTCATTTATAAAAATCACAAAGAGTAGGGGTCCCTGAGGCACACCACTGGTCACCAGACTCCATGCAGAATATGACCCGTCCACAACTACAAGCCAGTTCTGGATCCACAAAGCAATGTCTCCTTGGATCCCATGCCTCCTTACTTTCTCAATAAGCCTTGCATGGGGTACCTTGTCAAATGTCCTGCTGAAGTCCATATACACTACATCTACTGCTCTACCTTCATCAATGTGTCTAGTCACATCCTCAAAAAATTCAATCAGGTTCATAAGGCACGACCTGCCTTTGACAAAGCCATGCTGACTACTCCTAATCATATTATACCTCTCCAAAGGTTCATAAATCCTGCCTCTCAGGATCTTCTCCATCAACTTACCAACCACTGAGGTAAGACTCACTGGTCTATAATTTCCTGAGCTATCTCTACTCCCTTTCTTGAATAAGGGAACAAGGGAACAAGGGACTCTTCATCCAGTGTTCTTGGTATTTATTGTTGATTTATTTATTATTGTTATTTCTTTTTTTCCTTCTTTTGCACTTGCAGTTTGTTGTCTTTTGCACATTGTTTGTTTGTCCGTCCTGTGGGTGTGGCCTTTCATTGATATTATTATGTTTCTTGGCTTTACTGAGTATGCCTGCAAGCAAACAAATCTCATGGTTGTATATGGTGACATGTATATGCACTTTGATAATAAATTCACTTTGAATTTTGAACATCCTCCAGCCCTCCAGCAGATTACCCGTAGCTAAGGTAGTTTTAAATACCTTTGCCTGTCATGGTCCGGTCCGTGAAGTCCGCATTCCCGTTCACAGACCGGTCCATCAATCCTTATTCCAGGTTTTCTGGTTTTCTTTTGTCCTGTTGGGTGCTCTAATCGAGGCACATGATTCTCATTTGGGCAGACAGATAAATACCTCCGGAGACTAGGGCTTGGCTGCTGGATTGTTCCTGTCCCAACCCCCTGTCTGAATCCCTTCTCTGCCCCTGCTTCCTGAAGCCTTGCCTTGCCTTGCCTTGCCTTGCCTTGCCTTGCCTTGCCTTGCCTTGCCTTGCCTTGCCTGTAACCTCTGCCTGAACTGCTGTCAAGTTCAACTGCTGAAGCAAGATAAGGAACTGTCTATTGTTGTTTTGAACTGTCTCTGTGTCAATGCCTTCACTGGGTAGGTCCAGCTGTTTGCCGCTACCTAGTGTTGAGATGTGTCTCTGTGTCCATGCCTTTGCTAGGTAGGTCCGGCTGTTTGCTGCTATCTAGTGTTGGGAACTGTCTCCGTGTCCATGCCTTCACCAGGTAGGTCTGGCCGTTTGCTGCTACCTTGTGTTGGGAACTGTCTCTCTGTGTTCTGTAATAAATCCCAGCCCTTTGTCCTGCTCCTTAGGAGTTGTCCTGACTCTGTGTAGAGCCCTGGCCCCAAGTCCTGTTCCCAAGGAGGGGTCCCAGCTCTGTGTTTCTTGTCCCTATGTTTCTGTCTCTCAAGTCCAAGGCTCTGTGTTCCTGTCCTCCCCAAGACCAAGGCTCTGTCTTCTGCATTCCTGCTGTCCCAAGTCCAAGGTTCCAAGGTTCCTGTTGTCCCAAGTCCAAGGCTCGGCTGTTCCTGAGTACCAAGTCAAGGCTTCATGTTCTTGTCCTGTCCATGTGCTTTGTGCTGTGCTGGAGTTCCCTTGTCCTGTACTGGAGTTCCCTCATCTTGCCCAGGAGTCTCTCGTTCTGTCTTGTAGCCTCGCCTAGTCCTGTCTCCCAAGACCACATCATGTCTTTGCCTAGTTCCAGAGTCCGAGCCCGAGACAAGACCCAGGTTCTGCGTCCTCGTCCTTGGAGTCTGAACCCAAGGCTGGCCATGTTCTCGCCTTGGGGAACCCAAGCCTCGCCACGTCCTGTAGCCAGGTCATGTCCTCGCCTAGTTTCCGGGTCCGAGCCTGAGTCAAGACCCAGGTTCTGGGTCCTTATCCAGTCTCCGGCTCAGAGTCCAAGCCCAGGCTCCTAGTTCCCAGTTCCTTGTCCTTCAGTAGGCAAACCAATTCTGGATCCACACAGCCAAGTTTCCCTGGATCCCATGCCTCCTGACTTTCTGAATGAGCCTACCATGGGAAACCTTGTAGACCGCCATAATAAAATCCATCTACACTACACCCACTGCTCTACCTTCATCAATTTGTTTTGTCACTTCCTTAAATAATTCAATCAGGCTCATGAGGCATAACCTGCCCCTCAAAGCCATGCTATTTATCCCTACTCAGACCATGTTTCTCCAAGTGCTCAGAAATCCTGTCTCCAAGGATCCTCTGCTATAAGTTGTCTCCACTGGTGTAAGACTCACTGGTCTATAATACCTAGGATTATTCCCATTACCTTTCATGAACAGGAATATGCCATCCTTCAATCTTCTGTTCCTACTCCTGTAGACTATGAGAGCACAACAATAATTGCCAATGGCATAGCAATCTCTTTCTTCATGTTCCACAGTGACCTGGGGTATATCCAGTCTGACACCCCACGGACTTATGTGACCTAATGTTTTTCAGAAGTTTCATTACATCCTCTTTCTTAATGATGACATGTTCTAACACATTGGCCTGTTCTAGGCTGACCTCATGTTCTTCAAGGTTCCTCTCAGTGGTGGATACTGAAGCAAAGTATTCATTAAGGACCTCCCCTACCTCTTCTGACTCCAGGCATTTGTTTCCTCTTTTATCCCTGATCACTACCATCACTCTAGTCATCCTTCTGCTCTTCACATACATTATAGAAGACCTTGGGGCTTTCTATACACCAAGGCCTTCTCATGTCTCCTTCTAGCCCTCCCAAGTCCTTTCCTAAGCTCTTTCCTGCATACATTATAATTCCCAAGGGCCCTGTCTGACCTTTGAAATGGGTGATACTATATAAATAAACTTATTTTTCTTTCATTTCTGCTGTAACCAATGTACCAGGACTATCCAGGAGCACAAGTTTATGCAATGTGATTGGGATACAGTCTGCAATAGGGTCAAAGAGTCATTCGGCGCATAAGCAGGAGCATGTGGTTATTGAGGTACAGTCATGGATCCCGACAGAACTGCACATTGAATCTCCAATCGTTTCTCCTGAGACCAACCACTTTGACAACCTGCTTCACTGTCCTCTTACCATGTTTCAGGAGAGTCTCCCCACTCCCTGTGGCTATGGGAACATCTGCATGCATCCTGAAGCCACATACTTTCTTCACCAGCTGGTCTCTGGCAACAGAGGAAAGAAACATAATTCGTTCTTTTTGTAAAGAGAACTGAAAAGAACAGGCAAGATAAAAAAAATCATCGCAGAGTGAATGTGAATAAATCTGTACATTAAAGTCATAGAGTCATAGAGAAGTACAGCACAGAAACAGGCCCTTTGGCCCATCTAGTGCATGCTGAAACCATTTAAACTGCCACTCCCATTGACCTGCACCAGACCATAGCCCTCCATATCTTTATTATCAATGTACCTATCTAAACTTCTCTTAGACATTGAAATTGATCTCACATGCACCATTGGGCTGGCTGCTCATTCCACAATCTCATGACCCTCTGAGTGAAGAAGTTTCTCCTTATGTTCCCCTTAAACCTCTCACCTTTCACCCTCAAGCCATGACCTTTGGTTGGAGTCCCATCCAACCTCAGTGAAAAAAGGCTGCTTGCATTTACCCTATCTATACTCCTCATACTTTTGTATAGCTCTATCAAATCTCCTCTCAATCTTCTACATTAAAGGAATAAGGTCCTAACCTACTCAATCTGTTCTTATAACTCAGGTCCTCCAGTCCCAGCAACATCCTTGTAAACTTTCTCTGTACTCCTTCAGCCTTGTTGACATCTTTCCTGTAGGGTAGCATTGTCAATTAACATTTTCACCACAGTGGCTAATAGTAAGGTAGATGTTGCTCTACGCTAACTTTGTGGAGAGTTGTAGATCTAGAGTAGATAAAGGTATTAATGTACCTTGATTTTAGAATTATAGTCATCCATCCCTGCCTCTAACCTGATAGTTATAGCTCCAAAGCCACAGTCGGATTTTGTTTCCAATAGCTTTCGACCATGGAACACGGAACAGTACAACAGAGGAACAGGCTCTGCATATCTGTGACAACTATGATGCCAAATTAAACTAATTCCATCTGCCTGCATATGGTTAATATCCATCATTTCCCTGTCTCTTCATATGACTATTTAAATGTTTCTTAAATGTTGCAGTCGTTACCTCCCCCAGCAGTGCATTGCAGACACCTACCACTGAGTTCAAAACTTCCCTCAATAATCTCTTATAAACTTTACACCCTAAAACTCTGCCCTCTAGGGTTTGATATTTCCCCGTGTAAAGGTAAAAACTCTTTTTAGGCATTTCCTGTTTGCTACCAATTGCTCCCAAGTAGAAAATGAATTACGACTTGCATACAAAGTGTATGAAAACAATGCTCCATGCCAAAATAGAACTCAGGAATCTAATGTACAAAAAAGGTGGCCAGTCATTAAAATGAAACAGTGTCCACACTTCAAAAATAACTCATTGATAATAAAATGTTCTGGGGCTTCCTAAAGATGTGGAATGTACTTGACAAAAGAAGTCTTTTCTCATTCAATAGATACTTTGTATCATATCTTTTGATGAAAGTGCTGCATGTCACAAATCATATTTCAGCAATAACTGATGAGGAGCTAGGAATTATGTAATTATTTAATAATGATAATTAAAATAAACATGTCACTTATAATGTGAATTTAATGACAATAAATTAAAAGAAGTTGTTACTGCATTAAACTGTCAAAGCGTTCTCTTCCAATGTACTGTGTAGAATATTGGTCATCCAGTCACAGGAAGGATATTGCTGTCCATTAACTGAGGACATGCATGAAAGTTCAAAATCCAAAGTAAATTTATTATCAAGGTAAGTATCTGTCACCATTCATCTTCTTGCAGGCATTCACAGTAGGACAAAAAATACAATAGGATCAATGAAAAACGGCACACGAACAAAGACTGAAAAATAACCAAAGTGCAAAATAGACAAGCAGTGCAAATACATATAAAAATAGATGCTGGCCTGGACGGAGGAGTCCTTGATGATGGATGCTGCTTTCTTGTGGCAGAGCTCCTTTTAGAGGTTCTCAGTGGTGGGGAGAGCTTTAGCTGTGATGAACTGGGATGGATCAATTACATTATATAGGCTTTTCTGTTGATGGGCGCTGGTGCTTCCATACCAATGATTCATTCAGTCATGATACTCTCCACTGTGCACCTATAGAAGTCGGTCAGTTTTAGATGACATCCTGAATCTGCATGTGAATTATGATACCAGTTAGGGAGGATGTTAGGAAAAGAATATAGTTAAATAGGCTTTATTTGAGAAAAAAAAATAAGTGACTTTGTAATTTGAAGGGTCTCAGCCTGAAACATCGACTGTACTCTTTTCCATGAATGCTGCTTGGATTGCTAAGTTCCTCCAGCATTCTGTGTGTGTTGCCTAGACTTTGTAATGATCCAGTTGGAATATTGACATAATGAACAATACTAAGCAAAAACTTCTGTTAAATCTTCCAGGGTGATTGATGGGGTCATTATCAAACAACCCATATAAGGAGATAGGTGGACAGGTGACTTAAACCTTGGTTAGGATGGTAGGTTTCAAGGAATGGGATGGAATTTTGGATCTTAAATGTTGGCAGCTGTGGGCTTGGCCCCAGAGGTGGGCAGTTAAATTAAGGTCGTCACTACTTCAAAACTGGAGGAGACCAGTATACTGGAGCACTCAGGCAAAGAGAAGTTTTCAAAAACAGGGAGGAGCAAAAGAAAGAACAGAACAGATCCTAAAGTAATGAAGATTGACTATGCACCACATTAAACCTGGCATAGCTCAGGCACTCCATTCATTTCAATGGACAGGAGCAGCTCAGAGGAATGTCGTCATTCCACGTCATTCACATTTTTGAATTAGTTCTCTAGTTAGCATTCTCAATTATATTTAGTTTATATTAATCTGTAACAGTTCTGAATGTTTGCAGATACCAATTACATATGCAGTCTACTGACAGTTTTGACAGCTGCTTCGGTCTGGTAGAAGACATGATTGGCCATTTAAGCTTAGCGGTACATTACTGATTAGAAGCTGCTTCACAGACGTAGTTGGTGTGTTGGCATTGGCCTCCAGTTCTCTTTCAGCAGTAATGTTTATTTAAAATATTGACATAAACAAGAATCAATACATGCCGAAATTGAGAAGGCAATTTGCACAGTCCTTGGAGTTGATTTCCATTTGCAGATAGCAGTTGACTTTTGCATGTCTCCATTACAATGCCAGAAGTACAATGCGGGGTATCCTGAACTAGATCTCAAGCTATTATACCACTGAGTTAACAAGCCATTGTGTGGCAATCGTCACTGTCCAGAAAATGTTTCTTAAATTGTGCATAAATAATGAATAAGCTCTGGGTTGCATTCGTAATATGCTTTAGAATTATTCAAAATTTGCAGTGGCATTATGCTGAATTTTCAGATTGAGGAAATTTGTGTTACTTATGCCAGTATTACACCATATTTTTGCATCCATAATGTTATACACCAATTTAATGAACTTTACAGTAAAGCTTTCTGCCTCTGGCCAATGTAGCAACACCCTTCAAAGTCCTGTGATTGGCAAGTCCTGGGGTCAATAATGAAGGCTGGGGCTCAAAGGTCAAAGGCAAAAATCAGCAAGTCTGGAAGCTGAGGCCTGATGGTCGAAGCCCCAAGTTTGTGTGTCTGGAAGTTGGAGGCCTTATGTCTGTGAGTCTGCTAGTTCAGGCCAGGGACTGGAGGTTGGAAACCTGGAGGTAGCCTTTCCTGGGGCTGGAGGCCTGTTTTTGTGTGTGAGAGAGTGTGTGAGTGTGTAGGTGAGAAGGAGGAAAGGGGCTCGTTTTGCTGTTGCTATTTTGTTTTGTTGCTATGGTTGTCTTGTTTTGTTCCGTTAAACATTGTGAGAATGGTATGCTGGTGCTGGAGTGTGTGGTAACACTTACGGGCTGCTGTCAGCACGTCCTTAGGGTGTGTTTGTTGTTCCCGCAAATGACACATTTCACCGTATCTTTCAATGTACATATGATAAATAAATGAATTGGGGCATGAATTTTCACCCTCTATGGAGAGCATTCTGACTGGCTGCATCACTGTCTGGTTGGGGGTGGGGTGGGGTGGGAGTGGTGCAACTGCACAGGATTGAAATAAGTTACAGAAAGTTGTAAAATTACTCAGCTCTAACATGGGTACTAGCCTCTGCAGTATCCAGACAGCTTCAAGGAGCGGTGTCTCAGAAAGGCAGCGTCCATTATTAAGGACCCCCACCACCCAGGGCATGCCCTTTTCTCACTGCTACGATCAGGTAGGAGGTACAGAAGCCTGAAGGCACATACTCAGCGATTCAGGAACAGCTTCTTCCCCTCTGTCATCCAATTCCTAAATGGACATTGAACACATGAACACTAACTCAGTTTTAAAATATATATATTATTTCTGTTTTTGCACTATTTAAAATTTAACTATTTAATATACATAAGTATACTTACAGTAGTTCATTTATTTCTTCTCTATACATGATCATGTACTGCGTTGTACTGCTGCCGCTAAGCTAACAAGTTTCACAACATGTGCTGATGATGTTAAACCTTGTTCTGATTCTGTGATCTCTGTGTATGTAACTGATCCAGGCCCAGAGTATATCAATGCAACAGGGCCTGGATCTGAGACCAAGGAACGACCTGATGTTTAGATATTTTACATACCAGGCCGAATGGTTTGAAAGGGCCAGGTGTCGGGACTGGAGGAGAGGGTCAGGCCGGTTATGCTCACTTCCCCGCGACATTTGCTCAGCTCCTTGCTGTACTAAAGGCTGATTTTTGTTTTTTGCACTATTTTCTGTAAATTCTAGAGACTGTTGTGAATGAAAACACTAGAAAATCAGCAGCTTCTGAGATACTCCAACCACCCCATCTGGAACCAATAATCATTCCATGGTCAAAGTCACTCAGATCACATTTCTTCCCCATTCTAATGCTTAGTCTGAATGACAACTGAACCTCTTGACCATATCGGCATGCTTTTATGCATTGAGTTGTTGCTACATGATTGGTTGATTAGATTTTTGTAGGGGTGCACCTAATAAAGAGATCACTGAGTGTATGTGTATGTGTCCTGACGAAGGGTCTCGGCCTGAAACTATACCTCTTCCTAGAGATGCTGCCTGGCCTGCTGCGTTCACCAGCAACTTTGATGTGTGTTGCTTGTTGTTTGAGTATATGTGTTAGGAGTTTTAGCTGAAAAATATAATAGCTTGTGGCGACCCATTTTCTGGCACCCACGAACCGGCTCACGAAACAGCGCGCGCAGGCAGAGGGCCGGCAGCAAAAAGGGCGCCAGGCCATCTTCACCAGCAGGGGGAAAATCCCGCGCGCAGAAAGGGTCTGGGAATATGCATTCCCCACAGTAGTCCCGCCCAGGGAGGGCGGGAACGGGAAGGCTTTAAAGCGGGCCGCGAAGTTTGAATAAATCTCTTTCATCGCAACTCTAACTCACCGACTCCGTGTGGTTATTCTAGCGCTGTGTGTAGCACATCGCTACAATTGGTGACCCCGACGGCCCAAGCGATATTTGGACCAGAGATGACCGATGCTGCATCTGTTCACGCAGTTTCATTAAAACTGCCAAGCTTCTGGACGCTGCGACCTCATTTATGATTCGAACAAGCAGAAACACAATTCCACATTCGGCAGATAACCTCGGAGTCCACTCGCTACTACTACGTGCTGAGCTCCCTCGACCAGGAGACTGCTGCACAAGTTGAGGAGTTTATACAGTCGCCCCCGGAGGACGGCAAATACACAGCATTCAAAGCCCTGCTCAAAAGGACTTTTGGACTCTCACGGCGCGAACGAGCACGCCGCTTAATGCACCTGGATGGTTTGGGAGACAGGCTGTCGTCAGCATTAATGAACGAGATGCTGGCCCTGGCTGAAGGACACAAACCCTGCCTCATGTTTGAGCAGGCTTTCCTAGAGCAACTGCCCGAGGACATATGCCTGCTGCTGTCCGACGCAGATTTCAGCAACCCCCGGGAGGTGGCGGCCCGAGCAGATGTGCTGTGGAATGCCAGGAAAGAGAGAGGGGCATCCGTCGCACAGATCACCAAGCCGCGTGCCCAACGACAGACCAGACCAGGCCCGGCAGCAGAGCCTACAAAACCCGGCGACAGGAGTGAGGAGCCCAATGAACAATGGTGTTTCTACCACCAGCGGTGGGGCACGGAGGCCCGCCGCTGCAGACCGCCCTGCAAATTCCCGGGAAACGCCAGGGCCAGCCGCCGCTGATGGCTACGGCGGCTGGCCATCAGGACAGCCTCCTGTACGTCTGGGACAAGCAGTCGGGACGCCGCTTTTTGGTCGACACCGGAGCGGAGATCAGCGTCTTACCTCCAACCAGTTACGACACCCGCAACAGAGAACCGGGACCCACCCTGAGGGCCGCTAATGGCAGCACAATACGAACCTACGGCACCCGCACGGTGCGGCTACAGTTCAGCTCCAGCCGGTTCACGTGGGACTTCACACTGGCCGCCGTGGCCCAACCACTGCTGGGGGCAGATTTTCTACGAGCCCACAGCCTGCTGGTCGACCTGCAACGGAAGCGATTAGTCCATGCCAAGACTTTTCAAACGTTCTCCCTGGGTGAAGCACAGTTGCCAGCCCCACACCTGGACTTCATCACGCTGTCCGACGACGAATTCACCAGGGTCCTGGCGGATTTCCCATCAGTACTGACACCGCAGTTCACGGCAGCTATGCCCAGACACGGAGTACAGCACCACATCCCAACCCAGGGACCACCCCTCCACGCCCGTGCTCAAAGGCTTCCCCCGGACAAGCTCCGACTGGCGAAGGAGGAGTTCAAGAAGATGGAGGAATTAGGGATCATACGACGGTCCGACAGCCCATGGGCCTCCCCCCTTCACATGGTGCCCAAGGCAACGGGGGGCTGGAGACCATGCGGAGACTACCGCAGACTGAACGAGGCTACAACGCCAGACCGCTACCCTGTGCCGCACATTCAAGACTTCGCAGCAAACCTACACGGCGCAAGGATCTTTTCCAAGGTAGACCTCGTCCGGGGATACCATCAAATCCCTGTACATCCGGACGACATCCCCAAAACAGCACTTATCACCCCGTTTGGACTTTTCGAATTCCTCCGAATGCCGTTTGCTCTAAAGAATGCCGCACAGACTTTCCAGCGGCTAATGGACGTGGTGGGACGCGACCTGGACTTTGCATTCATCTATTTGGACGACATCCTCATAGCCAGCAGTAGTCGGCAGGAGAATCTGTCCCACCTCCGCCAGCTCTACTCCCGCCTGAGTGAATTCGGCCTTACAATCAATCTAGCCAAATGCCAGTTTGGACTCGACACCATCGACTTCCTGGGCCACAGGATTACTAAAGACGGGGCAACCCCGCTGCCCGCCAAGGTAGACGTGGTCCGCCACTTCCCCCGACCCAACACAATCAAAGGCTTGCAGGAATTCGTGGGTATGGTGAATTTCTACCACCGTTTCCTCCCCTCAGCAGCCCGAACCATGCGCCCCTTGTTCACTCTAATGTCGGGTAAGGGCAAGGACATTACCTGGAACGAAGAGGCCGCAACCGCTTTCGTTAAAACCAAAGAAGCCTTGGCAAACGCCGCGATGCTAGTGCACCCCAGAACAGACGTTCCTACTGCCCTCACGGTGGACGCATCCAACACAGCAGTCGGTGGAGTGCTGGAACAACTCATCGAGGGTCGCTGGCAACCCCTGGCGTTCTTCAGCAAACACCTACGACCACCCGAACTCAAATACAGTGCTTTCGACCGGGAGCTATTGGCACTATACCTGGCAATCCGGCATTTCAGGTACTTCTTAGAAGGTAGGCCCTTCACCGCGTTCACTGACCACAAACCGCTTACCTTTGCGTTCACTAAGGTGTCCGACCCCTGGTCGTCCCGCCAGCAGCGACATCTGTCCTATATCTCCAAGTACATGACGGACATCCGGCATGTCTCTGGAAAGAACAACGTCGTGGCGGACGCACTTTCCAGACCTACCATACAGGCCCTGTCCCAGGGGGTGGACTATGCAGCGCTGGCAGAGGCACAGCAGGCAGACGCTGAGATCCCCAGTTACAGGACTGCAGTCTCCGGTTTGCAGCTCCAAGACCTCCCCGTAGGCCCAGGTGAGAGGACCCTACTATGTGACGTAGCTACTGGCCAACCCCGCCCCGTTGTCCCAGCAGCCTGGCGGGTGTTCGAATCCATTCACAACTTAGCACACCCCTCCATCAGGACAACTGTCCGGCTGGTCTCCAACAGGTTCGTGTGGCATGGACTTCGTAAACAGGTCAGTGAATGGGTCAAAACGTGTATGCAGTGCCAAACGGCCAAGGTGCAGCGGCACACCAAGGCTTCACCGCAGCGGTTCGAACCCACCCGCCGGAGGTTCGACCACATCCATGTGGATACCGTGGGGCCCCTGCCAGTGTCATGAGGAGCGCGGTACCTCCTAACTGTGATAGACCGGTTCACCAGATGGCCAGAGGCAGTCCCGCTCAGCGACACCACCTCCGAATCCTGCGCCCGAGCACTGATCGCAACCTGGGTAGCACGCTTTGGGGTACCAGCCCACATTACCTCCGACAGGGGCGCCCAGTTCACCTCCAGCCTGTGGTCGGCTATGGCCAGACTTTTAGGAACACAGCTACACCACACAACTGCCTACCACCCACAGTCGAACGGACTAGTGGAGCGCTTCCACCGTCACCTGAAATCGGCTCTCATGGCCCGCCTGGAGGGGCCTAACTGGGTGGACGAACTTCCCTGGGTCCTGCTCGGAATCCGCACGGCGCCCAAAGAGGATCTACACAACTCGTCGGCCGAGTTGGTGTACGGCGCGCCCCTGGTCGTCCCAGGAGCGTTCATACCAGCCCCAAGGGGGCAAGAGGAAGAACCCACAGCGGTCCTGGACAGACTACGGGAGAGGCTCAGTAACCTGCCCCCCATACCCACTTCACAGCACGGACAGAGCCCGACCTGCGTACCCAAAGACCCGCAGAACTGTAAGTTTCTTTTTGTACGACGGGGCGGACACCGGACACCGCTACAGCGGCCCTACGAGGGGCCATTTAAGGTGATCAGGAACAACGGGTCCACGTTCGTGCTGGACATTAGGGGGAGAGAGGAGGTTTTCACGGTGGACCGACTCAAACCGGCCCATGTGGACTTGGCGCAACCGGTCCAGGCTCAGGCACCGCGGCGCAGGGGCAGACCTCCCAAACAGAGGCCGATCCAGACTGTGGACATTGGGGGAGGTATCGCCGGTTCTGGGGGTGGGGTTATGTGGCGACCCATTTTCTGGCACCCACGAACCGGCTCACGAAACAGCGCGCGCAGGCAGAGGGCCGGCAGCAAAAAGGGCGCCAGGCCATCTTCACCAGCAGGGGGAAAATCCCGCGCGCAGAAAGGGTCTGGGAATATGCATTCCCCACAGTAGTCCCGCCCAGGGAGGGCAGGAACGAGAAGGCTTTAAAGCGGGCCGCGAAGTTTGAATAAATCTCTTTCATCGCAACTCTAACTCACCGACTCCGTGTGGTTATTCTAGCGCTGTGTGTAGCACATCGCTACAAACTATTGGTTTAGGAACCAGCACAAGTTATCCATCCCCTTGAGCCTATTCTGCCTTTCAATTAAAGGATTCCTCCTCTGTATTTTTACTCCATCTCTCTTCCTGAGATCTGTGATCATCAGTATCAATGCCAGACAAAATGGTGATGGGAAGATGGAGCGTGTGGCAGAACTTTATCTGATATTCCAACTTGGTTGTCTACAACCTGATGGCATGAATATCGAATTCCCCAATTTCAGGTAAACTGCTCACTCTTTGTCCTTTTTCTCTCTCCTCCTGATCTATCTAGTTTCTCCTACACCAACCCCAGGTCCCAATGCCCTGCCTCTTTCCCTTCCTCATCCCACTGCATCTGACCGTCACCCACACTTTCCTTCCCTCACTACCTCTACCCAACCTAATACTTCTCAATCTCTGTCATGATTTCCATTTTCTCCTGCTCTCTCTGTCTACCACCTGTCTTGACCTGGATCACCTGCCAGATCTTGTCCCACGCCTCCCTCCATCTTTTAATATTGTCTATCGCCCTTCTATTTTTCAGTTCAGATGAAAAGCCTGGACCTAAAGCATCCACTGTCAGTTTCCCTCCACAGATGGTGCCTGATGCGCTGAGTTCCTCCAGCATCTTGCTTGTTGCCCCAGTTCTGCAGTCTCTTGTGTGTGGGTGGTCTCATAGAGACTACATAGAAATGTAGACTACATAAACATTAGCAGAACTGTGGATAGTGAGGAAGGTTGTCAGAGGAGGACATAAATTAGTTGGAGACTTGGGTGGAGAAATGGTAGATGGTCTTTAATCTGGACAAGTGTGGTGCATTTTAGAAGATCAAATCCAAGAAGGAAGTATGCAGTAAAAGGCAGGACCTTTAGGAGCATTTATGTAGGGTGCAAATCCATTGATTCCTGAAAGTGATAACACAAGTGAATAGGATGGTAAAGAAGGCATACAGCATCCTTTTTTTATTGGTCAGGTCATTGAGGATAATGGTAGGTAAGTCATGTTGCCTCGGTATAAATCTGTGGTTAGGCCATATTTGGAGTACCGTGTGCATTTCTGTTCACTACATTACGTCAAGGATGTGGAGGATGTAAAAGAGGTCCACCAGGTCATTTCCTGGCTTGGGGAGTATTAGCTAAAAGGCAGGCTGGACCAAGTTGTATTATCTTCTCAAGAGCATTGGAGGGTGAGTATATAAAATTATGAGAATAGATACGGTAAATGGTCAGAATTCTTTTCCCTGGTAGACGTGTCAAGAACTAGAAGACATGCTTTTAAGATCAGACAGGGAAGAAAGCAGATGCGTAGGGTGATTTTTTTTTTAATACAGAGTTTGGTAGGTGCCTGGAATATGCTGTCGTGTCAGTAAAAGTGAAAGAAGCAGATATGATAGCAAAGTTTAGAAGCATTTAGACAAACATATAAAGAGACCGTGGATAGAGGAGCTTAGATCTTGTGCAGGTAGATAGGATTAGTTAGATTGGCATCATGGTCAGTACCTGACATAATGGGCTGAAGGTCTGCTTTGTGGGGTAATATTCTATATACTAGGTTCTAGCTCATAGAATCCTCCCCATCTTGTACTTGGCAGATGGTGTTTAATCTCTGACAAGTACTGAAGTTATGTGCCTGTTTAAATCCAAAACATGTTACTTTTTATTTAGCTTTTAGATTTACAGCAAAAAAGAATATCTTTACAGAAAAAAAGAATAGTATTTTGTTGTTACCTCTCTTGCTATCCTTACACCTCCCACAGAGAGTACCATCCTCTCAGCCAGCACCATCACTTTGTCACGGACATTCCTTTGATTTCACTGCCCTTCCCTTTCCTTGCAACTTAATTTTTAGGTTCTTCTAACCTATGAGAAGCCATCAGCTGAAATGTTAGTTTTCTTTCACAGATGGTAGCCAACCTGCTGAGTATTTACAATATTTCAGTTTTTATTTCACATAAAAACCTCCACCTCTCTAGTTGAAAAGTTCTAAACTAATCCAATATCTGTTGTAAAACATTTTCATTTGCTTCACATAGTGATTGAGGAAATGTGAATCCATTTTACCATGGAAATGAGTGTGCCTTTTATGGAGATCTTGATGGAGGTTTGGATATCTCTGGTTCCAAGAGGATTAGAACATAGAACATTGAACATAGAACAGTACAACACAGTACAGGCCCTTTGGCCCACAATGTTGTGCTGACCTTTAAACCCTGCCTCCCATATAACCCCCCACCTTAAATTCCTCCATATACGGTACCTGTCTAGTAGTCTCTTAAATTTCACTCGTGTATCTGCCTTCACCACTGACTCAGGCAGTGCATTCCATGCACCAACCACTCTCTGAGTAAAAAAACCTTCCTCTAATATCCCCCTTGAACTTCTCACTCCTTACCTTAAAGCCATGTCCTCTTGTATTGAGCAGTGGTGCCCTGGGGAAGAGGTGCTGGCTGTCCATTCTATCTATTCCTCTTAATATCTTGTATACCTCTATCATGTCTCCTCTCACCCTCCTTCTCTCTAGAGAGTAAAGTCCTAGCTCCCTTAATCTCTGATCATAATCCGTACTCTCTAAACCAGGCAGCATCCTGGTATATCTCCTCTGTACCCTTTCCAATGCTTCCACATCCTTCCTATAGTGAGGCGACTAGAACTGGACACAGTACTCCAATTGTGGCCTAACCAGAGTTTTATAGAGCTGTATCATTACATCGCGACTCTTAAACTCTATCGCTCAACTTATGAAAGCTAACACCCCATAAGCTTTCTTAACTACCCTATCCACCTGTGAGGCAACTTCCAGGGATCTGTTGACATGTACCCCCAGATCCCTCTGCTCCTCCACACTTCCAAGTATCCTGCCATTTACTTTGTACTCTACCTTAGAGTTTGTCCTTCCAAAGTGTACCACCTCACATTTCTCTGGGTTGAACTCCATCTGCCACTTCTCAGCCCACTTCTGCATCATATCAATATCTCTCTGCAATCTTCGACAATCCTCTACACTATCCACAACACCACCAAACTTTGTGTCGTCTGCAAACTTGCCAACCCACCCTTCTACCCCCACATCCAGGTTGTTAATAAAAATCATGAAAAGTAGAGGTCCCAGAACCGATCCTTGTGGGACACCACAAGTCACAACCCTCCAATCCAAATGTACTCCCTTCACCACGACCCTCTGCTTTCTGCAGGCAAGCAAATTCTGAATCCACCTGGCCAAACTTCCCTGGATCCCATGCCTTCTGACTTTCTGAATAAGCCTACTGTGTGGAACCTTATCAAATGCCTTACTAAAATCCATGTAGATCACATCCACTGCACTACCCTCATCTGTATGGCGGAGCAGACTCGATGGGCTGAATGGTCAAATTCTGCTCCTTTGTCTTATGGTCTATATGCCTGGTCACCACCTCAAAGAACTCTATCAGGCTTGTTAGATACGATCTGCCCTTCACAAAGCCATGCTGACTGTCCCTGATCAGAACATGATTCTCTAAATGCCCATAGATCCTATCTCAAAGAATCTTTTCCAACAGCTTTCCCACCACAGACGTAAGGCTCACTGGTCTATGATTACCTGGACTATCCCTACTACCTTTTTTGAACAAGGGAACGACATTTGCCTCCCTCCAATCCTCCGGTACCATTCCTGAGGACAACGAGGACATAAAGATCCTAGCCAGAGGCTCAGCAATCTCTTCACTTGCCTTGTGGAGCAGCCTGGGGAATATTCCTTCAGGCCCTGGGGACTTATCTGTCCTAATGTATTTTAACAACTCCAACACTTCCTCTCCCTTAATATCAACATGCTCCAGAATATCAACCTCACTCATATTGTCCTCACTGTCATCAAGTTCCCTCTCATTGGTGAATACCGAAGAGAAGTATTCATTGAGGACCACGTTCACTTCCACAGCCTCCAAGCACATCTTCAAATCTTTATCTCTAATTGGTCCTACCTTCACTCCTGTCATCCTTTTGTTCTTCACATAATTGAAGAATGCCTTGGGGTTTTCCTTTACCCTACTCGCCAAGGCCTTTTCATGCCCCCTTCTTGCTCTTCTCAGCCCCTTCTTAAGCTCCTTTATTGCTACCCTATATTCCTCAATAGACCCATCTGATCCTTGCTTCCTAAACCTCATGTATGCTGCCTTCTTCCACCTGACTAGATTTTCCACCTCACTTGTCACCTATGGTTCCTTCACCCTACCATTCTTTATCTTCCTCATTGGGACAAATTTATCCCTAACATCCTGCAAGAGATCTCTAAACATCGACCACATGTCCAGAGTACATTTCCCTGCAAAAACATCATCCTAATTCACACCCGCAAGTTCTAGCCTTATCATCATCATCATCATCATCATCAGTTGCCATGCCCAGTTTGAGCTTTGACTGCCATGGCCCACACATTCCTGTTTCGAGTCAAGTGGATGAATTCATTGGTATTCATTTCCAGTTCTCTGGCTGCTGTCTCCATCATCATTTGTCTTTGTCTTCCTCTTGCTTTCTTCCCTTCAATCTTTCCCATAATTACTGTGCATTCTAACTCCTCTTTCCTAATCACATGTCTAATGAAGTTACGTTGCCTTTTCATGATCTCATACATTATTTCTCTTTTTGTTTTTGCTCTGTTCATGACATCCTCGTTAGATATTCGTTTCGTTCATGATATTCTTTGCATCCTCCTCAAAAACCACATCTCTGCTGCTTCAATTCGTTTCTTCATGTTACTAGATATTGTCCAACATTCTGAGCCATATAACATAACTGGATAAATCTAACATTTCAGTACTCTGAGGCGGGTTGTCATGCCTAGTTTAGTATTGGTCAGTGTACTCTTCATTCTCGTAAAGGTGTCTTTTGCCATCCCTATTCTTCTTTTAATATCCAAGTCGCACCTGTCATCTGATGTCACCCAGCTTCCTAAGTAGCAGAAGTTCTGTACTTGTTTTATGTCTTCCCCGTTTATTTTCAGCCTGCAGATAGGATTCTCCTTTTTGGATATCACCATACATTCTGTCTTTTTGCAATTGATAGATAGACCCATTTTTGCACTTTCTTCAACAATTATATCAATTAAGTTTTGTAGTTCTTCCTCTGTACTTGCGATTAACACAGTGTCATCTGCATATCTGAAATTATTGATGTTTTCACCGCCAACTTTGATTCCCAAGATGTCTCTTATTTTTTGTAATATTATTTCACTGTACATATTAAATAAATCAGGCCAGAAAACACACCCTTGTCTAATGCCTCTCTTGATTTTCATAAACGGACTCACTTCTCCATCTATTCTTACAGTGGCAGTTTGTTCCCAGTACAGATTTCTGATTAGTTGGAGGTCTTTCGATCTAGATCTAGAGTTTTCTGTAATATTTCAAATAACTTATAGTGCTTCACTTTATTAAATGCTTTTGAGTATTCGATAAAATAAACAAACAAATCTTTTTGCACTTGAATACCTCATTCTGATAGTATCCTTAACATCTATATTGCGTTTCTTGTACCTTTGTCTTTCACAAAACCACATTGTTCTTTGCCTATTTCAGGTTGTATCTTACTTTTAGCTCTTGTTATCAAAATTCTTAAAGGTATCTTGGTGATATGACTCATTAAACTTATGGTCCTATGCAATTCACATTCTATTGCTCCAGGTTTCTTAGGAAGAGTGATAAATACTTTTTTCATCTCGTATGGTGTTATTCCAGTCTCATAAATGTCATTGATTAAATCAGTAAGTTTTTCAATTCCATAATCTTCAAGGGCGATAATTTGTTCTATTACTGATTCATCAGGACCTGCTGCCTTTCCTTTCTTCATCTTATTTATTGTATTACGAACCCCAGATTTTAAAATACTTGGACCTTCAATGTTTTTCTTAATTTCTGGTTTTTCGCTTCGATCGTCTTCAAACAATTCCTGAATATACTCAGTCCATCTGTTCATAATCTCATCTTTTTCCATGATAGTGGTACCGTCCTTTGCTTTCAAACATCCACTTGAAGAACAGAGGAGCTTTTTACCAGTGATATTCTTGATTTGTTGATGTAACCTTTTTGGATCAGTAATAGGGATTCTTTCTATTTGCTCACATTCCCGGTTTAACCATTCTTCTTTGACTTTTTGACATAAGTTTTTAACTTTTTCTCTAAGGATTTATATTCTATAGGATTTGCTTTCTTCCGTCTCCTTTCTTCCATTAGATTTTTCATTTCATCTGTCATCCATTTATTCTTTGCGTTTTTTTCTTTTTTAGGAATCACTGACTTTGCTGATTCTACCAAAGCATCCTTTAGAGAGTTAAATTTCATTTCTACATGATTGCTATCATCTTCAACAGATTCTACAAAGTATTTCTAGACTTTGAAATCTTCCTTACTTTAATTGTAAAAAAATTTCTTCTTTAATTAATTGCAAGGGATTGTTCAGGTTTTTGTTTCTTTAGTTTTATAAGTTTTATGGCCTTATGGCCTCATAATTTGCCCCTCCCCAACTAAAATTTTTCCTGTCCTCTCTGATTCTATTCTTTTCCATGGTAATGTTAAAGGCCAGGGAGCGGTTGTCACTGTCCCCGAGATGCTCACCCACTGAGAGATCTGTGACCTGACCCGGTTCGTTACCTAATAATCTGTCCTGGACACACTTAACAAACTCTGCCCCATCTAAACCATTGGAACTAATCAGGTGCCAATCAATATTAGGGAAATTAAAGTCACCCATGATAACAACCCTGTTATTTTTGCACCTTTCCAAAAACTGCCTCCCAATCTGTTCCTTGGTATCTCTGTTGCCACCAGGGGGCCTATAGGATACTCCCAATAGAGTAACTGCTCCCTTCCTGTTCCTGACTTCTACCCATACTGACTCAAAAGAGGATCCTGCTACATTACCCACCCTTTCTGTAGCAGTAATAGTATCCCCAACCAGTAATGCCACCCCTCCTCCCCTCCCCCCCCCAATCCCTTTTACTTCCACTCTTGTTGAGATGGCAAGCTGAGGGAGGAAATAAGTCAAAGTCAGCATGGCTTCTGTAAAGGGAAATCTTGCCTGATAAATCTTTTTGAGTTCTTCAAGGAAGTAACAAGCAGAGTGGATAAAGGAGAGGCAGTGGATGTCATTTACTTGGATTTTCAGAAAGCATTTGATAAGGTGCCACACATGAGGCTGCTTAACAAGTTAAAATCCTATGGTGTTAACAGGAAAGATACTGGCATGGATAGAGGAATGTCTAGTAGGCAGGAGGCAGTGAGTGGGAATAAAAGGGGCCTTTTCTGTTTGGCTGCCAGTGACTAATGGTGTTTCTCAGGGGTCAGTATTGGACCGCTACTTTTCACATTGTTTGTCAATGACTTAGATCATGGAATTGATGGCTTTGTGGCAAAGTTTGCGGATCACATGAAGATAGGTGGAGAGGTAGGTAGTGCTGAGGAAGTAATGTGATTGCAGCAGGTCTCAGACAAATTGGAAGAATGGGCAAAAAATTGGCAGATGGAATAGAGTGTTGGGAAATGTATGAGAATGCGTTTTGGTAAAAGGAATAATAGTGCAGACTATTATCTAAATGGGGAGAAGACTCAAATATCAGAGGTGCAGAGGCACTTAGGAGTCCCTGTGCAAGACTCCCAGAAGGTTAATTTACAGATTGAGTCTGTGGTAAAGAAGGCAAATGAAATGTTGACATTGATTTCAAGGGGAATAGAACATAAAAGCAAGGAGATAATGCTGAATCTTTACAAGACACTAGTCAGGCTGCACTTAGAGTATTGTCAACAGTTTTGGGCCCCATATCTCAGAAAGGATGTGTTGTCATTGGAGAGAGTCCAGAGGAAGTTCACAAGGATGATTCCAGGAATGAAGGGAGCATTTAGCAGCTGGAATTTAGAAGAATGTGGGGGGATCTCATCGAAACCTACTGAATGTTGAAAGGACTATACAGGGTGGATGTGGAGAGGATGTTTCCTATGGTGGGGGTATCCAGAACTAGAGGGCACAGACTCAAAATAGAGGGGTGTCCTTTGAGAACAGTGGGAAGGATGAATTTTTTTCGCTAGAGGATAGTGAATCTGTGGGATGCTCTGCCACAGAATGCAGTGGAGGCCAAGTCCGTGCGTGTATTTAAGGTGGAAGTTGATAGTTTCCTGATTGGTCAGGGCATCAAAGGGCATGGCGAGAGGTCAGGTGTATGGGATTGAGTGGGTTCCGGGATCAGCCATGATGGAATTGGCAGTGTAGATTCGATGGGCTGAATGGCCTGATTCTGCTCCTACATCTTGTGATCTTATGGTCTAATCTTGATTAACAGAGGCAGAAAAAAACTGTGTAGCGAAGAAGAATTTAAAATTTCTGTTGAGTAGGCAGAAAGGTGAAGAAAACTGCCAAATGAAATTCATCCCTAGACAGTCATGCTAAACGATGAGTGGGAGTTTGGTTTTGAAAGTTGGAAGTATAGATGTTGGGACATTTGTTCTCCAACTTCCAATAGTCTATTTGTAATATGTGCTGAAAGATACACAAAACACAAAGAACTCAAAGCAAGGTCTGTATTATTTTTTCAAAATTCCTTGCAGAATGAACCTTATTGGAACCAAGGGGGTAGCTGATCATCTAATACCATCTTAAAGAAGTAAGGGCCCCAAAGCAACAATTATCATTCACAACAAAAATGCATATATAATGAAGTATAATGTGGTACTACTATTGTATAACACATTTTGCACTGTCAACTGAAATATATTCATTCCTTTTAATTATTCAAGCAAATTAACTTCGTGTCCAGGTTAATATGTGTATACTAATAATAAATCTTGCATTTAATTGGAAATGTAAAGCAAAAATTAAAAGCAGAAACAAATTATGACGTATATTCAAGCGTTAAAAAAACTGAATGGCACTACTAAAACATCTTTACTTTGTTGTATTTAATTGCTGTAAAAAGGGAAACCATTAATTTACTTCAACTACCCTGAGTCTTCATTCTATGTTGGTGGGCTCAACCCCAAGCTGCTTTGTCAATTCAAAGCAGGGAAACACCCATTGGGCAAATGGAATCCTGGGCCTCTTGGATCCAGCAGTTTTAATAAGCATTACATTCTTAAAGGAGTGTCTGTGGCATTGTCTCTGCTTTAACTTTTCTCTGGAACAAACACCATAAGTTAGCTAGGAATGAAAATTTAAAAATGAAGCAATTATTTTCAAGTGAAGCTTAACATTAATATGAATATCATAAATTTTGGTAATTACCAATAGATTAATATCTTTTATAGATTAACTCAAACAACTAGGCATTACGTTTTAACTTTATTCTGTTTTTATTGTCAAGGCAACTTAGTAAAGCAAAGAATTACAGTGGAGATGAAATAAAGTAGAATTTTGGATTGCCATAATTGTTACTTAATGTGGACTTCAAAAATGCTTAGTGGGTTTTTCTGCACAATTCAACAAGAACCACTTTCTTCATAATTCATTTAAAATGACACTGTTACTTGCTCATAATCATACAATATAAAATTTAAAGTACAGTATGTGCTAATCTACTAAGCCAATAAACTTTACTTGTACCACACAGCAAGAATCACTGCATTCTTTGTACATGAGATTGAGAAACTTAGCATAAGAATGGATCGAACATTTAGGAAAACAAATAAAATATTGGCCTTTATTGCAAAAAGGATGGAATATACAAGCAGGCAAATCTTGATTAAACTTACAGGGTGTTTGTGAGACCACACCTGCTTTGCTGTACAGTTCTGTTCTCCTTATAAGGAGGGAAATTTTCACACTGGAAGCCATTCAGAAAGTCTTCTGGAATGAGGGTATTGCCTAATAATGACAGTTCAGCAGGTTTGGTTTATAATTTTGCGAGTTTAGAAGAGAAAAACTTATAAGAGAATAGGGGGCTTGAAAAAGTGCAGATTTTAAAATTGTTTTCCTGTGTGGGGATTTCTAGAATTAAGAAGCAGAGTTTCAGGATAAATGTTGTCCACTTGAGTTGTACGTAAGGACAAATTTCTTCTCCCATAGAATCATGAATCTTTGTAACTCCCTACTCCAGAAAGGTTCCTCAGCTGTACTCAAAACAGAGGTAGACAGATTTTTAGATTATGTGGGAGTCTAGTGTTTTGGGCTAGAGACAGGAAGGTGCTGATGTCAAGATCAGATTAGCCATGATATTAAATAGCACAGCAGGCTTGAAGGATTTTTTTTAAAAATCCCATTTTGCCCTAAATTATGTTCTTAAAAGTCAAGAGTGAAGTTTTCATTACTCACTCAGTCAATATGTAGTTCATCTTTGTGAACTGTTGATGTTGGTGTTGGGCAGGATGTAAGCTGAGAGGAGAGAATGATTCTAAGTAAAGCTCAGCCTCACACCCAGTGGTGTTTTTAATCATGTAATCATTTTAATCCTTTCAAGATATTCTATGCCTAATTAATACTTATAGGCAGTTAAACAATAATTTTCCCTACCATATATTTATTATGCAAAAAATAAACTATTCAATAAATGATCTGAACATTTAACATGGCCACACATTTCAAACACTTAATGCAAAAACAATAACTGAATAAAATACTGCCTGGGTGTACTTTCAATAAGTAGGTAAATAGTCCACTTATTCTGCATTTGAGTGTAAGGAAAATGTGTTTCTTGATATGATCTCAGACTTTATTCCCCAAAATACTCATGATCTCGGCCTGAAACGTCGACTGTACCTCTTCCTAGAGATGCTGCCTGGCCTGCTGCGTTCACCAGCAAATTTGATGTGTGTTGCTTGAATTTCCAGCATCTGCAGAATTCCTGTTGTTCGCGTTTTTAAAATATGACCCAAAATTACTTTTCTGATGGACTTTCAACTTGCCATTACTGAGGGCTGTCATGACTTTCATAGAATGCTTTGAATTTTAAACATTATTAGTTGCTGTTCTTCCAATTTCACTTAGCAACCAATAGTGTTTTCTGTTGTATTTAGGGATGACTTGTTGAATTCTTTTGACAATTTACGGAATCTTACATCTGTACTATGAGTGGCTGTTTTTGGTGATATTGATAGATAAACACTTACGGGTTTTAAATAGACATTATTTCATCTATTATTAAATATATATTTTAAAATATGTGGCCACTGGGATATCATTTTAGATATTAACAACGTCTATTGGTAACAGCAATAAATCATATTAACAAAGTTAGTTTAATGTAGCAAACTTCCCAAGATACTTCAAGCTGTGCCTGCTAAACAAAATTGGATGTTAAGCAATATAAAGGGATGTATCTTCTGATAGATGACCAGACGTTATTTCCATAACTGCTGCCACTGAAAGGCTTTCCTTTTCCAAAGATGAGCAAATGGGGATTATGTATTCTGATTGGCTTCCCATTAATGCCACAGGGCCTCTGTTCTGAAGCTAAGGCATCATCCTCTGCTTTGACACAAGGCATCAGGTCCTTATGTTGGCTATCAGCAATCCAGACTGCAACAGCTAATTTGACACATGTGGTTATTATGTTTTGTAACTCCAAAATATAAAACTAATTGAATGGAGATGATGGGAGCCCAGGAGAACATGTCTTAGTTTTATTTTTACTTTTAGCGAGACGTTCATTTATGACATATGCCTTCACATACTTTACATATGACCTGTATTGAACTCTGTAAAGAACAAAGAATGTTTAATCAAACAATATATTTACAATATTACTCAAATATTACTGAAATATTAAATACACAACAGTTGGTTGCAGGAATGATGGGAGGTGTATCCATGCCATATAAAGATTTAAATGAGCAGATTGATTGTTGAATTACCATAAGACCATAAGATACAGAAGCAGATTTGACCCATTGAGTCTGCTCTGCCATTTCATCATGGCTGATCCATTTTTCCTCTCAGCACCAACCTCCTGCATTCTCTCTGTATCCTTTCTTGCCCTGACCAATGAAGAATCTATCAATGTCTGCCTTAAATAAACATAAAATCTTGCCCTCCACAGCTGCCTGTGCAAAGAATTACACAGGTTCACCATTCTCTGAGTAAAGGGATTGCTCCTCATCTCCATTCTAAAAGGACACCCCTCTATTCTGAGGACTCTCTCACCACAGAAAATATTCTCTCCACATCCACCATTGGATAGGTTTCAAGTAGGTCACCCCTCTTTCTTCTCAATCCTAGTGAAAGCAGGCCTAATGCCATCAAGTAGGTCACCCCTCTTTCTTCTCAATCCTAGTGAAAGCAGGCCTAATGCCATCAAATGCCATCAAGTAGGTCACCCCTCTTTCTTCTCAATCCTAGTGAAAGCAGGCCTAATGCCATCAAATGCTCTTTGTAAGTCAAGCTGCTCAATCCTGGAAGCATTTTCATGAAATTCCTTTGAGCCCTCTCCAGTGTCAGCACATCTTTTCTAAGATAAAGGGCCCAAAACTTCTCATGATAATCCACGAGGCTTCACCATTGCTTTATAAATTCTTAAACATTACATCCTTGCTTTTATATTCTGGTCCTTTTGAAATGAATGCTAACATTTCATTTCCCTTCCTCACCACAGACGCAAACTGCAAATTAACCTTTAGGGAATTCTGCACGAGGACTCCCAAATTCCTATGCACCTCAGGTTTTTGTGTTTTCTCCCATTTAGAAAATAGTCAGATCTTTTATTTATCCTACCAAAGTGCATGGCCATGTTTCCCGACGCTGTATTCCATTTGCCACTTCTTTGCCCATTCCCCTAGTCTGTCCTCTGTTCTTTCTCTACTTCCTCAAAACTACCTGCCCGTCAACAAATCTTTGTATCATCTGCAAAATTTGCAACAAAGCCATCAACTCCTTCATCCAAGTCAGTCACACATAATGTAAAAAGAATTCGTCCCAACACAGACCCCTGCGGAACACCACTAGTCACTGGCAGCCAAACAGAAAAGGTTCCCTTTATTCCTACTCTTGCTTCCTGTAAATCAGCCACTGCTTTATCTATGCTAGTATCTTTTCTGTAATACCATAAGCTCTTAACTTGTTAAGTAGTGTCATGTGTGGCACCTTGTCAAAGGCCTTTTGAAAATCCAAATACACAACATCAATTGAATTGTCTATCCTGCTTCTTATTTCTTCGAAGAATTCTAACAGATTTGTCAGGCAAGATTTTCTCTTGAGGAAGCCATGCTGACTATGGCCTATTTTATCATGTGCCTCCAAGTACACCAAAACAACATCCTTAACAATCGACTCCAATACCTTCCCGACATTTGAGCTCAGACTAACTGGCCTATAATTTCCTTCTGCTTCTCTCCCTTCTTGAAGACTGGAGTGACATTTACAATTTACCAGTCATCCAGAACCATGCCAGAATCAATTGATTCTAGAAAGATCATTACTAAAGCCTCCACAATCTCTTCAGCCAGCTCTTTCAGAACCCAGGAGTGCACACCATCTGATACAGGTGACTTATTTACCTTCAGACCTTTCAGTTTTCCAAGAGGCTTCTCTCTAGTAATGGCAACTTCACATACTGCTGACTCTTTACACTCTGGAACTTCCACCATACTGCTAGATTCTTCCGCAGTGAAGACTGATGCAAAATACTCATTTAGTTCATCAGCCATTTCCTTGTTCACATTACTACCTCTCCAACATCTTGTTCCAGTGGTCCAATATCCACTCTTGTCTCCCTTTTACACTTTATGTATTTGAAGAAACATTTTGTTATCCTCTTTAATATTATTGGATAGCTTACTTTAGTACGTATTCCACCTTTTCCTTCTTAATGATTTTTTTAGTTGCCTTCTGTTGGTTTTTAAAAGCTTCCCAATCCTCCACCTCACTAATTATTGCTCTATTTTATGCTTTCTCTTTGGCTTTTATGTTGGCTTTGACTTCTCTTGTTAGCCACGATTGTGTCATCTTGCCTTTAGAATACTACTTCTTCTTTGAGATGTATATATCCTGTGCTGCTCTGCTGATATCCCTGCCAGTTTTCTTTTCCAATCAATTTTGGCCAGGTCCTCTCTCATGTCTCTGTAATTCCCGTTACTCCACTGTAACACTAATACATCTGACTTTAGCTTTACTTCTCAAATTTCAGGATAAATTCAATCATATTATGAACACTTACCCCTAAGGTTCTTTTACCTTAAGCTCGCTAATCAATTCCAGATCATTGCACAACACCCAATCCGGAATAGCTGATCCCCTAGTGGGCTCAACAACAAGGTGCTCTAAAAAGTCATCCGTAGGCATTCTAGAAATTTCCACTCTTCGAATCCCACACAACCTGATTTTCCCAATATACCTGTATATTGAAATCCCCCATGACTATTATAACATTGCCCTTTTTGCGTGCATTTCTATCTCCCATTGTAATTTGTAGACCACATCCTACTACTGTTTGGGGGGGTCTGTATAGAACTCTCATCAGCGTCTTTTTACTCTTGCAGTCCCTTAACTCAACCCACAACAATTCAACACCTTCTGACCCTATGTCCTTTCGATACACTGTGTATTCTTCAATATTAAGCTCCCAGCCAGAATCTTCTTACAGCCATGATTCAGTGATGCCTCCAACATCATACATGCCAATCTGAGCTACAAGTTCATCTACCTTCTTCTGTAAAGTGAGTGCATTCAAACATAACACCTTCTGTCCTGTATTACCTCACCTTCAGCATTATCACTCTAGTTCCCATCCCTCTGCCAAATTAGATTAAACCCACCTGATCAACTCCAGCTAACCTGCCCACAAAGAGTTTGAATCCCCTTTTGTACAAGTTGTATCCTCCCCTGGAGAGATCCCAATGATCCATAAATTTCTCTGCACCTGTTCCTCAGCCACGTATTCACTTGCCAAGTCATTCTATTCTTATTCACACTGACATATGGCACAGGCAGAAATCCAGAGATTACTACCCTAGAGGTTTTGTTTTTCATCTTTATACCTAGCTCTATCAAATCACTCTTCAGGACCTCCTCACTTGGTCTACCTATGTCATTGGTGCAAAAATGCATGAAGACCTGGCTGCTCACCCTCACCCTTGACAGTGCCATGGACCCGATCCAAGACATCTCTGATCCTGGCACCAGGGAGGCAATATACCATCTGGGTGTCTCTACCGTGCCACAGAATCTCATCTCTGTCCCTCTGTCTGTGGAACCTCTTATCAACACTGCAGTCCTCTTCACCTCTCTGCTCCTTTGAGCCACAGCACCAGATTCAGTGCTGGAGACCTGGAGAGGGTGGCTCACCCCTGTTAGGTCATCCCCCTCAATTGTATCTAAAGTTGTTTATCTATTATTGAGGGGAACAGCCATGGGTGTAATCTGTACTGGCTGTGCATTTTCCCTCCTTCTGACTGTCACCCAGTTACCTGTCTCCTGCAACCTAGGGGCAACTACCTCCCTGTAGCTCCTGCCTATCACCTCCTCATTCTCCCTTATGATTCATAGGTCATTGAGCTGAAGTTCCAGTTCCTTATGTTATCTCAGGAGCTGCAACTCAGTGCTTCTGGTGCAGATCTGTTTATCCAGGAGACTGGAGGTTTTTCCAGTCTTTGAACATCCCACACACTGTACAAAACACTGCCCTGGAACCATTCTCACTACACTACAATGCCTTAACAGACAAAGGATGAACAAATAAGAACAGAAAGAGAGAGACTTACCAGATACTTTAACTCACCCAAGCCTGATGAGCCAAAGCCACTCTAAAACTGGCACACTCAAAAGAATGACTACCTTGTTTGCACTTTAGTGATTTTTATTGGCCCTTTCTAATGAATCCCTTTCATTGACAGGTTGCCGCCCAACTCAGAGAAACTGCCGCGAAACTCTGCCTTTTAAGTCCCGATTGAAAGGGACTTGATTGAAAGGTAACTCTTTTTAATGTGCTCCCTCATGTTGATTACCCAACTCTTTACATGAATTTGAGCGATGTCTGCATTTTGGCACCTGGAATTTTTGGCTATTTCAGTTATAATCTTATACTCAGTGTTCCAAGATGCCTTTATCTCATTGTTCCATGTCCTAGAGGAGCAAGTAAATGCTTTAGGCCAAGGGGTTTACAAGGTCTGACAACTGAAAGGTTTATAACCCTGGATTGAGAACTAAGGAAAAACAACATCTTAGCATATACTGCAGTAGAAACATCTTTTACTAGTTGAACAACTGTTTTATTTCCCTCACGATAATTATTCTTTGTATGCTAAGCATTCCCATTAATTCGCATTTACTTTGATAACTTTACCATCTTCTCTGGCCAGCTCCAACATTTGTTGCAGCTCTTCTGCCTTTGATCCTAGCAGAGACCTTTCTAATATTTTTTTCTCTCTCTCTTAACTTGATTCTATATATTTTGAACCATGTTTTACCTCCAATTTTCCCATTTTTTGATTGTAGATCATTGGCTTGAAACATTCACCCTATTCTTACTACAGATGTCTGGCTTGCTGAGAACTTAAATCATTTTCTGTTTTACTTTCTATCAGTTCAGCATTGTGATACAGTTTGTGTGCTCTGCTTCCATTCTTTCATTACAGCATCAACATTTAAAAACACACTTAGCAGTGTCCAGACTTAACCAATAATGAAGTGCAGAATAATAATATACACAATAGTAAAGTACAGAAAAATAAAACAGAGACTATTGTACTATGATGTGTGTTCTCCTGCCGCATAGAGATGAACTGTTGCCTATGCTTATTGCATTTGGTAGGAAAGATTTTCTGTAACGATCCTTGTGACAGTGGAGCTGAATGAGTCTGTTTGATAAGGTGCTTCACTGCTTATTCAGTAGGACACAGAGAGGATGTGCCATATTGTCCATCATGTATAACAGTTTGCTTAGTGACCTCCTCTCCAACATTAACTCAAGAGAGTCCAGGTTGTAGCCAAGGACGGATCCAGCCTTTTTGATGAGTTTATTTAGTCTTTTCACATCACCAGCACCAAAGCTGCTCCCCCAACATAAAGCCGCAAAGAAGACTGCACTTGCTACAACAGACTGGTAAAAGATCTCCACCATCCTGCTGCACACATTGAAGGATCTCAGCTTCCTTCCTTAGAAAATAGATTCTGCTCATCCCCTTCTCATAAACAGCCTTGGTGTTGGTTTTCCCCTTTCAGTTAACACTTTCAGAATAACATTTTGTTTTTGTCTGGTGTATCATACTCTGATAATTAAACACTAAAAATATCTTTTCACTCTTCCTAATATTCTGTTGCTGTGTTTAACTGTTTGAATGACTTTGATGATGGAAGAATATTTTCCAGACTTTCGACTAAACGCCACTTTAAAAAAACTTCGCAGTTCATTTTGTTGTTAGAACCCAGAGCATCAAACACAGAACACATAACATTACGGCACAGTACAGATCCTTTGGCCCATGATATTGTGCCAACTTTTGAACCTGCTCTAAGCTCAATTTAACCCTTCTCTCCTACATAGCTCTCCATTTTTTTAAATCATCCATATGTCTTGAATCAACAAATAACTAAGTGCCACAATTAAAGATAAAACTTGTTAAAACCTGCCTGGGACAACCATAAGTGTAATGATAAAACAATTTTTTTACCATTAAAATACTTCCAATTTATGTTTATGAGGCTGGAGAGATGTTTCATAGTTACAAACATTGCAAACTTCAACACTACAAATAAAATGCATTTTCTCAATATTACCATGTATACCAGATGTGGATATTTATTCACGGATTACCATTACTGCTGGGTTTGATTTCTGAAACTCCCAACCCAACAGCACTGTGGGAGTAGCTTTACCAGGATTATAGTGGTTCAAGATGTAGATTACCATTACCTTTTCAAGAGCAATTAGGTATGAGCTACAAATGCTGGCCTTGACAGTAGTGCCCAGATTCTGAAATTTAATTTTAAGAGAAAGCTAATGTTTTCAGAAGAGTTTGATGCATTTGAAAAGTAGATTCATTGGCAAAAATGCATATTAGTTCTATATTTCTCACAGATTTATTCAAATGTTTCTAACAGCTGTAAGTATCACCCAAAAGTAGTTATTTTAAAGATTTCCTGTAAAGAGTAGTAATTTGCTATAGCATACTGAACCACTTCAAAAATAAGTCATGATGTATAAATACCATCTTGAACAGACTTACAAGCTGTGTTGTCCCTGTCAAGCAGCAGTAGAATATCAAATCAAATAGACTGGCTTGCCTTTTGTGACCCTTTTACAGGCACCATTACCACTTAGAGAATGCCTGTTAGAACATTCTCAAAGCAACTAGTGCTGAGCAGTTGTCAGCTTCAACATTACCTGTATTCAAAAGAACTTTTAAAAAGATGGAACAGATAAATTGGAAATCACTCCGTAAACTGTAACAAGGGAGAACACAGGCCGAAATTAGTAAAAGACGATAAAACAAAGATGTGCAGATATTGAAATTCTGAAGTAAAAACAGAAAGTGAAAAAATGTCATAGAACTGTTTCTCTCTTCACGGACACTACCAAATGTTCTGGAACTTCTATTTTCTAATTTAATATAGTAAATTGTAGATATCTTCACAAATGAATTATCGATACATGAAACTTCTGGACAGTATGGAAGCAAAGACTGGGTTCATTAAGTTAACTTTAATCACCAGAAAAATGATAAACCTGATTTTAATTCGTTGATATGGAAGTAGAACACCATGGGCTCAGATACTAAACATTCAAAGACTTTGACTTGGAGGAAATGCTTTGTACCAATTATCCATTGAACTATCAATGATAAATACCTACTGAACTGCACACAGTGAGGATACCTATTTCCTTCTGTGGTTCATACATGAAAATACCAAACAAATTTCTTTCCCTCTTTTAAAAAATTGCTGTCTGAGAAATTCTTATCTGCAAATAATTATCTATAAACGATGAGATGAAATGAAAACTGATTAGAAATACTCAAAAATCAGGCAGTGTTTGTGGAGAGAGAAACAGAATTAATGTCAGTGACATGTGAGATGAAATGTTTACTGAACTATTCATCCCAAAAAATACAGCAGGCACGGCCTCAGAATAAAGGATTGACCCTTGAGAACAGAGATGAGAAGAATTTTTTCTAGCCAGAGGGTGGTGAATCTGTGGAATTCTTTTCCACATACGGCTGTGCAGGCCAGGTCATTGAGTGTATTTAAAGCAGGTGTTGATAAGTTCTTGATAAGTCAGGGCATCAAAGGTTATGGGGAGAAGGCAGGAGAATGGGGTTCGGAGGGATAATAGATCAGCCATGATGGAATGGCGGAGCAGACTTAGTCGAATGGTCTAATTCTGCTCCTATGACTTATGATCTTATTTTCTGATCCTATGTCACCTCCTTCAGTGGATTTGATGTCATTTATACCGATGGAGCCATCCCAACCCCTCTGCCTCCCTGCCTACCATTTCAATACAATGCATAACATTGGATGTTAAGCTCCGAACTTTGATCTTCTTTCAGCCAGAATGTCATACCTGCCAATCTCTAACTGTGCTACAAGATCATCTTCCTTATTCTGTATACTGCATGCTTTCAAATCCTATATAACACTTTCGGTCCTCTTTCATCACCTTTTTTGATTTTGCCCCCATGTTACACTTCAACTCATCTCACTGACTGCAATTTTGCTCTATAATCTGCCTTTCCTTCTTCACAGTCTTATTACACACTACATCTAATTATGTACCAACTGCCCCATCCTCAGCCCAATAACTCTGGTTCCCATCCCCCCTGCCAAATTAGTTTTAACCCTCCCCAACAGCTCTGTCAAACCTGCCTGCAAGGATATTGGTGCCCCTCAGGTTCAGGTGTAACCCGTCCCTTTAGTACAGGTCATCTGTTCTCCGAAAGAGATCCCAATGATCCAGAAATCTGAAACCCTGCCCCCTGCACCAGTTTCTCAGCCACACATTCACCTGCAAAAGCATCATTATTCTGACTCTCACTGGCACGTGGCACAGGCAGCAATCCAGAGATTACTATTCTTGAGGTCCTTCTTTTCAGCTTTCTACCTAACTCCCTGTATTCTCTCTTCAGGGCCTCATCCCATTTCCTACCTATGTCATTAGCACCAATATGTACCAAGATTTCTGCTGTTCACCCTCTCCCAATCAAATTGGTCAAATAGGATCTGCCCTTTACAAAGCCTTGTTCACTGTCTGATTTGTCTGTAACTTTCCAAGTAGTCATTCATCCCCTCCCTCAGAACTTTTTTTCCCAGTCCCTTCCCTAATGCTGTTGTTGCACCAACAGATCTATAGTAATCAGGCTTTATTCTGCTGCCTTTCTTATGAAGGGGGAACACATCTGTTGTGCTCCAGTTATCTGGTACCTTACCTGTGAACAGTGAAGATTTAATAATCTCAGCCAGAGCCAGCGCAACCTGTTTGGTTGCCTTTGGGAGCACCATGGATAAATTCCATTTATTCTAGGAATCTACAGCATATTCACTTTAAGCCTGCTAAGCTATCAATTACCTCAAATATCTCTTTATTTATGGAGACCTGTAGTAGACCTTTACCTGCCCTTTCCCTGAATTGTACGAAGACCATTTCCTTTGCAAACACCAATGAATTACTATAGGGCCTCACCTGTATCTTCAATCTCCACATGCAGATTGTCCATGATTGGACCCCATTCTCATGCCCTTAACATACTTGTAAAATGCCTTTGGATGTTTCCTGTCTGCCAGCAATTTCTCATGACTCCTCTTTGCCTTCCTGATTAGTTTTTAAGTGTCTCCCTACACATTTTATTCTCTTTACAAGCCTCCCCTGACATTAGTTTCCTATATGCTTCCTCTGTTTGCTTTATCCAACCCTCAATAGCCCTTGACATCCAAGGTTCCCTGTTTTTGTTACCCCTGGCTTCCACTGTAATTAGTTAGTCCTAACTCTAGCACTTTCCATTATGCAGATAAACCATAACACCCTAAGACACAGGAGTAGAATTAAGCCATTCAGCTCCTCGAGTCTCTTCCACCCATTCCATCATGTCTGATTTCTTTTCCCTCTCAACCTCATGCTCCTGCTTTTCCTCCGTAGTGTTTGACATCCTGAATAATCAAGAACATATCAATCACTGCTTTAAATATACCCAGTGACTTGGCCCCCACAGCTGTCCGTGACAATGAATTCTACAGATTCACCTTTTGTATAACCATTTTAAGATAAACAAGAGTTCTGATCACATCTCCAAGATATTCCCCTATTGACACTCCAATTGACCAGCTCATTTCTCCAGAAGATCTAGTAATGTTCCTTCCATCACTGGCCTAACTATGTACTTCATCAAAAACCTCTCCTGTACACAGCTCAAAAATTTTGCCTCCTCTGAGCCTTCAACACTAAGGTAATCTCAGTTAATACTTGGGAACCTCAGTTAATACCTGAGGCTCCGGAGGGTTCCTGTGCTGTGGCAGACGTCCTGCCTCGTCCCTGTGCCGAAGACGCTGCGCCCCAGCGGCCTCAATGACTACAGACCAGTGGCATTGACCTCCCACATCATGAAGACCCTGGAGAGACTTGTTCGGGAGCTGCTCCGGCCTACAGTCAGGCCACACTTCGATCCCCTCCAGTTCGCCTACCAGCCTCGACTAGGAGTTGAGGATGCTATCATCTACCTGCTGAACCGTGTCTATGCCCACCTGGACAAGCCAGCGAGCACTGTGAGGGTCATGTTTTTTGACTTCTCCAGTGCGTTCAACACCATCTGCTGGGGAGAAGCTGACAGCGATGCAGGTGGATGCTTTCCTTATGTCATGGATTCTTGATTACCTGACTGGCAGACCACAGTACGTGTGCTTGCAACACTGTGTGTCCGACAGAGAGATCAGCAGCACTGGGGCTCCACAGGGGACTGTCTTGTCTCCCTTTCTCTTCACCATTTACACCTCGGACTTCAACTACTGCACAGAGTCTTGTCATCTTCAGAAGTTTTCTGATGACTCTGCCATAGTTGGATGCATCAGCAAGGGAGATGAGGCTGAGTACAGGGCTACGGTAGGAAACTTTGTCACATAGTGTGAGCAGAATTATCTGCGGTTTAATGTGAAAAAGACTAAGGAGCTGGTGGTAGACCTGAGGAGAGCTAAGGTACTGGTGACACCTGTTTCCATCCAGGGGATCAGCGTGGACATGGTGGAGGATTACAAATACCTGGGAATACGAATTGACAATAAACTGGACTGGTCAAAGAACACTGAGGCTGTCTACAAGAAGGGTCAGAGCCATCTCTATTTCCTGAGGAGACTGAGGTCCTTTAACATCTGCCGGACGATGCTGAGTATGTTCTACGAGTCTGTGGTGGCCAGTGCTATCATGTTTGCTGTTGTGTTCTGGGGCAGCAGGCTGAGGGTAGCAGACACCAACAGGATCAACAAACTCATTCGTAAGGCCAGTGATGTTGTGGGGATGGAACTGGACTCTCTGACGGTGGTGTCTGAAAAGAGGATGCTGTCCAAGTTGCATGCCATCTTGGACAATGTCTCCCATCCACTACATAATGTACTGGGTGGGCACAGGAGTACATTCAGCCAGAGACTCATTCCACCGAGATGCGACACAGAGCATCATAGGAAGTCATTCCTGCCTGTGGCCATCAAACTTTACAACTCCTCCCTTGGAGGGTCAGACACCCTGAGCCAATAGGCTGGTCCTGGACTTATTTCCTGGCATAATTTGCATATTACTATTTAACTATTTATGGTTCTATTAATATTTAATTATTTATGGTGCAATTATAATGAAAACCAATTTCCCCCGGGATCAATAAAGTATGATTATGACTATGACTATGGAAGTTGAAATAACCTTATTTTTTTTATTACATTTCTCTGCTGTTTACCTGCCAATCTGTTCTTTGGTTTCTTTTTGACAGTTGGGAAGTCTGTAATACACCCTAGTAGAGATAACACCCTTTTTGTTTTTAATCTTTTCCCTTCCCTCCACATTTGAGGAGCCTTTTGTGGATATCCTCATTCAATACTGAAGTAATGCAACTTTTCACAAATAGTGCAACACCTATTCCCCTTTTAATGGTTTCTCTGTCCAGCCTGAAAACTCTCCACCCTGGGATACTGAGTTGCCGGTTGCTGCCTGTCCCTCAACCCTGTCTCAGTGATGGCAACAGTTTCATAGACCTCTGTGCTAATTACATTTTTTGATTTTTGGTATTTATACTGTTTCACAATCATTAGAAGTTTGCATTTCAGGGATGCCTATCTATGGAGGGGACCAATCCAACTCACAAACCAAGCTACAGAAAAATTTAGACAATGCCAGTTCCCCAGCTTAAACAGCACAAGGTTCCTTACCAATACATGTGAACAATAGCAATGTGGATTTTTCCATATGTTGCATTTTCTGAAATAACATTTCTGTGACATTAAGATGTGCAAGTGGTTAATTATCAGATTTGTACTATATCCTCAGATTTATAAGCCTGCCAACAGCTTAAGACAATGTTATTTTATCTCAATATGAAAGCTTATTTCTTCTAGAGAGGGTTCAGGCATTTCACAATCTTACACAAGACTATATGGCAACATATAGGCCAGCCAGCATCTATAGGAAGAGGTACAGTCGACACGTCGACTGTACCTCTTCCTATAGATGCTACCTGGCCTGCTGCGTTCACCAGCAACTTTTATGTGTGTTGCTTGAATTTCCAGCATCTGCAGAATTCCTCGTGATGGCAACATATAATTGTCTATGTTAGTATTTTTCCCATTCTCACATCTGAGAGATAGCCAAGTTAATAGAAAAACAACAATACCCCCAGAAAAATAGCATTATCATTCAGGAAAACAAACTTGGTTGATATTTAGCTTTATTTCCGAGCCTCCCAAAAAAATGTCGTAACGCTAAAGAAGCTGTGAGGGTAAAAAGATCCTGATGGGAGTTACATACAGGCCTTCGAACAATAGCCAGCATGTAGGGTAAAAATTCCACAGGAGGTAGAAAAGACATGTTAAAAGAGCAATGTTCTGATAATCATGGGGGATTTCAATATGCAGGTAGATCTTGAAAATCAGTGGATTTCAAGGGAGGAAATTCTTAGAATGCCTACAAGATTGTTCGATAGAGCAGTTTATGGTGGAGCCCACTAGGGAACAGGCAAATCTGGACTGAGTGTCATGTAATGAATCAGATTTGATTAGGGACCTTAAGGTAAAGAATGGAATAAAGGGAGCTTTCTCTGGTAGTAAATATGAAAAAATCTGCAGATGCTGGAAATCCAAAGCAACACACACAAACATGCTGTAGGAACTCAGCAGGCTAGGCAGCATCTATGGAAAAGAGTAAACAGTAGATGTTTTGGTCTGAGATCTCTCATTAGGACCGGAAAAAAAATTAGAGGAGAAGTCAGAGTAAGAAGGTGGGGGGAGGGGAGGAAGAAGTACAAGGTGGTAGGTGATAGGTGAAACTGGGAGAGGTGGAGGGGTTGAGGTAAAGAGCTGGGGTTGATTGGTAAGAGGTAAAGGGCTGAAGAATGGGGAATCTGATAGGAGAGGGTAGAAGAACATGGAAGAAAGGGAAGGGGAGGAGCATGTGGTAGGTGGTGGACAGGTAAGGAGATAAGGTGAGAGAGGGAAACAGGAATGGGGAATGGTGATAGAGAATGGAGGGGGCAATTGCAGGAAGTTTGAGAGATTGATGTTCATGCCATCGGGTTGGAGGCTAACCAGATGGAATATAAGGTGTTGCTCCTCGAACCTGAGTGTGACCTCATCGCGGCAGTAGAGGAGGCCATGGACTGACATGTTGGAAAGTGTGGCCACTGGGAGATCCTGTTTTTGTGGTGGATGGTGTAGAGACGCTCAACAAAGTGGTCTCCCAATCTGTGTCAGGTCTCACTAATATACAGGAGGCCACCCTGGGAGCACCAGATACAGTAGATGCCCCCCAATAGACTCACAGGGGAAGTGTTGTCTCAGCTGGAAGGACTGTTTGGGGCCCTGAATGGTAGTAAGGGAGGAGGTGTGGAACTTGTGCTTGCAAGGTTAAGTGCTAGGAGGGAGATTAGTGGGGAGGGATGAGTGGACATGGAATCATGTAGGGAACGATCCCTGCAGAAAGCGGAGAGTAGGGAGGAGAAAAGATGTGTTTGGTGGCAGGATCCCATTGGGTATGGTGGGAGTTATGGAGAATTATGTGCTGGACATGGAATGCTAGTGGGGTGGTAGGTGATAGGCCTTTTCTAGTTGGCTACTAGTTTCAAGTGGTGTTCCATAGGAGCTAGTTTTGGGACTGCATATTTTCACGTTATACTGTTTGTCAATGACTTGGATGATGGAACTAATGGTTTTGTGGCCAAGTTTGCTGACGATGTGAAGATGGGTGGAGGGGCAGGTTGTGCTAAAGGACTCAGACAGATTAGAAGAATGGGCAAGGAAGTGGTAGATAGAATATAGTCTCGGGAAGTGTATGGTTATGCACTTTGGTAGAAGGAATAAAGGCATAGCTCATTTTCTAAATGGGGGAAAATTCAGAAGTCAAAGGTGCAAAGGCTTTTGGGAGTCCTCATGCTGGATTTCCTAAAGGTTAACTTGCAGATTGAGTCAGTGGTAATGAAATCAAGTGCAATGTCTGCACTCATTTCAAGAGGACTAGAATGTGAAGGCATTGGTCAGACCATATTTGGAATGTTATGAGATGTTTTGGCCCCTAATCTAAGAAAGGAAGTGCTCACATTGGAGAGAGTCCAGAGGAGGTTCCTGAGAATGATTCCTGAAGTGAAATGCTTAACATATGAGGAGTGTTTGATGGCTCTGGGCCTGTACTCACTGGTGTTTAGAAGAATGAGGTGGGATCTCATTGAATCTTATCGAATAGTGAAAGGCCTAGATAGAGTGGATGTGCAGAGCAGTGATCCCCAACCTCCGGGCTGCGGACCGATACATTGTCGTGAAGAAAGCAGTGGTGGCTGGAACGCACTCAGCACATCTTTAAGAAAAAAGCCGAAATAAACAATAATTAATAATTAATAAATTAAATAAATAATAATTAATTATGTGCCAGGTGGAGTTGGGGAGTCTAGGACCAGAGGGCACAACCTCAGAATAGAGGCACCATGTTGGTATGGTGGAGCAGGCTCTGATATCCGAATAACCCAATTCATCTCCTATGTCTTGTGGTCTTATGATTGAATTCTTTGAAGAGGTAATTGTGTATTGATGAGGACAGAGTTGGATTTGTGATTTAAATGGACTTTCATAATGTATTCAAGCAACACACACAAATGCCGGAGGAGCTCAGCAGACCAGGCAGCATCTATGGAAAAGAGTAAATGGTTGGCATTTCAGGCCGAGACCCCTCATCAGGACCTGACGAAGGCTCTTGGCCCAGCACATCGACTGTACTCTTTTCTATAGATGTGGACTGTCCTGCTGAGCTCCTTCAGCATTTTCTGTGTGTTGCTTGGATTTCCAGCATCTGCAGATTTTCTCTTGTTTTTAATAACATATTTGTCATGGTCCCGCATGGGAGACTAGTTCAAAAGGTTAGGGCCCATGGGATCTGCAGCACATTGACAAACCGATTTGGAACTTGATTTGGCAGTAAGCAACAGAGGGTGATGGTAGAGGGTTGTTTGTTTGATGAATTCCTGGGACTAGTAGTGTCCAATAAAGATCAGTGCTGGGACACTTGCTGTTTGTTATACATATAAGTAACTTGGATATGGGTGTGAGAGACAAGATCAGTATCTTCATGGACAGAACTAAGTTGTTGATAGTGTGCAACTTAGTCTTGGGTTGCTGAGCAATATCAACGTTTTGATGATTTGTGCTGACAAATGGTAGATGGAGTTTAATCTGGCTCTTGTGAGTTGATGTACTTTGAGAGCACTAATGAGGTTTGGACATATATCGTGAATCGTGGGAACCTGGGGTGTATTGAGAAACAAAGAGAGCTCTCAGTGCAAATCCATAGCTCCTCAATGGTAGCAACACAGGTAGATAACAGGATACATGTCTTTATTAGGTGATGCATTGAATAAAGGAAGTAGGGAGGTTATGCTCCAACTTTATAAACCCTTGGTCAGACCTCAGCTAGAGTACTGCATGCATTTCTGGTCATCAAGAAATCGCAAGGATGTGAGAGTGCTGAAGGTGGTTCCCCTCTGCTATTTCAGACTTTATTTGCTTTCTCCTATTCCTCTCCTTCCTTCAGTGACACTCAGTCTTTCCTGATCTCCATTCTATCCCTTTGCTCCTTCCCCATCTTTCTCAGAAGCACAAACTTCTTTTATTTCCAGTAGTTAGAACATAGAACACAGAAAACCTACAGCACAATACAGGCCATTCGGCCCACAAAGCTGTGCCGAACATGTCCCTAGTTCTTGCGAAAGGTCATCAACATGACGCATAACTCTGCTTCTCTCTTCACCGACACGCTTGGAGTATTCCTAGTATTTTCTATTTTTATTTTAGATTTCCAGCATCTGCAGTATATTTTTACCTTACACTTTAGGACAAGGCCCTTTTATCTCTCAAATCCAAAAGGTGATAGTTTGGTAATAAGAGAAACAGATCCAAAACTGGCTTTCCTATTAAAACATTATTTACCTTGCTTTGTTTATAAAGTGAGAGAGCTCAGTAGCAGAAAACAAATCTATATGAAGCACAAAGCAGGAAGAAAGGGAATGATTCTCTGAATTTACCACTGTACGTGTATCCACTTCCACTTCCTTTTGTACAATTCAAGTCTGCTTAATGCCAGTCAAACTAAGAATGGTCAAAGTAAAAACAAGGCTTTCAAATCCTTGAATTTTGACCTTATTTGCACAAAATGCTGAAAGAATTAAGTAAGTCAGGCAACATCTATGGAGGGGAATAAACAGTTGACATTTTATGCTGTTTATAGCCCTGTTTATTCTCCTCCATAGACATTGTCCAACTTGGTAAATTGTTCGAGCGTTTTGTGTGCGTTGCTCAAGATTTCCAGCATCTGTAGAATCTCTTGTGTCTACAACCTTTCTCTGCCATTGTAGTTATATTTTTAAAGAGTTTTTTTCCCTCTGTTATCTGGAAGAATTATTCAAATATTTATTTCTCTAACATATGTGTTTCATGTTTGAAACTTAATGTATTCTGAAATTGGTTTGTATTAGCTTAAGATGAGGGAGAATGTTTCTATTAAAAGTATACTTCTGATATTGTACCCTGTTGAATCATTTTATTCATTAAACAACAAATAATTACACTAGATTGAATAGACAGCATAAGATTTGATTAAAATATATGTATAGAACTAATATTACTTCTGAATTTCTTCGATATGATTGCAACCTCTAGGTCTTCTCCATGCATTATTATGTTTATGATGGCTTTTCTTGCTGATAAAATACAATAGTTCATTGATTTTTTTAACCTCTTGAAACTTAAATTAAATATTGAACAGCACACACAAAATGCTGGAGGAACTCAGCAGACCAGGCAGCATCTATGGAAAAAAGTACAGTTTCGGCCCAAAACGTCGACTGCACTCTTTTCCATTGATGCTGCCTGGCCTGCTGAGTTCCTCCAGCTTTTTAGAAACATAGAAACATAGAAACATAGAAAATAGGTGCAGGAGTAGGCCATTCGGCCCTTCGAGCCTGCACCGCCATTCAGTACGATCATGGCTGATCATCCAACTCAGAACCCTGTACCTGCCTTCTCTCCATACCCCTGGTCCCTTTAGCCACAAGGGCCATATCTAACTCCCTCTTAAATATAGTCAAGGAACTGGCCTCAACTGTCTCCTGTGGCAGAGAATTCCACAGACTCACCACTCTCTGTGTGAAGAAGTTTTTCTTTGTCTCAGTCCTAAAAGGCTTCCCCTTTATCCTCAGATTGTGACCCCTTGTTCTGGACTTCCCCAACATTGGGAACAATCTTCCTGCATCTAGCCTGTCCAATCCCTTTAGAATTTTATACGTTTCAATCAGATCCCCCCTCAATCTTCTAAATTCCAGAGAGTACAAGCCTAGTCGATCCAGTCTTTCATCATATGAAAGTTCTGCCATCCCAGGAATCAACCTGGTGAACCTTCTTTGTACTCCCTGTATGGCAAGAATGTCTTTCCTCAGATTAGGGGACCAAAACTGCACACAATACCAAAACTGCACACAATATTTTGTGTGTGTTGCTCAGATTTCCAGCATCTGCAGATTTCCTCTCATTTGTGAATATTGAACATGCTCACTATTGACACCCCACAACACATTAAACTGCTTTAATTGCAACAGGCAGCAGATGAAATGATGATCTGAGGGAGAAGATGGAACTGACTGTGTATGAAGCACTACCATTACTAAAAGAAAGGCTGCTGGTTGTGGATAATAAACTGTCTCAGAATCCTTCAATCGTTCCTTTTCTAGGTGGAAGGAAATCTGTTAACACATTAGCAACACTGGTGAATAGGAAAGCCAAGCATGGACGCGATACAATAGAGTGCTTGTCTGCCGCTCAGATAATAACGCTATGCAGATGCATTGCAGGAGAAAGAACAGGGCAGGAGTGATAGAGGAATTATAAAAGTTCCTGCTGGTTATGTTCAGAAGCAGGTTTTTTATCATTGGCATGTGTCGTGAAATTTGTTAACTTAGCAGCAGCAGTTCAATGGAATACATAATATAGAAGAAAAATAAATAAGTAAGTAAATCGATGACAGTATATCAATATTGAACAGATAAAAAGTTGTGCAAAAACAAAAACAACATGTATTTAAGAAAGTGAGGTAGTGTTCAAGGGTTCAATCTCCATTTAGGAATCGGATGGCAGAGAGGAAGAAGCTGTTCCTGAATCGCTGAGTGTGTGCCTTCAGGCTCCTTTACCTCCTACCTGATGATAACAGTGAGAAAAGGGCATGCCCTGGGTGCTGGAGGTCCTTAATAATGGACACTGCTTTCTGAGACACAGCTCCTTGAAGATGTCCTGGGTACTTTGTAAGCTAGTACCCAAGATGCAGCCAACTAAATTTATGACCCTCTGTAGCTTGTTTTAGTCCTGTGCAGTAGCCCCCCAATAACCAAACAATGATGCAGCCAATCAGAATGCTCTCCACAGTATATCTATAGAAGTTTTTGAGGGTATTTGTTGACATACCAAATCTCTTCAAACTCCTAATGAAGTATAGTCGCTGTCTTGCCTTCTTTATAGCTGCATCAATATGATGGGACCAGGTTAGGTCCTCAGAGATTTTGATACCCAGAAACCTGAAGCTGTTCACTCTCTCCACTTTTGATCCCTCAGTGTAGATTGGTATGTGTTCCTTCGTCTTACCCTTCCTGATGGCCACAAACAGCTCTGACGTTGAGTGCCAGGTTGTTGCTGCAGCACCACTCCACTAGTTGGCATATCTCACTCCTGTACACCCTCTCGTCTCCATCTGAGATTCTACCAACAATGGTTGTATCATCAGCAAATTTATTGATGGTATTTGAGCTATGCCTAGCTACATAGTCATGGGTATATAGAGAGTAGAGCAGTGGGCTAAGCACATGCCCCTGAGATGCACCAGTGTTGATCGTCAGTAAGGAGGAGATATTATCACCAATCTGCACAGATTGTGGTCTTCCAGTGAGGAAGTCGAGGATCTAATTGCAGGGAGAGGTACAGGGGCCCAAAGTCTGTAACTTCTCATTCAGGATTGTGGAAATGAAGGTGTTAAATGCTGGGCTATAGTTGATGAACAGCATCCTGACATAGGTGTTTGTATTTTCTTTTTCTTTTTTTTTAACAGCACAGTACAGGCCCTTCGGCCCACGATGTAGTGCCGACCCTCAAACCCTGCCTCCCATATAACCCCCCACCTTAAATTCCTCCATATCCCTGTCTAGTAGTCTCTTAAACTTCACTAGTGTATCTGCCTCCACCAGTGACTCAGGCAGTGCATTCCACGCACCAACCACTCTCTGAGTAAAAGACCTTCCTCTAATATCCCCCTTGAACTTCCCACCCCTTACCTTAAAGCCATGTCCTCTTGTATTGAGCAGTGGTGCCCTGGGGAAGAGGCGCTGGCTATCCACTCTATCTATTCCTCTTATTATCTTGTACACATCTATCATGTCTCCACTCATCCTCCTTCTCTCCAAAGAGTAAAGCCCTAGCTCCCTTAATCTCTGATCATAATGCATACTTTCTAAACCAGGCAGCATCCTGGTAAATCTCCTCTGTACCCTTTCCAATAGTTCTACATCCTTCCTATAGTGAGGTGACCAGAACTGGACACAGTACTCCAAGTGTGGCCTAACCAGAGTTTTATAGAGCTGCATCATTACATCGTGACTCTTAAACTCTATCCCTCGACTTATGAAAGCTAACACCCCATAAGCTTAAACAACAGGAATTCAGCAGATGCTGGAAGTTCAAGCAACACACATCAAAGTTGCTGGTGAATGCAGCAGGCCAGGCAGCATCTGTAGGAAGAGGTGCAGTCACCTCTTCCTACAGATGCTGCCTGGCCTGCTGCGTTCACCAGCAATTTTGATGTGTGTTACTCCATAAGCTTTCTTAACTACCCTATCCACCTGTGAGGCAACTTTCAGGGATCTGTGGACATATACCCCGAGATCCGTCTGCTCCTCCACACTACCAAGTATCCTGCCATTTACTTTGTACTTTGCCTTGGAGTTTGTCCTTCCAAAGTATACAACCTCACACTTCTCCGGGTTGAACTCCATCTGCCACTTCTCAGCCCACTTCTGCATCCCATCGATGTCTCTCTGCAATCTTTGATAATCCTCTACACTCTCTACAACACCACCAACCTTTGTGTCGTCTGCAAACTTGCCAACCCACCCTTCTACCCCCACATCCAGGTCGTTAATAAAAATCACGAAAAGTAGAGGTCCCAGAACAGATCCTTGTGGGACACCACTGGTCACAATCCTCCAATCTGAATGTACTCCCTCCACCACCACCCTCTGCCTTCTGCAGGCAAGCCAATTCTGAATCCACCTGGCCAAACTTCCCTGGATCCCATGCCTTCTAACTTTCTGAATAAGCCTACTGTGTGGAACCTTGTCAAATGCCTTACTAAAATCCATATAGATCACATCCACTGCACTACCCTCATCTATATGCCTGGTCACCTCCTCAAAGAACTCTATCAGGCTTGTTAGACATGATCTGCCCTTCACAAAGGCATGCTGACTGTCCCTGATCAGACCATGATTCTCTAAATGTCTATAGATCCTATCTCTAAGAATCTTTTCCAACAGCTTTCCCACCACAGACGTAAGGCTCACTGGTCTATAATTACCCGGACTATCCCTACTACCTTTTTTGAACAAGGGGACAACATTCGCCTCCCTCCGATCCTCCGGTACCATTCCCGTGGACAACGAGGACATAAAGATCCTAGCCAGAGGCTCAGCAATCTCTTCTCTCACCTCGTGGAGCAGCCTGGGGAATATTCCGTCAGGTCCCGGGGACTTATCTGTCTTAATGTACTTTAACAAATCCAACACCTCCTCTCCCTTAATATCAACATGCTCCAGAACATCAACCTCACTCATATTGTCCTCACCATCATCAAGTTCCCTCTCATTGGTGAATACCGAAGAGAAGTATTCATTGAGGACCTCGCTCACTTCCACAGCCTCCAGGCACATCTTCCCACCTTTATCTCTAATTGGTCCTACCTTCACTCCTGTCATCCTTTTTATCTTCACATAATTGAAGAATGCCTTGGGGTTTTCCTTTACCCTACTCGCCAAGGCTTTCTCATGCCCCCTTCTTACTCTTCTCAGCCCCTTCTTAAGCTCCTTTCTTGCTTCCCTATATTCCTCAATAGACCCATCTGATCCTTGCTTACTAAACCTCACGTATGCTGCCTTCTTCCACCTGACTAGATTTTCCACCTCACTTGTCACCCATGGTTCCTTCACCCTACCATTCTTTATCTTTCTCACCGGGACAAATTTATCCCTTGCATCCCGCAAGAGGTCTCTAAACATTGACCACATGTCCGTAGTACATTTCCCTGCAAAAACATCATCCCAATTCACACCCACAAGTTCTAGCCTTATAGCCTCATAATTTGCCTTTCCCCAATTAAAAATTTTTTAATCGTGTCTAACAAAAATTTTCCTGTCCTCTCTCTAGGTGGTCTCAGACTGTGTGAAGACCCATAGAGATTGTGTCTACCATTGACCTATTGTGGTGATAGGCAAATTGCAATGGGTTCAGATCCTTGCTGAGGCAGGAGTTCAGTCTAGTCATAACCAACCTCTCAAAGCATTTCATCACTGTAGATGTGAGTGCTATTGGGTGATAGTCATTAAGGCAGCTCATATTATTCTTCTTAGGCACTGGTATAATTGTTGCTTGCAGATTGGAATTATCCACTTGGGGGAAAATCCAAAGGGATGTAGATAACCAGAGAAAACTCAAATAAAAATGCTGAAACTGAAATACTGCATTAACAGATGTTGCACAAGAAGACACCAGGTACACTAACAGCTGACAAGAGGAGAAGGTTGGTTAATATTTTGGCCTCAAAACAGAAAGGAGTTCTGTTGATCTCTTGCTATGAATTTGGTCAGAGTTAGTGAAAACCCTGTCCAAATGGCTAAAACAGTCACTTTAACCACTCCTCCAGCAGTCATATCAGAAGATCATGGGAACCCCTATGGAAACTCTAGGCAAAGGCATGTATAGGTGACCGCTGAATATTATTTTTTATTGTTAAAGTGGACTTGAGTATTCACCCAGGTAATGCTAAAATAGCTGCCTGTGCCTTTACGAGAAAACAGTGACATCATTATGCACGTGCGGAGTAGAAAGAAGAGTTACAATGTTCTAGAAAGATGAGCGTCAAGTACTGGGAGCTGCATTTCCCCCCTGAGAAGTACTGGTCATATGGTGAGGAAAGGTGAATAATATTTGATTAAATCCATGTAAATTTGTTTATACTTGTTTGTAAATCTAGAATATCGGTAATTTGACATGTTTTACATGTGGATGCTTTAGATTTTCGTGAGTAGGGTACTGGCACTGGGTAGTGTGGTTGTGTAAAGGTCCTTATTGGCCTAGTAAGTTAGTTTTTCTAGTGATCGAACTACAAGGCAATATATTGTAAAAGTTTATTTTTGTCTTACTTTATTGTTTCATGACCAAGTGGGTTAATCTCTGTTCACATAGTGTGAGCAAGGAGAATTCATTTCAGGGTCTAGCCTGTATGTGTTTGGAAGTTAAGCATGTGTGTGCCAAAGTGAGTATACCTTTTAGTTAAGTTGAGATGTACTTACTTATATTTTTGATGAAGTGTATATGGTACAGAGTTGGTGGGATTCTAATGTTGTTTGTATTTTTTTAGAATTGTCACTAGTGTTGTTTCTGTAAAACAGATAAAGAAATTAAAGACCGGAAAGATTTGTTATCCTGAATGTGTATTTTTCCCAGGCTACAAAATTTGGTGCCAGGAGTGGGGTAATTCCATGCTATTTTAGAGGGTTTTTGATTTTTGTATGCAGTACAATATACAATACGTTATACAGTAGTGGTGAAGAACAGGGTACACCTTCCTGTGGGATGGAAGGAGAGCCTGTTGTCACGTGAAGACCATGGTAGAGCCTTGAGACTGGGCTGGGACATCTGGAACTGATGCCAAGATGTAGAACTGTGATGGTGACCCAGAGCAACTGTGGCTGTGAAGTCATCGTGTCTTCTGCAGGAGATGTCAGCAACCCCTTTTTCAGGCTTGTTGGAGAGACTTTAAAGACTTGAGTTTTCAAAATATTACACTCAGAGGATGAGCAAACTGGACCTGAGGCATGAGGAAGCCATGGTAACTATAGATAAATTAGGCAAAGGTCCTACGTATATGTTTCAAGGGAAGGACACATTGCAACATTTGCAGAGGATGTTGAGAAAGATAGGAGGCCTGTTGATGATTTTATTGAAGAAAATGAATGGATGCTTTGTGCTAGAAATCAGTCTAACCAGGATCAGTATGATTTTGTTATGTCACTGCTCGGGGAGGCAGCCCTAGATGAAGCACGTATGTGCAGTGATGCTGAGGAAGACCAGGCTGCTGACTTGTTCACCTATCTCAGGGAAGCTTTTAGTGACAACCACAGTGCACCCCAGCTGTTGCATAGCTTCTATAGTCACAAACAGCATGAGGGTGAAGACATAAGAGAATTTTCACATGCCCTAGCCCAAGCTCTCAACTTGCTACTGAAGCATTCCCTTGGTGCTGTGGCCAAGAGGGTGGTGTTAAGAAATCAATTTATAGGGAGCATCAGTGATCTTTCCCTTAGAAGCAAGCTCCAAAGGTACGTGCGGAACAACCCCGAGTCCTCAATGATAGAAGTGCGAGAGGAGGTTTGTCTGTGGTTTTCAGAAGAGCCCTCAGGAAATGCAAAGACTGTAAAGTCAAAGTGTAGCAGTAGCCGGGCACAGTGCTCAACTCTCAAAGCTCAGGAATCTAAGTCTGTCACTCTAGATGATGTCCTTAAAGTAGTTGCAGAGCAGGGCAAAACCGTTAGTGAGTTGATTCAAGCAATGAAAGATCTTGCTGTACAGAGGGGTGTTGCACATGCCACTAGTATTGGACCTAAGTTACAGCCTAGGGTCTCAGAGGATGGGCAACCAATATGTTTCAAGTGTCAGATGGGAGAGCACATGGCCAAGAATTGCCCACAGAAGCAAAGTGCAAGAGATGTAGAGCCCGAATCCTCCAGGCCTCAGGTTGTGAGTTGGGAAATTCGGGGGAACCTCACAGACTCAGATGATGTACAGCCATCCTGTGACCAGTTGTTGCAATAGGGACATGTCCTGTCATTGAGCTTAAGATATCAGGTGTCATCCATTGTCTGTTAGACATAGATGGTCAAGTGAGCACCATGACTGAGTAGTTCTTTTAAGAACACTTGAATGGAGAGAATAAGGATATGTTGACCATTCCTGGCTGGCTTAGGTTAACAGTTGCTAAGTTGTGGCTTTCTAGTACAGTCGTCAGGGATTCTGTTATCACTGAACAACCTGTCCCATGCATTGTAGGCATGAACATTAGTTGCCAGTGTAGACAACTTGTCTACATAGAATTTGACACAACCATAGAAGGAAAGTTGGAGTCTGATTGGAGAGATGTTTTCCAGAAAGTGCAGATGTGCACTACCGAAAAGAAAGCTGTATTCCGAGTATCGGGAAAAGATACTGAGCACATACCTGCTGAACCTGCAGTTACCATTGTGGCTAGGAAGGCCTCCGGAGATGCTGGTACTGACCATAAGATGTTACTTGAGCCACCTAACACTTCTCTATCCGGTGGTCTTGTAGTTATTCCCATGCTTGTTGACTCTCGTAGTCGTACACTGCCAGTACAGGTTTTGAACCTCTCTGGAGAGGATGTATGGCTCTCACCTGGGACCCAGCTGGGTATACTGTCAAAGGTAGAATGCGTAGACAGTGATCAGCAACGTGCTGTAAGATTTCAGCGGGTCTCAGCTGGCATTGAACAAGTGACTGTTGGTGTAAAGGAGGAGGGTAGAAACCCCAAGTTAAAGTCAACTCTAGACAGACTCGACATTGGGGGTAGTGAAGAACAGCATGCTCAGCTAAGAACTTTACTAGCTGTACCTGGGTATCTTTACAGTCGAAGATGAAATTCAGCTAATTGATGATGAGCCCGTTTCACAGCCATACTGTCACATTCTACCCAATCAGTACAGTGAAGTTGTTGAAGAAGGGTGTGATTCCGGAGAGCAATAGTGCGTATGCTTCACCTGTAGTGTTGGTATGGAAGGCTGATGGTAGCATAAGACTGTGTAGATTATCGGAGACTGAATCATAAGACTAAAAAGGACGCATTCCTGCTCCCCTGTACTGATGAGAGTTTTGATGCTCTGCGGGGAGCACAATTTTTCTCAAAAAATAGACTTTGCGAGTGGTTACCACCAGTGCTGGTAGAGGAGTGCGATGGGCAGAGGACCCTGTTTGGTCAATATGAACTCCTTCACATGCCATGTGGGATCTGCAATTGTCTGGCAACTTTTCAAAGACTCATGCAGACAACCATGAATGACTTAGTTGTCCAAATTATGCTTGTGTACTTGGATGGTATCCTGGTGTATTCGCAGACTTTCCAGGAACACTGGAGAGGCTTGGCATTTTCAAGGAGACTGATCTGAAGGAGAAATTGGAAAAAAAAATCATTTTTTGCAGTCAGAAGTCAAGTTCTTAGGACGCCAGATATCAGCCAAGGGATTTGGCACAGATCCTGAGAAGGTCCTGGCTGTTCATCAGTGGCCAGTACCATTTATGGTCAAAGACTTAAGGTCATTTCTCAGTTTTTGAAGTTATTGTAGACGGTTTATTCAGGGATTCTCAAAGATTGCTGGCCTGCTGCATGGTGTAGTGAACTTATGTCTTAAGGCAGGGAGTCCTGGTAAAAGAAACCAGCTGTTAAAACAGTCTTGGATGGAAGAATGTCAAACTGCCTTTGACTTGCTCAAAGAGAAACTGACCAGTTCACCGATCCTCGGCTTTGCCGATTTCACACAGCCTTTCATAGTGGAGACTGAGGCAAACAGTCATGGACTAGGAGCTGTTTTATACCAGCAACGGGGAGAGGCAAAGACGGTTATTGCATTTGCAAGCTGACAGTTGAGAAATGCTGAAAAGAATGATACGAATTATAGCAGCATGAAATTAGAGCTGCTTGCACTTAAGTGGACTATAATAGAAAAGTTTTGGAGTTACTTATTGGGTTCCAAATTCACCATAATTGCTGACAATAATCTGTTATCCCACTTGAAAACTGCCAAGTTGGGAGTAGTTGAGCAGAGATGGATCTCACAGCTGTCAGTGTTTGACTTTGAAGTTCAGTAGCGTCCAGCTTGGAGCAATATTGGGGCTGATACTCTCTAGGCAGCCATTTGCAGGGGAGCCTGAGCCTATCTCAGGGGATACTGAGTTTGACGGGTCTGTGGCAATCTATAGTCTGATCAATCATGGCACTGCTCTTGACCCGGCACTGGTTACCGCTGGTCTTAAAAGCAGTAAGGTTAAGCAAATCCAAGCTCTTGAAGCTGGTATTAGCAACGTAAGTGTTCTGATGCAAGGAAGCACTCAACCCTCCCGGGTTATTCTAATGGAGACTTGTACACTTTTCAGCGGCAAGACCCTGTGTTAACTGTCTTCAGAAACTTATGGGACCTAAACAGAAAGCTGAGTGGCAAGGAATGCAAAGATCTGCCTAACCTGTTTTGTCTCTGTTAAGGCATTGGGACAGGGCCAGGGAGCGTAAGGGGTTACTGTATCGTATAGTTGAGGATGAGAAGCATGGGGACTGTTACCAGCTGCTGCTACCTACCAGCTTGAGGAGTAAAGTGTCAGGGTATGTACATGGCTCTATGGGCCATCAAGGTATAGAGTGTACTCTGCACTTGTTGAGAAGCAGATGTTTTTGGGTGGGCATGCACGAGGGTGTGGCACGGTGGATCAAAAATTGTATGCATTGTGTACTAAGATGCTGCACCCTAAAAGCCATCCCTCCCCATGACATCATTTCTTGCTTCTAGGCCGCTTGAAGTTGCTGCTGTAGATTTCACTGGGCCTGAGCTGGCAGCTGATGGGTGTGAGAATGTCTTAGTAGTCACAGACATTTTCACAAAATTTACCCAAGCATTCTCAACTCGGGATCAAAAGGTGGATACCACAGCAAAGGTGCTGTTAAGGGAATGGTTTATGATGTACGGTGTTCCTGACAGCTTGCATTCTGACCAGGGCCGTAACTTTGAAAGTGAGGTCGTAGCTGAGCTGTGCAAACTGTACAGGGGAAAGAAAAGTTGTACCCAACCCCATCACCCTACTGGCAATGCTCAATGCAAGCATTTCAACAGGACGATGCATGACTTGTTGCTTGCGTTGCCTCCAGAAAAGAAACAAATCTAGGTGGCTAGAATTAGTGTATGCATATAATGTGATGCCTCACACGACCACCAGATATTCCCCTTATTATTTTCTGTTTGGTGTTGATCCCCACTTGCTAGTGGATGGTCTGTTGGGGCAAGAACAGACTGTGTTCAGGAAATATGACTGATTAGCCATACACCGGAAATGACTGGGTGATGCTCAAGCCAGAGTGAAAGAATACTCTGAACAGAAGGCTGCGGAATGCATTGCTTTACAGGAGGATAAAATTCATTGTCCTAAGATTGATGTAAATGCACTGGTTTACCTCAGGAACAGGTCATTAGGCCATAATAAGATCTAGGATGCTTGGAAATCAACTGTCTACAGGGTGGTGGAGGTACTAGACACTGTGGAACCTTTGGAGGGAGGGCCTATCAAGAGGGTGAACAGGATAGACATCAGGCCCTATGAGAACATTCCCACCCCACTTCCTCAAAGGAGACTGTAAACCCCTGTAATTCAGGCTAGTCCTCCCCTGGGGCATGAGTCAGATTCTGAGGATTCAGAGAATGGTGTGATATTGGTAGAAGATGTGTCAGAACAGGGTGCACAGAATCTTGACCTTAGCTATGACAGCTTATCTTTTGGAACTGTAAATTCTTCTGGAACGGAGACTATAGTCCCTGTGACTGCTGATACAGGGTCAGGTGTTGGTAGTCCCCCTACTGCAGCACCCCACAGGAGTAAAAGAGTAAAGGCTGGTCAGCACTCTAACCCACAACATGAACCAAGGTCAGTCCTAGATGTGGCCTCCATAAGTCCTCCAGCAATGTCACAGATACTGGCTAGTCTAAGTTCAGTTCCCTCAGAGAAGCAGTTAAAGACCATAAGACATTAGGTCCTTTGGCCCATTGAGTCTGCTCCGCCATCCCGACTGATCCTTTTTCCCCTCCGCGGTGCCTTATAAAGCCTCAGCATCATGTTCCTGCTCTTGTATTCAAGGCCTCTTGAAATGAATGTGGACATTGCCTTCATTACCACCGACTCTGCCTGCAAGTTTACCTTTAGGGTTTTCTGCACAAGGACTCCCAAGTCCCTTTGCATCTCAGATTTTTGGATTTTCTCCCAATTTAGAAAATAGTCTGCACATTTATTTCTTCTACCAAAGTGCATGACCATGCATTTTCCAACATTGTATTTCATTTGCCACTTTCTTGCTCATTCTACTAATCTGCCTAGGTCCTTCTGCAGCCTACCTGTTTCCTCAACACTACCTGCCTCTACACCAATTTTCATATCATCTGCAAACTTGGCAACAAAGTCATCTATTCCATCATCTAGATCATTGATATACAGCATAAAAGAAGCGGTCCCAACACCAACCACTGCGGAACCCCCACTAGTCACTGGCAGCTAATCAGACAAGGATCCTTTTATTTCCACTCGCTGCCTCCTACCAATCAGCCAATGCTCTAACCATGCCAGTAACTTACCTGTAATACCATGGACTCTTAACCTGGTAAGCAGCCTCATGTGTGGCACCTTGTCAAAGGCCTTCTGATAGTCCAAGTGTAAAACATCCACTGCATCCCCTTTATTTACCCTACTTGTAATCTCCTCAAAGAATTCTAACAGGTTTATCAGGCAAGATTTTCCCTTAAGGAAACCATGCTGACTTTGTCCTATCTTGTCCTGTGTCACCAAATACTCCATAACATCATCCTTAACAATTGACTCCAATGTCTTCCCAACCACTGAGGTCAGGCTAACTGGTCTATACTTTCCTTTCTTCTACCTTCCTCCTTTCTTAAAGAGTGGAGTGACATTTGCAGTTTTCTGATCCTCTGGCACGATGACAGAGTCCATTGGTTTTTGAAAGATCGTTTCTAATGCCACCACAATCTCTACCACTATCTCTTTCAGAACCCTAGGCTGCAGATTATCAGGCCCAGGTGACTTGGGTCTTTCAGCTTTTTGAACACCTTTTCCCGTGTACACATAACTGGACTCACTTCTCTTCCTTCACACCCTTCAATATCTGGTACATTGCTAGTGTCTTCCACAGTGAAGACTGATGCAAAATACTCATTTAGTTCATCTGCCACCTCTTTGTCCCCTGCTATTATTTCTCTGGCCTCTTTTATTTTTACATACTTGATGAAGCTTTTACTATCCACTTTGATATTGTTTACTAGCTTGCTTTCATATTTCATTTTTTCCCTCCTAATGATTCTTTTTGTTGCTCTCTGTAGGTTTTTAAAAGCTTCCCGATCCTCTGTCTTCCCATTAATTTTTGCTTTGTTGTTTGCCCTCTCTTATGCTTTTACAATAGTTTTCACTTCCCTTGAAGGCTACGGTTGTACTATTTTGCCATTTGAGTATTTCTCTATTTTTGGAATATACCTATCTTGCACCCTCCTCATTTTTCTCTGAACTCATGCCATTGCTGCTCTGCTGTCATACCTGTCGGCATCTCCTTCCAATTTACTTTGGCCGACTCCTCTCTCAAAGCACTGTAATTTCCCTTACTCCACTGAAATTCTGCTATGTCAGACTTTGCTTTCTCCCTATCAAATTTCAAGTTGAACTCAATCATATTTGATCACTGCCTCCTAAGGATTCTTTAACCTTAAGCTCCCTAATCACCTCCAGTTCATTACATAACACTCAATTCAGTATAGCTGATCCCCTAGTAGGCTCAACGACAAACTGCTCTAAAAAGCCATCCCATGGGCATTCAACAAACTCACTCTCTTGAGATCCATTACCAACCTGATTTTCACAATTGACATGCATATTGAAATCTCCCATGACTATTATAACATTGCCCTTTTGACATACCTTTTCTACTTCCCATTATAATCTGTGGTCCATGTCCCAGCTATTGTTGTAAGGCCTGTATGTAACTGCCAACAGGATCCTTTTACCCTTGCAGTTCCTTAACTCAATCTACAAGGATTCAAAATCTTCCAATCCTATGTCACATCTTTCTACTGACTTGATGCCATTCTTTACCAGCAGAGGTTAAAGGTTCTTTGCAGTGAGCAAGTAATCGAGGACACTTAACTTTATGTGGGGAAGAAATCTAACCAGGCCATTGCTGACTATAATTTTTTTTGCTAAAGTGCACATATGTATTCACCCTGGTAATATTAAAATAGCTGCCTGTGCCTTTAAGAGAAAATGCTGACTTTATTATGCACATACGGAGTAGAACAGGGTTTCTCAACAGGGTTCCTTGAGAGGTCGCTAGGGGTTCCTCAAGAGATTGTGGTTAATAAAAGAAAATAAACATCTTAATTTTGAACTTTGCACAATGTGCGATGCGAGCACTCACAGTGGTGGTCAGTGAGTGAGCAGCCCCTTTTAGTAATCTCGTTAGAGGTCTCTCAGTCCGCCATGGAAGTGTGCTGTAGGACCGTGTTTATTTGCTTGAGTCTATTCTCAGTTTTGACGCGACTTCGGGGAGGCTGTTGATAATTGTTGAGTGCTGTATTGCATGGAGGGGAGGACTGTAGGCTGTTGAGGAGCGTGAGGTGCTTTTTCCAAACATCAAATGGACTTGCCCAACTTGGGCTGGGATGTCAGTAGGGTTCCCAGCTGTCCCATATTAGCTGGGACATCCCGTATATTGGGCTAAATTGGTTTGTCCCATTCGGGACCACCCTTGTCCCGTATTTCCCCCGCTAAGGTAGAGCATTCCTATGAAACCTTTCGTGCCGAAATGGCGTAAAGCGAAGAAGCAATTACCATTAATTTATATGGGAAAAATTTTTGAGCGTTCCCAGATCCAAAAAGCAACCTAACAAATCATACCAAATAACACATAAAAGCTAAAATAACACTAACATATAGTAAAAGCAGGAATGATATGATGAATACGCAGCCTATATAAAGTAGAAATAATGTATGTACAGTGTAGTCGGGAAGATTAAGGCAAAACTGATTTGTGGAAAAAAAATCGGCACGTACACGCATGCGCACATCACATATGCGCAGGTCACGCATGCGCACACAGGTGCCCGCGCAAGGCTTCATGGTCTTGGTAGTCTTTCTCGGGGTAAACACAAGTGTCCGTATTTGACTGCTACTTTTGTCCCTTATTTGGGAGTAAGAAAGTTGGCAACCCTAGATATCAGCCTCTCCTTCCTGAATTACTGCCTCTAACTTCCCCCCACTGTCTGACTTATGGGAACACACAAACTACCAGTGTACTAGAAAATTGGAATGAAATTTTCATTCTAATGACAGTCCAGTGTGGCGAATTTTGAAGAGGAGGATTCTAGGCCTACAGACATTTCTCATGAGGTTAATGATGAAGAATTACAAAATTCTGAGTCATTTCATTGTACTAGTCTAACAATGGATACAAAAATATCATTTTTTTTACAGAACTATAAAAGTTTATTTACACAACAAACAGAGTACAAACATGAAGTATTTCCTGACGAAGAGTCTCGGCCTAAAACCTCCACTGTATCTCTTCCTAGAGATGCTGCCTGGCCTGCTGCATTCACCAGCAACTTTGATGTGTGTTCCCTCAAAGTGGTGCAGGGTCTAGCCTATATGTGTTTGGAAGTTAAGCACGTGTGTGTGAAATGAGTATATCTTTTAGTTAAGTTGAGATGCATTCATTTATATTTTTGCTGTTGTGTATACGGTATGGGGTTAGTGAGATTCTAATGTTTGTATTGTTATTTTAGAATTGCCACTACCATTTTGGTTCTGTATATTTGACTCGTTGAGACACTAGTGTGTGGACTGAAAGTAAGCTGAGATTGTAACAGCAGGAACTGTGTATTTTTAAAATTCATATAGTTGTTTTTATTTTGATACTGTGGCGACCCACTTTCTAGCACACACGAACCGGCGCGCACCGGCAGAGACGCCGGCCCCAAAAAGGGCGCCAGGTCATCTTCACCAGCAGGGGGAGAATCCCGCGTGCGGAAAGGATCTGGGATTATGCTTTCCCCACAGCAGTCCCGCCCAGGGAGGGCAGGAACGGGAAGGCTTTAAAGCAGGCCGTGAAGTTTGAATAAATCTCTTTTATCTCAACTCTAACTCACCGACTACATGTGGTTATTTTAGCGCTGTGCATAGCACACCACTACAATACCCACTTTCTGCATTAAAACATCTAAAACAGATAAAGGAATTAAAGACCCGAAGATGTATTTGTTGTCCCGAGTGTGTATTTTTCCCAGGCTACAAAATGTAAAACAGCTTCAAAATGGAACAGAGTGGAACTCAATGTGAAAAGGACAATTTGTCAGGAAATTGAGAGAGGCAGCTGAGGTCTGAAGTTGCTCAGCCTAAAGGGCTGAAGTGTTCCACAGGCAGATTTCATTCACCCAGTCTAGACTTGTTTTTCCCAGTAGAAGAGGAAACATTGCACAGAAACAGCAGCTGTTCCTACACTTCTTGGATTTTTATTTCTTTATTTATTTTATAAAAGCCAAAAATTGAAAACTACTCCATACAATACATACCTAACCTAAATCCACATTTAATCAGAGAGCTTTCTGTTTTATACCCATTATTTTGGACTGCATTACTGATATCTGCATATCTACATATCATAGACCTCACTTATCATAACCCCACTTTGGAGGGCACTTCCATTAAGCACAAGTTCAAAAGAATAGCCAGAGTGAATGGATGCCTACTTTTCCTCTGCCGAATTACCACTAGATTCAAATTGTATGGACTATTTGTCTTAATGTAAAACTACTCACCTTTGTATGTGTGTCATCACCATCATCAGGTGCAGTGCCCAGTTTGAGCTTTGACTGCCATGGCCCACACACTCCTGTTTCAGGTCAAGTGGATCAATTCATTGGTATTCATTTCCAGTTCTCTGGCTGCTGTCCCCATCATCATTTGTCTTTGTCTTCCTCTTGCTTTCTTCCCTTCAATCTTTCCCATAATTACTGTGCATTCTAACTCCTCTTTCCTAATCACATGTCTAATGAAGTTACTTTACCTTTTCATGATCTCATACATTATTACTCTTTTTGTGCTTGCTCTGTTCATGACATCCTCATTAGATATTCATTTCATCCATGATATTCTTTGCATCCTCCTCAAAAACCACACCTCTGCTGCTACAATTCGTCAGATGGCAGATGCGACATGGACATCAAAAGAAGGATAGGGATGGCAAAACTCAGACACGAGGAAGTCTACAGATGCTGGAAAATCAAGCAACACACACAAAAAAATGCTGCTGAACACAGCAGGCCAGGCAGCATCTATAGGAAGAAGTACAGTGATGAAGGGTCCCGGCCCAAAATGTCGACTGTACTTCCTATAGATGCTGCCTGGCCTGCTGCGTTCCACCAGCATTTTTTGTGTGTGTTGCTAGGGATGGCAAAAGACACCTTTATGAGAATGAAAAGTATACTGACCAGCACTAAACTAGGCATGACAACCTGAAATGTTATGTTTATCCAGTTATATTATATGGCTCAGAATGTCATATGTGTGTACCCTTTTAAAATTTGACCAGCCAAGCAGAATTTAATCAGTCATCACTGAGAACCCTCCTATCAGCCCTGGCCTGGTGTATGTGAAATATCTGCCAGTGACGGCAATAGACAAGGGTAAGTCAGAGCCCAACGCTGATGAGTCTGTGAGTCTACTGGAGGCCAGGAGGCAGCCTGGTTGGAGGACTGTTTGTGTGTGTGTAAGTTGGTGGGAAGGAGGAAAAGAGCTTGTTTTATTGCTGGTATTTTGTTGCTGTTGTTGCTGCTTATGTTGTTCTGCTGAAAATTGTGGACGTGCCACTTCGCACCAGAAATTGTGGTGACACTTGTTTGCTACCCCTAGCAAATCCTCAGCTTGTGCTGGTTGTTGATGCAAAAACAAGCGTTTCACTGTGTGCTTTGTTGTACATGGGATAAGTAAATGAATCTAAATCTAATGTCTTCGTATATGTCCATTTGCATTCCAGGTAGTTTATTTTCTGTTAGCCAGTTGTTTTGACCCCTTTACTCCTTGTAGGAACCATTCACTATCACAAAGCCTCTGTAACAGATGTAACAGCTGTCTCTGTTTTACCCTATAATCATGACTGTCTCCTGCTAAATTAAATGGTATATAATTACTCATATCTAAAGATTTCACACATTCTGTTTTTTTAGATCTTGAGTTACTCCCCCCCCCACACACACACATGACACACGACACCCCAGGCAAAAAAAGTAGAGCAAACCAAAGTAAAACCTACTAATAGTGTTGAGCTAAATAAAGTCACATATCTGTGGTAAAATATCATTTCCATTATTTCATTCCTCAGAACAAAAGAAGCTCTTACAAAACATTGTATATTGACTGAGAATCTTAATTAGTATAATACCTTAAAATGTTTATTATAATTAAAATGAACTAAAATGTAGATAATCATCTCAAGATTAGAATCCTTTAATTTCACTTTTGGAGTAGTCTCATTGTCTGAAGAATTAAAAATTGAAGCATGTGCTTAAGTTCAGTACAAAATGCAACAATTTTCAGCTGATGTATTTACTGTAAATAATACTCTTGCTTTTTCTGTTTCATCAAAATAGGTGTCAGCAACCTTCAGTTAGATAGCCACTGATTAAGCAAATCTGCCAGTGAATCATATTTTGTTGTGACAAACAGGACTTTACTACACAAAATGCTGGTGGAACGCAGCAGGCCAGGCAGCATCTGTAGGAAGAAATACAGTCGACATTTTGGGCCGAGACCCTTCGTCAGTACTGTACTTCTTCCTACAGATGCTGCCTGGCCTGCTGCGTTCCACCAGCATTTTGGGTGTGTTGCTTGCATTTCCAGCATCTGCAGGTTTTCTCATGTTTGAGGATCTTACTATGAAAGATTTCGATTGAACTAAGACCTCTTTTTATTGCATAAATGTTGCCTGATATCTGATACTCAAGTTCATTTGTGAGGTCAGATTACTGCAATCTTCTGCTGGAGAGTAAAAAAAATTGCCTTTCTAGACCTATAAAAAGATAGATTTTGATTGTTGCACATGGTCAGGCATTAATGTGCTTTGAAAATTTAAACCTCTAAATAAACACAGTCTGCCGGGAATTTTCAGAAGGCCAGGCAGAACCTTTCAGTTCACTAACTTTCATCAGAAATAACTTATATTTTTAGATGAGGAAGTTTAAAATGGAGGATGAGTGAGGAAAGGAAGAGAGACAAAATGGCAAAAATGGTAAATTTGCAGGGGGAAAGAAATAAAAACTGGAGAAAGAAAGAATCAGAAGTTATACACAGTGAAAGTGTCAAATTAAATTTATTTGAAATTATAATATAAACGTACTACTAGTGACCTTTTACTCAACATCAGCAAGACCAAGGAACTGATTATTGACTTCTGGAGAAGGAAACCAAAGGACCTTGTCAGAAGATCAGAAGTGGAGAGGGTCAGCAGCTTTAAGTTCCTAGGAGTTATTATTTCAGAGGGTCTGTCCTAGGCCAAGCTCTTAAGTACAATTACAAAGAAAGCAGAGCAGCACCTCTACTTCCTTAGCAGTTTGCGAAGATTTGGCATGATATCTAATACTTTGACAAACTTCTATAGGTGTGCGGTAGAGAGTATACTGACTGGTTGTATCACAGTCTGGTAAGGAAATACCAATGCCCTTAAATGGAAAATCCTACAAGAAGTAATGGATGTGGCTTAGTCCATCATGGGTAAAGTCCTCCCCACATTGAGCACATCTACATGAAATGCTGTTGCAGGAAAGCAGCATCCATCACATGTCACCCAGGATATATTCTCTTCTCGCTGTTGCCATCAAGAAGAAGGTACAGGAGCCTCAGAACTCAAACCACCAGGTCCAGAAACAGACAGTTATTTCCTTTCAACCATCAGGCTCTTAAACCAAAGGGGATAACTGTACTCAACTTCACTTGCCCCATCAGTGAAATGTTCCCACAACCAATGGACTCACTTTCAAGGACCCTTCATCTCATGGTGATATTTACTACTTATTTACTATTATTATTATTATTATTCTTTCTTTCTTTTTGTATTTGCACAATTTGTTGTCTTTTGCACAGTGGTTGAATATCCAAGTTGATGTGCTCTTTCATTGATTCTGTTATGGTTATTATTCTGTAGATTTATTTAATATGCCTGCAAGAAAATGAATCTCAGGGTTGTATATGGTGACGTATATGTACTTGGAAAATAAATTTACTGTGAACTTAGAAATAAAAACAAAGAGCTGGAGTTGTGTGACTAGTGGTGTTCCAGAGGAATCTGTACAGGGACCACTGCTGTCTGTGCTACAGTTTAAATGATCTGCATGAAAATGTAGATGGGTGGGTTAGTAAGTTTGCAGATGATATGAAGATTGATGATGTTGTGGATAGTGTTGAAGACTGGCAAAGGTATAATTGGATATAGTTTAATGGTCCAATAGTTCCTTTTAATATCAGAGAAAGTATACAATATACAACCTAAAATTCTTACTCTCCACAGACATCCTCAAAACAGAAGAGAAACCCCAAAGAGTCAATGACAGAAAAAAAACATAGGAACTCCAAAGCCCCCTGTCCCACTCCTACGGACAAGCAGCAGCAAACAGCATCCCCTCCCCTTCTCCCATTTATTCTAGCAGAAAGCATCAGCATTCTCACCACCCACCATACAAGCAACAGCAAAGCCCCCAAAGAGAGACCATGATCTACAGCCCATCAAAACTAACGGTCATTCCAACAATTCGTCATCCCTCAGCCTCTTTTTCTCTCTCTCTCTCTCACTAACAAGGGAGAGGCAATAATCACTCCTTCCATAGTGAGAGGGGAGACAAACAGTCGCTGTTTCGATGTTACAGTCACAGTCTGAGGCATCACTTCTTATTTCAAATTCTCCAACATGAGAATCGACAGCAAAGTCATTGAGAGTGAGAGAGATAGCAATGCAGATATGGGGGCACAAATGGGAGAGGGAGTTTAAAATGGCTAAATGTGAAGTGTTGCCCTTTGGGAGATCAAATGTAAAGAGACAAAACACTGTTAATAGCAAGACCCTTAAAAATGTTGAGATGCCACAGGATCATGGGGTCCAGTTCCATAAATCCCTGAAAGTGGGTACACAGGCTGATAGGACGGTAAAGAAGGCATCAGACAGACGTACCTTCATTAGTTTAACAATGAGTTTCAAGGGTCAGGAAATCATGTTGGACAGAAGTGGTTAAGAAGGACGATACCTGGATTAGAGACACGTGCATAAGGAGAGGTTGGAGAAATCTGAGTTGTTTTCTCTGGAGCAGTGGATGCCAAGGGGAGATCTGAAAGAGGTTTATAAGATCATGAGAAGCATACATAGGTAGTCAGTATCTTTCTCTCCAGGGTTGAAATGTTTGATACCAGAGGCCATGCATTTAAGGTGGGGGGTGGAGGGTAAAATTCAAAAGGCATGTCTGGGGCAAGTTTTCTACACAGAGGGTGGTTGGGGACTGGAATGCACAGTATGGGGTGGTGGAGAAAAATACAAAAGAGGTGTTCAAGAGGCTCTTAGATAAGCCCATGAATGTGCAGAGAATGGAAGGATATGGCTATTGGATCTCATCAAGTCAGGCAGCATCTACGGAGGGGAACAAACAGTCAAAGTTTTGGGCTGAGGCCCTTCATCAGGATTGGAAAGGAAGGAGGGAGAAGTTCAATGCTACTGCCTGACTTACTCCAGGGCCAAGGTGCAAAACATAGTACCAACAGTCACACACAGCACAAAGCACATATAACAGATACAAAACAGCAAGCACATGTAAAATACAGCCACGCAAAAGAAAAAATACAGTCCAGACCCTGAGTCCATGAATGCTGTAGAAGGCTGCAGTCAACCACAATACAACTTGTCTTCTGCCAAGCGAACACTAGGGGGCAGCACCAACTCCAGCATCAGCCCAGGGGCTCCAGCACTTGGTGTGTATTGCTCAAGATTTGCATCATCTGCAGGATGTTGTGCCAAAGATTTGTTTAGTTGGCCATTTGGTTACTAGTTTAATTAGTCTGGCACCACATTGTGGGCTGAAGGGCCTGTTCCTGTGCTGTAGTGTCCTAAGTTCTACTTACTAAGTTACTGAAATGCTCTTTAGCATTGTAAAACTCAATCCTGAATCCAGCCTGTCGTAGCTTAGTAGGAAAATAAAGTTCTGTTCTCGAAGCTTACCTTGAGCTACGTTGGTAACAGATGAGACATCATGGTTGGAGTGGGATGTTTAATTAAAGCCAATAACAATATGTTTACATCACTGTGAAATAGGAGATCTTCACTGTCAAAAACTACGATAATATGCTGAAAAATGACACAAGTCTGACATCATTCTGTTCTGAGTTTGAATCTTAAGTTAAAGGCTTTCAGAGCAATGTAGGGGGAGAGCATTTGGTTAAACGAAACCAGATTTCAAACAATTTTATCAGTCTATGTCTTCTATATCCTTTCTGGACAACAGATCTAACTAGTTTCCCTTCACCTCCACCCTCCTCCATCTGGTGAAATTGGTTCTCACCCTCAGTATCGTCTCCTCCCACTTTCTCCAAACCCAAAGTGTAGGTATGGGTTCCAGCTATGCCCTGCCTTTTAATTTGCTATGCGGGACAGTCCATGTTCCAAGCTTATACTGGCAATGCTCACTGTCTCTTTCTACGCTACATCGATAACTGTATTGGCACTGCTTCCTGCTCCATGATGAGCTCATCTGTTTCATCAACTTTGCCTCCAAAGGGTGCTACTGTCCTTTTTAAACATTTTTTATGATCACAAGGTCCTGCTAGACAATAAGAACTTAAAGTACTGCAGATCTACCCCATCAGTGAGTTGCTCGTTGGTGGAGAAACTGAAGGAGCTGGACTTGGTATAGATCTGCTGCTGCTTGCTGCTTGCGTCAGCGAGGCTTCAGAGGAGTTGGTGCATGAAGGAGGCGTGCAGTCTTATACTGAGTGACCATCTTAGTCACAAGACCCTTCTGGACATTGTTAATGTGGAATGCTGCAAGTCTGATTCACTGATTTATTGGTGGATGGCAGGGGAGCTGCGTGGCCAGACGTAACGAGGGCTAGGCCTCAAGCCGCAGTGTCGCCTGTTTACAGCTGCAGGAGAAAGGCATCAGAGCCAGTGTGCTCCACCAGGGGTGGTGCTGGAGTTCTGGAGTTGGTGCTGCCCCCTAGTGTTTGCTTGGCAGAAGACAAGTTGTATTGTGGTTGACTGCAGACTTCTATGGCATTCATGGACTCAGGGTCTGGATTTTTTTTTGCGTGGCTGTACTTTACTGATGTCTTACATGTGCTTGCTGTTTTGTATCTGCTATATGTGCTTTGTGCTGTGTGGTACTGTGTTTTGCACCTTGGCCCTAGAGTAACACTGTCTTGTTTGGCTGTATTTATGGAATTTCATGTATGGTCAAATGACAATTAAAATTGAATTGAATTGATCTCCCATCCTGCCTTCAAATTTACTTGGTCTATTTCTGTCACTCCTCTCCCTTTTCTCGATCTCTCTGACTCCATTAATGGAGGCAGACTCTGCAGATCTCTAGTCCAGGGGTTCCCAATCTTTTTTACGCTATGGACTAATATCTTTAAGCAAGGGATATGTGGACCCCAGGTTGGGAACCCCTGCTGTAGACTTTATACCCCGACTGACTCTCATAGCCATCTTGAAGATAACACTTCCCACCTTGTCACTTGTAAAAATGCTATTCCCTTTTCTCAGTTCCTTCATATTTGCTGCATCTGTTCCATTCAAGAACATCTGAAATGGCCTCTTCTTCAAACACCAGGAGTTCCCTTCCAGCACTATCAATGCTGCCCTCACTTGTATCTTCACAATTTCTCACACACCTGCCCTCACCCCATCCTCCTGTCACCACAACAAGGAGAGGGTTCCCCTTGTCTTTTTCTACCACCCCACAATCCTCCATGTCCTGCACATTATCCTCCATAACTTCTGCCATCTATAACAAAGCACATCTTTCCCTGCCCCACCCCACTCCACTTTCCGCAGGACTTAGGATACTCCTTTGTCACCTAGTCTCTCCGCGCTGACTTCCCACCTGGCACTTACCCTGCAAGCTGCAGAAGTGCCTCACCTACTTACTCACCTCCTCCCTCACCACTCTTCAGTCATTCCAGGTGAGGCAAAATTTCGCCTGTTAGTCTGTTGGGATCACCTACTGTAACCGTTGCTTCTGGATGGAGACTCGATGTAAATTGTGGGACTGCTTCATCGAGTATCTTTGCTCTGTCAGTCGCAGGAGGCAGAATTCCCCGACTCCTACTCATTTAGATTAGATTAGATTAGATTTAGATTATGAGGACACGTAGTCCTCATTTATTGTCATTTAGTAATGCATGCGTACTCATTTCAACTCAACCTCCCATTCCCATTCTGATATGCTGGTGCATGGCTTCCACTACTGCCACAATGAGTCCACACTCAGGATGGAGGAACAACATTTCATATTACATTTGGGCAGCCTCCAACCTGATGACATGGACATCGACTTCATTAACTTCTGGTAATTTATCCCCATTCCCCCTTTCTCCTTTTCCATTCTCCATTTTGGCTCCCTCTTTTCTTTTCCTCTTCTGCCTATCACCTCCCTCCGGGGCCCCTTCTCCTTTCCTTTCTTCCATGGTCCACTCCCTTCTATCAGATTCCTTCTTATTCAGCTCTTTAATCTTCCACTTATCACTTCCCCATTTCTTATTTCATCCCCCTCACCCCCACACCAATTCTACAACCATTCATTTTCATATGGAGTAACTTAAATGGTTACATCGGAGGATGAGACGTGACCTGATAGAGGTATATAAGATGATGAGAGGCATTGATTGTGTGGATAGTCAGAGGCTTTTTCCCAGGGCTGAAATAGCTAGCACGAGAGGGCACAGTTTTAAGGTGCTTATAGAACATAGAACGTAGAATAGTACAGCACGTTACAGGCCCTTTGGCCCACAATGTTGTGCCAACCCTCAAATCCTGCCTCCCATATAAGCCCCCACCTTAAATTCCTCCATATACCTGTCTAGTAGTCTCTTAAACTTCACTAGTGTATCTGCCTCCACCACTGACTCAGGCAGTGCATTCCATGCACCAACCACTCTCTGAGTAAAAAACCTTCCTCTAATATCCCCCTTGAACTTCCCACCCCTTACCTTAAAGCCATGTCCTCTTGTATTGAGCAGTGGTGTCCTGGGGAAGAGGCGCTGGCTATCCACTCTATCTATTCCTCTTATTATCTTGTACACCTCTATCATGTCTCCTCTCATCCTCCTTCTCTTCAAAGAGTAAAGCCCTAGCTCCCTTAATCTCTGATCATAATTTATACTTTCTAAACCAGGCAGCATCCTGGTAAATCTCCTCTGTACCCTTTCCAATGCTTCCACATCCTTCCTATAGTGAGGTGACCAGAACTGGACACAGTACTCCAAGTGTGGCCTAACCAGAGTTTTATAGAGCTGCATCATTACATCGCAACTCTTAAACTCTATCCCTCGACTTATGAAAGCTATCACCCCATAAGCTTTCTTAACTACCCTATCCACCTGTGAGGCAACTTTCAGGGATCTGTGGACATGTACCCCGAGATCCCTCTGCTCCTCCACACTACCAAGTGTCCTGCCATTTACTTTGTACTCTGCCTTGGTGTTTGTCCTTCCAAAGTGTACCACCTCACACTTCTCCGGGTTGAACTCCATCTGCCACTTCTCAGCCCACTTCTGCATCCTATCGATGTCGCTCTGCAATCTTTGACAATCCTCTACACTATCTACAACACCACCAACCTTTGAGTCGTCTGCAAACTTGCCAACCCACCCTTCTACCCCCACATCCAGGTTGTTAATAAAAATCACGAGAAATAGAGGTCCCAGAACAGATCCTTGTGGGACACCACTAGTCACAATCCTCCAATCTGAATGTACTCCCTCCACCACCACCCTCTGCCTTCTGCAGGCAAGCCAATTCTGAATCCACCTGGCCAAACTTCCCTGGATCCCATGCCTTCTGACTTTCTGAATAAGCCTACCGTGTGGAACCTTGTCAAATGCCTTACTAAAATCCATATAGATCACATCCACTGCACTACCCTCATCTATATGCCTCATCACCTCCTCAAAGAGCTCTATCAGGCTTGTTAGCAGGTACAGAGGAGATGGCAGGGGTAAGTTTTTTACGCAGAGAGTGGTGAGTGTGTGGAATGGGCTGCCGGTGGCGGTGGTGGAGTCGGAAACGATAGGGTCTTTTAAAAGACTCCTGGACAGGTACATGGAGCTTAGAAAAATAGAGGGCTATGGGTAACTTGAGGTAATTCCTGAAGTGAGTAACATGTTTGGCACAGCATTGTGGGCTGAAGGGCCTGCATTGTGCTATAGGTTTTCCACGTTTCTATTAACCCAGGTGTGAGGGAGGTTCACACTAAGCACTGAGTCAATTTGAAGAGGTCAAGAACAGCTTCTGCAGCAGCAAAATCCAGATCCGAAACAAATTGCTAGGCTGTGTGTTCTAGGCCCGGAGCGATTCAGCACGGCGAGGCCCAGGTCCTAATGCAAGGTAGACTCTGCTGTTTGGACAATCTAAATGTCAGCCCAGGTAGACCGGAAAGGCAGGGTGTTGAGAGTCAGGTGAGGTTGGATCATTCTAAGTGCTGAGCCAATTTGGAGAGTTTGAGAATGGCTTCTCCAACAGCAGAATCTAGGCCCTGGAGTGATTTGTTGCAGCGGGCCTGGGTCCTAGTGTGAGGTTTGGACGATTTAAATGCCGGCCCAGATAGATTGGGGGCTCCTCTCTCCACAATACTAAGGCTGTGAGATTGTCCCTGGCTGCTGTGCTTTGTGTCTGCGAACTTTGTGGTGACTTGCCCCGTTAATATAATGAACTGAATACTATGGCTTTGGGCCTACCCCAGGAATTTGGATCGAAAGACTAAATTTAGTTTGGAAAGCTGTTGATGTTGCTCGCTTCTATTGTTTGCATGATTTGTTTTGTTTATTTTTCTCTCTTTCTCTGTGAGAACTTGGGGTTGGACTTAATTTTTTTTAATTGGGTTCTTTCAAGTTCCTTGCTTTGTGACTGCTTGTTAAGCAAACAAATCTCAAGGTTGTATAATTTATACATTCTTTGATAATAAATACATTTTAAATCTTTGACTTACAGAGCTGATTAACCTATCGGCATGTCTTTGGGGTTTTTGAGGAAACCGGATCAAGGGAAAAACTATAATGTCAGAGGAACATCATGCAAGCTCCTACAGACAGCACTGATGGGTCCTCTGGGACTGTTGCTTGGCAAGGGGAGGGACCACAATATTACTTTTCATTTTGTTGCTAAAGAGAGGCAGTTGTTTTTTCAAGGTGAGGGTGCAACCTAGCTGAATACCAAGTTATCCAGCTTGTCAGATGTCATATTTTATTCAAATAACAAGCAAATGAAAGGAAACCATTTACCAGTGAGGTGAAAACAAACCTTTGGTTTCTGTGGGACGTGACCAGTAGCACATGTCTGCAGTATTAAATGACTGCATTAGGGCTGTCAAGGGAAGCCTGCCCTTTGCACAGATATTCACTGTCTCCAACCTGACTGACCACCAAGTTCAGGCAGCCTTCCTTTCACTCTCTTGTGATAAGTCCACTGCTCTTCATTTTGCATCCTTCTCCTTGTACTCAAATATTTAATCCTGTTGTAATGCTAATGTCGCCAGAGCTGACAACTTATCACGTATTAACTGCTCAACCAGACTGGCTACAAGGATTCTCGCACAAATGCACACAACCTCCATCAGGAAATTGCCACGAATTGCCACTAGAGTCGGCTGAGTCCACTTTTGTATCTTCTTTCCTATGAAATGAACTTAATGACTATCTTCAGCAGTGGAGGATTACAGCCACAGTGAGTAGCGATGGTAGACCATAAAACCATAAGACATAGGAGCAGAATTAGGCCATTTGGCCCATCAAGTCTGCACTCTAGAGGTTATACTTGTGTTTTTTTACACGTTTATCTTGTACTTTTACCTGACCATTCACGCATAGTATAAAAAAATGAAGTTTCACCAGAAACTTCTCTCTCTCTCGTTCCCTGTTTAAAATGGGCTCACCCATTTATGACTGAGAGGGGGGGCACTTTTTTTCTCCTATAGGGTTTCAAAACCACCGAAAGCAGATTGTTGGAACAGTTTTAAGGCACAGGTAAATAGATGCTTGATAAGGAAGGGGGGAATGAAAGGCTATATTGGCAATAGGCCAAAATACTCTTGGTATGAAACTAACAACACCAGCTCAGAGATGGGCACTTAGGAAGGTAGACTGGAGGAGAAGTCTTTCCAGCTGAATCAATTGGGATGTGCGTGTGGAGATAGGAGTAGGGAACCATCTCTGCCTCTGAAACTAATAACACCAGCTCAGAGATGGGCACTTAGAAAGGTAGAATGGAGAAGTCTTTCCAGCTGAATCAGTTGGGATGTGCATGTGGAGATAGGAGTAGGGAACCTTCCCTACCTTCTCACTCCCAATCCATCACCTTTTGTTAGAAGCAAGATCTTAAACCGGCTCCTCTGTTTGGGACTCCTTTTGAGATCCAAGAACATGGTAGACAGATCAATTGGCTCAGACCTGGAATTGTTAGACACTGGGAAGCCTGCCAACAAAATTATGTGTGCCATGCCACGGTACACAGAGGACTCCAATTCCAAGCTGTGTTGGGACTTTGTGGCACACCATGCAGTTCATTCCATCAGGTCAGGCATGAGTGACCGCCTCCATGAACATGACACTATGGCTCAGAATGATGGAGTCACTGCTGAATACTCACATTGCTGTTCAAAAAGAGCCCAAAGTGTATACAACCAATTAACAAAAACTTATAATTTATGTCATGTGCACTTATAAAATACGTCAATGAGCCCATAGTTAAGAATATTGTACCCTGCTCTAGCATCCCTTTATAAAAGGTCATGGGAAGTATCAGGAGCATGGGGATTAAGTCCACCAGACAATAACAGGAGTGTACTGGGAGAACTGAGATATAGACAAGACAGGTGGTTGTGATAGGGTTTTTAATATTATAAAACACTTCATTGAATAGGAAAAGACTATTTTGCCTCAAACATCAATTAAACATAACCCCTAAGGAACAACTGGAGACAATTGTTGAAGCATGGAATGTATGGAATGGTTGAAACAGAAACAATTGTATTTTTCAAGGGAAAATTTCAAAGCCGTGGCAGACACAGGATTGCAGAGACAGAACTGGACAGACTTCCTTTTGTGTAGTAAATCTCTATGGCACTGGAGTTTAACTCCAAATGGAGAGTGAAAAGCTCTCCCATTTAAGGTTTAATTTTCTGCATTCTGGAATCATATCAAAATGTGTTTTTTGGACTGAGAATAACACAGCACTGTGCATTGTGAACTGCATTGCAGAAAAATCTAAAATACTGGTGCAACTTCACCGTGTTCTGCTTTGCACAGCACACAAAATAAATGTTAAATTTAACCATAAGAAACAGCAAGATGAATTAACTATTCTCTTTATGGCTGTTAGTATAACTGAGATTCAGATGAAGAGAAACAAATGACCAAACACTTGATCCCTTCTTTCACAGGGAATTTAACTTTCTGTTTCAGTCTGGCTAACATGGTACTAAAACTGTACAGTAACTGATGATTACATTTCACATCCTAAAAAATAACATTTACAAATTCTCACAAGGTAATAAATAGGTGGAACTGAATTAGCAAGATGTGATTTAAGTGAGATACGTAGATGACATAAGTAAAGCATTTTGTAAAGTTCAGCTGCAGTTTGAGATTATTCTGTGATATGTTACATATTCTGGTAGGAATGATTATTTTTATGTAACTTTTATTCTTTTACTGAATCATTAATTTTGAAAAAATAGATGCACTTATATCCTTCACAAACATAGGGATCACCTGTGTGCTTCACATGACATAATCTGCTGTTGAAATGTGGAAGCCAGTTTGGACACAGCTAGTTTGCAATAGCAAAGATCATCTGTTTTGTTGTTTCTAACAGAGGAATAAATACTGATCGGGACATCAGGGAGAGCTCCTCTGCTCCTGAAAAATATTGTGCCAATGGAACTTTCATGTGGATCCAGTGTATTAAACAGGTTTTTGCTTAATGGCAAAATTAAGGGATGACAGCATAGTACTTGTCTCCACCACAGATTAAAACTTCCTCATTGTTGCACAGAAGCACCAGTCCAGTGTCAGATCTCTGGAGCAGGATTTGAATGTACAACTTACAGAATCATTGAATTATAGAGTCATATGGTACAGAATCAGGCCCTTAAATCCATCACATTCATGCCAAGCATTTTACATATCTATACGAATCCCCTTTGCCTGATTTAGCTGCATATCCTTTGACAGAGAGTCTGTTCGAGTCCCTGTCAAAATGCTTCTTAAACATGGCAATTATGTCTAATTCCACCATCTCATCTGGCAGAGCTTTCCTGACATCAACCACTGTCTGTGTAAAGGTCTTTCCCTCAAATGCACTTTAAAACTCATAATTTTATATACCTCTGTCAGGTGACTGTTGGCCTCTGTTATTCCAAGGAAAACAAGCCCAGTTTAACCAAGCTCTCACCACGAGTCCAGGCAACATTCTCGTGCACTTTCCGTAGTGCAATCACATCCATTCTATAGTGCGTTGATAAGAACATAAAACATATAACAGTACAGCACATTACAGGCCCTTTGACCCAGAATGTTGTGCTGACCCTCAAACCCTGCCTCCCATATAACCCCCCACCTTAAATTCCTCCATATACCTGTCTGGTAGTCTCTTAAACTTCACTAGTGTATCTGCCTCCACCACTGACTCAGGCAGTGCATTCTATGCACCAACCACTCTCTGAGTAAAAAACCTTCCTCTAATATCCCCCTTGAACTTCCCACCCCTTACCTTAAAGCCATGTCCTCTTGTATTGAGCAGTGGTGTCCTGGGGAAGAGGCGCTGGCTATCCACTCTATCTATTCCTCTTATTATCTTGTACACCTCTATCATGTCTCCTCTCATCCTCCTTCTCTCCAAAGAGTAAAGCCCTAGCTCCCTTAATCTCTGATCATAATGCACACTCTCTAAACCAGGCAGCATCCTGGTAAATTTCGTCTGTACCCTTTCCAACGCTTCCACGTCCTTCCTATAGTGAGGTGACCAGAACTGGACACAGTACTCCAAGTGTGGCCTAACCAGAGTTTTATAGAGCTGCATCATTACATCGCGACTCTTAAACTCTATCCCTCGACTTGTGAAAGCTAACACCCCATAAGCTTTCTTAACTACCCTATCTACCTGTGAGGCAACTTTCAGGGATCTGTGGACATGTACCCCAAGATCCCTCTGCTTCTCCACTCTACCAAGTGTCCTGCCATTTACTTTGTACTCTGCCTTGGAGTTTGTCCTTCCAAAGTGTACCACCTCACACTTTTCCGGGTGGAACTCCATCTGCCACTTCTCAGACCACTTCTGCATTCTATCAATGTCTCTCTGCAATCTTTGACAATCCTCTACACTATCTACAACACCACCAACCTTTGTGTCGTCTGTAAACTTTCCAACCCACCCTTCTACCCCCCTATCCAGCTCGTTAATAAAAATCAACCTCACTCATATTGTCCTCACTGTCATCAAGTTCCCTCTCATTGGTGAATACCGAAGAGAATTACTCATTGAGGACCTTGCTCACTTCCACAGCCTCCAGGCACATCTTCCCACCTTTATCTCCAATTGGCCCTACCTTCACTCCTGTCATCCTTTTTTACTTCACATAATTCAAAAATACCTTGGGGTTTTCCTTTATCCTACTTGCCAAGGCCTTCTCATGCCCCCTTCTTGCTCTTCTCAGCCCCTTCTTAAGCTCCTTTCTTGCTTCCCTATATTCCTCAATAGACTCATCTGATCCTCGCTTCCTAAACCTCATGTATGCTGTCTTCTTCCACCTGACTAGATTTTCCACCTCACTTGTCACCCATGGTTCCTTCACCCTACCATTCTTTATCTTCTTCACCAAGATAAATTTATCCCTAATATCCTACAAGAGATCTCTAAATATCGACCACATATCCATAGTACATTTCCCTGCAAAAATATCATCCCAATTCACACCCGCCATATAGCCTCATAATTTGCCCTTCCCCAGTTAAAAAATTTCCAGTCCTCTCTGATTCTATCCTTTTCCATGAAAACGCTGAAGACCAGGGAGCAGTGGTCACTGTCCCCCAGATGCTCACCCACTGAGAGATCTGTGACCTGACCTGGTTCGTCATCTAGTACTAGATCTAGTATGGCATTCCCCCTAGTCAGCCTGTCCACATACTGTGACAGGAATCCATCCTGGACACACTTAAGAAATTCTGCCCCATCTAAACCCTTGGAACTAATCAGGTGCCAATCAATATTAGGGAAGTTAAAGTCACCCATGATAACAACCCTGTTATTTTAGCACCTTTCCAAAATCTGCCTCCCAATCTGCTCCTCTGTATCTCTACTGCCACCAGGGGGCTCATAGAATACCCCCAATAGAGTAATTGCTCCCTTCTTGTTCCTGACTTCCACCCATACTGACTCAAAAGAGAATCCTGCTACATTACCCACCCTTTCTGTAGCTGTAATCGTATCCCTGACCAGTAATGCCACCCCTCCTCCCCTTTCTCCCCCCTCTCTATCCCTTTTAAAGCACTGAAATCCAGGAATATTGAGAATCCATTCCTGCCCTGGTGCCAGCCAAGTCTCTGTAATGGCCACTACATCATAATTCCATGTATGTATCCAAGCTCTCAGTTCATCACCTTTGTTCCTGATGCTTCTTGCATTGAGGTACACACATTTCAGCCCTTCTACCTTCCTACCTTTACGCCCTTTATTCTGCTTCTCTTTCCTCAAAGCCTCTCTATATGTTAGATCTGGCTTTACTCCATGCACTTCTTTCACTGCTCTATCGCTCTGGGTCCCATCCCCCTCGCAAATTAGTTTAAACCCTCCTGAACCATGCTAGCAAACCTACCTGCAAGGATATTTCTCCCCCTCGAGTTCAGGGGCAACCCATCCAATCTGTACAGGTCCCACCTTCCCTAGAAGAGATCCCAATGATTCAAAAATCTAAAACCCTGCTCCCTGCACCAACTCCTCAGCCATGCATTCAACTGCCATCTCCTCCAATTCTTACCATCACTGTCACGTAGCACTGGCAGCAATCCTGAGAATGCCACCCTTGAGGTCCTGTTCTTCAGCCTTCTGCCTAGGTCCCAAAACTCACACTTCAGGACCTCATCCCTCTTCCTGCCTATGTCGTTGGTACCAACATGTATCACGACTTCTGGTTGCTTTCCCTCTTGTACCAGGATGTTGTGCACCCGGTCGGAGACATCCCAGACCCTGGCACCCGGGAGGCAACAAACCATGCAGGTGTCCTTCTCACGTCCACAAAATCTCCTGTCTGCTCCCCTGACGATAGAGTCTCCAATGACAACAGCTTTCTTCTCCGTCCCACCCTTCTGCACCACAGAGACAGACTCAGTGCCAGAGGCCCTGCCACCATGGCTCACACCTGGTCAGTCGTCCCCGCCAACAGTATCCAGGACGGTAAACTTATTATTCAGGGGAATGGCTACAGGGGTGCTCTGCACTACCTGTCTGCTCACCTTCGCTTTCCCCCCTCTGACTGTCACCCAATGACCTGCTTCCGACTGCCTAGGTGTGACTACCTCCCTGTAGCTCTCATCTATGACTGCCTCATTCTCCCTGACAAGTTGAAAGTCATCCAGCTGCTGCTCCAGATTTCTAACGTGGTCTTCCAGCTCACCCAGCCGTATGCACTTCTGGCAGATGTGACTCTGCGGGAGAGGGGCGTTCCCCCAAGACTGCCACATCTCACATGAGAGGCACATCACCGTCTCAGGAGGCATTGTAAACTGTATGAACTGTAGTATTCTAAGTGTTGTCTAACTAGCATTTTACAAAGTTGCAATATTACAATTTTATATTTTATGACCCTGATCAATGAAGGCAAGCATGCTTCCTGCCTCCTCATCCACCCCGTCCATTAATTTGCCACTTTCAATGAACAATGGACCCTCTGTTCATCAACATTCCCTAGCTCCCTTTATTTACTGCATATGCCCTACCCCTATATGACTTTCTAAACTGTATCATCTCTCACTTGTCGGAATTAAATTCCATCTGTTAACACTCTGCTCAATGTTTTATCTGATTTATATCCTACATCTGTGGCCTAAGACAAACTTTCTCATAATCCACAATAAAACCAACTTTTGTCATCTGCAGATTTAACAATTCTTCCTCCTACATTCATATTTGACTCATTGATAGATATTTATAGATGCAGGTGCTCCAAACTGAGACATTATTCACATTACACAATAGAAACAATGCTAATCCAACCTTGATGCCAAGGACTATATCAAGCTTCACTTCCAGATGAACTCAATGCCTTCTACACTTGCTTTGTTCGTCATAACATGAAGGATCCATCACAAACTCCCACAGCCCTGAAGACCCTGTGATTTCAGTCACAGAGGCCAACATGTGAGCATCCTTCAAAACGGTGAACCCATGAAAAGAATCCAGCTCAGGACAGGGTATCTAGCCAAATACCAAAGATCTGTGCTGATCAACTGGCTGGATTGCTCACTGAGATCCTTAACTTCTTGCTTTGGCAGTCTGAGGCACCCAGCTGCTTCAAGCAAGCTTTAATTATACCCATTATTACCACACTTAAGAAGAACGTGGTAACCTGTCTCAATGCCTATCGTCCAGAAGCACTTACATCCACGGTGATGAAGTGTCTTGGAAGGTTGGTGATGAAACATATCAACTCCTGCTGAGAAGCAACATGCATCCACTCCAATTTGCCTACCGGCACAACAGGACCACAGCAGATACCATATCATTGGCACTTCGCTCAATCCTGGAACATTTGGACAGCAAAGATGCATTCATCACAATGTTCTTTATCAACTACAGCTCAGATTTCAATACCAACATCCTCTCAAAACTAATCAATACCTCAATACCTCCTTGTGCAATTGGATCCTTAATTTCCTCACTTACAGACCCCAGTCAGTTCAGATTGGCAAGAACATCTCCTCCACGATCTTCATTATCATAGGTGCACTGCAAGGCTTCATGCTTAGCCCCTGTTCTACTTGATTTATACTTAAGATTTTGCGCAAAACACAGCACCATTGCCATAGTCTAGAATACAAAAGCAAGGATGTGATGCTGAGGCTTTATAAGGCATTGGTGAGGCCTCACCTCGAGTATTGTGAACAGTTTTGGGCCGGGTTCCAGAGGAAGTTCACAAGGATGATTCCAGGAATGAAAGGGCTATCATACCAGAAAAGTTTGATAGCTCTGGGTCTGTACTCACTGGAATTCAGAAGGATGAGGGGGGATCTCATTGAAACCTTTCGAATGTTGAATGGCCTAGACAGAGTAGATGTGGAAAGGATGTTTCCCATGGTGGGAGAGTCTAGGACAAGAGGGCACAGCCTCAGGACAGAGGGGTGCCCTTTCAAATCAGAGATGTGGGGAAATTTGTTTAGCCGAAGGGTGGTGAATTTATGGAATTTGTTGCCACAAGCAACAGTGGAGGCCAGGTCGCTGGGTGTATTTAAGGCAGAGGTTGATAGGTTCTTGATTGGACATGGCATGGAAGGTTACGGGGAGGAGGCCAGGAACTGGGGTTGAGGAGGAGATAGAAAAAAGGATCAGCCATGATTGAATGGTTGAGCAGACTCAATGGGCCAGATGGCCTGATTCTGCTCCTGTGTCGTATGGTCTTATATTCAAATTTGCTGACTACAACACTGTTTTAGGATGAATCAGCATATAGGAGGGTGATTGAAAATCTGGCTGAGTAGTGCCACACGAACAACCCCTTTCTCAATGTCAGCAAAACCAAGGAGCTGAATATTGACTTCAGAAGGAGGAAACCAGAGATCTATGAGCCAGTCCTCATCGAAAGATCAGAGGAGGAGAGGGTCAGCAACTGTAAATTCCTCAGTGTATCAATTCAGAGTAGCTGTTCTGGGCCCAGCACTGAAGTGCCATTATGAAGAAAGCACAGCAGCGCCTCTACCTCCTTTGGAGTTTGTGAAGATTTGGCGTGACATCTAAAACTTTTATAGATGTGTGACAGAGAGTAAATTGACTGGCTGTATCACCACGTGGTATGGAAACACCAAAGCCCTTGACTAGGAAATCCTACAAGTAGTAGTGGATATGGCCCAATCCATCATGGGAAAACCCCTCCCCACCACTGAGCACATCCACATGGAGCATCATCGCAGGAAAGCAGCATCTATCATCAGGGACCCCCCCATTACCCATGTTATGCTCTCTTCTCGCTGCTGCCATCAGGAAGAAGGTACAGGAGCTTCAGGACCCACACCACCAGATTCAAGAACAGTTATTACCCCTCAGCCATCAGGCTCTTGAACCAGAGGGGATAACTTCACTCATCTTCACAAAATGTTCCCTCAACCTATGGACTCGCTTTCAATGATTCCTCATTTCATGTTCTTGATATTTATTGCTCATTTATTTATTATTATTATTTTTTTTCTTTTTGAATTTGCAGAGTTTGTTGTCTTTTGCACACGGTTGACTGTCCATTTGGTGCAGTCTTTGATTGGTTCGATTATGATTATTATTCTATGATGGATTTACCGAGTATGCTTGTGAGAAAATGAGCTCTCAGGGGTTATATATGGTGACATTTGTGTACTTCGATAATAAAATTACTTTGAACTTTGAACTTTATTTACTATACTTAACTGATAAGCTGAGTGTAGGCACACTAGATAAGCCAACTGCACATTTATCATTATTGGTGGTTAAGACATTGTATGAAATATTTTTCTCAGTCACTACTAATTGGATTAATGATTCAAAATAGGACATTATTATTGATAAGGAGTGAAATCCAATCCAAATTAATTAAACTAATCCAACTAATTAACTAGAATATTGATGGCTTGACAGGTGACATGTAATTACAATAGACAGGAACTGATTGTGGTTAACAGCAACTATATCTGAGCAAGCATTGGCTGGCTGAAGGAATCTCAGCTTGGGTAATGCGATGGAGTCCAAGAATAAGACAAATTGACACATTGCTATGAGCAAGTTATGGGGAAACTGTTGATTGTGGTTGGATCAAAGGACTGAGCCTGTTGTTGTGAGTTTTCTCTCAGGCAGGGATGTGTGGTTAGAGATGGAGGAAACAATGGGAGGTGGTATTAGGTGATAGGAGTTGTATGGAGGAAGGTGAATGGCAGGTTTCTGGGAAATGGAAAAATAAGTGGCTGATTGATGATTACAGTGGCTAATCGTCCAGTGATGAATGCAGTAGACAGGATTTAAATAAAAGAAGAAAGGAAAAGTTTGAGGTTTTGTTGAGTTTTGAATCTGGACCTGTTTGTGATATCAATCTAATATGACAAAAAGGCATTAAGTAATATTGTGGGCACAACACCTTTAAAAGATGGGCACTTTTAATGTTTTGTAAAGATAGTAAGTAATGTGAGAAAACTTTAGGGTTGAAAGCTGTGGGAGAAATGAAAGTAACACTAAGAAATTATATTGAACGACAATGGCTTTGGGGAGTAATCTCTGGAGTGCTTCTAGGTATATCCACAGACCAAATTAAAAATAACCTAGTCAGGGAAAATTTAAGGATGCTAAGTGTTTAAAAGGGGTTCATGGTGGAGTTAGAACAAAAAGCTTATCGTTGTTGATTAAGTTTGATCAAAAAAGGTTGCCGAGTATGGTTAATTTAGGATATATGAGTTGTATGGGTTGAGTCTATGTGCCAGCCCCTCTGAGATGTTTTCAATGCCAGACATATAGTCATGTAGCAGGTGTGTGTAAGGGTAAAAAGCAGTGTGGTAGATAAGAAATAGGAACAGGAGTAGGCCATCCAGCCCATTGAGCCTGCCCTGTGGTAGAGAACATGAGTAAGCAATTGTGGAGAAGGTGTTAGGCTAAAATGTAGCCACTGTGGAGAGGACCATAGCTTTGCTTGTGCAGGGTGTCCTGTATATATGAAAGCTGTGGAAGTGCAGTGTGTTTGGGTGGAAATGGGCATATCATATGCAGAGGCTCTTCAGAATGAACAGAAGACCGTGTGAATGGGATCTATTAATATCTAGAAAACAGGTAGTTTAAAGGCTGTGTGTAAAGTGCATGATTGTATTACAAAGGATTCTCTGATTGTTGATAAACTAAAGTTTGTCACTTTCAAAGCAGATGTGGTAAATTGTACTGCATAACTAAAATTTTGACAGAAAAATTAAAATTATATTAAAAGCTGCAGAAAAACTTACCGATGAAAGACTTAGATGTTATTTATTATGCCTTACAAGGAGGAGTAAATAATGTTCAGACTTCAAAGAAGGGTTATGCTTTTTCTAATCTTACAGTGGAATGCTAGAAGCTTGTTAGCTAATGGTCAAGATTTTAAGCAATTTATTGAAGATTTACCAAATAAACCTGATGTTATATGTGTAGTGAAAAGCTAGCTGAAATCTGGTCTGCATTAAGATATAAGGTTACGTTGATATAAGTCGTGATCAGAAAATCGGAAATGAAGGAGGAGTCAAAAGTGGGATAGCACAAATTGTTTGGGGGATTGCAGTTGTTTGTAAGTCAATTGCGATTGGAATTTGGGGAAAAATAGTAAATTACAGATAATACATTTTATAATCCCTGTTAAAGGTTAATACCTGATATATTGGAATGTGTGGGTGGGAATGGGGAAAAATAAGATTGTAAGGTGTGGAATAATTAATGCTCTGAATACTATTTAGGGTTGTATTAACACTGATGTGAATGGGATTGTGGTGGAAGATTTGCTGTAGGAGAAGTGTTGAAGGTACTTGAATGATGGTGGGAGTACAAGGATAAGCCCAATAACACTGTTTCTGCTGTAGACCTTACTCTGGTATTTGAGAATGTAGCAAATATGTATAACTGGGAAGTGTATAATAATACAACAATGGGGAGTGATCACTTCCCCATTATCTGTACAATGGGAATAGATATGTATCAGAGGAAAGGATCTCAAATCCCCAGATGGAATTTAAAATAGGCAAATGAGGATGGATTTGATGATTTATGTGTAAGCAGATTTCACATGGTTCAGAGGATTTCGAGTTGAGTACTAATACTTTGTGCTCTGCAATCATCTCAATGATCAATTCCCAGATCATTGGAGATAATAAAAGGAAAGCTGTTCTCTTTGGACGAATGAATGTAAACGAGCCGGGAAGGAGTGGAATAAAGCTTTTAGGTAAGTTAGTGTTAATCCTATTCATCTTTCATACAATATAAAATAGTTCAAGCTATAGTTAGTAAAGTAGTGAGAAGGACAAAGAAAATGTATTGGAGAATGTACTATGATAACTTTGGGCAAAAGAACTGGGCAGGAGAAATTTGGGGTATGATACAGAAAATGGGAATTAGAAAACTGGATGCATTACTGGTTTTGTACGGTGGTTGCAGTTACTGACTCTGAAAAAGCAGGATTATTAGCAAAAACGTATGTCCGTGTACATAGCTTGGCCAACTTAGTAAAGAAAAGAAATCTTGTAGAGATACAGCTTTGGCAAGCAGTGCCCAGATTGCTGAGAAAAAAAGAATGTTCCAGTTCCTGCTTGGATGTTGAATTTACATTGCCTGAGCTTAAACAGGCTGTTAATGGTGCTGGTCAGACATCACCTGGGAAAGATGATATTTGTCATAATATGTTTATTTCAGATTTGAAACTTATATTTGTTTTGAAATTCTAAAATACAATATGGGTTGAAGGGTGACTTCCTGCTTCCTGGAAATGAATGGTTGTTATCCTTGCATTGAAATTTTTGTGAAAAGTAGTGGAACGTTATCTGTATAGTAATCTGGATTTCCTAAAGGGAGAATGACCATGGACTCAGTATTAAGTCTGGAATCTGATATTCATAAGGCTCAAGTTAATAAAGAATCAGTAGCAGCAGTTTTCTTTGATGTAGAGAAAGCTTATGATTAGTTATGGACATGAGGGTTGCTGCTTAAACTGGAAAAGATGTGGAATCGGCAGAATTTTCATTTGGATTCAAGATTTTTTATGTTATAGGATGTTACAAGTTAGGGTGGGAACAACATTCTCTAAGGAGTATGAGATAGAGAATGGGACTCCACAGGGTGTCTGTGTAGCCCACTCCTTTTCAATACTGTATAATGATAAATGATATTTTCTTAAATGTTGACCCAGACGTTTGCAAATCAGTATATGCTGATGATAGGGCAGTGTAGAGGGAAGGCAGGAATATAAATTATATAGTTAACTATATATAATAGTTAACTATAGAAAATGCAGGCAGCTATTAATGAAGTAGAGGAGTAGTACATTTGTACGGGTTTAAATTTTCTGTTGCAAAGACCCAAGTTATTTGTTTTTCCAATAGGAACATTACACCCACAATTGATCTCAAGTCATAAGGAAAATCCCTTAAACAAAAGTCAGCAGTAAAGTTTCTAGGCATGTTGGTGTATACAAGACAAAAATAGAAGGTACACATGATAAAGTTCTAGAGAAATGCTTAGTTGGGTGTGATTGGGGTGCAAGTAGGCCACATAATCAAATGTCTATTGCTTTAATCAGATCCGTCTTTGATTATAGATATATTGCTTATAGGTCTGACTCACCAGTGGTTTTAAAGCCCCTAGATAAAATTCAAGCTTAAGCATTGAGATTATGTTATGGTGCTAGTAAATCATCCCCAATTTCAGCATTACTGGTAGAAATGGGTGAAGTACCTTTCCATCTACGCAGGTTACAGTTGGCAATTGTTTATTGGGTTAACGTAAGAGGACATAAAGTTGGTCATTCAATATTGGCATAATAGGAGAGCACTGTATTCATAAGGTCTCCAGTTCTGAGTGGATGGGAAACAAGTGGGCACAGATTTTGGGTTGTTTAATATGAATGATGGTCCCATTACCTTCTGTCACCTCTCCAGGTTTTTCCCTTTACCTGTAGTTGATTTGGGCCTTTAGGAAAAGATCAAGATGAGGAGTGATTATTTATCCATGGCACAGGAAGTTCAGCAATAAGTGCAAGGCAGATATTATGGCTTCTTGCACATCTACACAGATGTTTCAAAAGAACCTTCAGGTGTTCTGTTAATGTTCCACGTTTCAGATGACTTTTTTTAAAAAAAGTTATCAGACGAAGTATCAGTATTCACACCTGAGGTGTTTGCTATCATTTTAGCCTTGGATTGGATTGAAGAAGTACACCCTGATTATTTACTTCTGCGCTCTTATTCATTCTTGGTCTTGACATCTATTAAAACAGGTACTTCAAATTGTAGGCCAGACATTCTTCTTGAGATTGGACAACATCCACTGAGGATGCAGGGTCTAGACCGATGAGTACATTTTTTATGGGTTGCTGTCCATATTGGGGTTGAAGGAAACGAGATGACAGACAGTCTTGCCAAGCAATCACTTAAAATTAATGATATATGTCATAATGGTTTTGCATAAAGTGAAGATGAAAGGCAAAATTAAGAAGTCTATTAAATTACTGTGGCAACAAAGTTGGGATAAGGAAAAGAAAGGATGGCATTTATATAAAATTCAGAGGTGGTGGGAACTCAGCTGGGAGATGGCTATAAAATGAGAAAGGAAGACTTACTTGTTTGCAGATTGGACATACTAAATTGGGTAACTCCCTGTTCAAAATTAATGTGATGATATGGGCATTTGAAGGGAGTGCACTTGGCAAGAAACAATGCAGCATGCATTATTTGAATGCAGTTCCCTTGCAGTGCAGAGGTAACAGCTAATTGCTGAAGTGAGATTTTTTGGACAGACAATACTTAACATGGAAAACTTGTTAGGGTATCATTGCCTTCAGAATGTATATAACTCTGTTTCTGAAAAGTAATAGACTTCTTGATGTTATTTAATTTTTTTGGAGGGGAGGGAATTTAGTGGGTATACTTCTTGTCCCTTTGTTCCACACTTCATCTCAATAGGTGGCGGTAATGCACCTTATGTTGGTCTGCCAACTGCCGTTAAACTTTACAAGAAGAAAATATTCAAAGTTCAAAGTAACTTTATTATCAAAGTACATATGTCACCATATACAACCCTGAGATTCATTGTCTTGAGTGCCTGCTCAGTAAATCCATAATAGAATCAATGAAGGACTGCATTAAACCTCTGTACAAAAGACAACAAACTGTGCAAATATGAAAATAAATAAATAATAACAATAATTAAGCAATAAATAGTGAGAACATGAGATGAAGAGTCCTTGAAAGTGAGTCTGTTGGTTGTGGGAACATTTCAATAATGGGGCAAGTGAAGTTGAGTAGAGTTATCCCCTTTGGTTCAAGAGCCTGGTGGTTGAGGGGTGATAACTGTTCCTGAAGCTGGTGGTGTGAGACCTGAGACTCATGTACCTTCTTCGCAATGGCAGCAGTGAAAAGAGAACATGACCTGGGTGGTGAGGATCTCTGATGCTACTTTCCTGCAACAACGCTTCATATAGATGCGCTCAATAGTAGGGAGGGCTTGATCTGTGATGGACCGGGCTGTATCCACTACTTTTTGTAGGATTTTCCACACAAGAGTATTGGTGTTTCCATACCATCTCCACCACACGTCTATAGAAGTTTATCAGAGTCTGAGATGTCATGCAGAATTTTCTCAAACTCCTAAGGAAGTTGAGGTACTGTTGTTTTTCCTTCATAATTACATTAATGTGCTGGTCAAGTCCTCTGAAATAATAACAGCGGAATTTAGAGTTGCTGACCCTTTCTTCTTCTGATCCTTTGAGAAGGACTGGCTCATGGACCTCTGATTTCCTCCTCTTGAAGTCAATAATCAGCTCCTTGGTCTTGCTGACATTGAGTAAGAGGTTGTTGTTATGACACCATTCCGCCAGATTTTCAATATCCTCTTGTACTCTGATTCATCATCACCTCTGATTCAGTCTACGATAGTGGTGTTGACGGTAAACTTGAATATGGCATTGGAGCTGTACTTAGCCACACGGTCGTAAGTGTAAGGCAAGTAGAGCAGGGGATACCTGTGCTGATGGAGATTGTGGAGGAGACTTTATTGCCAATCTGAACTGACTGCGGTCTGCAAGTGAGGAAATCATGGATCCAATTGCACAAGGATATATTGAGGCCAAGGTTTTGAGGGGATGATGGTATTGAATGCTGAGCTGTAATCGATAAAGAGTATCCTGATATATACATCTTTGCTGTCCAGATGTTCCAGGGTTGTGTGAGGAACCAATGAGGTGGCATCTACTGTGGACCTGTTGCTCTGGTAGGCAAATTGGAGTGGATCCGAGTGGCTTCTCAGACAGGAGTTGATGTGTTTTATCACCAGCCTCTCAAAACACTTCATCACTGTGGATGTAAGTGCTACTGGACGATAGTTATTGAGGCAGTTTAATACACTCAACACACAAAAAATGCTAGAGGAACTCAGCAGGCCAGGCAGCACCTATGGAAAAGAATACAGTTGACATTTGAGACCATTCAGCAGGATATTAGGGGATGTGGGTCCTACCGAAGGGTCTCAGCTCAAATTGTCGACAGTACTTTTTTCCATAGGTGCTGCCTGGCCTGCTGAGTTCCTCCAGCATTTTGTGTGTTTTGCTTGGGTTTCCAGCATCTGCAGAATTTCTCTTGTTTCAGTTTTATACATTATTCCTCGGCACTTGTATGAGTGAAGTATGCTTGAAGCAGGTGGGTACCTCAGACTGCTGAAGCAGAAGTTTAAAGATCTCACTGCACATTCCAGTCAGTTGATCAGCGCAGGTATTTAATACCTGGCCAGCTGCTCCATCCGGGCCAGGTGCTTTTTGTGGGTTCACTATCCTGAAGGCTGCTCACACATTGACCTTAGAGACTGAAATCACAGGATCATTAGGGGCTGTGGGAGTTTGTGATGGTTCCTCCATGTTTTGATGGTCAAAACAAACATAGGTGGCATTGAACTCATCTGGACGCAGAGTCCTGTGAACTCATCTGGACGCAGAGTCCTGTTGCTGCCTGCGTCACTTGATTTAACTTTATAAGAGGTGATGCATTCAAACCCTGCACAACTGTTGAGCATCCTTTGTTGATTCAAGGTTAGTCCAGAATTGCCACTTCACTCATGAGATGTCTTTTCAGAGATTGTACATAGACCTCTTGTAACTTCCTTGGTTACCAGATTTGGATGTCTCTGACCTGGCCCTCACCTCAGCAAACTGCGAATCTCTTGGTTCATCCAGGGCTTCTGGTTGGGAAACACTCTGAATGATTTTGTGGGTGTGGACGGGGGAGCTCTCATCTACAACTGTTTTAATAAAGTCTGTGATAACCGTGGTATATTCATTCAGATCTATAGATGAATCCTTGAACATGGCCCAGTCCATTGACTCGAAGCAATCAAGTATCCGCTCCTCTGCCTCCCACGATTAGGACACTCCTTTGTTGTCCTGATCTCTGGAGCTTTGCTCTTTAGCATCGGCCTCTGTGCAGGTAGCAGAAGGACTGCTAAGTGATCTGATTTACAGAAATGTGATCCGGGCATGGGATGGCAGGCATTCCTCGTCTTGGTACAACAGTTGTCTATTGTGTTGGGACCTCTGGTGCTACAGGTTATATGCTAATGGTAATTGGGCAGGGTTTTCTTCATACCAGACGGGTTGAAGTTCCCGAGTATGATTTGAAATGCATCAGGATGGATGGTTTCTAGTTTGGAAACAGCATCACGTAGCATTTCAAGCACTTGATTATAGTCTGCTACTGTTGGTATGTAAACTGCAGTCAGGATTATGCAGCAGAACTGCCTAGGTAAACAGAATGGATGGCGTCTGACCATTAGGTATTCAAGGTTGTGGGTTATGAGTTTGACAAAACCACCACATTGAAGCATCACCAAGAGCTTATCATGAAACACGCACCTCCAAGAAGAAGGAGAAAGAGGGAGAGTTACCTGAAAACAGTATTCTAGGAGAAATAACACCCCTCAGATTAACTACTTTGTGACTGATCAGGCATAGGGCAGTGTGACTGTAGGTAGATGGATCTGAAAATTAATCCTGGAGCAACCTTACCCCTTATCCTTGTCCAACAGGTAAGATGTTCTTGCTCCTTGTATGGTCGAGGATAGGGACTGCAGGAAATAGCTGTGGAATGGGGGCATTCAACTGTGGGAGAAAAATACATGTAGTAGTTACAGTATAAGGGATAGCATAGTTGGAGCAGACACCATTCTCTGCAGCAAAGACAGAGTCCAGAAAGCTCTGTTGCCTGCCTAGTGCCAGAGTTAAAAATATTTCTTCTCAGTGGGAGAATAATTTGGAGTAGTAGTGGGAAGATCCAATTGTCTGAGGTAAGTAACAAGTGTAAAAAATCAAAGCTTAAGGCTCTTTGCTTGAATGCACATAACTTTTGTAATGAGTTGGATGAAACGTCGGCACAAATACCAAGATATGAATGTGATCTAATAGCTGGTATGGATACATGATAGCTGTGTGACCAGGCCTGGATACAAAATATTCCAGGTCATATAGTGCTCCCAAAGAATAGGCCAAGTACCATTATTAATCAAGAGTGGTGCTGGGTTGACATGTAAAAAAAAAAGTGAATAGTAATGTCAAATCAGTTGGGGTGCAGATATTGGGTAGCAAGGGAAAGAAGACGTGGGAGAGAGTAGTCTGACAGTCTCTAAGGCTTTGCTTCATGAAAGCATAAGTAGATAACTATTGAAGGAACAGCAATTATCATGGGAGATTGTAATCTGCATATCAATTGAACCAACCAAACTGTCAAGGATATCATAGAAGAATTTGTGAACTATGTCACAATTGCTTCTTAGAGCAGCATATTATAGAACCTATCTGTTACAGGTTGTTTTAGACTTGAACTTGTACTAAGAAAGGATTGATAAGAGATCTCTTGGTTAAAGGTTCCCTCAGGAAATAATAACCACAACATGGCAGAATTGTAGAAATACTGTAGTTTGATGGTGAATACCTCAGGTCCAAAACCAGCGTCCCCAATTTAATTAAGGGCAATTTCAATGGCATGAAAATGGATATGACGAGCGAGGACTAGGTAAACAAACCTAGAGTTAGGTCATTGGATAATCTGTGGGAGCTATTTATACAGCTAGTTCATAATGCTAGGGAGAAATTTATCCCAATTGGAAAGAGGGATTCCATAAGAAAGAGGAATCATCCATGCCTATCGATGGAGAACAGGGATAAAGTCAAATGGAAAAGAGGCATACAAAGTAGTAAGAGACAGAGGTGGACCAGAGGACTGAGATTTTTCAACAACAGCAGCAAAAAACTAAAAATCTTACAAGAAAAGCGAGAATTGATCTGAAGAGGACAACTTGCACGCAATATTAAAACAATGACCAGAAGTTTCTATGGATATATATTAAGGAAGACAGCGGCTCAAGTTTCTATGAAGACCTTCAGAAAGGGATCAGTGCTGGGTCCATTGTTGTTTGTCATCTGTATCAATGATCTGGATGATAATATGGTAAATCGGATCAGCAAATTTGCTGATGATACAAAGATTGGAGGTGTAGTGGACAGTGAGGAAGGTTTTCAAAGCTTGCAGAGGGATTTGGACCAGCTGGTAAAATGGGCTGAAAAATGGCAGATGGAGTTTAATACAGACAAGTGTGAGGTGTTGCACTTTGGAAGGACAAATCAAGGTAGAACATACAAGGTATGTAGAGCACTGAGGAATTGCAGTAGAACAGAGGGATCTGGGAATATAGATACAAAATTCTCTGAAAGTGTCGTCACAGGTAGATAGGGTCGTAAAGAGTGCTTTTGGTACGTTGGCCTTTATTAATCGAAGTATTGAGTATAAGAGCTGGAATGTTATGATGAGGTTGTATAAGGCATTGGTGAGGCCGAATCTGGAGTATTGTGTTCAGTTTTGGTCACCAAATTACGGGAAGGATATAAATAAGGTTGAAAGAGTGCAGAGAAGGTTTACAAGGATGTTGCCGGGACTTGAAAAACTCAGTTACAGAGAAAGGTTGAATAGGTTAGGACTTTATTCCCTGGAGCGTAGAAGGATGAGGGGAGATTTGATAGAGGTATATAAAATTATGATGGGTATAGATAGAGTGAATGCAAGCAGGCTTTTTCCACTGAGGCTAGGGGAGAAAAAAAACCAGAGGACATGGGTTAAGGGTGAAGGGGGAAAAGTTTAAAGGGAACATTAGGGGACTTCTTCACTCAGAGAGTGGTGGGTGTGTGGAATGAGCTGCTAGACGAAGTGGTAAATGTGGCCTCACTTTTAACATTTAAGAAAAACTTGGACAGGTACGTGGATGAGAGGTGTATGGAGGGATATGGTCCAGGTGCAGGTCAGTGGGACTAGGCAGAAAAATGGTTCTGCACAGCCAAGAAGGGCCAAAAGGCCTGTTTTCTGTGCTGTAATGTTCTATGGTTCTATGGTTCTAAACAAGGAAATGGCAGCTATGTTTTAACCAAGTAGGTCTTCACTGCAAATATCCTGAACAAATATGCTAATTTCAAATAGCATGGACGAGCTTGTAAAAGAAATCCCAATCAGAGGGAAATAGGATTAGAAAAACTCTCAGGACCAAATGCAGTCAACTCAACAGGATATAATAGTCTGCACATTGGGCTGGTAAGGAAGTGGTTGCAGAGGTACTTCATCTATTAACTTAATTCCAAGAGGGTACCAATTTTTCAGAATTCACAAAATTCCAAGAGGGTACCAATTTTTCAGAATTCACTAAATTCCAAGAGGGTACCAATGAGTCCTATGATCTTATGTTATACTTTTTCCCAGCCTCAGATGGGGTCACAAACCTTCAGTAAATATGTAGGAAGTCTCGCATATCCCTGCAAAGTGCTCTAGGGCTACTGACCCATAGCTCGAGGGTTACTGGCCAAGGCATGATTAACATTTCAAGTTTAATGGCAATATTAATGGACTAATTATCCAGAATTTTGACTATAATGTGGAGAACATGAGCTCAAAGTCCACCATGAAACACTGGGAACTTGAATACTGTTCATTCACTTAATATCAAAAATGTAATTGTTGGGTTGGTGGATTGTTTAAAAAAGTTTGATTCTCTAAAGTCCTTTAAGGGAAGAAAGCATACTATCTTTGTAATGATAAGTGCGATTCCAACCCCTGCACTGATATGGCCTGACTTTTAATTAAGGTAGCTCAATCATCATTCACTTGCCTCAGAGATTTGTAATAAATACAATGTTTGCTAGTAAATCCATATCCTTAGAATTAAGTGAGATGTACTTACATTGAGGTTACATCTGTTTGTATACCATAGTTCCTATGCTAAGTCCTATTTAGGTGTTCTTTTGTCCTCTATAATCTTGGGTCTGCGTCTTCATCTTAGGTATACTGTATTTAAAAAAAAAATTGGCATACACACTAGGTGGAAGTCACTTTGAGCTTTCTCCAGTTCTCAGTTATATTACTTAGTTATTCTAAATTTTGCTTTTGTTCTTTTGCAATTATTCCTTTTGCCTGTGACAAATCAAAATAATGCATAGTTTATTGCTTTCAATGTCACAAAAGCTCAGGCACTGTGCTCCTTCACTCGTCTTTCATCATGCGCAGGAGAGCTTGAGACATGTGGAAATAATTAAGTGTGCATAACAGCCATGTGAGTGTAAGTAATAACTGCATTCAAAATTGTGAGCATAGATCATAGTGATCTGAGAATAATGCTAAACAAATATGGCAATGAAATATTGAGGTGTATATCCTAATAGTATAAACTTGTGTTAAAGTGCTGCAATCTATTGAATATATAATGTAAGCACATGAAAGCATAAGAAATAGAAGCCAGTTGTCCCTCTGCGTCTGTTCTGTCATTTAGCAAAGTCATGATTTTTAACCCTAACAACACTTCAACTTTTAACTAAACCTAAATCTTTTGATTCTCTTAATATCTAAAAATCATAGCATAACAGAAACAGGCTGGTGCTTTTTTTTTCAACAATTGGAAAGAGTGATTCCATAAGAGGAACTCTGATTAAGGTATGTTATGGGGGAAGAAAAGCCCCATTTTCCTTGCAATGAATACATAGTCCTTCTTGAACAATGAACACTTATTCCATCTTGAATATTTGCTTGGATTCTACCCAGTTGTCCAGTTAGCCTGCTGCTTCTCAAATGTCACTTTCTGCTTGTTCTCTAGAGAGAGTTTCGGCTATATCCTCCAGCCCAGTCTGTGCATCTTCACCGCCCACAGGCCAAGTATTATTTGTGTAATTAACTGTGGTATCATCCTCTTTTATGTGTATTTATTTTGGTGAAACTTGTTAGCAAAACAAATTTGTGGAGCACGGATTAATCAATGTCTAACATGAAATATTGTTGAAATACGTTTTAAAAAGAAGTATCATTCATAACACATTTGCATCGACTGACAATGCGATAATTGGTGAACCTGTCTTTCAACATGCCCCAAAATCAAGGAACATGATAACACACCATTTAAAGATGGTCAGAGTATGCAATTAAAGTCAATAAATCACAGCGCTGTCAGGCCTTCAACACCATTGCTTTTCATAATAAAAAGAGAAAACACTGGCATGACCAAGCACTACCTGTGAACAAGAGGAAAAGAATTGCTCTTTCAGATTGATGACTTTTCATCAGAAAAACTGAAATTTAATAAGTTTTAAGCAAAACAAATTGACTCCAACCACCTGAGCTACACCGTTTTTTACTCACTGAGATTAGTCATTTCCCAACTGAATATCCTTGCATTTGATTTTTTACTCTGTCATTTCTTGTAACTTCTCTAAACTTAATGCTTGAGTGATCACTAATTGTGAACGCTCATCAGAGGACTGCAGATGTTAGAAATCTGGAGTAAATAAAAAAAAAATAGCTGAAAGCCAGTCAGACAGCATCCGTGGAAAGAGAAACAGAGTTGATGTTTCAGGTTAATAAACTTTCATCAGAAAGGGGAAGCAAGCTTTAAGTAACATAGGAAAAATGGGTTGGGGGGGGTCACAGTGAGAACACATGGGAAGATCTGCAATGGGTGGAGACCAGGGTAGGGGAAATATCTGACTGATGATGGTGATGTTGAATGAAGATGGTAAAGTATCTCTGGAGGAATGCATCCCAGAAGACTATGGGCTTGCGATGTCGAATCTCAGGAAATCTCTACACTGGAGGGTTGTGGAAGCTGGATCACATGATGAGGTATTTAAAGGGGAAGTAAATAACTTTTTGAAAGATTGGGGAGTGGTACAGAGGAAGAGTTGAGGTCAGGGGCAGATCAGCCTTGATCATTTTAAATGGCAAGGCAGAGACGAGGGGCTGAGCAGTTGAATCCTATGCTATTTTCTTGTGTGTGACCTTGTGTATAATACTCATCGCTAACCTATCCTCTGAAATGGAGACATGAAAGTTAAGAAAGGGAAGGAAGAGTTTACAAATAGACCAGGTGAAAGTGAGGGCAGGATGGAAAGCCGATGAAACTTACAAGTTTTTTTTTACATAATCAAGAAATAGCACAAAATAAGCATCAATGTAAAACAGCAAGAAGTGAGAGAAGAAGCCTGGGTAGGACAGAAATAAGAAATGCTCTTAGCATTCTACACAAAGGGATTGAAATAACTTGGATTTATGAGTCCATATAGCCATGCCTTTAATTTGAAGTGGTATTATAGTGCAAGGCAGCATAATAACTCTGTTGTTCCTTCATTCAAACCAAACAGACTGTATCTTTGAATATCATATTCTGATCGTGCTAAATCACAATGCATGTTCATATGTGTATCTGCAAATGATCAGTGTAATTTTCTAGGCTCTGGGTATTTGTGTGCATGTACTCAAAATTGTTTTGCATTTATCCCCATTCCCTTTCTCATCTATTCGTTATCCAATGATTTGTATTAATTATGACTCAATTTTTTTATTGGAGTTTTTCAGATATGGCCATCACAAATTTTCCAAATTTTTTTCACAAAACACATGAGTTTTACAAAGGTCTTTCTTCAAATAAAATAGTTTTGCTTTCTGGAGGAAAGCATGTCTTTGTGGGGTCACTGCATGCCAACTTTATTCCTTTCATTCTGTCTTTTTCAACTATTAAAGAAGTGTATTTGATAAGTTCTCCCAAAATCAAACTTCTATGAAGATTGTTATCAACAGCACTTATTCATGTTGTATCAATGGGATAAACATGAGGGGCTGTGATTTGGAGAAGGGCTGCAACGTGGATATTTTGTCAGAATCTCCTGCCTCCCATAAAATTATTCTGCGTAGGGAAACTAAGGACAAGATCAGAGATTGTATTGGGCATTGACCGGGAACTGTATTTGTTCACAGCAAAGTCTCACCCAGCCAGATGACCTTGCAAGGGTCCTCCTTGCAAATATCTAGGTACCGGTGTCTGGAGACTAACCACAACCTTGTCATGGTTAGGAGGCTTGTGTGCCTTAATGACTCAGAGACCTATGTTATCTGGAGTCAGGGCTTTGTGCTTTGGCTCTTGGTAGGGTCACCCATGCCAAACAGGTCAAAGGGTCGAGGCCAGAATAAGAGTGGTCCACTGGTCCCGCAGGGTTTATGGTTACAGCTCAGGGCTGACAACCCTGACTGGTAAAACTAAATTGCTACAGAAACAACAATGAAGAACCCTTCTACATCTGAGATAGTACAAGGGAAATGAAGAATTAGTGTTAGTTACAGAAAAAAGTGTAATACAGACAGACAATAAGGTGTGAGGCCTGTGAGGTCAAATCCCATCTTATTGTACTCAGGGACTATTCAATAGTCTTATAACAGTGGGTTAGAAGTTGTCCTTGAGCTTGATGATACATACATTCAGGCTTTTGTATCATTGTCTGAAGACTTCATGAAATCTCTTGCCATTGGGTAGAACTAAGTGTTACCTACAGAATTCCCTCATCAGATGAAACAGTGCTGCTCCATGTTGAACACCACTTGGAAGAATCACTGGAAGTAGCATCAGTACAGAATATACTCTGGGTGTGGATCATCAACCTCCATCACCAAGAGTGGCTTGATAGCACCAATACCAAGTGAGGTGGTAGAGACCCAAAGGATGAAACTACCAGACTGGGTCTGTGCAGATAGTGAGTGAACCAACACGACAGGTAAGCCTGCTTGACCTCTTCCTTATCAACTAACCTATTCCAAATTCATCTGTTGATGATTGCACTGATACCAATGACAACCATACAATTTCATCTTCCCACTGAAGATACTCTCCATTGCGGTGTGTGGAGGGTCTACAATTGTGGCAAATAGGACATACTCAGAACGGATCTGGCATTTCAGAACTGGGCATCCATGAAGTGGTGTGGACCATACTCAGCCGCCAAAATGCACACCGTCACAATCTTTAACTTCATGGCCTGACTTGTCCCCTAAGTCTAGCATTACTATCAAGGTAGGGATCAAACCTGAGTTAGGAACGTACAACTGCATTCCTAAAAATGAGATGGCAGTCTAATGAAGATGTAATACATGTGCAGTAAATAAGAGAAATAAAGAGGATAGAGTGAAGCATTCTCACAACCAATGGATCAGTTGAAACTCCACAGCGCTAGCCCATCGAGCTATGAACTAGGGAAGAAAATTATATGCCCATTCTCAGTGATGGTGGGGTCTATTATGTGAGCGCTAAAAGTAAGGCCAATTGCACTTCAACAAGGCAGGTAAATTGTGTAAGCCAGGGAGATAAATGCCCCTCATATTATATAAACTTCTGTAAGCTAATCCTCAGCCATCCATGATCTACTAAGAAAACAAAACAAACTATTCAGTCTCCCCTTATATCTACACCACTCCATTCCAGACAACATCCTGATGAATTGTCTCTTTAATCTCGCTTAATCACTACTACATACTCTCTGTAGTGTGGCAACCAGAACTGTACAATACACCCCGAATGAGGTTTTTATCAATTTTTCATATAATTGCAACATGCTGAACCAACTCTTATACTGAATGCCTTGGTTATGAAGGCAAGCATATCAACTGCCTTCTGCACTATCCTATCCACCTGTGTCATGTCTTCCAGCAAGCTATGGACTTGTACCCCAAGGTTTCTTTTTACATCAGTGGTCCTGTAGTCCCTGCCATTTACACTGTATGACCTGTCAGAATTCGACTACCAGAAATGCATTCCCTTGCATTCGTCGGGATTAAATTTCATCTGCCCACACTTCACCCATATTTCCAGCTGATTCATGTTCTACTGAATCTTTTGACAAAACGTTTCACTATCTGCAACTCCATCAGTTTTCATATCGTTTTCAAGCTTACTAAGTAGACCAACAGAAATCTCATACAATTCATTTATATGTGTTATATAAGATTGTTGGATTCATTACGAGCCTGATTGAATTTTTTGAGGATGTGACTAAACACATTAATGAAGGAAGAGCAGTAGATGTAGTGTATATGGATTTCAGCAAAGCATTTGATAAGATACCCCATACAAGACTTATTGAGAAAGTAAGGAGGCATAGGACACTGCTTTGTGGATCCAGAACTCGCTTGCCCACAAAAGGCGAAGAGTGGTTGTAGACGGGTCATATTCTGCATGGAGGTCAGTCACCAGTGGTGTGCCTCAGGGATCTGTTCTGGGACCCCTACTGTTCGTGATTTTCATAAATGACCTGGATGAGGAAGTGGAGGGATGGGTTAGTAAGTTTGCTGATGACACAAAGGTTGGAGGTGTTGTGAATAGTGTGGAGGGCTGTCAGAGGCTACAGCAGACATTGACAGGATGCAAAACTGGGCTGAGAAGCGGCAGATGGAGTTCAACCCAGATAAGTGTGAAGTAGTTCATTTTGCTAGGTCAAATATGATGGCAGAATATAGTATTAATGGTAATACTCTTGGCAGTGTGGAGGAACAGAGGGATCTTGGGGTCTGAGTCCATAGGACGCTCAAAGCAGCTGCGCAGGTTGACTCTGTGGCTAAGAAGGCATAAGGTGTATTGGCCTTCATCAATCGTGGAATTGAATTTAGGAGCTGAGAGGTAATGTTGCAGCTATATAGGACCCTGGTCAGACTCCACTTGGAGTACTGTGCTCAGTTCTGGTCGCCTCACTACAGAAAGGATGTGGAAACCATAGAAAGGGTGCAGAGGATACTTACAAGGATGTTGCCTGGATTGGGAAGCATACCTTATGAGAATAAGTTGAGTGAACTTGGCCTTTTCTCCTTGGAGCGACGGAGGATGAGAGGTGACCTGATAGAGGTGTATAAGAAGATGAGAGGCATTGATCGTGTGGATAGTCAGAGGCTTTTTCCCAGGGCTGAAATGGCTGCCACAAGAGGACACCGGTTTAAGGTGCTGGGGAGTAGGTACAGAGGAGATGTCAGGGGTAAGTTTTTTTTTATGCAGAGGGTGGTGTGTTTGTGGAATGGGCTGCCGGCAACAGTGGTGGAGGCAGATACGATAGGGTCTTTTAAGAGAACATTTTTGGATAGGTACATGGAGCTTAGAAAAATAGAGGGCTGTGGGTAAGCCTTGTAATTTCTAAGGTAGGGACATGTTCGGCACAACTTTGTGGGCCGAGGGGCCTGGTATTGTGCTGTAGGTTTTCTATGTTTCTATTAATATACTGTATATTACTAACAATGAAGGTCTTAGCTCTGATTCCTGTGGTACATCAGTAGAAAAATACCTAACCACCAGTAGCTTTTGCTTCCTATTACTCACCCAATTTTGGATCCAGCTTACCAGCACATCTTGGCCCATGTATGTTAACCTTCTGGACCAGCCTTCCACGCAGGATTTTGTCAAAAGCTCTATTAAAGTCCACGTTAGGCACTTTAGTAGGATATTTGACAAGATATTCAGTCAGATTTGTGAGACAGTATCTCTTCTGCAGAAAACCATGCTGGTTCTTCGTAATCAGCGTGCCTTTATAATGAACAAGAATCCTGTCCCTCAGGATCTTCTCCTATAGCTTCCATATCACTGATATAAGCCTCCCTAGTTTCTAGGCTTATCTGTACTGCACCTTTTGAACAAGGGGACAACATCAGCCATCCTCCAGTCTTCTGGGACTTCATCCATGTCTAATAATGGTACAAAATTCTCTGTCAGAGACCCAGCAATCTCCTTGGATTTATCTCAGTCCCTGGGGATTTATCCACCCTAAGTTAATTAATTTTATTTGACAAATTTGTTAGTGACAGTAGTACAATAATGACATTTAAAGTTATCGAGAGTTATTGCTTACATGCATATAAATGGGAGTAGCTTAGGTCAGCACTTTGGGTGGCAAAGATTAGTTGGGTTGAAGTGTCTGTTTTTATGCTGGATTGCACTCTGACCCTAAGACTCAGGGTTAGTTTGAAAGGGATTATGGACTCTGTTTGATATACTGTCCAACAGTGCAGCAAGTAAGCAGTATCCATCTCATTCATTTCTGGCCTCTATCCTACAATTCACGGTGACAAATTGGCCCTAGCAAACTCATTGAGAGTAAATAATAGCAAGAAATACAGACCATAAATCTGTTCAATGTTTGACTTCTCCTGAATCTAGGAGGACGGTAACAGACACAGTCCATAGCTTAGATATACACCAGGAGGAAGGAGGTGTACATTGCCATGTAATTGTCTAGGGCAGACTTATTTATTTATTGAGACACCGTGCAGAACTTGCCCATCCGGCTCTTCGAGCCATGCTGCTGTGAATCACCGGAGCCCAGTCACAGGATAATTTACAATGATCAGATAACCTGCTAACCAGTACATCTTTGGACTGTGGGAGGAAACCAGAGCACCTGGAGAAAATCCACACATTCCATGGGAGGATATACAGACTCCTTACAGATGACATTGGAATTGGACTCCGAACTCTGATGCCCCGAGCTGCAACAGCACCGTGCTGACCACTACGCCACCAAGGCACCAACAATCATCAACAAAAAAGTAACGGGGGTAATTTCATCCTGTGCAATATAGAGATGCAGGAGACTGAGCTCAGCTTACAAAATTCTGCACCACTGAACTCAACCATAGTGTATATTTAGCACAAGGATCAAGGACAAATTTCAATCTTATCTCTTCTGTTGCTCAGAAAGTGTCTGTGGCAAAAAGCAACAGGCTCATTGAAAGTCCTCAGCTGCCATCTTTATTCTCAAAATGGTTTCAAAGTCTGAGTCCAGCAGACTGTAAATGAGATGACCTTGTGATATTGTGTAAGATCTTTAAATTTCAAGGATGCTTTGCAAAGTAATCCTAAAAATCATTGGATCAGAAATGTCTAATTGGTTACGACATACGAAGGCTGATTTATTTACTTTTTTACTAAAAGCTTTACCAGACTCCAGGTTTTTTTTTTCATTCCTCACATGAATATAATGCTTCATTAAACTGTGTTGGAAATATTCTCCTTCACTCACTCAGTCTTTCATCATGAAAGTATTCTGGTTTCAAGGCTTTGTCATTTTAAATGCGATCGCCTTGCTGACAAGGGACTTAATGTAGGTTACACATACTATATTGATCTTTTTCTGCATAGCATGGAACATGTCAATACTTCAAAACTTGCTGAGGAAATCCTACTCATGGTCATATAAAAGGCACAACAAACTTGTTAGAAGTATGGCTTATTTATTAACAATAGCCCATTTTCAATGTTTTAATCATCATTTATAGGACATTTGTTTGGTATACTTTCATTTTCAGATATTGAGTACCAGTCAGATTCAAAACTACAATCTGACATTGCCTCTGGCAGTTTAATAAATCTTGCCTATGTCTGACAACATATCTTGTGGCTCAGAATATGACTGAAGTGCAATTGATGTGTTATAGATACTTTCATTTGCAGAATTATCTTTTTTGTGCGTTACTCGGGAGGGAACATAGAAAATTAAATTTCACTTAATGATAATCTCAGTGTGAGCACAATTCATGTTTTATCTACATTGTAATTTTATTTTTGCTATAATCATCAAAGGAATTTTAGGCATGTGTACAACATGGAAGCAATATATAAAACAAATGGGTGAATTGTATCCAAGTCTAATATTCAATTACTTTGATTAGACAGTCAGGAATCCAGCAAATGTAACCCACGTCCGAAGTAACAGTCACATCTAGTACATCATATAAATCCCAATGGAACAACATTAAAAAATGCATGTGAAAAGAAAAATGTGAATAATTTCCGTCTCATAAAACATCATCTTATCCCAAGGGTAAGTCATTCCAGTTAGCCTGACAGAGTGAGGAAAACTTTTGAATATCATTATTCTAATGCAACTTGAGCCTTAAAAAACACAAGATCAGGAACCCTAACGATAAGAAGTTTTTGTCCTTAAAGAACTCCAGCTCATAATTGAAGGGTTTCTCCCATGTGAGCCCAATGGCCCATTTCGAGGATTAGAGAAGCTGCTCCCTTTTCTAAGGCCCGAAAATTAATTTGAAAAAATTTGCAGCCAATGCAAAGTCTTCAACAGGGGAAGTCTTCAGAGAGTCATAGAACACTACAGCACCGGAACAGGCTATTTGGCCCAACTAGTCCATGAGGAACTATTGATCTGCCTAGACCTATTGATCTGCATCTGGACCAAAGCCCTCCATACCCCTCCCACCTAGGTACCTATCTAAATTTCTCTTAGGTGTTGAAATCGAACCCGCATCCACCACTTCTCACTTACGCACTCTCACTGTCTTCTTAGTGAAGAAATTCCCCCTTATGTTTCCCTTAAACATTTCACCTTTCACCCTTCACCCATGACCTCTAATTCTAGTCTCACCCATCATGGGTGGGAAAAGCCTGCTTGGATTTACCTATTTATACCCCTTATAATTTTGTATGCCTCTATCAAATCTCCCCTCAATCACTTTTATGTTCTAGGGTATAAAATCCCAACTGATTCAACTTTTCCCTATAACTCAGGTCCTCAAGTCCTGACAACCTCCTTGTAAATTTTCTTTGCACTCTTTCAATCTTATTGACAGCTTTCCTATAGGTAGGTGACCAAAATGCACACAATACTCCAAATTAGGGCTCACCAATCTCTTTTACAACTTCAACATAACATCCCAACTCCTATACTCGGTACTTTGGTTTATGAAGGCCAATGTGCCAAAAGCTGCCTTTGTGACTCTATCAATACCACTTCCAAGGAACTATAGATCTGTATTCCTAGATTCCTTTGTTCTACCATACTCCTTAGTGTCCTACCACTCAGCGTGTAAGACCTATCCTGGTTGGTCCTCCCAAAGTGCAACACTGCACACTTGTCTGGACTAAATTTCATCTGTCATTTTTCAGCCCATTTTCCCAGCTGGTCCAGATCCTGTTGCAAGTTCTGATAGATTCCCTCACTATTCACTATACGCCCAATCTTAGTGTCATCTGCGAATTTGCTGATCCAGTTAATCACATTATCATTTGGATCATTGATGTAGATGACAAACAATGGACCCAGCACTGATCCCTGGGGCACACCAGTAGTTGTAGGCCTCCAGTTCGATAAACAACCATCTACTACCACACTTTGTCTTCTCCTGTGAAGCCGATGTCTAATCCAATTTACTACCTCATTTTGAACACCATGCGACTGAACTTTCTTGACCAACCTCCCCATACGGGACTTTGTTAAAGACCTTGCTAAAATTCATGTGGACAACATCCGCTGCCTTGCCTTCATCAACATTCCTGATAATATCCTCGAAAAACTTTATAAGATTGGCTAGACATGACTTATTATACATAAAGTCATTTTGACTCTCAGTCTTTATCTATCCTAATACTTGTATATCCAGTCTCTTAGGATACCTTCCAATAACTTGCTCACTACTGATGTCAGGCTCATCAGCCTATAATTTTCTGGTTTACATTATGAGCCTTTCTTAAGCAATGGAATAACATTAGCTCTCTTCCAATCCTCTAGCATCTCACCTGTGGCAAAGGACGTTTTAACTATCTCTGATAGGCTCCCCTATAATTTCTGCACTTGCCTCCCACTGGGTCCAAGAGAACACCTTGTCTGGCCCTGGGAATTAATCCACCATAAATTGTCTCAAGCCAACATACACCCCCCTCCTCTGTAAACCATATCGGTTCCATGACCTCACTGTTGTTTTGCCACAATTCTGTTATGTCCATCTCCCAAGTAAATACAAATGCACATAAATCCCCTTTTAAGGTCTCCCCCATCTCTTTTGGCTCCATGCATAGACTACCACTCTGATCTTCTAGGGGACCAATTTTGTCCTTTGCTATATTTGTCGAAACCCTTCGGATTCTTCTTCACCTTGTCTACGAGAGCAATCTCATGTCTTCTTTTAGCCCTCCTGATTTCCGTAAGTGTTCTCTTGCATTTCTTATACTCCTAAATTACCTCATTTCTTCCTGCTTGCCTATCTCTGCTATGCATCTCTTGAAAGCCAAGGTTCCTGTTATCCTTGTCTTTTATTCTGACAGATACCTACAAACTCTGTACACTCAAAATTTTACTTTTGAAGGCCTCCCACTTTCTAAGTACACCCGTGCAGAAAACAACTTGTCCCCATCAACACTTGCCAGATCCTTTCTGGAACCATCAAAATTTACCTTTCTCCAATTTAGAATCCTAACTGCGGACCAGACTTATCTTGGATAATTATCTTGGAGCTAACGGCATCATGATTACTGGATGCAGAGTGCTCCCCTACACAAATTTCTGTCTCATTCTCTAATACAAGATCTAAGGTCACATTCTCTTTAGTTGGGACCTCTATGTTCTGATTAAGGAAAGTTTCCTGAATACAATTGACATTCAACCCTTTTACAGTATGGGTGTCCCAGTCAATATGTGGAAAGTTAAAATCATCTACTATTATAGCCTTATGTTTCTTGCAACAGACGGCGACCTCTCTACAGATTTGCTCCTCTAATTCCCATGAACTGTTGAGTGGTCATCCCTTCCTTTTTTCTGAGTTCCACCTATGTAGCATCAGTAGACAAGCTCTCTAGTCTGTCCTGTCTGAGCACTGCCGTGACATTTTGCCTGGCTAGAAATGCCACTCCTCTCCCTTTAATTTCTCCTGCTGTATCATGTCTAAAACAGAACCCTGGAATGTTGAGCTGCCAATCCTGCCCCTCCTGCAACCAGGTTTCACTAATGGCTGCAATTTCACAATTCCATGTGCTGATCCATGTCCTAAGCTCACCAGCCTTTCCTACTATACTCCTTGCATTGAAATATACATAGAACAACAGTCCCACCATGCTCAATCTTTCGAAACCTCTTTGCATGTAAGCTTAACAAAATTTTTCCCCGCAACCACCGCACTCCATGACCCACTCCATAGTGCTCTGGTTCGCACCCCTGCAACTGTAGTTTAAACTCCTCCATGAAGCACCAGCAAACCTTCCTGCAAGGAGAGCCCTCCAGTTGAAGTGTACAGGTCCCATCTTCCCTAGAAGAGACCAATGATCCAAAAATCTGAAGCCCTCCCTCCTTCGGCCCCTTAGCCACATGTTAAACTGTATGATCTTCTCATTTCTGGCCGCACCAGCACATGGAATAGGTAGCAATCCTGAGATCGCAACCCTGGAGGTTTTGCCTTTAAACTCAGCACCTAACTCCCTAAACTCGCTTTGCCGGGCCTCGTAACCCTTTCTACCCTTGTCGTTGGTACCAATGAAAACCTCGACTTCTGGCTGCTCACCCTCCCACTTTAGAATGCTGTGCACTCAATTCAAGGTGTTGGTGACCCTGGCACCTGGGAGGCAACATACCATCCAGGAATCTCATTCTTGTCCACAGAACCTCCTGTCTGTTCCCCTAACCAACGGATCCCCTATCACTGCAACCCATGCCTTCTCTCTCCTTTCCTTCTGTGTCACAGAGCCAGACTCAGTGCCAGAGACCTGATCACTGTGGCATTTGACTGCTAGGCCATTCCCCGTCTCAACAGTATGCAAAATGGTATACCTGTTGTTAAGGGAAACAGCCACCGGGGTACTCTGCATTGGCTGCCTGTCCCCTTTCCCTCTCCTGACAGTCACTCAGTTACCTAGTATTGTACCTTGGGTGTAACTAGCTCCCTGTCTGTCCTATCGATCAACCCCTCAGCCTCCCAAATGATCCAGAGTTCATCCAGTTCTTCCAGCTCCAATTCCTTAACACGGTCTGAAAGAAGCTGCAGCTGGATGCCCTTCTCGCAGGTGTAGTTGTCAGGGACCGTGCCTTCCAACATCGCACAAAATGAGCATTCCACTATACTGCCTGGCATCACCGCTGATCTATCTGGGCAATAAGAAAGAGAGAAAAATTAAATGGAAATAATCTACCTACAGCTTCCACCTCTCCTTGCCAAAGCCTCTGAGCCAAAACCTGAACTCCCTCACTCTAGCACATGAAGTGAGAAAGGATGGAAGGATGGCAAACTGAACATCTAGGCATGAAATAGAGTCCAAGGGTAGATGAGGGAAATATATCGTTATTCTTCCTTGTACTCCTATTTAGTGGTCAATAGAATAGAAGTTCTCCCTCCATAAAATGTCTGAAACTCCAGAATAGCTTCCTTACTGTCTGCAGCATTTGGGAACAGCTGCAAGAAAAAAAAATGCCACACTTTAAGGAGTTAGACAAAATTACATATATTGAATAAGTAACTTGAGAATTCATGTTGGAATTGTTGTATCATAATATCTTCCCTATCAATAGTCACACACATATGAACTTATTACTGTCTCATAATCAGCAGATAAGCGACATTCATGTCTTGCGTTGGCTTCATGCATTATTGCAGTGGAAATGTTTTCATTTACTGACATATAGGATTAGTTGGGAAAAGACCAGCTGTTGAAATTCACTGGTATTTTGAGAAAGGGTCCAATGCAATGACAAAGGGCGGCTGTTTACTACAAAAGAAAGTGGAAGTGCTGATGACATTGACACTTACATCCAGCTGTGGCTTGCTTGTTAGCTGATATCACATTGCTGGCCAGAAATAAGTCACATGTGTAAGGTGACCATAGCAACCACTGAAAGGACAATGTCTATGTTGCCCTTTGGATGTAGATGGCAAATTTCTTCCCTGGTAATTCACAGTATGCTGAGGAGTTTTGCTTGAACATAGACTGGACATCTGTAGACATGATCTGATATCTAATGATCTCCCTTGTGTGCATTCTTTCAGCATGTAGCATTGCAACCATGAAATCCTATATGTGAGGCAACTTAAGAACAAAGGATGAATAATTCTGTGACCTGTTCTGTTTGGAATTGTTGCAGGTTGTGCGCCTTCATTTCCCCATCCTCGCTCACCACCTAATAGCCGCCACCATGGGCACTGTGCTAAGTCTTTGCTGGACCTCCACCTGAACAGAGTGGAGATGACTGAATCTCTCCTCCCTGTCGACCTGAACGATAATGGAATAGCAGCAACAAGCAACCTGCTGGAGGAATTCAGCAGTTTGAGCAGCACTTGTGGGAGGAAAGGAATCTCTGATGTTTCGAGCCAAAACACTGCATTAGGACAAAGTGGTGAGGTGAGATGGCCAGTATAGAGAAGTGAAGAGAAGTGGTGTGTCAGATGGTTGGTGGACTGAGGAGGGGGTGTAAGATGACAGACGTGCAAGGGGAAGTAGGGTAGAGTTGGGAGACAATCGCAACAAATACTAGACGGAGGAAAACTAAGAGAAAAATATGAGTGGCAGATGGAACAAAATGCGGGGGGCGGGGGGAGCAGAGTGTGAAGGTTGAAGCCTATACTTCATGAAGAACTTGAAGAGATTTGGTCAGCAAAGACTCTTGCAGATTTCTACAGATGCATGGTGGACAGCATCACTGCCTTGTACAGATGCTCTAAAACCCGGGATCGAAAGAGGCTGTGGAGGGTTGTGGGCTCAGACAGCTTCACTATCGGCACGACACCTCCCCACAATCGAGGACATCATCAAAAGGCAGTGCCTTAAGAAGGTGGCAAAGGAACTTGAAGATCCACACTCACTGTTTTAGGAACAGCTCTTTACCCCTCCGCCATCAGATTTTGGAATGTTTCATGAACCCATGAGCACTACCTCACTATTCCTCTTGTTCACTATCTATCTATCTCTCTATCATAACTTCTAGTGGTTTTTATGTCTGGCACTGTATTGATGCACAAAAGAACAAACCTCATGACATATGTCATTGACAATAAACCTGATTCTGATTCTGACAGCTGCTGGAGAGAGATAATGGTTACATTTTTGTTAAACTCCCCAAAGGTAAGACAGATAGATATTTTTAGGCAATTACTCTCATCTGAGATAAATCTTCTTCGTCATTTGAAGGCACTGACGGATGCAATGAAAGGCAAATGTCATTCCAAGCAGAAACGAATCTGGAAAAATAGCAGCATGCTCTAATGCAGTGGCCTTTCTGCATTCAACCAAAGGTGTTATTGTCTTCTGTAAATGTCTTTTTACAATTGCAATACACTGCTGGATATTAAAACCTTTTACTACTGCAGGTTTACCCCATCAGTAAGTTGCTTGACAGCAGAGGATCTGCATTTGATGCAGACTGTGTTACTGCTTGCTACTGAAAGGTCTTAGAGACGATGTATAAAGGCGGTGTGAGGTCTAACTGCGAGTGATTGTCTTCAACATTTTTCTGGTGATCGCAAGACCCTGTTGGGCATAGGTAACGCAGAATACGGCAAGTTGGGTTCACTGGTTTATTGGAAAGACCGATGGCAGAGGAGCTGCATGGCCTTGGTTGTACCTCAGACTAGGCCTCATGCCATGGGCTCGCCTGTTGCATCTGCCCAGAAGGGGTGATGCTGGAAGTGGTGTGAGATGGCATCCAAGCTGTGTTGGGACTGGTCCCTCAAAATGACACTGCTCCGTAGTGTTTGCTCAGTGGAATACAAGAATTCGTCTGTGGGCTGCTGCTGGCTTATACTTGCTGACAATGTCTATGCACCATTTATCTACAGGACATGACACTCAGGGATTTGGGCTATATTATATTTTTTGTGTGATTGTATATTTACTGCTCTCTGTATGTGCTACATGTGCCTTGTGCAGAGAGTGATCTGGTTTTAATTCTTCCATTCTGGTGAAAGCCAGGCAGAGGCTGCTAAAATAAACCCATCAATTACCCACCATGACCTTGCTGCCTTCCTGGCAGTATGTTGAACCAATCTATTTGCTTCAGCAGGCAGCCACAGTTAAGAAGTGGAATTCTGCCTTAAATACACAGATCATTTTGTTTTTGGTGTGATGGTTAAATTCCCAGTCAAGAGATCTGGACAAACAACCCAGAGACTCGGGTTCAAATCCTAGCATGGAAACAGCAAAACTTAAAATCACTTATTAAACCAGACTTTTAATAAGAATGAGTCATTTATAATCAGGGTCACAAAACTACTAAACTCTAGTCAAAGCTTCACAAACATGAGAAAATCTGCAGATACTGGAAATCCAAGCAAAACACACAAAATGCTGGAGGAACTTAGCAGGCCAGGCAACACCTATGGAAAAGAGTAAACAGTTGACATTTCATGCTGAGTCCTGATGAAGGGTCTCGGCCCGAAATGTCAACTGTTTACTCATTTCCATAGGTGCTGCCTGGCCTGCTGAGTTCCTCCTGCATTTTGTGTGCACTGATCTGGTCAAAACTTGTTCAGAGAGATGCATTTCAGGAGAAGAAATCTGACATCTTTACTTCTCAGTGAAAGCTTAGTAATGAAAAGAAAATCAATGTTATAGATGTCATCTAGGACTAAACTGCAACACTAACCAGAAGTCTGAACATTGGGGAGTGGTGCCTACAAGTGATAGCTTCCCCATCAGGCAAAACCAGATCCAGGAGTGGTAAGCTAAAAGAAAATATAGATCAGATTTCTTACATGTTACAACAGAAAAAGTGAAGGATTTCCTTTGCACTCAAATATCTTTTCCTCCAGTCAGTGGCTTGAGGAATCTCAATTGCCTAGTTACTATTTCTGGGCTTTCTCCAGCTCTTTGAACCCTGTTGGAGAGTCGCCCCATTTCTTTTCCTTGTCAATTAAGGATTCCCACCCAATTGATGTACAATCCTCATTCTTATTGTGAACTTCCTTTTTCCGTCTCTCTTTATTACAAACCGAGAGATAAAGTTCCTTCTAACTGCTAGGGAGATCATTCCCAAGAACAGTTTTTAGTTTTTGCTGCAAGTTCTTACTGTCATTGACAATAACAAAATCAACTATTTATGTGCAATTTCTCTTTAATGTGGTAAAACATTCTAGAGCCTTCATTAGGTTGGATCTGTGCAATGTGATTAATGTGGAAAAAGACCTGTCTAGTGGTCTTCAAAAGTGCAAGAGAAATTTGCCCCTTTAGTTCAAGAATGGATATACTATGAAAGATAATCAAAAGACCCAGGACATCTTTTGGGAGCAGTGTCTCAGAAAGGCAGCATCCATTATTAAGGACCTCCAGCACCCAGGGCATGCCCTTTTCTCACTGTTACCATCAGGTAGGAGATACAGAAGCCTGAAGCCACACACTCAGCGATTCAGGAACAGCTTCTTCCCCTCTGCCATCCGATTCCTAAATGGACATTGAAACTTTGGACACTACCTCACTTCTTTTTTTTAACATACATTTCTGTTTTTGCATGGTTTTTTTGAATCTATTCAAAATATGTAATTGATTTACTTGTTTATTTATTATTATGTTTTATTTTATTCTTCTTATTATTTTTTTTCTCTCTGCTAGGTTATGTGTATTGCATTGAACTGCTGCTGCCCAACGCCGGCCCCCTAGGCCTGAGTCGACGTCGTAGTAGTAGTAGTAGCTGCTGCTAAGTTAACAAATTTCACGTCATATGCCGGTGATAATAAACCTGATTCTGATTCTTATTCTGATTCTGAAGACTGGTCATAGAACATGGAACATTGGACAATAGAGTGCTGACCATAGTGTCAATATAAACTAATCTCTTCTACCTACACACAGAATGTATCTTTCTTACCTGTTCGTGTGTCTACCTAATTGCCTCTTACACATCACTATAGTATCTATTTCTGGCAGTGGGTTCCAGGCTCTCTGTGCAAAACCCTTTGCCTCACACATCTCCATCAAACTTTACTCCTCTCACTTAAATCTATGCCCTCTAGCATTTGTCCTTTCCCTTCTGGGGAAAAAAAAGGATTCTGACTATCAACTCTCAACAATTTATATACCCAAGGAAGGTGTATGAAATAAATAGGGAAAGGGAGAAAAGGAAAGGGTTTTTTGGAGAGTATGTGGTCTCTTGGCAAATGAAAGCAGTATAGTTAGTGAGGGATAAGTGAGACTTGAGTCAGAATTAGAGGAACAGAGACTACAGAGAGGTGATGTTGTATTGGTTCTGCTCAGTCCCAGGCACACCGAGATTAGCCTGGAATCCAGCACTCCTCACGTCCATGGCTCCCTGAAAGTGGCAGCATAGGTGGATAGGATAGTGTAAAAGGAATATGGCATGCCGGTCTTCAAAGGCCAGAGCATGGAATGTAAGAGTTGGGATGTCATGTTTCAACTTTACAAAACACAGGTTGCCATATTATTGGAAGAATGTAATTGTGCTGGAGAGAATGCAGAGAAAATCCACCAGAAATTGGAGGGCCTTAGTTATGGCGTTGTTTTCTCTGATGTAAAAGAGGCTGAGGGGTGATCTGATAGAAGTGGATAAGATTATGAGAGGCACAGATGGAGTACATAATCAAAAACACAAGAAATTCTGCAGATTCTGGAATTCCAGAGCAACACACACAAAATGCTGGAGGAACTCAGCAGGTCAGGCAGCACCTGTAGATACTCAAAATCCTTGTTTTTCCTGAACTAAGAAGGCACAGGTTCAATGAGTTTTACAGGGGTTCATAGGGGTAAGTCTCTTATGCAGAGCGTTTTTGGTATCTGGAATGTGCCAAAGAATATTGTGAAATCAGGTTCAAATACTGTGTTTAAGAGGTATTTCATCAGACATTTACATAGGCAGAGCATCGAAGGACATTGTCTTAATGCAGCCAAATGTGATTTGTGTAGATGGACAAAAGGGTTAACATGGACCTAGTGGTCAAGTGGCCTGTTACTCTGCTGCTTATCTCTTAGATTCTTTGACTGTGTGACCTGCAGGAATTTAATCTCTTACTAGCTCTTCTTTCAGTAAGTCCTGACGAAGGGTCTCGGCCCGAAACATCGACTGTACCTCTTCCTATATTTGCTGCCTGGCCTGCTGCGTTCACCAGCAACTCTTATGTGTGTTGCTCAAAATTCTAGCATCTGCAGATTTCCTCGTGTTTGAGGAATTTAAGGTTTATGTTTTACATAACCAAGTGGTCATTATTTTGCCATTATTCCAAAGCAGGAAGCTGGTTCATTAAAGGAAAAGATGTTCCAATAGGACTGGGCCAACATACATGATGGTGAAACAGAGCAGCTGCTTACCAGAAGGACAGTAAAGGGCAATTTAAATATTTCTGATCCACAGATCAGGTGCACAACCAATAGTTTGAGAAAAGTGCCACATGGTAGAAGAGCCACTGCCCTTACAGAAGGTCATTGTAGTTGGAGGTGGAGCAGTGAAATTCTAGAATAGATTACCACTAAAAAGGAAGAGGTATTAGATTCTTAGCAGATTGAAGATTGGATAACCCCACAGGTTGCTACTTGAGGCCAGAGAGGAGTTTGCTGGGATGTTGTCAGATATTTTTTATAGAGAAGTGGCAGATGACGGGATGAAACAAATATGTTACTTTTACTTAAGAAGAGTATCAGGGATAAGCCAGGTAACTACAGAGCTGTGAGTCCGACTTCAATGGTAGGGAAATGATTCATGTCCCTAAATTCTGAAGGACAAGGAATTACCTTTTTGGAGACGGATTCTGTCTGTTCAATTTAAAAAATGAGGGCATTGGTGGAGGTTTCGAAAGCATTTGAGAAAATATTTTTTGACCCATTATATGGTTGGAATCTAGAGCTGGTGGAGGCAGAGACTCACAAAATTTATCTTGAAGAGCATTTGAATTGCCAAGTCATAGGGACGAAGTGCTAGCAAATGAGAAGAGATGGGTATTTGACATCAGCATGGTGGGCCAGAGGACCTGTTTCTGTAACGTTTCACCATCACTCTATGCCTTTGACTTACTTCTCCTCTTACGTCCATCCACATAAAAGCTTAATTAACAAAATTTGCTCATTGTTTCAAACTGACCATATTGATTTAGCTTGACAACTCCAGCTGATCTAGTAGGAATTCTTTCCCTCTATCATCACTAGCTATATTACATGTGGGCTTTAATGCAGTGATATATTTGCTAATTGAAAAGTGGGGGATAAAAACTTATTTTACCTTGGAATTGCAGTATTAAATTTATATCCCTTTTTCCCCAGCATGGAAGCTCACACACACTGATAGAATGGCCCTGATGTTCTACCCAGCTCAACAGAATCCCATATGTTGCTGTCCATAAAGAGAAATAAAAATAAATCAGTTTGTTCTAATAATATATTATTCATATGCAGTTGGTGTAATTCAGTATTAATAAGTGAATCTCTTTCTTAATAGGGTCTAACCAATTTGCGGCAGTATCTTTAGGTTTATATTTTTATCTTAGTCAGATGTGAGCAAAGCAATTTTTCTGAAGTTCCCTTCAGTTAAACATATGACTAAGCATTCCTTTGGGAAGGCAGGCATGTGCAATGCAATGAAAATCATAAAGGTGAGGATAAATAATGGTGTGAGAAAATGCTATTGTAACCTTACACCCATTTGTAGGTAGAAAAGGACAGAACAGAAAACTTGCTTTCACAGCACCTCCAAGCAGATGGTTTGAATCTCAATGACATAATTGCTCCCAATCCAACTGGTGAATAATAAATATTAAATCCTGGTGGAACGAGATGAATAAGAACCTCTTTTCTCTGCATTGATGATTCTTTGCCAAGATATTATTGGATGCAGATGTAAAGGTTCACACAGTGGGGGTTTTTACCTGTCTTGTTGAACCCTAGATTACCAACTGTCCAGATGGTTACTGGAACTGTTCCATCTTTGTGCAAGGGATCAGCTCAGCAAAAATTGGCTATTTTTTGTCTACAGTTAATTCTGTTTTGACTTCAACTAACATGATGGTAACTGCTCTTCCATAGTATGACACATTGGCAACCTAAGAGTAGTGTAAAGTTGTCCAAAGAGCTGATAGACAGATGGAGTCAGGGCAGGGGCGGGAGTGTAGAAGAAAATGACTTTAGAGATCAGACTTACATAAGAAATAGGAAATAGGAGCAGGAGTAGGTCATCCGGCCCATCAAGCCTGCTCCGCCATTCAATAAGATCATGGCTGATCTGGCCATGGACTGATCTCCACCCACCTGCCTTTTCCCTATAATCCTTAATTCCCCTACTATCCAAGTATCTATCCAATCTTGTCTTAAATATATTACTGAGGTAGTCTCCACTGCTTCAGTGGGTAGAGAATGCCACAGGTTCACCACTCCCTAGGAAAAGTAGTCCTCCTCACCTCTGTCCTAAATTTACTCCCCCCGAATCAAGAGGCTATGTCCCCTAGTCTTAGTCTCACCTACCAGTGGAAACAACTTTCCCGCCTCTATCTTATCCTTCCCTTTCATAATTTTATATGTTTCTACTTCTAAACAGATGGATATTCTTGACTACTGGCATGCAAGGAAATATATCTGTAGCACAAAGTATTTTTAATCATAGACAGGCAAGTGACTAAATCATGTTCCGTTTCTCGGCCATCTGCACTCAATGCTGCATCTTGATTATGAAAGACCATCTGCTGTCTTCAGGTCTCAGCTTAGGACGTTGGGTTACAAAGTCCAAATATAAAAATGCAAGTTAGCTCCTTAGTTCATTAACCCTTTTGATGACCCTCCTTCCAGAGGAAGGGAAGGGTGGAAATGGGAAGTGTTAGGTGGAGGCAACAAAGAGCTGTAGATTATGGAACCTAATAAAAAGGTAAGATTACATATGATGAATCAACCAAGAGAGGGACGGAAACAATACAGGGAGGGAATAGGGGACCCAGTGGGAGGTTTTTGCGAATAATAGGCAGATGGAGTAGGTGGGGGAAGTGAAAGAAACTGGGTGTTGGTGGAGGACGGGTTGCAAGGTTGGAAGGAAAGACCAGGTAGATCAGAAGGAGATCAGGAGACCTCATTTCTCTGCTGTTTCTTTTTGATCTATCAAGGTCTACAATGATGAGGCTTACAAGTTTCTCTCACAAGGATAAAAACTTAACGCTGCCCAGATTAGAAGGTGACAAGGAGGACTGTCGACAACACCGTGCAAAATGGAAGTTTCTGCAAACAGTGTGTAGGTTTGAAATTAAACATCAAATTAGAAAAGCAGGGATAAGTTACGAAAAAATACTAGAGATTAAAATTAAAGAAAATATTATGCTGTTTTATAATGAACAAAATAGTAAAAGGATAATGAAAGGAAGAGGAAGGCCAATTAGGGAAAGACGTTAATCTAAGTGTAGTAGCCGAGGCTATGGGTAAGGTTCTTAATCAACAATCTGTGGTTGTTATCACAAAAGAATATTAAAAAAATAGTCCTGATGAAGAGTCTTAGCCCGAAACGTCGACTGTTTACTCACTCTTTTCCATAGTTGCTGCTTGGCCTGCTGAGTTCCTTTTGTGTGTGTTGCTTAGATTTCCTGCATCTGTAGATTTTCTCTTGTTTGTAGACAATTAGAGAGAAGGAGTGTGGATGTTGATTCCTGAACTTGGTATGAGAGCGCGTATTAGACAGTTTATCATCGTTTAAAGCAGATAACCAACTAGGTTCAGATAAGATTTATTCCTGGCTGTAGCAAGGAAACAAAGGTGGAAATGATAGAACCAAATTACGATGGCGGCAGGCGTGGGGTCAGAGAACTGGGAGACCACTAATGTTGTTTGGATAGGGAAGAAAGGACAAACAGTAACTTTGGTGGTGGTTTGTGTGTTTGAATCAAATCTGAGGGACGCTGTTACATTTATTTAGATATTCATAGATTAATTAGGGTCAGCATGGATTTGTTAAGGCGGAGTTGTGTCTGATTAACTTGAGCAATTACAAATGAAGGGAGTAAATATGATGACTGGAGTTTAGGAAAACTTTTGACAAAGTCAAAACGGTTAAAGTTCAAGGGATCCAAGGGAGAGTGATACATTTGATTTAAAACTTGCTCACTGGCAGGAAACAAAGAGGAAAGGCTGCTGGATGCTTTGAGACTGGAAGACTATTTCCAGTTGGTTCATTAAGTATATTAATGATTTAGACAAAATGAATGGACATAATAAAGAAGTTTGCAGATAATGCAAAAATAGCCACTTGTTTGATAATGGGAGGAAAACATTAGAACACAAAAGGCCCTTTGGCCCGGCATGTCCATTCTAACCCATCTCTACTCCAATAATTTACCAGCACTACCTTGGAGATCCAGATTTTGGTTGGTCAGAAAATTTAAATGAAATTTAATCCAGAGAAATATGAAGTAATCTACTTTGGGGGGTGCAACAAAGCAAGGGAATAATTGGGAGGATACATGGAGGAACACAGAGACAATGCACTGTTCGCATATCCTCAAAGGTTGCACAGCAGGTCGATAAGGTGATTCTAAAGGCTTGCAGGATGCCTTTCATTTATTAAATAAAGCACAAAATTATGAAAGGGGATGTTATTCAACACGTTTCTGAACCGTTTGAGGGCTGTATATAGAAAAAGTCAACAGAAGAAAGGCTAAGGGGAGACAATATGCAACATTATGAGGGCTCTTGACAGAGTTAATGGAAAGGAGCTCTTTCCATTAGCAGAAGGGTCAAACAGAGTGGAGAATTGACTTAAAGTATCTGAGGGGAGATGAAGAAAGTCTTTTTGATCCAGGAAGTGGATGAGGTTTGGAACTCGCTACCTAAAGAGATGGCAGAGACAGAAACATAAGAACATAAGAAATAGGAGCAGGAGTAGGCTATCTGGCCTGTCGAGCCTGCTCTGCCATTCAATAAGATCATGGCTGATCTGGCCATGGACTGATCTCCACCCCCCTGCCTTTTTCCCATAACCCCTAATTCCCCTACTATGCAAAAATCTATTCAATGTTGTCTTAAATATATTTACTGAGGTAGCCTCCACTGCTTCATTGGGCAGAGAATTCCACAGATTCATCACTGTCTGGGAAAAGCAGTTCCCCGTCATCTGTGCTCTAACTCTACTCCCCTGAATCTTGAGGCTATGTCCCCATGTTCTAGTCTCATCTACCAATGGAAACAACTTTCTTGCCTCTATCTTATCTATCTTTTCATAATTTTATATGTTTCTAAAGATCTCCTCTCATTCTTCTGAATTTCAGTGAGTAAAGTCCTAGGCGATTCAATCTCTCCTCATAGTCTAACCACCTAATCTCTGGAATCAACCTGGTGAACCTCCTCTGCACCACCTCCAAAGCCAATATATCCTTCCTCAAGTAAGGAGATCAGAACTACATGCAGTACTCCAGGTGCGGCCTCAGAAGTATCCTGTACAGTTGCAGCATAACCACTCTGCTCTTAACTTCAATCCCTCTAGCAATGAAGGTCAACATTCCATTTATCTTCTTGATAGCCTGCTGCACCAGCAAACCAATCTTTTGTGATTCATGCACAAGCCCTCCCAAGTCTCTCTGCACAGCAACATGCTGCAATTTTTTACCATTTAAATAATAATCTGCTCTTTCATTTTTCCTTCCAAAGTGGGTGACCTCGCACTTACCAAAATTGTACTCCATCTGCCAGACCCTTGCCCACTCATTAACTTATCTATATCTCTCTGCAGGCTCTCAGTATCTTCTGCACTAATTGCTTTTCCACCCCATTTAGTATCATCAGCAAAATAGATACTCTATGCTTGGTCCCCTCTTCCAGATCGTTAATGTATATTGTGAACAGTTGCAGACCCAGCACCGACCCCTGTGGCTCATCGCTCACCACTGATTGCCAACCGGAGACCAGAGTAACACCCTTGTATCTCAACTCTCTGCTTTATATTAGTTAAACAATCCTCCATCCATGCTAATACATCACCTTCAACTCTATGCATCCTTATCTTATGGATAAGTCTTTTATGTGGCACCTTATCGAACGCCTTCTAGAAATCCAAGTAAATAACGTCCATCTGTTCTCCTTTATCCATTGCACTCTTTATATCCTCAAAGAACTTCAGTAAGTTTGGTGAATCCATGCTGCATCTGCCTGATGGATCCATTTCTTTCCAGGTGCCTTGCTATTTTTCTTTAATATTAGCTTCAATCATTTTCCCAACTACAGGTATTAAACTAACGGGCCTTTTTCCTTTTTTGAACAGTGGTGTGACATTCACCATCTTCCAATCTGCTGGGATCTGCCCAGAGTCCAGAGAATTTTGGTAAATTATTACCAAAGCCTCTACTATAACTTCTGCCATTTTTTTCAGTACCCTGGGATGCATACCATCAGGACCAGGGGACCTATCTATCATCAGGCCCACAAGTTTGCCTATCACTATCTCTTTAGTGATAGCTATTGTATCAAAGTCCTCACCTCCCATTGCATCCATAATATCTCTCTTTGTCATGTTAGATGTGTCCTACACCATGAAGACCGACACAAAATAGTCATTCAAAACCTTGGCCATTTCCTCATTACCCAATATCAATTCCCCCTTCTCGTCCTCCAAGGGACCTACGTTCACTTTAGCCACCCTTTTCCGCTTTATATAATTATAAAAACTGTTACTATTCGTTTTTATATTTCGTGCTAGTTTATTTTCATAATCTAGCTTCCCATTCTTTATTGCTTGCTTAGTGGTACTTTGTTGCTTTTTAAAGTTTTCTCAGTCTTCCAGTTGCCCACTACTCTTGACAACTTTGTATGCATGAGCTTTTAGGTTGATGCCTTCTTTTATTTCCTTAGTTATCCAAGGCTGGCTCTCCCCACCTTTACTGTCCTTGCTTTCATCACAATTATAAAGTACTTGAACATGTCCTTGAAGTCCCAATAGGATTTGGCAAGGTTTTACGATTTGACTTGCACAGATATGACAGGATAAGAGGCCTCTATCAATGGTATAAATTGAACATCAGAAGTTTATGGATGTCATGAAAATTGGTATTGTGCTTTGTGTGGAAGGATATCTAAGCCTACAGCAGAATAAGCAACAGATCAGTTAGAAAATTGATGGAGTACTGATCCCAATAAGTTTGAGAAGTCATTCTGGGAAGTCAGAAAGGGAATAGTCCATAGTTCCTGAAAGTAGCGACAGATGCAGATAGATAAGAAAAGTACATGTCATGCTTGCCTTTGCTGGTCCCGGTTGGAAGGTAATGTTGCAACTTTATAAAAGTTATATGGATCTTATAACTGCAGTTTCTTCCCTTGTTCCTCATAGCAACCTGGGACTAATCCCATATGGCCCTAGGATTTATCCACCTTTAAGTCTAGTATGGCACCAAGTACCTCCTCTTTACTTATGAGAGTTACATTGGAATTTCACTTTCCCTTTCCCTGCATTATCCAACTACAAAGTCGTTTTCCTTTATGAATACTGATGAAAAGAATTCATTTAGAGCCTCACCTCTGTCTTCTGGCTCTGGGCGCAGGCTGCTCCTGACATTGCTAATGGGCTCAATTCCTCCCTTGTTTATTCTTTTGTCCTAAGTATATTCACAAAACACAGACAAGAATTCAGCCTTCTTGTACCATTCTGTGACACCTCTTTGCCTTCCTAATTTCCTTTATGCATGCCCCTCTACAGATTATATTCTCTGTGCTTAGCCCTCTGCAGCTGCCATATACTTCCCTTTTGCTCTTTATCTAACCCTAGAGATCCCTCCACATCCAGAGTTCCCTATACATTCATCCTATTGTTATTTATTGTCCACACGTGCCTGCGTCAACAGAACTTAGTTTATAAAAGTAGCAGAAGAAATCCTGGCTGAGTTTCCTGCTGAAGGAAGGTGGAGGAAGTTGACCTTCTATTGACTTGTCCCTATCATTTTCTCATATTTTCATCAGCCTCCAACTGCATCAAATATTCAAAATCGCCTTATTTCTCTTATGATTCTATCATCCTCTACTGCTAATTCTCCTACTCCTGTTCTCTTTCTCTACTTAATTGAGATGATCCATAATGTTGTGCAAAAGGTTGTTCTAATGATATATTGCTATCTGTGCATGTGCCATTTCTGATTCCATCTGTGTGTGGTCTTTCACTGATGTTTTAACTTTGGAGAGGCAGTCAGTTCTGAAATCTTAGCTACATACTATTTTCAAAACTATTTGAATGGTTCTTGTGAGATTTGTTTCCAATTTTTTTTTTTGCCTTTGAAATATCTTACTTTACGACATTACTCAGTACTTGATTTATTAAAGCTCATAGACCCAGTAACCGCAGCAAGGATTTTGGATAGCATCTAGATTCACAGAGTCATAGAGCCATACAGCATGGGAACCGGTCTTTCAACCATGCCCACCACAATGTCCATCCAAGCTGGTCTCATTTGCTTGTGTCTATATCCCTCTAAACTATTTCTATCCATGTGTTTGTTGAAGTGTCTTTTAAACTTTACAATTGTACCCTCTTCTACAGCTTCCTCTGGCAGCTTGTTCCATATACCCATCACCCTCCATGTACAAAAGTTTCATCTCAGATCCCTTTTAAATCTTCCCCCCTCACCTTAAATCTATGACCTCTGGTTTTAGACTCCACTGCCTTTGGAAAAAGACTGAGCATCTCATAATTCTATAGGGCCACCCTTCAAGATTTTACATGCCTCTTTATGGTTGCCCCTCAGTTGCCTCTGCTGCAAGGGAAAAAAATTAAGTCTTCCAGTCCTTATAACATTCTCCTAAAACCTTTCTGCACCCATTCCACTTCCAAGTATCAAAACATTAAAATTTTAATATTGTATTGAGTGAAGATAGGGTGAGCAGTGACAGGGGTATTTGCAAGTTTGGACTTTGTGATAGGAAAGAGGTGAGTAAGTTATGAGTGACATAATCAGTGAAACAAGGGTGGGTTATTGCGAGTTACAGGAACAGAGAAAGAAGGGTAGACTATTTTCAACTTGAGGCTGTTTCACTAATGTATCATTTAATGATTTATTCTAATTCTTTACTTTTGTACAATTTTTCGGATTCCTTGACACCCTCTTCCCATTTCTATTCAGTTCTCCACCCGCACTATCTATAATAATTTAGCCCCATGTTGCTAAACCAAACAATTTTAATCTGGCTAATTTTGCTTCAATTGATAGCAATGTTTTATTCTCTTTATAAAAATCTGCTCAGCCTTGTTGAAAAATCTTTAAATTGAAAGAGCATGCATCAGCAAAATCAGAAGTCATATTGCTTAAATACAAGCTTCTTTGTGGCAACTTTAGTAGGAACAGAATGCCTTCATTGTGTGCAATTTAACATAAAAGGTCTGCTGTCAAACATTTACACTTAGGTTAACATCACTAATAAGTAGTTTGCTTACATTTAAGTAAGTGGCATTATGATTCAGAACCCTATTCTGGTCCAAGTGGACAGACCATTAGTGCATAAAAACTGTCACAGGGGGCTTATATAAAGCAGTATATGGTCACTATGACTACTTTGTCCTCAATCTGTTGTGAATTTAAAAGACAGATTAATTTTTTCAGCTAACTAATATTATAAGTAATGTGATCAACATCACCACAGGTTGGCCATTTATTTATTCAGCACCTTCAAAAATCTCAGGACATTCTGAGATCTTTATAGGTAACTAAATAACTTTCACGTTTTGTTTCAGTTGTGATATTTGAACCACACCAACACATTTTGCCTCACAAACAACAAGGTGAGCAGATATCCTGTTTTACTGACATTGGTTAAAAGCTAAATAGTGGCCAAACATTTTGGCACTTCATTGGCATGGTTCGATAAAATAATGCACATCGACATGAGAGGGAAGACAGTGTCCTGGTATCACCTCATCTAAAAGACCACTGATGGCGCAGCACTCTTCTACTTAAGCCATTGGCATGTCATTCTAGACTTTTGAGCATGTGTTGAACTTGGAGCCATGATTATGAGGCTCAGCAACAAAACTGTTAACTTCAGAATCGCAGCAGAAATAATCAGGCAGAAGCATGTTCCAAAATATACCAAATAGTTAACATGGTTCAAATATCTCCAGTGCAAACATAGCTGATTCCTTTGTTTTGTTAAGGCGATCTGCCTACCCTAATGAAGGAGCAGAGGGATATTATGATTTGCTGTGTGAAATTCAATACTTTTGTTGTGCCACCACAGGACCAAAGCACACCACTGTACTTTCCCTTTCACTGAGACTTCGGAAAAGTGTCAGCTAAATAGCCTTTAAAGTCAATTCTGGTGGAGAAAAAATAATTAAGCTCAAGATTTTCTGCTGCTAAAATTATTGTGCTAAACAGATTTTGCCAGCCAATATTTTAACCTGAACTGATTTAGTAAAACACAATAAAGAAAATCAAAAGCCTTGTGTGGTCACATTTTTTTCTTTGTCTTCCGATGTCTGGCAAATGATTTAATGGTTCCACCCATCTCACCAAATGGTAAGTTGCCAATATCAGGCCTGACAATGGTTGAGAAAGCTTTCACGTCGTGGAAATGATGTTGACTCTACAAAATCAGTGCTTTAAACATCCTGTAGGCCCTCCTGGCCCATTGCCAACTACTGCCTTGCTGATAGCTGAGTTCTGAATCCACCCAGCAGTAATTTATATCTCTTGTAATTAAATATTACCTATTCAAGTTAAAGCTGATACATGCTTGAAAAATTAAATCATAAACACAGAATTTAATCTTTATTAAGTTTTTCAGAATCCATTGTATATTTGGTGAATTCTTCAATTATAATTTGCTATAAAGCTGCTTTAGAGGATCCTTGACATTCCATCCTGAAACATGGGGTGGAGTGGAATTCCACTCCATTTTTTCTAATAATCATTGTATTATGAATTACTGTGTACAGGGTTATTGCATGGAATTATTCATACCACTGGAGGTCTGACACAACACTGTGTTATTTGACCATACCAAATATTAGAAAGTGGGAGATGCAATTTCATAACATATACAACAATCGTGAAATTACAGATAAATTAAAGACGTATATTGATTTGAAAAGGGAAATTGAGATGTCCCTTTAAATCATCAATTGCTTGCAAACTAGATATTTTCCCCAAAGTGAATGGTATTAAAAGGCTCACATTTCATTAGCTAATAAAGCCTGCATTGCCACTATATTATCAGAGAAAGGTAAGTAACTCACAGACATTTGGTGGTGCTTTTGGCCTGGTGTCATTTCCTGAATGGACCACATTTTTTGGCAAAACAAAAGAGGCTTTGATTAAGAGAAGCATGTGATGTTTGTAAGTGATGACTTTATATCTAATTATATTTCTGCAGCATTTGTGCACATCTTGACACTAAGATTTTTACTGAACTTCCTCCAAAAATACAACATGGTTCTTCAAGATCCAGCCTTTAAGATTTTAAGTGAAGCTGCATTGCTAATAGTCTTACAACAAGATGTAAATAAGGTTGAAAGAGTACAGAGAAAATTTACAAGGATGTTGCCAGGTCTGAAGGACCTGAATTATAAGGGAAGATTGAATAGGTTAGGACTTTATTCCTTGGAACATAGAAGATTGAGGGGAGATTTGATAGGGGTACACAAAATTATGAGGGGTATAGATAGCAGGCTTTTTCCACTGAGTTTGGGTGGGACTACAACTAGAGGTCATTGGTTAAGGGTGAAAGGATTAAGGGAACATGAGGAGAAACTCCTTCACTCAGAGGGTCGTGAAAGTGTGAATCAGGCTGCCAGCACAAGTGATGCATGCAGGCTCAATTTCAATATTTGAGAGAAGTTTGGATAGGTACATGGATTGTAGGGGTATGGAGGCCTATGGTCACAGTGCAGGTTGATGGGATAGGCAGCTTTCATGGCTCGGCATGGACTAGATGGACCAAAGGGCCTGTTTCTGTGCTGTACTCTTCTATGACTCATTGACTATGACTATAATTTTGTTTCACAATAGCTGGTAACAGATCTATTCCTGATTATAGAATGAAGGAAACCTTCAGATAATATTGAATTAGCTTAATTCATGTTCACTCATATAACCTTGAGATACTAAGAAAGGTTGGAATGAAAAATGACTTTTAGCTTAACAAGCACATCCTATCCATATTCAATACATGACAATTTCAATGGTAGAGCTCTCCTTCTCAGGCCTAAGATTTTAGCATTAATTTCCAAGATTCAATACGAATCGGACAGATCTATTCATTCACACTGATTGTGTACTGCAATTCTACTACTAAGTTCGAGGTGATGTTGGATCAGTAGTTGAGGAGCCAATACGTGAACAGTTTTCTATTTGTTCCATCAGTTGGTTTCCCCTTCTGCAGTGTTTGTTGGAGATGAGATGCAGCAATAAAAATGACTGAGTAAAGTTTTGAAGCCGAATGATGTTATGACCCACTGCTGGAAACTCAAAACCTGTGTGACGCTGGTCTTCATTGGGAACCCGGACTTGTTGGTTAGAGTCATGGCATGCCATTACAAAGCAAACATAAAATGGAGACAAATTTCTGTGAACAGCCAGTTTTAACTGACAGAATCAAGGATTTGGTGAGGACAAAAAAGGCCCTTTATATTGGTGAACACAGCAGGCCAGGCAGCATCTCTAGGAAGAGGTGCAGTCGATGTTTCAGGCCGAGACCTTCAGTTAGTCCTGACGAAGGGTCTCGGCCTGAAACGTCGACTGCACCTCTTCCTAGAGATGCTGCCTGGCCTGCTGCGTTCACCAGCAACTTTTATGTGTGTTGCTTGAATTTCCAGCATCTGCAGAATTCCTGTTGTTTCCCTTTATATTGGTTTGTGTTGCTCCCAATATGATATTCATCATATCCACAATGTGTACTTGATAAAACTAATATAGACTGAAGTACTTGATAAGCCCAAGTCATTGTTGATTCCACCTCTGAAGTTTATATGAACAGGAGCCTTACACTCAAAGCCTGCAAGACAGAAGTCCTGTATATCTGAAGCCACAACTCATTAAAGCCAGATTAAATGATGAAATTCATTAACCATCATCAATATACCTGTGGAGCCTTCAAGGAGAAACCTACCATTGAGTAATATCAGTGCCTTCTCATAGGTTAATGCTCCCAGCAGTGGAGCCCTGAATATTGGCTTTGTTTGGCAGGATCTGTTGTTTGCATACCTGGCATTGGACTCCTGAAATGCGTACTTTATTTCGAGATCTGTCACAGGAGGCAATACCAACATAATAGAGGTAAAACTACAAGGCTGTTCTCAAAACCAACTTGAGAAAGTGCAACATTCCCACTGAATCCCAGCCCATGACTACTCAATATGGAGATTAAATATCTGGGAGGAGAATGGAAATCTTGAGTCCATGCTCGGTAATGCAGAGATGAACAGCACAAAGGGTCGAAGGAATGCTCCAAACTACCCACTTGATAGTCCTGTCCAGCACCAATTGCCCCATCTGTGGAAGGGTTTGCGGTTCCTACATTGGCCTCATTATCACCTTAGAGGTCACAAAACTGAAAGGAAGGAGGTTATGGTTAATTCTTAGAGAAATTGTCTAAGAAGATGAAGATAATTTGTGACAGCCTGTTCTGGTTTGATAAGTACTAATCTAGAACTTCTCTGAAAGACATAATTAATTCAGAGTTTAAACGCAAACAACAGGAATTCTGCAGATGCTGGAAATTCAAGCAACATACATCAAAGTTGCTGGTGAACGCAGCAGGCCAAGCAGCATCTATAGGAAGAGGCGCAGTCGACGTTTTAGTCCTGACGAAGGGACTCGGCCTGAAACTTCGACTGCGCCTCTTCCTATAGATGCTGCTGGGCCTGCTGCGTTCACCAGCAACTTTGATGTATGTTGATTAATTCAGAGTTGACAGCTTTTCTGGTATTCAGCTCTATTATTATATCAAAAAATCCTATGCTTGGCTGCAAACAACAGGAATTCTGCAGATGCTGGAAATTCAAGCAACACACATCAAAGTTGCTGGTGAACGCAGCAGGCCAAGCAGCATCTATAGGAAGAGGTGCAGTCGACGTTTCAGGCCGAGACCCTTCGTCAGGACTAACTGAAGGAAGAGTGAGTAAGGGATTTGAAAGCTGGAGGGGGAGGGGGAGATCCAAAATGCTTGGCTGAGAGTTTTGCAGTGGGATCCTTAAATTCTTTGATTAGCCAGATTGCTTTCCTCAACCAGAATGATGGGGCATTGGACTTGTGACCCAATTCATCTCATTCCCTGTCTCCCTGACTCTTTCTCCATTGTCCTGAATTTCTCCCTTTGAAGATAGGTCAAATTCTCTTTAGAAAGCTGTTTTCTTCATCCTTTCACCAATGGATTTTAACGATAGCAATTCACCATGTATAAAAATACCTGCTTATTCTCCCCACTTCATTTTTGTATTATCCTATGTCTGTAATCTATTACCATTTCCCCTGTCACTAGCAGTTTCTCTTGAGCTATTCCACATCATCTGCTGCAATTAAATCAGCTTGTATGCCCATGGCATTTAATGTGCTTGGCCTCCCACTACTTTTTTTTGCTAAAACTAGTGTTACACTCTCATACCCTAAAACTTTTAATAAGAAGTTCTCAAATCCTTTGAAAGTCAAATGATTCAGCAAGCTAAGCTTATTTCAGAAATGAGAGTGTAAAGGGAAGATACCTACTATATATCTGTTTAATCTCCTCCCCCACCCAATGTGTTTCCGCTTATCACCAACCAACCTCTGTCTCATCACCTCTCCCTCCTCACGTGTCCATCACCCCTTTCATCTGATTCTATTTATCCCACACCAGCATCTGTTTCACCCCTCCCTCTCACATCTGCATACTGGCCTCTCAATCACAAATCATTGACTGATCCTTTACCTCTGCTTGATCTGCTGAATTCTTCTAGCAGTTTGCTTTCTGCTCCAAATTCCAGTATCTGCAGTCTTATTCCATCCAGATTTCATATAAAATCACAAATAAAGACAGAGAATAACATTGAGTAGTCCAACTATGTCAAGGAAAATGTATGCATTGCTGGCTGATTCTGCCTCCTAACTTCCCTTGACTTTATTGGCCTCCTTCAATTCTCATCCTGATCAAAGGCACAAACTGATCTCTAACTTAAACTTAGCCCCTAAGTAAGATCCAAGACAGATTTCTCTGACGTGATCCCTAACCACTTTTGCTATATCTTAATAATCCTTCCACTCACTCTAAATCGAGTCCAGTCATGGATTTATGCGATATATATATATATATATATCTCAATCCTGGTCTTGGTGGACTATTTCATTAACTTGTTACCTGGATGCAGAGCTGGGCTGAGAAGTGGCAGGTGGAGTTCAATCTGGAAAAGTGTGAAGTGACACACTTTGGAAGGTTGAACTTCAAGGCAAAGTACAAGGTTAATGGTAGGATTCTTAGTAGTGTGGAGCAACAGAAGGGTCTTGGGGTCCATATAAATAGATCTTTCAAAGTTATAGTGTAAATTGTTAGTGTGTTTATGAAGGCACACGGAGTGTTGGACTTTATTAGTTGGAAATGAGTTCAAGATACATGAGGTAATGTTGCAGTTCTGCAAAACTTTAGTTAGACCACACTTGGAGTATTGTGTTCAGTTCTGGTCACCTGATTTAGAAGGAAGTGGCAACTTTGGAGATGGTGCAGAGGAGATTTACCAGGATGATGCCTGGATTAATGAGCGTGTATTATGGGGATAGATTGAGTGAGCTAGGGGTATTCTCAGAGCAATTCAGGATGACAGGTGTACAAGATGATGTGTGGCATAGAGTGGACAGGCACTCTATGAAAAAGTGACGTTTTTCCCCAGGGCAGAAATAGCTAATGCAAAGGCGTATAATTTTAATGTGACTTAGGGGAAGTATGGGGTCATGTTAGATATAGGCTTTTTTTACACAGGAAGTGGTAGGGATGGTGATAGAAGCAGATAAACTAGGGACATTTAAGAGACTCGTAGACATGGATGAAAGAAAAATGGAGTACCATGTGGGAGGGAAAGGTTCGATTGATCTTCGAGTAGGTTGAAAGGTTGGTATACGGTTGTGGGCCAAATGGTCAATACTGTGCTGTACTGTCCTATGCTCTATCTCATATGTTCTATGTCTACATTCTATGTTTCAATTGCTTTGTTACCTTTCATTGTATTAATTATGTGATCAGGTATTTTAGCATTGAAGCTATTTGGGATGATTTCATTTGATGTTCAATTTAGTATTATAGATCTCTGTCTAAATAAAAATCGGTATTGACATTAAGGATTGGTAGGAACAGAACAGGGAAATTGAAAATATGAAGAAGGCAAATGTTCGATTGGGAACGGTCCTGGTATCAGAGCTGCAGTGTAGGCATATCTCCATACAGATGGACACTGAATGAACACATGCACATATCCGCATAAATACATCCACAAACATGCAAGCACACACACACATGCGCACAAACATTCACAGAGTTCCTTTTTCTGTTAAACCACTCCCTCTTAATGTCTATTTTACTTTACACCATTTCTCCTTCCATGTGTTTTATCTTATTTCTCCTTGCTGCTCTTGCCTGCTCCTTTCCCATCTCTTTATTCCCACTCCGATTTCCCCTCTACATCCTTGTTCTCTCTCTTTCATATCCTATGAAACCCCGCTGAATGACTTAGCAGTTAACTCTCCTTTTTTCAGAGTTTCGCCCAGCTTGTCTCACAGGGACACCAGACATTACTGTCACTGGAAAGAGGTCTCACTAGTACCCCAGCAGCTAATCATGACTCCTCTTTGTGGTTTTCTGGAACATCCACTAAGAGGGCCTCGGCATCTGGCGTTCTGGGAAATTTGGGGTTTCCCGTCACTCTAGCTGCTTCCCCAGGGCATAACAGGACCAGTTTGGACCTCACAGTCCCTCGTTTATGCTCATCATCCAGCCCAGTGTGGCTTGGAGCACAGGGTGAATGGACAATGTTTTCAGAAAGCTCTTTCCAACTTTCTCCTTGCAGGCTCCCACTAGCCTCCTCACAATAGGAGTATTTGTCCCCACAAGAACTGAAGCTTCAGCCTTCTTGACCGGGTCTGGACAAACCAACACGAAATGTATCCAAGGACCTTAGCTACTCCCACAGCTACCTCTGAAAACACCAGTTTCGAGGACAAGTGACCATCATATGGATAGTCATCCGTACTAAGACCCCAGATCTCTATCGCACTGAGTGGCATCAATGGTCGCTACCAACTCAGAATGCTCACCCCTTGCTGGAGGACTCATTCGACCTTCCACATCAGACCACTCCTTCCCCTCACTCCACAGAAATGAGAACAACTTGTCTTTAAAGTCTCCGGCCCCAGCTACGGGAAACTCTGCTTCTGATTCAGCACGCTCACCTACACTCCCCTCCTCCCGGAAAGTATGGACAGCCCATGGCCCCCCTCTCTCCCGGGGGCCCCAGCTGTACCAGGCAGATCCACTGTTGTTACATCAGCGCTAGTCTGAACTAAAACTGAGTCTTTGCCCACTATTTTGTCAAACTTCTGCTCCATAATTGTAACTGTTCCTAATGCTCTAACGGTACTTAACGTCTGAAGTAGCAATTCATTGGGAATACAAATGTCTACCCCGCTCAATACACATGCATTCATTACCAGTAACCCCATGGATTCGCAACACCGCTCAACCTCTGCAGCATCCATCCCCACACAGCATTCCAGCTGGCCAGTGACTGGAAGGCAGCACTGTGCACTCGCAGGAGGGAGGTTTTCTCATGGGATGTTTCGGGAATTTTATGCTAGTTTGGAGGCCAGGATCAAGGTTGGAGGCAGAGAGGCAAGAACAACTGGTATTTGAATGGGGGGCCTCAACCCACAAAGAGGTGATCATTTTACCAGACAATAGTTTCACACAGGCTTAAACACACAACCCACCAGATCAATGCTCAGGGCAATCACACAGCACCCAATGAAATCGATCCGGGATGATAGCCCCACAAATGAAACGCCGCTGGTTTCCTTGGCTGCGTAAGTCTAGGGAATACACAGTCCGGTCCCGCTGAACTCGTGAGACTGGGATGCTCTCCCACTCCAAACCCTGATGATGTGTAATTTGCTACCCTGTTACAACTCAGTGCTAAGAAATACCAGACAGTACACAGCATACGGTTTAAGGAATCTTATTTAACTAAAGGGTTAGTGAAGAAAAGACAAAAAGGGCCCATTCTAATTAAACAGTCAAATGTGCACAAGTTGAAGCTCATCTTGAACTTACCTGTCACTCACACGCTGGGCCCCTTGGTCAACTTGAAAGCGCACACCACCTTCCGAACGTCGTTTGCAATCCATCTCAAACAAACCGGTCTCCCACTGGATCACATCCTATGACTGGTTCTCCCCCAGCAACTTCACTCTTCATCTCCTGCCGAACAAAAGACCCAAGACCAACCTTAGTGTCCCTCACCAAAAAAAGCCTCCCCCCAGTCCCACCATCCTAATTGGATGGCACATTCCTCTTTATCCCTCATCTTCAACAACAGGTTGAAAGCAGACGAACTGCTCTATGAACTACACTACAACATAACATTAAAGATGTGAACCAGGGCATTACACCCATTTACCAGTTAACACTGCTCTCCTTTTTGTGTCTGTACAACTGCATATCAATTAAATAAAAGCACACATGGAGGTGAGGTTAACTGGTATATTCACTTTGTAGAGAGAGAACAACAGGTCAATGCATGTGGGTAAGTTATCAGTCAATAAGTAGTGCTAAGGGGAGGCATTTCACTAAGAGATCCATACATTACACACCCCTCCACTCTGCCCTTCCCACTGTCCTCTCTCCCCTTCTTTGTTCCTTTGCGGGTTGAGGCCCCCTCCCCCATTCAAATACCAATTGTTCTTGCCTCTCTGCCTCCAACCTTGATCCTGGCCTCCAAACTAGCATAAAATTCCCGAAACACCCCATGAGGAAACCTCCCTCCTGCGAGTGCACAGTGCTGCCTTCCAGTCACTGGCCAGCTGGAATGCTGTGTGGGGATGGTGGATGAAAGGAGGATCTGTTAAAACAGAGGCAGGCAAACAGCAGCCTCAAGAACTAGTGCTTAAAATGTGACCCATCAGAATGGTCTTTGCAGCCGTCTCTGGAACACATTTAAGAACCATTCTGTGCACTGTGACATGGGACTAATGCAGTTGCATTTTATGCCACAGTATTTTTTTTTGCCATTAGTGATGTTCTCCTGAGTGTTAATGTCATATCAGAGTCTAAATATATCACAATCTGGAGATTGGTTTCTGGTGCGGCCTACAGCAATGGTGCTAAAGTGAACTGCCTGACCTCTGTATATACAAGTCTGTCCTTTGTGAAGTTGATCAGAAGATCTGAGATGCAAGAGGAAAGACAAGAACATAACATCGTGCTGATAAGATCTTCTCTTTCAATCATCCCCATTAAATGAAGCAATGCCCCACCTTATCAGAAGGTGCTATGACTCCTGAAGAATTCCATAAGCCAAAATGTCATGCATTAGAAAGATATTGGCCTTTATAAGCACTATGATGTATTCTGTTTCATGTTAGCTTGCTCAGTGACAGGTGAAAGTTATCAAAATCTGTGGTGGTGTTTGAAAGTCATGCAGGAAAATAGCAGAGCCTATTCTTCAGGTGATTTGAGTCCTGCCTGTTCTTTCAATTCACTAATGCACTTTGCACTTCAATAATAAAGCACCAAAGAGCAAAACAAAGCAATTTCAATTCTAACATTATTCATAACTGCATTTTCTTTCCTGTGATGCAAAATAAAAAAAATACAATTTAGTGCCAATATAAAGTTGAATGCTATTCAAAAGGAGATGAATTATAGAAGACCTATTAACTATAACCATAAAGTCAGGGGAACATTGCTTAATTCTGGCTGTAATGGTCCATATAGCCACATACATTGATGTAGACAGCAGTATTTCATCTGAGTTATGAAGCCCTGGACAATTTTTCTGTTTACAATATGTTGCTGTAACTGACGAGGCTATATTGATTCTGCCTCCTTGGTTAGCCTATGTCTTTAAATAATTGCTGGTTCCATTATGAATTAACCAGGCAATTCCAGATGGGAACGGCCAGTCCCTTGCGTCAAGACCATTAGCAAACTAGCTGTTCTTTTATAACATATTGGAAGGCTTTACTGCCATGAGGCCACAAGCTGAAAGACTTTTTGAGTTCATTTTGGCAGCTTTTCGTTTTATGCTAATATTTATTCCAGTTTCTTCATCATTTTCAGAGCAAATACGTGCATGGATGTCATATCTGTCATCTATCATCAAGTCTATCATCTCTGACATTCCATTTTAGATCTATTAAAATGTCAATATGATAGTCTACTATTTGTTTCAGAAGTTATTTTAAGAATCAGACCTCGGGTCAATGTCCATGTCAGATCTTCACTGCTCATTTTTGTTATCACCCTGTTCAGAGGCGTCACTCAAGACTCAGCTGCAGTGGTCACTGCTTGAATTTCACAAAACATCTAGTGGTTTTGTGGTCATCTTTACTGAGTAAAAATTCAGGTTTATTTAGCTATATGACTATTTGAACATGCCTCTGGATGACTTGTACAAAAAACTATGTATTAGTCAATTAAAAGCCATGAATGTTTCCAGTATGAAATAATACCCTTAATAATACCCTTAGCAATTCACTTTCCCAGGTAGTTTTTGTATAAACCTATTCACAATGGGATTTAGTCTTGAAGTAATTTACTATTTTATTTATTCCACATGATTCCTGAGACTGAAGTGAGGAATAATTTAAATTTATTTGCTTTCACAGTGCCTTATTGTCTATGACATACGTGGCAGGTTACTGTGTAATACTGCATAATTGTGGCTAGATGTGGAGAGTATCTCTAAGTCATTTAAGATCAATCATCATGACCACGTGGAATAACGTTGGAGAACCAGACGAACAAATGAGCAACCTTCAATCTGTAAGTGTTGCCACACAAACTTCAAGAACCAATTAGCAGTAGTTCCTGATGACCACAAACGTACTGTCCAGAGATCAAGGCTGAGAAGGAGATTTCAATCTAGGCTCCATTGTCATGATTTTTTAAAGGCTAAATTAAAGAAGGAAAACATTTATTTTATATTAAAGGAACAAAGACATCTGAGGAAGTGTCATGAAAGACACAATCTTAGAATCAAACAGCATCCCATTCACAAACTCTGGCATTACAATACTGTACATGCTAAAGGCCAGAGAAACTCAGCATGTGAGGCGGCATCTATGGAATAAACAATCAACATTTTGGACTTAGACCCTTCACAGGGATGCAAAAGTAAGATGTCTGGTGCCAGAATAAAAAGCTGTGATGAGTACAAACTGGCAGTTGATAAGAGAGCTCAGATCCTGCCAGCTTGCACTCCTTCCCCTCACCACAACTTATTCTGGCTTCTGCCCCCTTCCTTTCCAGTTCAAATGAAGGTCTCAGCCCAAAACATTTACAGTTTATTCCTCTCCATAGATTCTGACTGACTTGCTGAGTTCCTCCAGCACTGCGTGTGTGTGTGTTGGTCAAGATTTCCAGCATCGGCAGATTCTCTTGTGTCTCTGGCATTACTGTCAGTCTGGATTGAGGTGAATGACCAAATCAGCTTGGCCAAGCATAGAGACACAGACATACTGTGCACATAATGTTGCACCCTAGCGAGTATGTTTCACCTTTAGCTACTCTGGTTGTGTTAAAGTTACCAAATCCCTTCACATTCTTTTTTCTTCCCTTTCCATTTTCCTTCACTCACAACATTGGAAACCTCAAAATAATTATTCTAGTACATTTAAAAATAAATGTTCATGTTTGTTAAAAGATATTTTTACTGAAACAATGTTAGAAAGATGTAGCAGTTAATGACAGCTAATGCGACTACCTCACGGCTCCAGGGATTCTGGTTGGAAACTTACCTCACGAGGTGCTGATGTGGAGTTTTCACTTGCATCATTCGACACATAGGCTTTGCACTGTGTGTTCTGGTTTCCCCCTCATAATAGATTAATTAACCCACCAGCTAATTATCGGGTGTAGAGAAATGTCAAAAAGAATTAAAGAGGAGATGGTGGAGATGTGAGAGAGAGATTAAGTTGCATGGTTACAATGCTCCATACAACCCACACCTTCAATCCTTCTCCCGGTCCAAACACACGTGTTATTTTTGGCTTTGAGTCTTTAGTGCTGTTGCTAATATGTGGGCGTGAGTTTAAGGAGAAGCTTCTTTGGATTTTTAATAACCACAATTTCAATTCTCAATTATCATTTGGAGAAGCTTTAAGAGAAACCCTTAGTTCAGCATTTTCACATACCAATTTACTTAAGTCATAGGTGTCCTCCTATAGGAAGGAGATTGAGGAAACTTGGAGTTTTCCTTTCTTGTTTTATGCATCTGTGCACAACTATTTGGCAGTGGGTACAAAGATACCAGCTGGTAGCTATTAAATTCCTCCTCTTAGGGTAATCAGTCTTGGTCTCCCTTCTCTCATTCTTCACTTCATTCTCTGAAATTAGATCTAGAGACAATACTAAGTGGATGCAGGACCCTCCTCTTCTGTGAAGGTGACTCTGGCTGCTGAAGGGTGGGTGATGCAATCAAAGTGAGATGATGCCTATCAGAGTCCCATTCTGCTCTTCTGTTCACTTGGTTCTGCTCAAAATCAAGTGACAAAAGAGAGAAAAGTCCTTTATGTTATCCCTACATCAAATGCACAGTCTGGGATTCACACCATGTTCTCTTTATTAAATGCCTAAGTGCTGGCTTTCAATAAGCAAATTCATTTGATCCATATCCAATGTCTCCCAACAAAACATCTGCCTGCCAAATTGTAAAGAATGAAAATATTGCTTTTATTATACCCTTCAGAAGTGTCCAAATTTCTTCATGTACAATAAGTTTTTGAAATGTGGTCATTGGAATTATAGAGGTGAATATTGTTTTCATATATCATCCTGTCTGAGCTTTATCCAACTTGGACTCCCTTCTGTAACCTTATATTTACTTTGCAATATACTGTAGATCACATTGCATGTTATCCAAATAAAAACAGTAAGTTCTTCCAAGTTCATCAAAAAAAAAGTTTGCAATTTACCTAGCTTCAGAATTTTCTGATGCCTGATACCTCTGTAGCTCAAGTTCTTTCATGTTGTTGAACTGCATTAGCTCCTAGAATTCCTAACTTCTAATCAGGACATGAATTAATAATTCATGCTTTACCAGGAACATTTACTACATTAATTAATGAAATTCGTCTTATGTGGGTCCCATAAATTGCCATTGCTCTTGCCTTGGTTTCATTGTATGGTTCCATAAACAGAAGGCATGATTAAGATTTAATGATATATCAAAATATCACCACTGCGCTGTGTACATACATCTACTGATGCTTCTGGACATATCGTCAGTGATGTTCTGGGAATCATCGGGTGTTTCGGGTCTTTCAACATCATACAACCTCCTCCAGGTGACCCAGCCGGGGCTGATCAGACCCCAGCTTGTGTCCAGATGGCCAGCTACTTTTGAGTCCATGGCTCCCCTCTTTTAAGCCACAGCCATCTTGAGGCCCTCTCTGCCACATCGGTGGTACTGCGGATGGCTCTCCTCTTCCTCTCTCCCTCAATGCCCAAAATGCTGAAGGCTCTAACTAAAGAATGGGCTACGAATCCCCTACAACCAACCTCCACTGGGAGACACCTCGCTCTCCATCCAGCCTGCTGACAGTTGCTGACCAGTCCTGCGTACTTGGAGAGCTTCCTTTCAAAGGCCTCCTCCAAGCTATCTTCCCATGGGACTGTCAGCTCCAGCAGCACCACTTGCTTAGTAGACTCAGACACTAGGACAATGTCTGGTCGCAGGGTGGTGGCTGCGATATGGTTGGGGAACTTCGGCTGCCGTTCGAGGTCCACCAACAGCTGCCAGTCCCTTGTAGAGGTCAGAATGCCTGCAGATGCTCTTTTGGCAGGTATGTATGATATTCAGTAGTTTAAATTGGCAACATATCTCCTTAGACGGGTCAGCAGTTTCCACCTGCACTGTAGTTTTGTCAAAGTAAACAAAAAGATAAGCAATTAAGTAGCAAATGGGTAGTTTACTATACGGAAAGTCCTGGTTGCCCTTGTCCATAAATTACTGCAAATTAACGTGCAAGTAATGAAAGCAATGAGGATGTCAGATGGTATGTTGTCGTTTATTGTAAGAGGAGTTGAATACAAAAGTAGAGATGCCTTGCTCCAATTATAGAAGGCATTGTTGAGAACTCTTTCTGGACATAACATCTCCTCCTCTCTAGGAATCAACACTGGTGTACCTCAAGGGTGTGTGCTTAGCTCTCTCCTCTCCTCTTTCTACACCCACAACTGGGTGACGATACAACTATTGTCTGCAGAATTTCATGTGGTGGATGAGGAAGTGTACAGTAGCTGTTTGGTGTGGTGTCCCAGCAACAACCTTACACTCAACATCAGTAAGAACAAGGAATTGATTGTGGACTTCAAAAAGGGGATGTCGAGGCAATACACACCAGTCCTCAGTGAGGGATCAGCAGTAGAAAGGGTGAGCAGTTTCAAGTTCCTGAGTGTCAACAGCTCTGAAGATTTATCCTGGGTCCAACGTACTGATACAATTATAAAGAAGGCACGGCAGTGGCTATATTTCATGAGGAGTTTAAGGAGACTTGGTATGTCATCAAAGACACTCACAAATTTCTACAGAGATACCACGGAGAGCAAATAACTGCTTGCCACACCATCTGGTATGGAGAAACCATTGCATAGGATCTGATAAAGCTGCAGAAAGTTGTGAACTCATCCAGCTCCATCATGGGCACTAGCCTCCCCAGCACTCAGGACACCTTCAAAAGGTGATGCCTTGTAAGGCGGCATCCATCATTAAGGATCCCCGTCACCTAGGACATCCCCTCTTCTCATTGTTACCATCAGTTCTCTGGGTGAAACCAGAGGATGGGAGCGGGCCTGTCAAGGTTCTCAGTTGGAACCACCTGCTGCCCCGGGACAAGAGGGGCAGGTAGACCCAGAGCCCACCTTGGAGCCTACACCTAGTAAGAGGATTCTGCGGAACCACAGGGTGGCTGCAGGGCCCACAGCAGGCAAGGTTTGGCTGGCCCCCACCCCTGAGAGGGATACTGATTCAGAGGATGAGGACCTGGATGTGTGGTATATGCTGCCTTATTACTAACTCCCCACTGATTGAGAAAGAGACTTCCAGCCCTTCTCCTGCTGGTCAGGTGAAGTGGGGAGGGAGGTGGTGCTATCTGTGGACAGCCTGGGTTGCTGCAGAACCCTGCAAGGGATGAAGCGGAGCTTGGCTACGGGACAGTGGGGTCCAAGTTGCAGGTGGGCATGAGTGATAGTTCGGGGGAGGCCTCGCTAGGTAGACTGGAAGTATCCCCAGTATTACCTGAACCTGAAGAGTTAGGTGGGGGGGGTACAGAGGTCTCAGAGAATTAGGTGACCCCCCAGATAGACTGGCCTGTGTAGCACTGGGGAACAGAGAGTTACCCCTACCATTTGGCAAGCTATGTCACTGCCTTTTACACCTGGGTTGGACTTTGTGTTTTGCAGGAAGGGTTGGCGAATTATCTCAACGTCATGAGGACAAGACTAAATTTGGTGGGGGCAGAGTGTAATGTGCTGTAAGGTTTCACTGCTAATGTAATGTCCTCTTTGTAATGTTTTACTGGTAAGCTAATAGTTTCTCTGTAACAGCAATGTTTGGGTTATGACTAGAGATAACGAGGGATTGGAAATGGTGCACTATCCAATGAGAGGCATGTTCTTTCTTGTGGGTCTGGGAGCAGGGATTTCGGGGTCTTTGGTCAGTGAGGGATGAAGAGAGAAGATGCGAATGGAGAGAGTTGGTAGACTGGCAGACGGAGTGGACTGGGAGCGAGGGTCCGACGGTCAGCGACACTCGCAAGTTGATGGGGGGGGCGGGGTGGGTCGAATGGATGAATCTGTGAGCTCCAACATGCACATTAGACAGTTTCATTATTTCATGGGCCCTTTTTCTTTTTATTTTCTTTACTAACCCTATAGTCAGATTAAAATTTATAAAGTTCAATTGTAAAATTGCATATGGTATACTGTCTGATACCTTGTGGTTCGGATTTGTAACTGGGCAACACATCACACAGTATCTACATAAACCGCATTTCTAAGTTTGGCTGGGCCAGAGGCTGTCTTCCCCTAGACAAACGCGTACTGGCCGAACCTGAGGGTTACACTACCATCGAGGAGGAAGTACAGGAGCCCAAAGACACACACTCAATTTTTCAGGAACAGCTTCTTCCTCTCTGCCATCATATTTCTGAATAGATAATGAACCTATGTATATGACCTCTATTATTTTTTACTCTCTTTTGCACTGCTTAATTAATATATTTTTAAAAATATATCTCTTATTGTAATTTATTGTTTTTTATTATGTATTGCAATATACTGCTGCTGCAAAACAACACATTTCATGGCATATGCCAGTGATCTTAAACCTGATTCTGAATATTGTAGATCCTGCTTAAGGATCTGCACATCAAATAGAGATAGTGCAGTGGAGTAATCATCTGATTGATTTCTGAGGTGGATGAGAGATTACACAGACTGCATTTATCCTCTGCTGAATTTAGAAGAATGAAGGGTAACCTAATTGAAATGCATTTCTACACAAGAGGGCTGTAGAGGGTCGGCTGTTGAGAATATTGAAGACAGAGATTGATAAGTTATAAAATATTAAAGGAATTAAAGGATATTAGACTAATGTAGGAAGAGGGAAAGGTCAAGCATGATATTGATTGAGGGCACATTTATTGAAGGCATAATCTGCCTTTATTTCTGATGTTATATTCAACATCCCAACCACTTTCAATAAATTAGTATTCAAATCAACATTGTAGATGTTCAGAAGTATCACTTTGATTAATTCTGTACCCAAATTAATTTTCTTTAATTAAATTTGATTTATTGTTGGACGACAGCCCTACTTCATTGTATTTACAAGGATGTCTTAAATCCTGCCCAATTTGAACACCTTTCTCTATTAATGAAACAATTGGTGACATTCCTGTTTTGAAGTCAACAATTGCTTTTCAGGAACCAGGTGTCATTGGTACAGCCAACATTTAATGCCCATTGCTAATTACTCTTGAGTAGGTGGTTATGAATGCTTCCTTTTGATGACAGTACTCTATCAGTTGTGTTGAGCAGGCAATTTTGGGATTTAGTCTTACCAAAGATAAGGGATCAGCAGTATGTTTCCAAATGAGGATGAAATAGACCACACAGTACTGAGTCAGTCTCTTTTGCCCACGGCAGTTGATGTAGACAACAGAACACCCATCTACAATAAATCTATTTTCCTTTGGTATCCCCATCAAATTCTACCCCGCTTCACTCGAAACACATTACAATTGCCGCCCTCCTACACTTGGGGCACGCTCCCCCGGATAGGGCAGCGGAGGGCTCGTTGAGCTTCCCAGGCCCGTACATGATGTCATAGTTGTAGGTGGAGAGTTCGATTCTCCACCTCAGAATTTTATCATTTTTGATTTTGCCCCACTGTTGGTTACTAAACATGAATTCGACTGAGCGCTGGTCAGTCAGCAGGATGAACTTTTTGTTGGCGAGATAGTACCTCTAGCGCCTAATAGCTTCCACTATGGCCTGGGCCTCTTTCTCCACCGCGGAGTGCTGAATTTCAGGGCCTTGAAGGGTACAGGAGAAGAACGCCACCGGTCTTCCTGCCTGGTTGAGGGTAGCAGCCAGCGCAAAGTCGGAGGCGTCACTCTCTACTTGGAAGGGAATGGCCTCGTCCACCGCATGCATTGCTGCTTTGGCAATGTCCTCTTTAATGCAGCTGAAGGCTGCATGGGCATCAGCTGAGAGGGGAAATGTGGTGGACTTGACTGGGGGCAGGCCTTGTCTGTGTAGTTAGAGACCCATTGGGCGTAATATGAAAAGAAGCCCAGGCACCTTTTGAGGGCTATGAGGGTGTTGGGAAGAGGGAGTTCCAACAGGGGGTGCATACGGTCGGGGTCAGGGCTAATGACTCCGTTCTCCACGACACACCGAAGGATAGCAAGTCGGGTGGTTCCAAACACACACTTGTCCTTGTTATAGGTGAGATTGAAAGCTGTGGCCGCGTGGAAAATTTTTGGAGGTTGTTGTCGTGATCCTGCCAGTCATGACCGCAGATGGTGATGTTATCCCGATATGGGAACGTGGCCTTCAGTTGGCACTGGTCCACCATCCGGTCCATTTCCCTCTGAAAGACAGATACACCATTCGTAACACCGAAGGGGACGCGTAGGAAGTGACAAAGCCTGCCGTCCACGTAAGGGCGGTCCTCCCAGCGGATGGGGAGCTGATGGTAAGCGGATTTTAGGTCTATGGTCGAGTACACCTTGTACTGTGCTATCTGATTGACCATATACGCGATGCGGGGTAGAGGGTCCGCGTCGAGCTGCGTGAACCTATTGATGGTCTGGCTATAGTCCACGACCATCCTATTCTTCTCCCCGTTCCGAACAACCACCACCTGCGCCCTCCAAGGACTTGTGCTTGCCTCAATGACCCCCTCCCTGAGCAGCCGCTGCACCTCCGACTTTAATGAAGGCTCTGTCCCCCGCGCTGTACCTTCTGCTTTTAGTTGCCACAGGTTTACAGCTGGGGGTCAGGTTGGCGAACAGCAGTGGGGGAGGGATCTTGAGGGTGGAGAGGCTGCAAATGGTGTCGGTAGTGTGGCAGTTGGCATGGTGTTGGGTGGGATATGCGGGTCGGTGTGTGTGGGTGGTCAGTAGCGGGGTATGTGACGTATTCCTACAAAACTGAGAATTTACGACAGTGATTGGTGGGAGGGGCCCGTCATACTCCATTGTCACTCTTTTCAGGTGGCTCTGGAAGTCGAGACCTAATAGCACAGGGGCATACAGTTGAGGCATGACCAGTAATGTAAAGTCTCTATATTCTGTGCCCTGCACCACTAGTGTCGCTACACAATCCCCCCAGATATCTGTTGTATGCGACCCGGAAGCCATGGCGACCCCCTGACTTACCGGCCGTATCGCGAGTCTACAATTCTGCACTGTGTCTGGGTGGATCAAACTTTCCGTGTTGCCCATGTCAAATAGGCAGCTTGTCCTGCACCCCTCCACCGGGATGTCCATCATTGACCTTGTGAGCTGGTGGGGAGCGCTTTGGTTGAGGGTCACAGAGGCCAGAGTTGAGTCGCTGTCTTGGTCCGGCGTGGTGGGGTGCCTCGTGAGCACCCATTGGTCGTAGGCGGTGGGAGGTGGCACCAACCAAGATGGCCGCCCCCATGTCTTGCAGGTGGTGGCAGTGTGCAGGAAAGATGGCGGCAGGCAAGATGGCGAACCCCATGTCTCGCACGTGGTGGCGGCGTGCCGGGAAGATGGCGGCCCCCATGTCTCGCACATGGTGGCGGCATGCAGGGAAGATGGCAACCCCCATGCCTCGCATGCGGCGCTACTCGATCCCGCTCGTGGTTTGGACCTGCAGGCCTTGGCGAAGTGGCCCTTCTTTCCGCAGCTGGAGCAGGTAGCTTCTTGGGCTGGGCAGCGTTTCCGGGGGTGCTTCCCGAGTCTGCAGAAGTAGCACTTCGCAGACTCGCGACTGGCAGCAGCCGTGGTCGATTCGCCAGTGGGTTGCGGGGTCTGCAGCGTCCACGGGGCCGTCGGGAGATCGCGTGCCTGGAGAGCATCAGAGTTGTGCAGAGCGGCCTCCAGCACGTCGGCCAGCTCAATCGCCGAACCGTAAGGTAAGATTGGCGTGTTCCAGCAGCCGCTGGCGCACATACACTGACCTGGTCCCTGTGACGAAGGCATCTCTTACTAGGAGCTTCACATGCTCTTCACCCGTCAGCCCCCGGCAATCGCAGTCCTGCACGAGTGTCTGTAGGGCCTGGACGAACTCAGCTCTCGACTCTCCGGGCCGCTGCTGCCGCGTCGCTAAGCGATGTCGCGCATAGTCGGTGTTTACCGGCCGCAGGTATTGCCTTCTGAGGGTGCTCATTGCGCCATCGTAGCTCGGCTGGTCTCTAATCATAGAGTAGCCCCGTGGACTGACCCTGGAGAGGAGAACTCTGCGTTTCGTGGTGGACTCGGTCACTTCAATCTCCTCCAGGTATGATTTGAAGCAGGCCAACCAGAGTTCAAAAGCGTTTCCAGCTTCAGGTGTTTGCGGGTCGAGGTCTAGCTTGTCGGGTTTCAGGACGTGTTCCACGCTTTAAAATTATTGTTAATAAAATTGATGCACCATCAATTACTCCAAAAGACTGGAAGTAGAGTAAATACTGAAAGGCTTTTATTAACAGTAAATGGTCCCACGTCCATGCTGAGTATCTGCCCTGGATTGAGGAAGGAGCAGTGACACAATCGCCTTTATTCAGGGGTCTGTGGGAGGAGCCACAGGAGCAGTCAGCAGAGGGGCATGTCCAGGCATGTCCAGACAGGTCACTATATATATACATATATAGTTTACCACTCATAGGGAGTGATCCCTGCGGAAAGCAGAGAGAGTGGGGAGGGAAAGATGTGCTTAGTGGTGGGATCCCGTTGGAGGTGGCGGAAGTTACGGAGAATTATATGTTGGACCTGGAGGCTGGTGGGGTGGTAGGTGAGGACAAGGGGAATCCTATTCCTAGTGGGGTGGTGGGAGGATGGGGTGAGGGCAGATGTGCGTGAAATGGGAGAGATGCGTTTGAGAGCAGAGTTGATGGTGGAGGAAAGGAAGCCCCTTTCTTTAAACAAGGAGGACATCTCCTTCGTCCTGGAACGAAAAGCCTCATCCTGAGAGCAGATGCGGCAGAGACGGAGAAATTGTGAGAAGGGGATGGCATTTTTTCAAGAGACAGGGTGAGAAGAGGAATAGTCCAGGTAGCTGTGAGAGTCTGTAGGCTTATAGTAGACATCAGTGGATAAGCTGTCTCCAGAGATAGAGACAGAAAGATCAAGAAAGGGGAGGAAGATGTCAGAAATGGACCAGGTAAACTTGAGGGCAGGGTGAAAGTTGGAGGCAAAGTTAATAAAGTCAACGAGTTCTGCATGCGTGCAGGAAGCAGCGCCAATGCAGTCGTTGATGTAACGAAGGAAAAGTGCGGGACAGGTACCAGTATAGGATTGGAACACAAAGCCAACAAAAAGGCAGGCATAGCTGGGACCCATACGGGTGCCCATAGCTACACCTTTAGTTTGGAGGAAGTGGGAGGAGCCAAAGGAGAAATTATTAAGAGTAAGGACTAATTCCGCTAGACGGAGCAGAGTGGTGGTAGAGGGGAACCGGTTAGGTCTGGAATCCAAAAAGAAGCGGAGAGCTTTGAGACTTTCCTGGTGGGGAATGGAGGTATATAGGGACTGGACGTCCATGCTGAAAATAAAAGTGGGGGCCAGGGAACTTAAAATCATTGAAAAAACTCAGTGTGAGAAGTGTCACGAACATAGGTGGGAAGGGATTGAACAAGGGGGGATAAAACAGTGTCAAGGATGCAAAATGAGTTAGGTGGGGCAGGAGTAAGCTGAGACAATGGGTCTACCTGGACAGGCAGGTTTGTGGATCTTGGGTAGGAGGTAGAATCGGGAAGTGCGGGTGTGGGAACTATAAGGTTGGCAGCAGTGGATGGGAGATCCCCTGAGCGGATAAAGTCGGTGATGGTGTGGGAGACAATGGCCTGGTGCTCCTTAGTGGGGTCATGATCGAGGGATAAATAAGAGGAGGTATCCGCGAGTTGTCAGTGTGCTTCAGCAAGGTAGAGGTCAGTACACCAGACTACAGCAGCACCCCCTTATCGGCGGGTTTTATAGCAAGGTTAGGATTAGTGCGGAGGGAGTGGAGAAAAGAGCATTCGGAAGGAGTGAGGTTGGATTGGGAACAAGGTGTGGTGAAATCGAGACAGTTGATGTCCCATCAGCAGCTAGCAATAAAGAGATCCAGAGCAGGCAGAAGACCAGAGTGGGGCCTCCATGAAGAGGAGGAGGGTTGAAGATGGGAGAAGGGGTCATTGGTGGGGGTGGAAGAGTCCTTGCCGAAGAAGTAGGCTTGAAGACGGAGCTGGTGGAAGAAGAGTTCAGCGTCATGGCGAACGCGGAACTCGCTGAGGTGTGGGTGAAGGGGAACAAAGGTGAGGCCCTTACTGAGGACGGAGTGCTCTGCCTCCGACAGTTGAAGGTCGGAGGGGATGGTAAAGACCCGGCACGGATGAGAGCTGGGATCAGAGGGGGGAGCGGGGAGATTGGTGTTGTCAGTGCAGAGGGGAGGGTTGGGGTGAGAGGAAGAAGGAGCCTCCGAAGGCCCAGGAGGTGATGATGGAATGTGAGGGAGACGGGGTTGCAGAGTGGTGGTGGGCGAAGGGGAGACGGGAGTCACAATAGCAGGACGTGAAGACCCGGCCTGGAGTTCAAGGCTGGAGTCATGAGAGCTGGGATCAGAGGGGGGAGGCTGGTGTTGTCAGTGGAGAGGGAGGGTTGGGGTGAGAGGAAGATGGAGCCTCTGAGGGTCCAGGAGTTGACAGTGGGATCTGAGGGAGACGGGATTGCAGAGTGGTGGTGGGGGAAAGGGAGCCGGGAGTCACAATAGCAGCACATGAAGACCCGGCCTGGAGTTCAAGGCTGGAGTCGCAGTTGGTGGTTGCGCAATCACTTTGGAGGTGTCCATGGTCGTTGAAGCCCACATTGATGGTGCTGGAGTCGTAATCAGATTCAGTTCCAGACCAGATCAGTGCAAGACTATGTTTTACCATTTTGGGCAAATTGAGACATGGTTCAAATCTATAGCAGGCAGCTGTAAAGTCCAACATTTGCAAATTAATTATCCAAGTTCCACCTTATGAGTTAGTCAGCAGTCAAAATAATAAAACTTCTATCTTCTGAGGAGCACTGAGTAAATTAGTTTGCAAATAATTAATTCCTTCCTTCTGCAAAGAATCCCGTTGTCTCATTTCATCACAGCTTCCCTGTCCTCGCCCGATTTCTTGTCATTATTGCATTTTGGTTGAGTATTTTCATTAATGAAGGCTTTATCATGTCGTCTTCCTTCTCTCACTCATCCAACGAAAAGTCCCTTGGCACACTTTCATTGCCATTATAACTAATAAAAGAGGAGTCAATGAACAAGTTAGGAAAGCAGAGTGGAGGCAAAAATCACACCAACCATGATCTCGCTGTGTGGTGGAGAAGATTAAAGAGGCCATGCTTATACTTTTTAAGTTACATTGGAAGTGCTCAAGCACAGTAGAAAACATCCAAAGTATTTCACAATGCCCTTATAATTTTTCTGAACTTTTTTTCCCAGAACTGTACAGGAGATTAATTGTTAATTCCTGAATAATTGCCTGACCTAACTCTTATTAATCTCTGAGAGCTTGTGATTCCAGCTGCTAATGTTTCTATTTTCATTCTTCGCAAACCCTTTGATGATAGTTCACCCATCTTGCTGTCCTCTCAAAATTGATCGAACCAAAATGTACCGTTTAAACCCAGCTATGTCTCTACTGCATTCCATGTCCTATCACTGCTCCAGCTGCGTCCTGGTTGATTCCCTAATTCAACCCATTCTCTCCCTATTGCTTTTTTTTTTGTATTTTTCATTACTAATAACCGAGAGACCTGGGTAGTAATACACAAAGCATGAACCCAAAATCCCACCATATCAATTGGGAATTTAAACTCTTCCATTAAACCAAATAACAAGTGAGTGTCTGTTTTGGTGAGCATGGAAAAGTTCAACAGTTGTAAGGATCCGTCTGCTTCGTTCATGCCCTTCAGGTAATAATATCTGCCACCCTCACCTGTCATTAATGCAGTTTTGAACAGCTGAAGACTTGCACTGATTCACAGTACATGGTGTCCCACTGATTTGCCGAACTTAAAATGGCCCATTTATTTCCCCCTTCAATTTTTTTGAAAATTAATCAGTCCTCTCCTTGGATTATCCTGATCTTAGCCCCAATTTCCTGAACAATCTTTCATGAGGCAGTTTACCAATTAATACATGTGATTCCAGCACCGAGGATAAATTTAACTGCTCTCAAATGTATCTTAGAAAGCCACTTGCTTGTACCAACCCAGCACTTGAAGGAATAATAACAATCAAATTGGTGAGACCAGCGGGCATTGGGCTATACAACGGAATTGATGAAGACACACCCACACAATTGACCTTGTAAAGAAGAACAGCTGAGCACTTTTGTGCCAATGCTGCTGTTTATGCAACAATCTAACATAAATTCTCAGAATCATACCTGTCAGGAAACTAAAATGGGGGGGGGGGGCTAGAGGTCAATTCGCTGGACATTTATTGTTGGAAAAAGGTTGGAATCTATTATTTAGATAGTAACAAAGTGATGAAGCATTTTGAGCTTGATTTTATGGAATAGAAATAGAAGGATCCGAGTACACATAAACAAAACGCAGGAAGTTAATATGCAGTATAGCAAACAAATGGACAGTCAGAAATATTTTTGACCTTCATTATAAAAGTACAGAGAAAGGGGAATAAGTAAGCATGTACAGTCGACGTTTCGGGCCGAGACCCTTCGTCAGGGTCTCTTACTATCCCCCCTCCCCCTCCCACTTTCAAATCTCTTACTAGCCCCCCTCCCCCTCCCACTTTCATCTCTTACTAGCCCCCCTCCCCCTCCCACTTTCAAATCTCTAACTAGCTCTTCCTTCAGTTAGTCCTGACGAAGGGTCTCGGCCTGAAACGTCGACTGTACCTCTTCCCAGAGATGCTGCCTGGCCTGTTGCGTTCACCAGCAACTTTGAGGAATCTAAGGTGGGGGCTTATAATGGGAGGCAGGGTTTGAGGGTCGGCACAACATTGTGGCCTGAAGGGCCTGTACTGTGCTGTACTATTCTATGTTCCATATGTTGCTTGAATTTCCAGCATCTGAAGAATTCCTCGTGTTAAGGAAGTATGGCTACATTTGAACAGGGTTTTATGCACCATGCATATAATACTTTATTTTTGCCAAACAATTGATACTAGAGCCCACAATCATCACAGTAATATTTGATTCTGTGCTTCGCACTCCCTGGAGTACAAATTGATTGTAAATATTAAACATTTAAATTATAAATCATAAATAGAAAAGGGAAAGTAAGGTAGTGCAAACAAACCGAGAGACAGGTCTGGATATTTGGAGGGTATGGCCCAGGTCCAGGTCAGGATCCATTTAGCAGTCTTATCACAGTTGGAAATAAGCTGTTCCCAAATCTGGCCGTATGAGACTTCAAGCTCCTGAGCCTTCTGCCGGAGGGAAGAGGGACAAAAAGTGTGTTGGCTGGGTGGGTCGTGTCCTTGATTATCCTGGCAGCACTGCTCCGACAGCGTGCGGTGTAAAGTGAGTCCAAGGACGGAAGATTGGTTTGTGTGATGTGCTGCGCCATGTTCACAATTTTCTGCAGCTTTTTCCAGTCTTGGACAGGACAATTTCCATACCAGGTTGTGATGCACCCTAGAAGAATGCTTTCTATGGTGCATCTATCAAAATTAGCGAGGCTTTTAGGGGACAGGCCAAATTTCTTTAGCTTTCTCAGGAAGTAAAGGTGCTGGTGGGCCTTCTTGGCAGTGGACTCTGCTTGGTTGGACCAAGTCAGGTCATTTGTGATATTGACCCCGAGGAACTTAAAGATTTTGACCTGTTCCACTTGCGCACCACTGATGTAAATGGGGTCGTGCGGTCCGCTACTCCTTCTGAAGTCAACAACCAATTCCTTTGTCTTGCTGACATTGAGGGATAGGTTATAATTATGTATCAATAGGTTATCAATATGTATCATTTCTTCTGAGTGCTCACAGAAGGATTAAGGAGTTAATCCAGAGTAGGTTCACCTGCTTGATCCCTAGTTAGGGGATTATTTTATGAGGTCCGTGATGGACACCTACAGACCAAATTTAGAAAAACAGGACAAATTTTACTGTAATGAATAAGATTCTGAGATGGTTTGACAAGTTAACCACTAAGAAATAGTTTCATTTGTTCAGAAAGTATAGGCCTATGAGATATAGAGTCAGAATCTCGGCATTGATATGAGGTAGTCTGGGTCACTATGCATTGTAATTCTCCCTCTGAGATGGCCGAGGATACTCAGTCCTTGAATATATTCAAAGATGATAGATTTTTAAGTAAATCATAAGATATGGCCACTTGTCCATTACCACATTCTTGCCCAACTAATTTGGTTCAACGTTCCACCCATTTGTCCAAGACTCTCTTTCTGCAGTAACATTCTGAGTTTAAGCAAAACTAACAGTAAGAAATAACAGTTATGTTGCAGCTCGAATTTTCTGCTTATTTGACTTTTGACAATACTCTTCTTCTCTCACCTTCAAACTCCAAGCTCAAGCTGTCACAAAAACTCAGATTCTGCCTGAAATACTGAATGTTGTCAACATTTTCTGGTTTTATTTCAGCAAATATCCAAGGTCAAACCTTTCGATTTTGAATCCCTCTTATCTGGAATTTTGTCCTTAAAAATCTTTGCACATTTTGTCCTTTAAGAAACACCCAAGGTGGAACTTTTTCACTCTTTCTTTCAAAATCTCTTTTTGAAACTACTTCATGTCAATTTGAAATCCATTTCTTCTTCTGATGGGTAGTCTGAAACATCTGTGGTTGCAAATTGTTATCTTGGATGCATGGGTGTACGACACGGAATGTGCACTGAATATGAGTCACTGGTGAATATACTGCTGCTCATATTTCAATATAATTTTAATTGATTTAACAAAGAGCACAGCAAGTAAAAGACCTTCAGCTTCGTTGAAGTGTTCAGTGAAACCTGATATTTTTGGAGAAGGGAAAACCATCAGTAGGATGATGGAGTAGATCATACAAATTTTGGTGCCTAGAAGTGGGCACCAAAACCATTGTAGGACCCAAGTTTTAACCAGTGGAGAAGGCAATTGGCACTCAGGCCTCCACCAATGAGGGCATTGAATATAGAAGTTGTGTTGTAGTGTTGCAGTTGCACAAGACATTGGTGAGGACCATTTTAAGATTCAAGATTCAAGGTACATTTATTATCAAAGTACATATGCAGTGTACAACCCTGAGATTCATCTTTCTCAGACAGCCACTAAACAAAGAAGCGATATGGAACCCATTCAAAGAAAACATGAAACACCAAATGAACAAATCGCGCAAATGGCAAAAAATGAGTGAAAAACACAATATAAAACATCAAACCATTGAAACCGTCTCGGAATGTTCACAAAGTTCAGTTCAGTTCAGTTTAGTGCTGTATTGTTTGTTGCCTGCAGGCTGCAGAGCCTCTCCGCCTCGAACAAAATTGCATGAATTAGCAATAATGAAAAAAAGGAGTAACCAGAAACACATCATAACAAGAACTCTACAGAGTCCAATTCACAAACCGCGCTGATTAAACCAATATTTCGGCACCTTCCTCTGGGAGTAGCAAAAGAGACTGAGAGGAAGACCAACCAGATGCAGGCACCTTCCACTGGCAGCAGCGAGCGAGAGGGAGAGAGACTGGTCAAAGGCAGCTCGATGGCGTTGAACACCCACTTGCCTTCTGCCTCTCGTCCTCGTTCATTTCAATCCTGCTCCCCACTTTAATCAGCGAGATTGTCGAGAAATGGAGTCAATCATGTATATTAAGTTCAGATTTGGTCACCCTGCAATTGGAAAGATGGCTTTAAACTCAAAGTGTACAGGAGATTTATAAGTATTTTGCCAAAAGTTGACAGACTGAGATATGGAAGGTGGTTGAGCAGGTTGGGACTTTATTCACTAGAATATAGGAGCATGAAGGATGATCTTATAGAGGTGTATAAATATGCTTGAGTGCATAAATAGGGTGAATGCATATAGACTTTTTACCAGGCTTGAGGAATCAGGAACAAGCTGACATACGTTTAGAATGAGAGGGAAAAGATTTCATAGAAACTTGATGGGCAAGTTTTCACTCAGAGAGTCGACAATATATGAAACAAGCTGCCCGAGGAAATGGTTGAGGCAGGTACAATAGCAACATTTAAAAGGAACTAGGATATGTGTACATAGATAGAAAAGATTTAGAAGTATGTGGGCCAAATGCAGACAAGTGGGCATAGATTAGATGGTCAGCATAGACCGGATGGGCGGAATGGCTTATTTCCATGCAGTATGACTCTACGATTCCAACGTGAATGAAAATATTGAACATCCAGAGACCTTTAGACCTAAGCACAAAATAATCTGCAGACACTGGGGTCAAAGCAACACTCACAACACGCTGGAGGAACTCAGCAGGTTGGGCAGCATCCGTGGAAACGATCAGTCAATGTTTCGGGCCGGAACATTGGCAAAGGGTTCTCCTGACGAAGGGTTCCAGCCCGAAATGTTGACTGAACATTTCCACGGATGCTGCCCAACCTGCTGAGTTCCTCCTTTAGACCTGTTTTCAGCTGGTGCATTACTTGGATAAAACGAGTCTTAAGTATCATTTACATCTTATGAAACTGCTTGTAAGTAATGTTTGTCAGATGATGTTTGGTTGCTTCTTGACTTGACCCTGTGATGTCTCTACCCTCCCTGGCTGATCAGTCAGCATGTTGTCAGCTATGATGCATCCAGAACATAATGTCATCAATTCTCCAGGAATGTCTCCATCCAATGTTGGCAACTGTTCTCATTTGCAAGTGTTATCATAAACGTAAAGTTAATATTTTCCCAATAGGAATGAATGGCATTTGTACACTATAGACAAGACAGTACAGAAAATACTGCAAATTTCAAGAAGAATGCTATTTATGATCTTCAACTCATTGGGAGCTTCAGACACTGGGGTCCTGGCTCTCCCATCACCAACAGGGGTAGGAGCTAGCAGCTGGACTCTTTCCTGCTTTTTGCAGTGCTCTACAGAGTTGAGGCATTGGTGAACCCAGCCCTTTCTGAGGAGTTTTCCCACAGTCAAGGAACAAAAATTGACTGTGTGAAAACAAAAGGGCTGTCACTACTCCCTGTGTATAAAGAGCTTTACATTAAATGTGCACGGGCAAATCAGGAATAGAAAATCAGCTGTAGTGTGGCCCCGGGCACCTATACAATGTGTGTAAATGACAAAGAAAAAAAATAGCATTGTGCAAGCAGACATTTCAAATGTAATCTATCAGCATGATTAAAATTTCACTCTCTTGTTTGTGCCAATTTCACACATTAGAACTTCACACACTTTCCTAATTGAGCCACATTAATTAATCATATATGAATATAACTGCTGGCGATTTTCATAAATATCACAAACTTGCAAAGTTCACAGAGACATAGGACATTTGAGTAAGGAAAGTATTAAACCCTCCTAAATGTAACAACCTAAGTAATATGTAGATCCCACATTATTGCACTTGTTTGCATCCTTTACCTTGCCATGAGACAACCCGAGCTGGGAATAAAAAGTATTCTTGATTTATTGGTTACTGGTGGGATATAATACAAAATTGATTCATCAGCTTTTATTTTGTTACTCAATTGTTTAATTTTCAGTCAAAATGCTGGAGGAACTCAGCAGGCCAGGCAGTATCTATGCAAAAGAGTACAGTCGACGTTTCAGGCTGAAACCCTTCAGCAGGTCTCTAGGTGTGGAGTTCCTCCAGCATTTTGTGTGTGTTGCTTGGATTTCCAGCATCTACGGATTTTCTCTTCTTTGTTTAATTTTCAGAGCAGCCAATTGAGAGTTTTAAAATGATTTATGGACGAGCCTTAGAAATTTATGAGATTCTAGTTTCCTGCAGACCCTCCCACTGAAGTCTGCAAGGTCAGAGAGGGCATTTGTTTGTTTTGATCAGACAATCTTAAACATCTGTGGGTGAGAAGAGTTGATTTATGAAAGAGCCCTTAATATGTCCATCTTTCTCTACTCTCTCCCCTCTGTTGGCAGATTCTACTCTTATTTGTCAAATTTCCATTATTTCTAAAATGTCTCTTAAGATTCTCAGTCTCAGAGGGCAATCTATGTGTCAGAAGATTTTGTGCTTATTTTTTATCCTGTAGACTTGAGTACAAAAATTATTCCAGCACTGTAGTAAGAGCGTTGCACTGTAGAGGTATTAATCTGAGCTTCTAAGCTCTGGTATAAGTGTAAAAGACCTTATAATGGCATTCCAAAGATGAAAGTCAAAGTCATATGCACAAGTACATGTATGGACACGTGCAATGAAAAACTTACTTGCAGTGGCGTTGCAGGCACATAGCATCATACAATGTAGAATTTACAAGAAAAACATTAATTAAACATGAACTATATACATGTTTTACAAGAAAGAATCCAATTACAATAAAACAAAAAACAAAGATCATTTTAGTAAAGTGATCAAAGTGGCCATGGTGTTGCTAAACTGTAGTGTTTAAGGCTTTGCCAGTTGTTTCAAGAATCTGGTGGTGTGGAATCAATATTTATAAGACCATAACATATAGGAGCAGAATTAGGCCATTTGGCCCATCATGTCTGCTCTCACATTTCATCATGGCTGGTCCATTTTCCTCTCAGCCCCAATCTCCTGCCTTCTCCCCATATCCATTCATGCCCAGACTAATCAGAAATCTATCTTCCTCTGCCTTAAACATACCCTATGACCTGGCCTCCACAGCCGCCTGTGGCAATGGATTCCACAGATTCACCATTCTCTCGCTAAAGAAATTCCTCCTCATCTCCGTTCTGAAAGGATGCTCCTCTATTCTGAGGCTGTGTCCTCTCATCTTAGCCTTTCCCACCATAGGAAACATCCTCTTCACATTCACTCTATTGAAGTCTTTCAACATTCGATAGGTTTCAATGAAGTCAAGTCAAAATAAACACCAGCGAGAAAGCAAATTACCATTATACTGTTTGTATCACAACATTGTTGACAGGAGATTGCTGAAGACAAATTAGCTGCTGTGGTACCTACAGTTCAGCGATGCCTAATTTTCAGAATCAGGCTTAATATCACCAGCACCTGTCGTGAAATTTGTTGTCTTTGTGGCAGCAGTACAATGAAATACATAATAATAGAAAAACATGAATTACAGTACAGGTGTCTCCCGCTTTATGAACATTCGCTTTACAAAACCTCACTGTTACGAAAGACCTACATTGGTACCCTGTTTTCGCTTTCAGAAGGTGTTTTAACTGTTATAAAAAAAAGCAGTGCGCGATTTAAAAAAAATGCAGTGTGCGAAGAAAAGCAGCGCGCGCCCCGAGCAGCCGCTCTCCCCGGATTCAGAACTGCATTCTCGCCGGCATTGCTTAAACACGTTTCTGTGAGTAGCCGTTAGCAAGATGAGTTCTAAGGTGTCGGAAAAGCCTAAAAGAGCTCGTAAGGGTGTTACACTTAGCATAAAACTAAACATAATTAAGCGTTTCGATCGCGGTGAACGAAGTAAGGACTAAGTGAGTTTGGCTTGTGGAAGTTGATGAAGATGATGTTGAAGAGGTTTTGGCATCCCATGACCAAGAACTGATAGATGAAGAGCTGAAGCAATTGAAAGAGGAAAGGATAACAATCGAAACCCAATGCAGTAGCGAAAGTGAAGCAACTACGTGAGATTTTCGCTGCAATGATAAAGTACGACTTTAATTTTGAAAGGGTACATAGGTTTAGGGGATATTTGCAGGATGGTTTGAGTCCTTACAAAGAACTGTATGATAGAAAAATGCGCGAGGCTCAGCAGTCAAGCAAGCCTTCCACATCAGCCACAGCAGACGACGAACCTCGACCTTCGACATCGAGGCGGTCAGTCATAGGAGAAGATGATCTGCCTGCCTTAATGGAAACAGACGACGAGATGACACCCCAGTGTACCACCACCCGAACACCCAGGCTGCGGACAGATACTGTACCGATTCGCGGAGAATGCAGCAGTAGCCAGGAGGCACACAGCACATCTTTAAGAAAAAAGTGGAAATAAACATGCTAATTAATTAGGTGCCGCCCCACACGTAATTGTCAGCCCAGATCAGAGGTGATGCAATCGGCACTGAGCTGGGCCAACAATTATGTGCCGGGCAGCATCTAATTAATTAGCATGTTTATTTCAGCTTTTTTCTTAAAGATGTGCTGTATGCCTCCCGGCTACCGCTGGACTCCTGAGTGCCTCGCGGCAATGTATCGGTTGGCGGCCTGGAGGGTGGGGGCCAATGAACCAGCCAACTTGCGATGACTCAGTCTAACACACCATCATCGTGTGCTCTGCGCTGTCCCGATTCTGGTAAGTGATACTACACTGTACATAAATTATTTCTACTTTATATCGGCTGTGTATTTTTATGTGTTATTTGGTATGATTTGGCAGCTTCATAGCTTAAAGGTTACTGGAGAGAGTGTTTCTGCCAACAGCGCTTGTGTGAGATTTTCTGCCGACGGCGCTTGCATGAGATTTCCGTTACGGAAAACAGTGCAGTAATGATTGTGGAAAAGTATTTCTACTTTATATAGGCTGTGTATTTATCATATCATTCCTGCTTTTACTATATTACTGTTATTTTAGGTTTTATGTATTATTTGGCATGATTTGGTAGGTTTTTTTGGGTCTGCGAACGCTCACAAAATTTTCCCATATAAATAAATGGTAATTGCTTCTTCGCTTTACGACATTTCGGCTTACGAACCGTTTCATAGGAACGCTCTACCTTCAGATGGTGGGGGAAACCTGTAATCATATATATTAAATAGATAAATAAGTAGTGCACCAAAAAAATAAAAAATAGTGAGGTGGAGTTCATGTTCATCCAGGAATCAGATGGCAGAGGGGAAGAAGCTGTTCCTGAATCACTGCATGTGTGTGCCTTCAGGCTTCTGTACTTTCTTCCTGATGGCAGTAATGAGAACAAGGCTTGTTCTGGGGTGATGGGGGTCCTTAATGATGGATGCCATCTCTTTGAGGCATTGCTCCTCAAACACATTCTGGATATTGTGGAAGCTAGTGTCCATGATGAAGCTGACTAAATTTACACCACTCTGCAGCTTATTTTCATCCTGTGCAGTAGCCTCTCCTCACTATACCAAATGGTGATGCAGACAGTTAGAATGCTCTCCACGTTCTAAATGGCTGCATCTGTAGGAATTTGTGAGTACCTTTGGAGACATTTAGATTTAGATTATGAGGACACGTAGTTCTCTTTTATTGTCATTTAGTAAGGCATGCATTAAGAAATGATACAATGTTCCTCCGGTGTGATATCACAGAAACACAAGACAGACCAAGACAGAAAAACTGTCAAAAACCACATAATTATAACATATAGTTACAACAGTGCAAACAATACAGTAATTTGATAGAAGAACAGACCATGAGCACGGTAAAAAAAAAAGTCTCAAAGTCTCTCGAAAGTCCCAACATCTCACGCAGACGGTAGGAGGAAGAAAACTCTCCCTGCCATGAGCTTCCAGCGCTGCAAACTTGCCGATGCAGCATCCTGGAAGCACCCGACCACAGTCCGACTCTCAGTCCGTCTGAAGACTCCGAGCCTCTGACCAGCCCTCCGGCACTGAGCACTGAGCACCATCTCTGCCGAGCCCTTCGACCCCAGCCCCGGCCACCAACAACAGCAAAGCCGCGGATTTGAGGCCTTCCCTCTGGAGATTCTCGATCACACAGTAGCGGCGGCAATGGACCGGGCATTTCAGAAGTTTCTCCAGATGTTCCTCCATCCTTCTCATGTCCGTCTCCATCAAATCAGGATTGTTCACGTCCCCTATTTAACAAATACGATATCATTTCACCGGAGAGGCCGCGCGTGCTGCGTCGCGCCACCATCTTCTCCTCCTTCCAGTTTAACATACCAAATCTTCTCAACTCCTAATAAAATGTTGCCACTGTTGTGCCGCCTTTATAGCTACATCAATATGTTGGGCCTAGGAGAGATCCTCAGAGACACTGACACCCAGAAACTTGAAATTTCTCTCTTCCCACTTCTGATCACTCCATGAGGACTGGTGTGTTTTCCCTCATCTTATCCTTTCTGAAGTCCACAATCAGTTCTTTGATCTTACTGATGTTGATTGCAAGGTTGTTGCTGTGACACCACTCCACTAGCTGATATATTTCTGTCCTGTATGCCCTCTCGTCACCGTCTGAAATTCTGCCAACAATCGTGTCATCAGCAAATTTATAGATGGCATTTGATCTGTGCCTAGCCACACAGTCATTGCTGTAGAGAGAGTAGTACCAAGCACACACCCGTGAGGGGCACCAGTATTGATTGTCAGCGAGGAGGAAATGTTACTTCTGATCTGCACAAATTGTGGTCTTCTGGTAAGAACCACTTGTCTTTAATTATTTGTAAAACATTTTGGGATCTTGAGTTGTGAACAGGACTAAGAAGCGGTGTTCTCTGCATCACATAAACTATTTACCAATAATGAGAGATACAAGTTATAATTCCCTGTGCAACCATAAAATAACTACTCTTTAAGGATAAAAGGACTAACTGGTATTAATGAAACAGTCTCAATATTTCAAAGTCCTCTAAAGTAATTTTTCCCTTAAAAATTCTTCAAGCCTTAAAAATGAAAATGAGAATTATTCACGTCACATCCTTCAATCATATTCTGTCAGCTTTGAAATGCAGCATGTATAATGAGATCTGCCTTAAAGATAATCTATATAACTATCTTGAGCTTTACATTATAATTTATACTTCAAAATAATAGACCTTTAAAAAATAAAATAGTCTGTGAATTTTATGCATAAAGCAGCTTTCTGTATGTCATTTTACAATTTCAATTTTAAGATGGTTGAACCCAGCTAGTAAGAAAAATATGATTAATTTTTTATTTTATTGTTTATATTTTATACCCTCATTTAATGTTTCCTCTAATTTGTAATGACCACTGTACACAAAAATCTTGTGCTGTGCAATTTTTTTGCCCAGTGACAACTACATGTGTGCACTGAATTTTAAAAATAGAGGTATTCATTTTTAGTGCTAGCAAAACACTGTCAATAAGAACTTTAGTCTCCTCTGAGTTTGATTGTTTTTGCTCTCATTCACCTGCACCCTCACAAAACAAATGTAGCAGGCCTGTAGTGGGAAACAGAGGATTTTCTCGACCGGAGCTTTTGTACACCACCCATACATGATTTGCTTGCTAAATGACACTTTAAAAAGGTCAAGTTTCCAAATATCACTCCACTTCTTCCCAATTGCAAACTCTCCAGCAAATTTGGCATTGTGACAATACATGCTGATAACACCAGTTTCTGTATTGTACATAAATATATCTCGTAGCTGCACGTTCCTGACCTCATGAGCTTTCAGTGTAGCAGTTTCTACTGTTTCACTACGCCATTCCGCTTTCAATGAACTAGCAGTTCTTTTGCACTTCACGTCCTTTGCTTCTTTGGAATTCAACACAGTGAATCAATTATTTCTTCAATAAAAGCAGTATGAATAAGCTAGTTCTAAAATCTGCAGATAAATCATCGCAAACTCTATGTTGTCAACACAATCTGCATCAGAAACCGGAAAAGGAAATGTGATTGTGTACGATCGTGAAATACACTTAACATGCCAATGAAGTAGAGGGTAACAATCTTTTGAGCGCAGTTTAAATTCCTTTGTGCACTGGTAGCAAAAAATGTGTGCGTGCACACCTTAGAGAGAATATTGAGAAGGACAAGGCACTTTTATTCTTGTAAAGTGTTGCTATGATGTGACTATATTTTGATTTGTACCTTTGAATTTTCAAATTCTTATGTAAAAGTTGATTTTGAACAAAATAAAGCACAGCATGGCATATAGGCAAAATCTGTGCAAATTGTACGTCAAAGGAAGTAATTTAGTAACTAACAACATGTAGATTCAAGGTGCCAAGGATGTGTTAACCGATTTTGCATTAACTAAATTCAAAAGTTGGAGAATAATGAAAAGATGAGTCTCTATTTCCACTGACAGTTGGGAAAGAAATGGACATGAAAGCAAGACAATCACAAAAATCATCCATGAGAAAGATGGAAGAACTGATTTATTAAAAAGCTAATTGAAATGAAAATATACTGACTAGTCTTAAACATATTTCTCTTTTGTTAACTGTTCTCTATGGAACTAATGATAAAAATTTCTGTACTGGTCATCTCCTCACAGATGTCCATGCCTGGGCTTTGCAGTTCATTGGAGTTCTCACTTTATCATTGGACTAAACACCAGAGATGGAGCACAAATATCCTGAACTGATGGCTGAATGAACTTTATATCTGGCCACAACTGTGTCTAACTCCACTCCATTCACTGCCTGTTTTGTTTGAAAAGGTGAGTGGTTTCTTCATATTTTTGTGATTTTTCTGTTTTAATTGAAATTTATAAAACTTGAAGATTATTGAGCAAATGTATTTTTTTTGTAATTTTTATTGAGTTTCATCATAGTTCCTTTAAATTATCTGATCAAGGAGAGCGGGGGGGGCGGCGGTTGGATTGTATGCATGACAGTCAATCAGTTCAATCACATTTAAGGAGAAATGATATAAACACTAAGAAAATATTAATGAGTATTGGGAATTATCAGAATCAATGTGACTGAGGAAAATGGCAAAGCAGTGCAATTGCATCACTCCTGTTTTGAGTGCTAAATGACCACCTAAACCATCAAGAGGCATGCTCATTATGAGCTGAAAGTGTGCTGCCTGTCATGTTGGTGAAGGTAAAAGGTAGTCATTAGACCCTTTTTACATTCAGCTGAGGAGCACTTGACCAGCTGCGCTCTAGGAAATCACCTGGTTGCTCAGCCTAACAGTCAGTCAGTAAAGGGGTTGCTACAGGCTGAGCCTTGTTTAAAGTTGTTTAAATACATTTACTGAATGTGGAGCCGTGAACAGCAGGGGTGTCTTTTCATCACCACATTCCAAAAATACTCATCACTGCCGGACACAGATCTACCACCCCACGCCACCCTCATCCTTGAATGTGAGCTAATTACAGAATGAAGTATGAGTTAAGGGCAGGAGTTTGCCAGTCATCCTATCAAACTCTTCAGTAAGATTATGGTTGATCTGACTGTAACCTTATCTTTGCTTTCCTGCCTTCTCCCCAATAATATTTCACCTATCTACCTACCTAACTCTGCTTTAAAAATATTTAGATTTGAGGAAGAGAGTTCCAAACGCTTTCAACTCTCTGAAAGGAATAAAAATAACAGTGTTTTTGTACTAAATAGGTAAGCTTTTATTTTTAAACAACGGCCCTAGTTCCAGATATTCTCACAAGTAGCAATACTTTTGCATCATCCGTCCTGTGCAAACTTCTTGGTTTGATCAAGTTGCCTCTCAGTCGTCTAAGTTTCATTAGTCACCACAGTTGTACTCACTGTCTGTATTACGGTCTCTACTAATCACCACAGTTGTACTAACTGTATTACTGTCTCTACTAATCACTACAGCTGTACTGACTGTGCCCTCTCCAATGAGTCGATACACTGGTCTCCTTCAGAACTGAATTGGTGCCTTTAATCTTCCACCTGTTTGCACCACACCATTTTGGTTGTCCCCTCCCAGTTTATCCCACTGTCGGGTGCTGAAGCTGGTGCTCTTGTTCCCTCTCCAACATTCCTTTACTCAGCAACGCAAGTAGTACTGTAGATGTTGGAAATCCAGAGCAATGCACACAACGTGCTGGAGGAGCTAAGCAGGCCAGACAGCATCCATGGATGGGAATAAACAGTTGATGTTTCGGGGTGGAACTTTTCACCTTTCATATTTCACCAATGACCTCTGGTTGTAGTCCCACCCAACCTCAGTGGGAAAAAGCCTGCTTGCATTTCCTCTAACTATACCCTTCACAATTTTGTATATCTCTATCAAATCTCCCCTCAATCTTCTATGTTCTAAGGAATAAAGTCCTTACCTATTCAATCTTTCCATATAACTCAGGTCCTCCAGATCTGGTGACATCCTTGTAAAATTTCTCTGTATTCTTTCAACCTTATTTACATCTTTCCTGTAGTTAGATGATCAAAATTGCACACAATACTCCAAATTTGGCCTCAACAATGTCTTATGCAACTTCAACACAATATCCCATCTCTTGTACTCAGTACTTTGATTTAAGAAGACCAATGTGCCTAAAGCTTCCTTTACAACCCTATCTACCTGTGATGCCACTTTTAATGAATTATGGACCTGTATTCCCAGATCCCTTTGTTCTACCACACTCCTCAGTGCCCTACTATTCACTGTGTAAGACCTATCCTGGTTACCCCTACCGAAGCGTAGCACCTCACATTAAATTCCACCTGCCATTTTTCAGCCCATTTTTCCAGCTGGTTCACATCCTGCTACAAACCATGATAGTCTTCCCCCTTGTCCACTGTACCCTCCAATCATGGTGTCATCCACAAATTTGCTTATCCAGTTAACTACGTTATCATGCAGATCATTGATATAGATGACAAACAACAATGGACCCAGGACTGATCTCTGCAGCACTCCTCTAGTCACAGGCCTCCAGTCAGAGAATCAACGATCTACTCCCACTCCCTGCCTTCTCCCACAAAACCAATGTCCAATCCATTTTACTACCACATCTTGAATTCCAAGTGACTGAACCTTCTTGACCAACCTCCCATGTGGGACCTTATTAAGTGCCTTACTAAAAGTCCACGTAGACAAACTCCACTGCCCTGACTTCATTAACTTTCCTGGTACCTTGTTTAAAAAACATTATAAGATTGATTAGATATGACCTACCACACACGAAACCATGCTGACTATCCTTAACCAGTCCATGTCTATGCAAATACTCATATATCCAGTCCCTTAGAAAACCTTGCAATAATTTTCCCACTATAGATATCAGGATCACCTGCCTATAATTTCCTGGTTTCTGTTTAGAACCTTTCTTAAATAGTAGAACAACATTGGCTATCTTTCTATCCTCTGGAACCTCACATGTCACCAAGGATGATTTAAATATCCCTGCTAGGGCCCCAGCAATTTCTGCACTTGCCTCACACACACCTGGGGCGGGGAGACAGAGATAGTAGGAAGGGAATTGAAAAACTTAAACCTTTAGCATGGCTGCCAGAGAAAGAATGGATACAACTGAAATTTTCAAAACAGAATTGATTCATAGATTAATTGAGTTAAATGGCATAGAAATGAGGCCTTAGGCTCAAATTATTCATGTTGACCAAGATGTTTATCTAAGATAATCACATTTGCCTGCATTTGAGCCATATTCCTCCAATTTTTTCCCCACGCATGAACTTTTCTAAAGGTTTTTTTCCAAAAAATGTTGTAATTGCAGCTGCCTCTATAACACCTCCTTTTACAGTTATTCCATACATTGACCACCCTCTGTGTGAAAAACTAGTTTTTAAATCTTTCACCACCTCTCACCTTACAACGATTCCCTCTAGTTTTAGACCTGGGGTTCACAACCTTCTTTTATTCCATGGACCAATACCATTAAGCAGAGGGTTCATGGACCCCAGGTAGACTCTCCTACCAAGGGAGAAAGACTGACAGCATCCACCTTGTCTAATCTCCTCTATTACATTATCCCTCAGCCTTCCTTCCTGTGATAAAAATCTCAGTTTATACAACCTCTCCTTAGAGTATAAGCAGTCCAGTCTAGGCAACATACTTGTGGATTTTTACCCTCTCGAGTTTCAGCACATCCTTTCCAGGTTAATCACATCATACAGATCTATAGAATTGCAGAATGCTGTTATTTTAAATGACCATTGGCAAGATATGAAAGCAAAGATGAGAATGTTAAAACAGAGCCAATCCTTATCTGGGAGCTAGTCCTGGCTGAGTGAGTACCCAGGTGATGAGTCAACAGGTCAATGTTTCTTTGGGACATCTTTACTGAATCTGGAATTCCATATAAGGTAGAAATTATATCTGGATTTTTATTTCATTAAAAACAAATTCTTGAGTCTCACTTCTTGTTATTCAGACTGTTTTCTTTCTCCATTGGAGAATTAATTCTATACGAAGCTGACCATAATCCGGACTCTTTCCAATGTGTTTGGATGTGTTGCACATTCCATTACTTGTAGCACATAATTAAGGGTTTTTCTTCAACACATTCCTTTGCTGAAGCAGGAAGAAACCAGTATAAATTAGCAGGTGCTAAATCATTTCAAAGCGTACTGAATCTGTGTCACCTTCAATACTTTATCTAGTTTCAGATATTCTTTATTTTGTTACCTTCACTGCTAAAACACGATGAGAACAGGACACAACCTATGTATAACACCTCAAGCACTTTCTGCGCTGATGTGCTGAGAATCATTTCAGTCTGGTTCTAAGAATTCACTGCGTCGAATGTTTTGTATTCAGCTTTCTTCCAGACTGCTTGTTAGCTCACTACAATGTGCTGTTCTACATTTACATACTGCAGCACGCCTAAACCTTACTGATGTGACCCAACAGAATGCATGCATTTTCAAACATATCCTGAAGCTCAGAGTTTCCATTATATAATAAAGTTTATAAATATTGTTGGGACACAGGGTGTGCTTTAATGTTAACTGGTCTTTATTGAATGCGGCTATTCTGCTTGTTATGTATCACCTACAGAATCATTTTTCAACATGGCTGATTTGCACAACTATACTCCAGCAGTATTTTAAAAACATAATTATGATAAATTTCTAAAATGTTTTCTTTAGGACAGGAATACCCGTTTTTGGCTTCATGCTTTATGGAGACATTGATCACAGAACCTTGGAAGTTACACATAAAATTCAAGTCACGGCTTCCATTAATTTTCATATATCTCAAGAGGGCAATACTAATGATAACTCTTAAGAAGCAGACACAATCCAGCTTCTTTGTGAGAAAGAGAAACAGAATTTCGTTTCACATTAGTTTCAAGGAAAAAAAACTTTTTCCTCTCATTCAGTTCTTTGACCCGAAACATATACTCTTTACACAGATGTTGCCTGACCTGCTGAAGTTTTATTGACTATGTCTGTCTTTATTTCAGATTTCTAGCATCTACAGTTAAAAAAACTCCTCTACCAGGATCTGTTTGAATGGCACAGAAGCAAGTTTACATTGTGACCATGTAAACATAGCAGAAACTAGCCAAAGCCTGCACACCCTACCACCTACAAAGTCAAATGCATCCCATACCTAGGAATTACATCATATACCAGTCACACAGAATCATGCCAGTACAGGTAAAGTTAGTTCACCAGCTGGATTCCTGGGATAATAGATTTATTGAATGATGAAAGATTAAGCAGATAAAGCCTGTGCTCTTTTGAGTTTATGAACAATGAGTGATGATCTCATTGAAGTATACAAAAGTATTAATGGGCTTGACAGGGGTTGATATTTCCTTTGGCTAGGATATTTAGAACTAGGGATCAGTCTCAAAGTAATGTGGTGACGATCCAGGTCAGATAAGAAATCTTCCATCCAGTGAGGAGAGAGTCTTTGAAATTCTCTGCACTGGAGGGCTGAGGAGACTGTTTTGTTTGCAAAGGACTGATAGATTGTTAGATTAGAATACAGAACAGTACAGCAGTGAGGGCCCTTTGGCCCATGGCATTGTGTTCAACCCTTATAAACCTACTCCACAATCAATCTAACCCTTCCCTTATACACATCTTATAACCCTACATTTTTCCAACCCTTAGATATGTGCCTATCTAAGAGTCTCTTAAATGTCCCTATTATAACAGATTCTACCACCACCCCTGGCAATCTGTTCCAGGCATCTACCATCCTCTGTGTGAAAAAAAAAATCACTTATCTCTGGCATCTCCTTCCTCTCTCTCTAAATGGACATCCTCTAGTATTGGCTGTTGCCACTTTGGGGCAAAAGGTATTGGCTGTACACCTCTTTCAGACTTGATTGAGCTTTTTGAGAAAGTAACAATTATGATTTATGAAGGTGTTGCAATGGCTGCTGTCTACAGAGACTTTCCTATTCAATAAGTTCCCTTATGGTAAGTTGGTCCAGTAGAGTAAGTTCTATGTCTGCAGAGAGTTGGAATGTTGGATAAAAAATTGACTTGGTCATTGAAAACAGAGGGAAAAAGTGTTGGAGCTGTTTTTCTCCGACTTGAGGTCCATGTCTACTGGTGTTCCACAGAGAACTGTGCTATTGCTTGTGATTTTTATGAATGAAATGTGAGGAGTTTGATTATTAAATTTTCAGATGACACAAAAATTGGTGGAGTTGTGGATAGTAACAAAAGTTGTCAAAGTATATGGCAGGATATAGATCAGTTGGAAATTTGGAGTACGAATGGTTGACGTTAGTTATTCTGGACAACAGTGAGGTGTTGCATTTGAGAGGTTTAAGTGCAAGGGGAAAACTATACATTAAATGGCAGGACCCTTAGGAAGCATAGTTAGATACCTATAACATCAGAGAGATACCTATAATATCAGAGCTATAGGGAGAAATTGGACAGACTAAGACTTTATTCCTGGGTGTGTCGGAGACAGAGATGGTTTTATACAGGGGTAGAAAATCAGGAGGGGTGAATGCGCACAGTTCCTTATCCCCAGGGAAATGGAATAAAAAAACTACAGGGATAGGTTTAAAGTGAGAGAGAAAAAAAGCTTTAAAAAAGGACCTGAGGGACAACTTGTTTACATAGACGATAATGGATATCTGCAAACAAGCTGCTCCAGTTTTGACCAAGAGTGCACAATATGGAATTTTTCCAATACTCAAGCATCACTCTTAAGTCTTTGTAGTTTGCAACATAATGGCCAGGACTTTCTACACTTTCCTCTGTCCTTCCCTCAACAGCTGAGAATATATCACATTTGAATCATGTGATTTAACTGCTTTAGGTACAGCTGGCCATTTTAGTATTTTTTAAATCAATTTTTAGCTAATTTAGTGGCTCAGCTACAGTATATCTCCTTTTGTTGACACTCCAATGGTATAGAACATAGAATACAGAACATTACAGCCCAGTCCAGGAACTTCAGCCCATGATGTTGTGCTGATATTTTAGCACACTCTAAGATCAATCTAACCCTACCCTCCTACATAGCCCTCCATTTTGCTGTCTAGGAGTTTCTTCAATGTCCCTAATATATCGACCTCTGCCACCACATCTGGCAGGGTGTTCCATGCACTCACCACTCTCAATGTAAAAGAATGCATGTCTGATATTCCCACCCCCCCCCCCATACTTTCCTCCAATCACCATAAAATTATGCACCTTTATATTAGCAATTTCCACCCTGGGAAAAAGTCTCTATCTATCCACTCAATCTATGCATCTTATCATCTTGTACGCCTCTAACAAGTCACCTCTCATCCTTCTCTCCAAAGGGAAAAGCCCTAGCTCATTCACCCTGTCCTAACATTATTTATATGTTCTCTAATCCAGGCAGCAGCCCAGTAAATCTCCTCTGCATACCCTCAAATGCTTCTACATCTTTTCTATAATGAAGCAACTAGAACAGAACACGATATTCCATGTGTGGTCTAACCGCAGTTTTATAGAGTTGCAACATTTCCTCACGACTCTTGAATGCAAACCCCCCACAAATGAAGGCCAATACATCATACGCCTTCTTAAATAGCCCTATCAACCTGTGTGGGGACTTTGAGGAATCTATGGATGTGGTCCCCGAGATCCCTCCGTTCCTCCATGTTACTAAGATCCTGTCTTTAACCCCATACTTTGCCTTCAAATTCGACATTTAAAAGTGAATCACTTCACAATTTTCCTGATTGAACTCCAGCTGCCACTGCTCAGCCCAGCTCTGCACCCCATCAGAATCAGATTTAATATCACTTCCGTATGTCATGAAATTTGTTAACTTCTTGGCAGCAGTACAATGAAATACATGATAAATAAATAGAGAAAACAACTGAGTTACATTAAGTATATATATGCCTATTAAATACAAATGTTTGTAGTTAAGTTAAACTAAATAGTACAAAATAACAGAAATAAAAAAAGTAGTGAGATAGTGTTCATGGGTTCAACGTCCATTTGGAAATCAGATGGCAGAGAGGAAAAAGCTGTTTCTGAATCATTGAGTGTGTGTCTTCAGGCTTCTGTATCTCCTTCCCAATGGTAACGGGGGAAGAGGGCATGTCCTGGGTGGTGGGGATTCTTAATGATGGATGCCGCCTTCCTAAGGCACCGCTCCTTGAAGATGTCTTGGATACCACGGAACCTAGTACCCATGATACAACCGATTGATTTTACAAGTTTCTTCAACTTATTTTGATCTTGTACAGTAGCCCCCCCCACACCCCCATACCAGACGGTAATGCAACTGGTCAGAAAGCTATCCACGGTACATTTGTGGAAGTTTTCGAGTATTTTAGTTGACAAACCAGATCTCTTCAAACTGCCTTCTTTATAGCTGCTTCAATATGTGTCCAGGTTACATCCTCAGAGATATTGACTCCCAGGAGCTTGAAACTGCTCACTCTCTCCATTTCTGATGCCTCTATGAGGACTGGTTTGTGTTCCCTCGTTTTACCTTTCCCAAAGTCCACAATCAGCTCTTTGGTCTTGCTGATGTTGAGTGCAAGGTTGTTCAATAACTGCTCTATCCACAACTCCATCACCTTTCACTTTAAGCTCCTTGGTGTCCAAGACATCATCAAGGAGCAGTGCCTCAGAAAGGTGGCTTCCATCACCAAAGGATCCCCATCTCCCAGGACATGCCCTCTTCTCAATGTTACCATCAGGAAGGAGGTACAGAAGTGTGAAGGCACAAACTCAACTCCTCAGAAACAGCTTCTTCCCCTCAGCCATCCAATTTCTAAATTGTCCATTGAACCCGTGAACACTACCTCACTCATTTTTTCTAATTCCTGTTTTTTTGCACTACTCATCTTAACTTAAATATTTAATACACACATATATACTTACTATAATTCAGTTTTTTATTTATCATGTATTGCATTGTACTGCTGCTGCAAAATTAACAAATTTCACAACTTATGCCAGTGATATTAAAGTTGATTCTGATTCTTAACCCAAGACCTCCAGCTGTAGTCCTACCCAACCTCAGTGGAAAAAACCTGCTTGCATTTACCCTATCTATACCCTTCATAATTTTGTGTTCATTCATTATGTGCTGTGTTGTATGACATAGGCGATCATGGTCTTTCCATAACCATGATTGGCATTGGCAAATTTTCCCACAGAAGTGGTTTGCCATTGCCTTCTTCTGGGCGGTGTTTTTACAAGATGGATGATCCCAGCCATTATCAATATTCTGCAGAGATTGCCTGGCTGGCATCAGTGATCACATAACCAGGACCTGTGATATGCACCAGCAGCTAATACAGCCATCCATTAACTGCATCCATTGCTTCGCGTGATCCTGATCGGGGGAGGGAGGGCTAAGTAGGTGCTACACCTTGCCCAAGGGTGACCCGCAGCCTAGCGATGGAAGAAGCACCTTATACCTCCTTTGCTAGAGATATATCTCTACCCCGTCACCTATATTTTGTATACCTCTATTAAATCTAACCTCAATCTTTTAAGTTCCAAGTGATAAAGTCCTAACCTACTCAATCTTTCCTTATAACTCAGGTCCACCAGTCCTGGCTACATCCTTGTAAAATTTCTCTGTACTCTTTCAACCTTATTTACATCTTTCCTGTAGTTAGTTGACCAAAGCTGCACACAATACTCCAGATTAGGCATCACCAATGTCTTGTACAACTTCAATATAACATCCCATCTCCTGTACTCAATAGTTTGATTTATGAAGGCCAATAAGCCAAAATAAACTTTCTTTACAACTCTATCCACCTGCGATGCCTATTTCAACAAATTATGGACCTGTATTCCCAAATCCCTTTGTTCTACCCCACCCCTCAGTGCCTTACTATTGACTGTGTACGACCTATCCTGATAGTTCCATCCAAAATGCAACACCTTGCACATGTTTGCATTATATTCCATCTGCCATTTTCAGACCACTTTTCTGCTGGTCTAGATCCCCCTGCAAGTTCAGATAGTCTTCCTTGCTGTCCACTACACCCCCAATCTTTGTGTCATCATTAACCACATTATCAACCGGATCAACGATATAGATGACAAACAACAATGGACCCAGCACCGATCCCTGTGACACTCCACTAGCTACAGCCCTCCAGTCAGACAGGCAATCATCTACCACTACACTCTGGCTTCCCCCACAAAGCCAATGTCTAATCCAGTTTACTACCTCATCTTGAATGCCAAGCGATTGAACTTTATTGACCAACCTCCCATGCAGGACCTTGTCAAATATCTTGCTAATGTCCATGCAGACAAATCCACTTCATCAATCTTCCTGCTAACATGCTCAAAAAACTAAGATTGGTTAGGCTTGACCAACCATGCACAAAGCCACTCTGACTATCCCTAATTAGTCCATGTCTATCCAAATACTCATATATCTAGTTCCTTAGATTACCTTCTAATAACTTTACGTTACCCATGTCAGGCTCACTGGCCTTTAATTTCCTGGTTTATTTTTATGCCTTTCTTAAACAATGGAGCAACACTAGCTATCTTCCAATCCTCTTGTAACTCAGCTGTTGCCAAGGATGATTAAAATATCTCTGCTAGGGCCCTGCAATTTCTGCACGCCTCCTATAGGGTCCAAAGGAACACCTTCTCAGGCCCTGGGGATTTATCCATACTAACTTTCCTCAAGACAGCACACATGAGGAGGAGGAAAAGATGGCGGCACGACAGCAGCATGTGCGGCCACTTTGGTGGTGATGTCTGTTATCTGTCAAGTAGGGGACCATGCACAATCCTTATTTGATGGAGACAGACGCGAGAGTACGGAGGAACATCTGGAAAACTTCTGAAATGTCCGCTTTGCAGCCGCTGCTACTGTGTGGTAACCAGAATCTCCAGAGCAGAAGGCCCCGAAATCCTCGGCTTTGCGTGTTTCAGCGGCTGGGGCGAGGTCGAAGGCGCTTGGTAGAAGATGGTGCTCGGGAGGCTGTATCGGAGAGGCTGGTCGGAAGCTCGAAATTTTCGGACGGATTGACTTGGTGTCGGCTGTGGTCGGTTGATTCCCAAGGCATCAGCAAGTTGACGGTGCCTGGAAGTTTATGGTAGGGAGTTTCTCCCCTTGCCACCTGCTATCGGGGACTCGGGAGTCGATCGACTTGGGGACTTTTGACTTACCGTGCCCCTGATTTCTTCTTTATCAAATTATGGTATTGCTTTGCACTGCTGTAACTATATGTTATAATTATGAGGTTCTGTCGGTATTAGTCTTTGGTTTGTCCTGTTTTCCGTGATATCACTCCGGAGAAACATTGTATCATTTCTTAATGCATGTATGCATTTCGAAATGACAATAAAAAGAGCACTTAGTGTTCTCAGAATCTAATCTAATCTCCTTTTCCTTCTCCTCCAATCTTCATAAGGCCCATGATCTCACTGCTGCTTTGCCTCACTTCTATAGACTCTGTGTCCGTCTACCAAGTAAATACAGATGCAAAAAAAATCCATTTAAGATCTCCCCCCTTTCTCAGCACCACACATAGATTACCATCCTGATCTTCCAGAGGACCAATTTTATCCCTTGCAATCCTTTTGCCCTTAACGTATCTGTATGTAGAATCCCTTAAAACTTTCCTTCACCTTGTCTATTAGAGCAACTTCATGCCTTCAATTAGTCCTCCTGATTTATTTCTTAAGTGTTCTCTTGCATTTCTTAGACTCCATAAGAACCTCATTTGCTGCTAACTGCCTATATCTGCTATGAATCTCCTTTATTTTTCTTATCCAGGCTTCAATATTTCTAGAAAATCAAAGTTCCCTAAACCTGTTACTTTTACCTTTTATTCTGATAGGCATATACAAGCGTTGTACTCTAAAATTTCACCTTTGAAAACCTCTAACTTACCAAGGACACCTTTGCCAGAAAAAATAGCCTGTCCCAACCCACACTTGCTAGACCCTAGGTGATACCATCAAAATTGGCCTTTCTCCAATTTAGACTCTCAATTCAAGGACCAGACTAATCCTTTTCCATATTTATTTTGAAACTAGTGACATTGTGATCACTAGATGCTAAGTATTGCCCTACACAAATTTCTGTCACCTGCTAAATGTCAGTCCCTAATAAGAGTTAGAGTCTTGCACTCCCTCTAGATAGGACTTCTATGTACTGACTAAAGAACATTTCCTGAACACATTTGATGAACTTTATCCCATCTAGTCCTCCTACAGTATGGTAGTCCCAATCAATATGTGGAAAGTTAAAATCACCTACATTCACAACCTTATATTTCTTGCAACAGTCTGTGATCTCTCTACAAATTTGTTCCTCTAAATCCCGCAGACTGCTGGGTGGTCTATAACATAGCCCAATTAACATGGTCATACATAAAGCCTCACTAGACAAATTTGCCAGTCTGTCCTGACTGTGCACTGCAGTGACATTTTCCCTGACTCGTAATGCCACTCCTCCCTCTTTTATCCCTCATACTCTGTTGCATCTAAAGTGACAGAACCCTGAAATACTGAGCTGCCAGCCCCTCATGCAACCTAGTGTCAATAATGGCTACAATATCATAATCCCATGTGTAGATTCATGCCCTGAAGTCATCTGCCTTTCCTATAATCGTACTTGCATTGAAATATATGCTACTCAGGACATCAGTTGCACCGTGCTCAAACTTTGTCTGATGTCTTAACAGCATCCTACTCCACAATGTCTCCACGATCTGTTCTGGCATTCTGGTTCCCATTTCCTTGCAACTCTAGTTTAAGCCCACCCACGCAGCACCAGCAAACCTTTCCGTTAGGATATTAGTCCCCCTCCAGTTCAAGTGCAAACCGTCTCTTCTGTACAGGTCCCACCTTCCCTACAAGAGAACCCAATGATCCAAAAATCTTCCTTGGTAAAGAACAACATGAAATCCTCATTTAATAACACAGCCATGCCCTTGAACTGACCCCACCACATCTCTTTTCTGGCAACCAGTATGTTTAGTCTATGATTTCCTTTGCTGATAGTATGAATATAACATTTTGTTCTTGATGTTGTTTATTTCTGTCAGTTAAATGTATCTCATGACATGCCTCTTTGATGAAGCACTGCTCACAAGACTCCTTTAAAAAATCTTCTTCCTAATTGTGAACTTCATGTGTGAGTGCATTTGTCTTGAGCTGCCAGAGAAACAAGATGATCTTGGCTCTTTTTCTTGTAGTAGCCTCTTTCAATGAAGCCAAAATTCACAAGAACTCTCCTCTTGTTTGTAAACTTGGACTAGGCCAGGAAGTAGGAAGAGATGTGGTTATTTCAGCAGAAGTGCAAAACAAAACAAAATAGCAATGCAAATGCAACAAGGGATTGTGTCCTGCATGATCTTTTATGAATGGTTTACTTTTCATTTGTAAACTTTTGTGCTGCAACAGACAAGTGTCACTTATCACAAACGTATAAGAGTCTCCAATGATCTATTATCTTTTCCATAGTTTGATGTTCTCCAAGAGTGTTCAAATTCTAATTGTCCTCTTTAATCTTTATGTAATCCCTTTTGACCATATATGGTAATTAGGTCTGAATCCAATACACATGACAGATATTCTTTACCAATTTTAATAATCCATATTTTAGGAAGCCTCATATCAGGAATAAAATCTTAGAATGAACTATATTCCATGCTTGGAGGTTTCTACTGCTACTGGAATTTGCAGAACCTGAGCTGCACATCACTGGAACCAGTTTTAATGTGTCACTGGGATTGTTCAAATGAAACTGTACTATCCTTTAAATTAAGTTCTGACCTATTATTATCATCATTAGATAAGTGAACTCACCTGCAATAGAAAACTCTGTACAGGTTTGATTTTTTTTTAGATAATATGGAAATTCCTCAGACTATTAGTTCTCAATTTGTTCAATGGACTGGTATATAAAGTGGATACGAAATGAAACTCCAACACTTCTCTCAAACACCATCATAAAATGGTTACCTATACATATAGCAATTAATACGGCAGTTTCTGAAAGAAAGACAAAGTGTACTATTAAATTAAAATTGAGTCTAATGCTGCTGATTACCTCTTAGATGCAACCAAAATGTCAACTGGGCAAATATCCATTTAAATTCAAATATTCAAAACTTGCTGTGCAAACCATTTTACTCCTTTGTTTTCAGGGATGGCATCATTAAAAGTACAAAGTTGTATTTGTACTGTAGATACAAACTAAATATAATACAGAATTTTCTAGTACAGAATATTTCAATTAAGAATTCTTTAAACAATGTTCATGGCTCAATAAACCACTCTCAAACGAGGAAATCTGCAGATGCTGGAATTTCAAGCAACACACATAAAAGTTGCTGGTGAACGCAGCAGGTCAGGCAGCATCTCTAGGAAGAGATACAGTCGACGTTTTGGGCCGAGACCCTTCGTCAGGACTAACTGAAAGAAAAGGTAGTAATAGACTTGAAAGTGGGAGGGGGAGGGGGAGATCCAAAATGATAGGAGAAGACAGGAGGGGGAGGGATGGAACCAAGAGCTGGACAGGTGATTGGCAAAAGGGATATGAGAGGATCATGGAACATACATCAAAGTTGCTGGTGAACGCAGCAGGCCAAGCAGCATCTATAGGAAGAGGCGCAGTCGACGTTTCAGGCCGAGACCCTTCGTCAGGACTAACTGAAGGAAGAGTGAGTAAGGGATTTGAAAGCTGGAGGGGGAGGGGGAGATGCAAAATGATAGGAGAAGACAGGAGGGGGAGGGATAGAGCCGAGAGCTGGACAGGTGATAGGCAAAAGGGGATACGAGAGGATACGTAGACTGGGAGACCGCTTTGCTGAACATCTACGCTCTGTCTGCCAGAGAAAGCAGGATCTCCCAGTGGCCACACATTTTAATTCCACATCCCATTCCCATTCTGACATGTCTATCCACGGCCTCCTCTACTGTAAAGATGAAGCCACACTCAGGTTGGAGGAACAACACCTTATATTCCGTCTGGGTAGCCTCCAACCTGATGGCATGAACATTGACTTCTCTAACTTCCGCTAGGCCCCACCTCCCCCTCGTACCCTAGCTGTTACTCATTTTTATGCACACATTCTTTCTCTCACTCTCCTTTTTCTCCCTCTGTCCCTCTGAATATACCTCTTGCCCATCCTCTGGGTCACCCCCCCCCGTCTTTCTCCCTAGGCCTCCTGTCCCATGATCCTCTCGTATCCCCTTTTGCCTATCACCTGTCCAGCTCTCGGCTCTATCCCTCCCCCTCCTGTCTTCTCCTATCATTTTGCATCTCCCCCTCCCCCTCCAGCTTTCAAATCCCTTACTCACTCTTCCTTCAGTTAGTCCTGACGAAGGGTCCCGGCCTGAAACGTCGACTGCGCCTCTTCCTATAGATGCTGCTTGGCCTGCTGCGTTCACCAGCAACTTTGATGTATGTTGCTTGAATTTCCAGCATCTGCAGAATTCCTGTTGTTTGTGTTTAAATTCACTACTGCGAAGCCTCTTCCGGTGATGCCTACACCGAAGAAGTTTAGATCCTCTCTTCGACGGGAGTTCAGTGAAACCATCTCTCACTGCTCCCCATCTGTAATTTCTTCGGCTCTTCAACTTTTCGACCACATTTTGACTCAAACTCGCTATCACAGCCATGTATCCTTTCTTGGAACATGCCTCCGTCGCCAACTTACTCCAGTTGGCTTTAGGATTCGTTTCCAAGCCTCTCAATTTGGACCTTCTGAGGATCCCAGGTACTCACATTTTATTGACTCTGCCTCTCGCCGCTTCTCCCGTCAAGCTCTGAAGGCGAAGCTCTCCGCCATGAGGAGGTACTTGGTGTCCCTATCCCAGACCCTTCCACACCTTCGGGACACTTTCTTCGCCGTCTGTAATGGTCCTACCCGGTATTTCATCCTCCGTCGGATCCACGCCTGCAATCGCCGTTTTTTTGACTTTGTCATGTTAGGCAAAGATCGCAAGCTCCTACATCTACGGACTCCAGAGCCTGCCGGCCCCGACGCTAGCAGGCATGAACTTTCAATTGCGGCCCCTGCCATTGATCTCGGCGGCTCCAACACCTCAGGACATATTCAAAACCCGGACTCCAGCAACGACCATGGACACCTTCACAGCGATTGCGCAACCACCAACTGCGACTCCAGCCTTGAACTCCAGGCTGGGTCTTTATGTGCTGCTGTTGTGACTCCCGTCTCCCCTTCCCCCACCACCACTCTGCAACCCCGTCTTCCTCAGATCCCACCGTCAACTCCTGGGCCCTCAGAGGCTCCATCTTCCTCTCACCCCAACCCTCCCCTCTCCATTGACACCCCCAGCCTCCCCCCTCCCCCCTCTGATCCCAGCTCTCATCCGTGCCGGGTCTTTACCATCCCCTCCGACCTTCAACTGTCTGAGGCAGAACGCTCTGTTCTCAGTAAGGGCCTCACGTTTGTCCCCCTTCGCCCACACCTCAGCGAGTTCCATGTTCGCCACGATGCGGAACTTTTCTTCCGCCGTCTCCGTCTCCGAGCCTACTTCTTCGGCAAGGACTCTTCCACCCCCACCGATGACCCCTTCTCCCGTCTTCAACCCTCCTCTTCTTCATGGACACCCCGCTCTGGTCTTCTGCCTGCTCTGGATCTCTTTATTGCCAACTGCCGACGGGACATCAACCGTCTCGACTTCACAGCACCTTGTTCCCATTCCAACCTCACTCCTTTGGAACGCTCTGCTCTCCACTCCCTCCGCACTAATCCTAACCTTATTATTAAACCCGCTGATAAAGGGGGTGCTGTTGTAGTCTGGCGTACTGACCTCTACCTTGCCGAGGCACAGCGACAACTCGCGGATACCTCCTCTTATTTACCCCTCGATCGTGACCCCACCAAGGAGCACCAGGCCATTGTCTCCCACACTATCAACGACTTTATCCGCTCAGGGGATCTCCCATCCACTGCTACCAACCTTATAGTTCCCACACCCCGCACTTCCCGTTTCTACCTCCTACCCAAGATCCACAAACCTGCCTGTCCTGGCCGATCTATTGTCTCAGCTTGCTCCTGCCCCACCGAACTCGTTTCTGCATACCTCGACACTGTTTTATCACCCCTTGTTCAATCCCTTCCGACCTATGTTCGTGACACTTCTCACGCTCTTAAACTTTTCGATGATTTTAAGTTCCCTGGCCCCCACAGTTTTATTTTCACCATGGATGTCCAGTCCTTATATACTTACATCCCCCATCAGGAAGGTCTCAAAGCTCTACGCTTCTTTTTGGATTCCAGACCTAATCAGTTCCCCTCTACCACCACTCTGCTCCGTCTAGCGGAATTAGTCCTTACTCTTAATAATTTCTCCTTTTGCTCCTCCCATTTCCTCCAAACTAAAGGTGTAGCTATGGGCACCTGTATGGGTCCTAGCTATGCCTGCCTTTTTGTTGGGTTTGTGGAACAATCTATGTTCCGTGCCTATTCTGGTATCTGTCCCCCACTTTTCCTTCGCTATAGCGACGACTGCATTGGCGCTGCTTCCTGCACGCATGCAGAACTCGTTGACTTTATTAACTTTGCCTCCAACTTTCACCCTGCCCTCAAGTTTACCTGGTCTATTTCCGACACCTCCCTCCCCTTTCTAGATTTTTCTGTCTCTGTCTCTGGAGACAGCTTATCCACTGATATCTACTATAAGCCTACTGACTCTCACAGCTATCTGGACTATTCCTCTTCTCACCCTGTCTCTTGCAAAAACGCCATCCCCTTCTCGCAATTCCTCCGTCTCCGCCGCATCTGCTCTCAGGATGAGGCTTTTCATTCTAGGACGAGGGAGATGTCTTCATTTTTTAAAGAAAGGGGCTTCCCTTCCTCCACTATCAACTCTGCTCTTAAACGCATCTCCCCCATTTCACGTACATCTGCTCTCACTCCATCCTCCCACCACCCCACTAGGAATAGGGTTCCCCTGGTCCTCACCTACCACCCCAACAGCCTCCGGGTCCAACATATTATTCTCCGTAACTTCCGCCACCTCCAACGGGATCCCACCACTAAGCACATCTTTCCCTCCCCCCCCTCTGCATTCCGCAGGGATCGCTCCCTACACAACTCCCTTGTCCATTCGTCCCCCCCATCCCTCCCCACTGATCTCCCTCCTGGCACTTATCCGTGTAAGCGGAACAAGTGCTACACATGCCCTTACACTTCCTCCCTTACCACCATTCAGGGCCCCAAACAGTCCTTCCAGATGAGGCATCACTTCACCTGTGAGTCGACTGGGGTGATATACTGCGTCCGGTGCTCCCGATGTGGCCTTTTATATATTGGTGAGACCCGACGCAGACTGGGAGACCGCTTTGCTGAACATCTACGCTCTGTCCGCCAGAGAAAGCAGGATCTCCCAGTGGCCACACATTTTAATTCCACATCCCATTCCCATTCTGACATGTCTATCCACGGCCTCCTCTACTGTAAAGATGAAGCCACACTCAGGTTGGAGGAACAACACCTTATATTCCGTCTGGGTAGCCTCCAACCTGATGGCATGAACATTGACTTCTCTAACTTCCGCGCTAGGCCCCATCTCCCCCTCGTACCCCAGCTGTTACTCATTTTTATGCACACATTCTTTCTCTCACTCTCCTTTTTCTCCCTCTGTCCCTCTGAATATACCTCTTGCCCATCCTCTGGGTCACCCCCCCCCGTCTTTCTCCCTAGGCCTCCTGTCCCATGATCCTCTCGTATCCCCTTTTGCCTATCACCTGTCCAGCTCTCGGCTCTATCCCTCCCCCTCCTGTCTTCTCCTATCATTTTGCATCTCCCCCTCCCCCTCCAGCTTTCAAATCCCTTACTCACTCTTCCTTCAGTTAGTCCTGACGAAGGGTCTCGGCCTGAAACGTCGACTGCGCCTCTTCCTATAGGTGCTGCTTGGCCTGCTGCGTTCACCAGCAACTTTGATGTATGTTGCTTGAATTTCCAGCATCTGCAGAATTCCTGTTGTTTGAGAGGATCATGGGACAGGAGGCCTAGGGAGAAAGAAGGGGGGAGGGGGGAAGCCCAGAGGATGGGCAAGGGGTATAGTGAAAGGGACAGAGGAAGAAAAAGGAGAGAGAGAGAGAAAAAGAATGTGTGTATATAAATAAATAAATAACGGATGGGGTGGGGCATTAGTGGAAGTTTGAGAAGTCAATGTTCATGCCATCAGGTTGGAGGCTACCCAGACGGAATATAAGGTGTTGTTCCTCCAACCTGAGTGTGGCTTCATCTTTACAGTAGAGGAGGCCGTGGATAGACATGTCAGAATGGGAATGGGATGTGGAATTAAAATGTGTGGCCACTGGGAGATCCTGCTTTCTCTGGCGGACAGAGCGTAGGTGTTCAGCGAAACGATCTCCCAGTCTGCGTTGGGTCTCACCAATATATAGAAGGCCACATCGGGAGCACCAGATGCGGTATATCATCCCAGCCGACTCACAGGTGAAGTGTCGTCTCACCTGGAAGGAGTGTCTGGGGCCCTGAATGGTAGTGAGAGAGGAAGTGTAAGGGCATTTGTAGCACGTGTTCTGCTTACAAGGATAAGTGCCAGGAGGGAGATCGGTGGGGAGGGATGGGGGGCCTGAAACGTCGACTGTACCTCTTCCTAGAGATGCTGCCTGACCTGCTGTGTTCACCAGCAACTTTTATGTGTGTTATTATGGATATTCATGCCTTCAAACTTAAATTGTTGCTGCATGCCACGCTCAGGTTGGAGCAGCAACACCTTATATCCTGTCTGCACAGCATCCAACCTGACGGCATGAACTTCAATTATTTGTAATGTCCCCCAACTTCACCATTCCCCATTCCCATATCCCGCTCTCACCTCATCTCCATACCCACCCATCACCTCCCTCTGAAGCTCCTCCCCTTTCTTTTTCCTCCATGGCTTTTTGTCCTCTCCAATCAGATTCCCCCTTCTCCAGCCCTATATCTCTTTCACCAATCAACTTCCCAGCTCTTTACTTCACCCTCCCCTCCCCTCCCCTCCCCTCCCAGTTTCACCTATCACCTTGGGTTTCTTCCTCCCCTCCCCTCCCCTCCCTCTTGCCCTGACTCGTTTTTTTTTTCTCCAGTCACGATTAAGGGTCTCAGCCCAAAATGTTGTCTGTTTACTCTTTTCCGTGGATGCTGCCTGGTCTGCTGAGTTCCTCCAGCATTTTGTGTGTGTTTCTTGGATTTCCAGCATCTACAGATTTTCTCGTTTTAAATTGCTGTTGGAGATTCTTACCTCTTTTTCTCCAACCCTCACCCCCCTTTATGTGTATTGCTGATGTGAAACTGAATTCACCACTAATTTTCAGTCCTTATTTCCTTCAATCTGATTGGTCAAACAAACAAATTATCTCTGTTCTTTCATGTCTCTGGAATCCTGTTCTCCCATAACAAGGCTATCAATTTGACACAAAAATTCAAAACCTGACAATTAGGAAATATTGAAAGGGAAAACAACTGCAACTGCTGGAGGTTTGAAATGTAAAAAAAATGTAAGTTGCTGGTAAAACTCATCATTTTAGGTGGTATTTTCAGAAAAAGAAAAAGAGCATTCCAGGTCAAAGAGTTTTTTTGCCTTCAAAGACTGATTCCTTTCATAACTACTACAGAGGTCTTCCATCCTTCCTTTGCTACACATTATATGATTCGTCAATCAATTTATCATGAAGAGAATGCCTTCTTAATTTCAGTGAAGAAAGGGGCTTCATTGTTACTGAGTGTGCCTTTGGCATAAGTTTCTCAAAAGAATTTGAATAGGTATGACATCATAACATTAGTTTCTGGGTTATAATCAAAACTAGTTTTATTAAAAACCTAGTCTGTTGGCCCATTGTAGTTTAGATAATGGGTGTGGTGTCAGTAGCAGCTTTAAATACCAAAAAGATGATACTTTGACTGGTTTCACCATAACAAGACAATCAATATCACATGATCAGCCACTAACTTGCTGTTGAAACACTTCACATTTTGTCAGGTGATAGGCTAAATGATTTATTGATTCAATTGCTTGAAATTCTTGTTAAAGATAAATGTCACACATTAACAAACCTGCATCTTTGATAGCCACATTCAGATTCACTATTACATTGTGACAAATCCAACAACAAGCAAAATGAAACTAAGGCATTTCTCTGAGGGAGGGTTGCAGACCTGAATCTTTAAAGAGAGACTGACCTGCTGAGATTCCCAGCATTGTGTTTTCCTTATATCCTTCCATCATGTTATTTAATACTCCACCTTCAAGATCCATCTTCAAAATGTTGTAAAGAACCTAAAATCCAGAATGGCTATGACCAGGAAGGTAGCAGGTACCAACTGGGGTGCTAACCAGTCAGTCCTATTAACATTTAGCCTAGCACTATGTTTCTCAGTCACTGAATATTGCGCACCCACCTGAGAGAGAAGTGCTCACACAAACATCATCAATACACAGCTCCATACTTCTATGAGAATAATCTCAGGAGCCCTGAAATCCACACCTATCCAATGGCTCTCAACAATGAGTGGAATAGCACCCCCGGAGATCTGTAGAAGAGCAGCTTCAGCAAAATTCTACAAGCATATCCTAAATATGTCCAACAACATTCCAGTTTGTAAACTCATCAAAATACTCCTCTAACTTCCCGAATCAAATCCTAAAAACATTTTTACAACTTGAAAAACTTTGACTTCTATGATGAACACACTGAATGGCCCCAGTACTGACACACCAACATGCCCCTCTGGTGGAGATCTGTTGGATGGCCCCCATCTCACTCCTCCTGGGCTTTACGACAGCTACCAGAAAAAACTGGACAGCCACAAATAGACTCAGAAGTCAATGTGCCAAAACAGTGCAAACATTACACCGATGGGGTGCCCGACAAATCCCAGCTTGCTCCTGTGGTGCCCCAACCCAGGACGTCCTCAACCTGGTCCCTCTCAGCAAGATCTGAGGCAGTTTTGCTTTGGTCCATTGATAGGGCCATGAGTTGGAGGGGTGGCTTGTCAAAAAACAATTAAAAGTGTGATGAGAAAAACACCTGCCATATGAAACATTTAATACTCTGGAGATTCCCCTTTTTAAAGTATTAATTGGTACTATGATGACGCAGTTGGTGGTCAGGGTCGACATTGATGTTACATCTTAACTGTCTAGATGCACAAGCCAGGGCAGCAGAATATGGAGAGCAAGCTGTTGACCATGTAGCAACTCCCCCTCTCCACACATCCGATGAACTCAAAGGAACGGTAGAGACCAATACAGTTTGGCACCAGCGCGTTGCAGGAAACATAGAAACACAGAAAACCTACAGCACAATACAGGCTCTTCAGCCCACAAAGCTGTGCCAAACATGTCCTTACCTTAGAACTACCTAGGCTTACCCATAGCCCTCTGTGTTTCTAAGCTCCATGTACTTATCCAGGAGTCTCTTAAAAGACCCTATCGTTTCCGCCTCCACTAACATCGCCGGCAGCTCATTCCATGCACTCACCACTCTCTGCGTAAAAAACTTACCCCTGACATCTCCTCTATACCTACTTCCAAGCACCTTAAAAATATGTTCTCTCGTGCTAGCCATTTCAGCTCTGGGAAAAAGCCTCTGACTATCCACATGGTCAATGCCTCTCATTATCTTATACACCTCCATCAGGTCACCTCTCATCCTCCGTCACTCCAAGGAGAAAAGCGCCGAGTTCACTCAACCTATTCTCATGAAGTATGCTCTCCAATCCAGGCAACATTCTTGCAAATAACGTCTGCACCGTTTGTATGGTTTCCACGTCCTTCTTGTAGTGAGGTGACCAGAATTGAGTACAGTACTCCAAGTGGGGTCTGACCAGGGTGCTATATAGCTGCAACATTACCTCTCGGCTCCTAAACTCAATCCCACGATTGATGAAGGCCAATGCACCGTATGCCTTCTTAACCACAGAGTCAACCTGCGTAGCAGCTTTGAGTGTCCTATGGACTCAGACCCCAAGATCCCTCTGATCCTCCACACTGCCAGGAGCCTTGCCATTAATGCTATATTCTGCTATCATATTTGACCTACCAAAATGAACCACCTCACACTTAACTGGGTTGAACTCCATCTGCCACTTCTCAGCCCAGTTTTGCATCCTATCAATGTCCCGCTATAACCTCTGACAGCCCTCCACACTATCCACAACACCCCCAACCTTTGTGTCATCAGCAAATTTACTAATCCATCCCTCCACTTCCTCATCCAGGGCATTTATAAAAATCACGAAGAGTAAGTGTCCCAGAACAGATCCCTGAGGCACACCACTGGTCACCGACCTCCATGCAGAATATGACCCGTCTACAACCACTCTTTGCCTTCTTTGGGCAAGCCAGTTTTGGATCCACAAAGCAATGTCCCCTTGGATTCCATGCCTCCTTACTTTCTCATTAAGCCTTGTGTGGGGTATCTTATCAAATGCCTTGCTGAAATCCATATACACTACATCTATGGCTCTACTTCCATCAATGTGTTTCGTCACATCCTCAAAAAATTCAATTAGACTCGTAAGGCACAACCTGCCTTTGACAAAGCCTGACAAAGCAGTTGCCAGTCAATGCTGAATTCAATGTAGGACTGTCTGAGGGACTCTAGCACTCACTTGTGGGAGAGGCAGCACGAGGTTTAAAAGAGTGGGCTGCAATCACAATGACCTCTTAGGCATTTCAAAGATTCAAAGTACATTTATTATCAAAATAGGCATGCACTATACAACACTGAGGCTTCACAGACAGCCACTAAACAAAGAAACATCATGGAACACCTTCAAATAAAACATCAAACACCAATACGAAAAAGAAGAAAAATCACACAAACACAAAAAACAAGTGAAAAACACAAGTATAAAACATCAAATCACGGAGTCATTAAACAGTGTAGAAATGTTCATATAGTTCAGTTCATTTCAACTTAGCGCTGCATTGTTTGTTGACTGCAGGCTGCAGAACCACTTCATAAGACCATAAGACATAGGAGCAGAATTAGGACGTTCAGCCAATCGAGTCTGCTCCATAATTTCATCATGGCTGATCCCAGATCCCACTCAACCCCATACACCTGCCTTTTCGCCATATCCTTTGATGCCCTGACCGATCAGGAAACTATCAACTTTCGCTTTAAATATACCCACAGACATGGCCTTCACCGCAGTCTGTGGCAAAGTACTTCACAGATTCACTACTCTCTGGCCAAAAAAATTGTTCCTTACCTCTTCTGTAAAGGGTCACCCCTAAATTTTGAGGCTGTGCCCTTAAGTTCTGGATACCTCTACCATAGGAAACATCCTCTCCACATCCACATTATCTAGTCCTTTCAACATTTGGTAGGTTTCAATAAAATCCCCACGCATTCTTCCAGTAAGTACAGGCCCAAAGGTGCCAAATGCTCCTCACTTGTTAACCCCTTCATTCCCAGAATCATCCTTGTGAACTTCCTCCGGACTCTCTCCAATGACAACACATCCTTTCTGAGATATGGGACTCAAAACTGTTGGCAATACTCCAAATGTGGCCTGACTAGTGTCTTATAAAAGCACAGCATTATCTCCTTGCTTTTATATTCTATTCCCCTTGAAATAAAGGCCAACATTGCATTTGCCTTCTTTACCACAGACTCAACCTGTAAATTCACCTTCCGTGAGTCTTGCATGAGGACTCCTAAGTCCCTCTGCATCTCTGATAGAATGTAGAACATGGAAATTTACGGCACATTACAGGCCCTTCAGCCCAAAATGTTGTTGCGAGCATGTAAACTACTTTAGAAACTGCCTAGAGCTTCCCTAGCACATAGCCCTCTATACTTCCCAGCTCCATGTACCTATCTAAGAGGTTCTTAAAAGACCCTATTGTATCTGCTTCCACCACTGCCGTCCGCAGTGCATTCCACACACCCAACACTCTCTGTGTGAAAAACGTAGCCCTAATATCCCCTCGGGACCTACTTCCAAGCACCTTAAAACTATGCCCCCTCGTGTTAGCCACTACAGCCCTGGGAAAAAGCCTCTGGCTATCCACATGATCAATGCCTCTCATTATCTTATATACCTCCATCCTCCATTGCTCCAAGGAGAAACCGCCAAGTACTCTCAACCTATTCTCATAAGGTACACCATTCCAGGCAACATCCTTGTAAATCTCCTCTGTACTCTCTATAATCTCCACATCTTTCCTGTGGTGAGATGACCAGAATTAAAAACAGTACTCCAAGTGGGGTCTGACCAAGATCTTATATAGCTGTAACATTACCTCTCAGCTCTTGAACTCATTCCCACAGTTGATGAATGCCGACACATCATACGCCTTCTTAACAACATTGTTAACCGACACAGCAGCTTTGAGTGTCCTATTGACACAGACCCCAAGATCTCTCAGATCTTCCACATTGCCAGGAGTCTTACCATATTATATTATATTATGTCTTCAAATTGGACCTACCAAAATGAACCACTTCACAGTTATCTGGGTTGAACTCCATCTGCCACTTCTCAGCCCAGTTCTGCATCCTATCGATATTCCGCTGTAACATCTGACAACCTTCCAGACTATCCACAACACCCCCAACCTTTGTGTCATCAGCAAACTTACTAACCCATTCCTCCACTTCCTCATCCAGGTCATTTATAAAGATCACAAAGAGGAAGAGTCCCAGAGCAGATCCCTCAGGCACACCACTGGTCACCGACCTCCATGCAGAATACGAACCATCTACAACCATCCTTTGCCTTCAGCGGGCAAGCCAAATCTGGATCCGCAAAGCAAGGTCTCCTTGAATCCCATGCCTCTTTACCTTCTGAAGGAACCTTGCATGGGGAACATTATCAAATGTCTTACTGAAATCCATATCCACTGCTCTACCTTCCTCAATGTTTTGTTACATCCTCAAAAAAAATCAATCAGGCTCATAAGGCATGGCCTGCCCTTGACAAAGCCATGCAGACTACACCTAATCAAATTATGTCTCTCTAAATGCTCATAAATCCTGCCCCTCAGGATCTTCCCCAACAATATACCTACCACTGAAGTCAGACTCACTGGTCTATAATTTCCTCGGTTATCTCTACTTCCTTTCTTGAACAATGGAACAATATTCACAACCCTCCAATCCTCCGGTAATCCCTATTAATGATGCAAAGATTATCACAAGAGACTCAGCAATCTCCTCCCTCGCTTCCCACAGTAGCCTGGGTTATATCTCATCTGCTCCCAGTGACTTATCTAACTTAATACTTTTCAAGAGCTCCAGCACATCCTCTTTTTTAAATTTTTCAAGCATTTCAGTCCATTGTAAGGCATCCCCACAATTGGCAAGGTCTTTTTTCCTGGTGAATACTGAAGCAAGATATTCATTAAGTACCTCTGCTACCTCCTCTGACTCAATACACGTGTTTCCACTGTCACACCTGATTGGTCCTTTTCTCTCACAGCTCATCCTCTTGCTCTTCACATACTTGTAGAATGCATTGGGGTTTTCCTTAATCCTGCTCACCAAGGCCTTCTCATAGCCCCTTCTGGCTCTCCTAATTCCATTCTTAAGCTCCTTCCTAGAAACCTTGTAATTTTCTAGAGCTCTAACAGTACCTGGTTTCTTGAACCTTTTGTAAACTTTTCTTTTTAACTAGATTTTCTACATACTTTGTACAGCATGGTTCTTTAACTCTACCATCCTTCCCTGCGTCAATGGAACATACCTATGCAGAATGCCATGCAAATATTCCCTGAACATTTGCCACATTTCTGATGTGCATTTCCCTGAGAACATCTGCTCCCAATTTACGCTTCCAAGTTCCTGCCTAATAGCCTCATATTTACCCTACCCCAATTAAATGTTTTCCCAAATTGTCTGCTCCTATCCCCTCTCCAGTGCTATGGTGAAGGAGATAGAGTTGTGGTCACTACCTCCAAAATGCTCTCCCACCAGGAGATCTGACACCTGACCAGGTTCATTTCCTAATACTAGATCAAGTACCGTCTCTCCTCCAGTTGGCAATCAAGTACAGCCTCTCCTCTAGTTGGCAAATAAAAAGAAGTGAAGTGTAACTGGAGTGGCAATTATGTGAGTGGGCCTGTGTTAGAGTGGTCAGGCTTGGCACAAGATGCTTGGGCAAGAGGGGGTAAAGGTTCCAAGTATATTTCAAGTAAGTATCTTTTTCTTTCATAATCTATTAGTATGTGACACTTCGGAGGGGTTGTGACCAGTTGTATTTATTGCTCTTGTGTTAAAGCGCTTTTGTGGGATTTTGGTGGGATGCTCAAGTTCATTTATTGTTTCATTTTAGCTTGGGATACTATATATAGTTATTTGCATGTATGTTTGTGGGTCACCCTAACTGTAACCGGGGAGTGTAATAATCTCTTCCCCTGTTTGTATGTGACTGAGTGGGTTCTCTCCTCAGTCATGGTATCTATTCTGTCCTTCTGTTTATCACAATAAAAACAGTTGTTGAGTTTAACGAGCTTCCTCATCTGTCATTATGGGTCAAATGCTCACCACATTGGTATCTGGAGTGGGATTAGGAATTGACAATGAGATTGACGAGTGATGTCATTAGATAGAGCACCTTAAGATCTGGGGAATGTTGAGGGACTGAGCAATATGTTTCCCCTGCACCCCCAGGCCAGGCTCATGGAGATGAAACCCACAGGGAGGACCTGGGAACCGTGCATCGTGCCTTCCCACTGAACCCCCACAGGGCATGCGTACCCAGGCTCCCCAACCTGGGGAACATGGCAGAGCACGTCACCTGCCTCTTTCGTGGCCTGCACCAAGACACCACTGCCATGGAATGATGGGTAATATGGCAAACACCATCAACACCGCCAGAACCAAAGGAAGAACAATGGACCTCAGCATTGTATTCCACAATGTCCACCCTGAAGCTCCTCAGATACATTGGGTCTAGCCGCCTGGACCCTTACCTGGTGCGAGTCAAACTTGCTGGCACAACGGGTGGAGCCCGAGAAGGTGGTGCACCTTGCCCTGGCACTGAAAGAAGATGCCCTTCAGACCCTCCTCAACCTAACGCCAGCTGAGCAGCATTACTGGAGGATCCTCATAGAGGTGCTGGAGTGGTGTTTTGAGCAGAGGCCACTGGAGGAAGCAATGAGGGAAGAACTGGGCAGCAGACAGTGCCATGTGGGAGAAAGCCTGGGAGGGTTTGCAGCAGAACTCCGCTACTGTGCTCAGCATGGCTACCCCTAGTTGCCTCCTGCAGCTGAGGAAGAGCTTACTCACTTGCCTTTGTAAAGGTGCTGAGACCACAGCACCTTCAGCAGCGTGTTCGCCTGACATCACCATCATCGCTGGCTGAGGCAGAGAGGGCAGAAGCAATTTTAGACCCCCAAGCCGTTCCAGCATCACCCTGCTTGCCGCAAGCCCGGGCTTGGGTCACTGAGGGTGAGGAAAAAACTGATGAGGAGGAGCCTGTGAGACAGGTTTGACCAGCTCCGCGCCAGCCCCACCGCGTGCCAGGGAGTAATCTCTGCTACCGGCTGGGGGAGGCAGGCCACATGGCCTGGGACAGCTTCACACCAACATCATGTCACAACCCAGCGCAGTCATTGGGGAGCACCAAGCAGACAGCGTCTCCCAAGATATCCGGCAAAATCCCTCCATTGTCACCTCTGTGGAGGGGCCATTGGGTGAGGAGCAAGGCTTATATGTGGACTGCGTGGTGGAGGGTAAAAGATTGCGTGCATTGGTGGACATGGGGTCAACCATCACCATTATCCATTCAGGAGTCCATGGGCCAGCTTGGCTGGGTGGGCAATGACAGTGGTCCAGCTGGCTACGGACACTGGCGACTGTGTGGCAATGAGGTGGCTGCGTGTCACAGTGGGGAGAAACACAGTGGAGCACGAGGTGCGGCTCGCCGACATCCGGGAGCCCTGCATCATTGGGCTGGACTTGCTGTCCTGCTGGGGGCAACACTCTATCTTGGCACTGAAGCCTTGGTTCTCCAGCCGGGCAGCTCCAGGAAGTGGACCGGACGAGCGCAGCCACAACCCCGCTGGTCCCACGGCAGCCTGTTGCACTGCAGCACACCCCGCAATGGCCCAATGCACCACGGTGGAACCAGGGGCAAGCGACAGTGACAGTGCTTCAGGTGCCAGCCGACGGCGAGGTAGATCTCAGCACTGTAGACCAGCAGCTGCGTGGTGATCAGGCGAGCAATCCCGTGCTGGCCCGGGTGAGGCATGGGGCATGGCTGAGCAGGGGACGGTGGTCGAGGTGGTGGGAGGTCTCCGCCCTGGATCCAAAGACCAGAGCCCTGTGGTCTCAGTGGGGAACGCTGGAGAGGTGCGATGGGTTGCTGTTCCGGTGGCGGCAGTTTTCTGACGGTGACAGACATCTCCTGCAGCTGGTGGTCCCCCGGGGGCTCTGCACCATAGTGCTGTGATCGGTGCATGGTCTGGTGGGGGCCAGCCATTTTGGGATTGCAAAGACATTGGGCAGGCTGCACAGACGTTTCTACTGGCCTGGGTATTGGCAGGACATGAAGCTGTCTGTGCACTGCTGCGATGCTTACACGTCCCAGCAGAGGCCAGGCCGCCAGCCTAGGCTAACAATGTAGCAGCACATAGTGGGGGTGCCAGTATGGGTCTACTGCCCTTCCCAGAAGCAGAGACTATCCCCCAAGCTGGGAAGCTACTGAAGGGACCGAGAGAGGTGCCCAAACGCATTTCCAATGTATTATAAACAACAGGAATTCTGCAGATGCTGGAAATTCAAGCAACATACATCAAAGTTGCTGGTGAACGCAGCAGGCCAAGCAGCATCTATAGGAAGAGGCGCAGTCGACGTTTCAGGCCGAGACCCTTCGTCAGGACTAACTCTTCCTTCAGTTAGTCCTGACGAAGGGTCTCGGCCTGAAACGTCGACTGCGCCTCTTCCTATAGATGCTGCTTGGCCTGCTGCGTTCACCAGCAACTTTGATCCAATGTATTATACTAGTTACAGTTGCCTGAGCCGTGGAAGGCAGCTATGCTGCACTGAGACCAGCTGGCACTGTATTGGCACTTGGCCACCGACCCAGCGAGACTGAAGGAAGGAAGTGGCATTCTGGGTGCCCTGCTTCTTGCCTCATCAAACAGTGCCTCCCCTAGAGGGCAGGGTGGGGTGGGGGAAGCTCCAGAAATCCCCCAGCGCCACAGGTGACAGCGTCAACCACCACCGGGACTTCTGGACTTTGTCGTTGGCTCTGGGGTTGCTGATTCTTCTGGTGGGGGCAGTGTGACACTCCAGGAGAGTGCGGTCAACTGATCACCCCAGCATTCCCAACAACCAGTGCTACTTATTGTTCTTGTGTTAAGGTGCTTTCGTGGGATTATGCTGGGATGTTCAAGTTCAGTTATGGTTACATTTTAGCTTGGGATATACGGTTATTTGTTTGTGTCTTTGTTGGTCACTCTCACTGTAACCGGGGTGTGTAATAATCATTTCTCCCGTCTTTATGTGACTGAATGGGTTCTCTCCCTGGGTCATAGAGCCTGGTCTGTTTTTTGTGTTCATCACATTAAAAACAGTTGTTGAATTAGTGAGCTTCCTCACTGTCATTATGGGCCAAATGTTCACCACAAGTACACAGCCAGTGCGATGAGAATGGGTCCAGAGTTGATGGTGTGCTCTTTGTGTGAGATGTGGGAACTTTGGCAGCCTTCCAGTCTCCCTGATAACTATATCTGCACAAAGTACGTCCAGCTGCAGCTCCTGAGAGACCACATTAAGGAACTGGAGCTGCAGCTGGATGACCTTTGGCCCACTTGAGAGAATCAGGTGATAGGTAGGAGCTACAGCTAGGTAGTCACCCCTAAGTTGCAGGAGGCAGGTAGCTGGGTGACTGTCAGGAGAGGGAAAGGAAAGAGGCAGCCAGTGCAGAGTATCCCTGTGGCCATTCCCCTCAATTATAGTATACAATATTGGACACTGTAGGGAGAGAAAACCAACCAGGGAGAAGCTACAGTGAATGGATCTCTGGAACTGAGTCTGGCTCTGAGGCTCAGAAGGGAAGGGGGCAGAAGAGCAGTGCAGTAGTGATAGGGGATTCCAGTTAGAAAAGCACACAGGAGAGTCTCTGGAACCGGATGGGATGTTGCCTCCCAGCTGCCAGGGTCAGGGATGGCTTGGATTGGGTCCATAACGTTCTAAAGGGAGAGTGTGAATAGCTGAAATTTAGATTATAAAGACACGCAGTCCTCTTTTATTGTCATTTAGTAATGATACAATCTTTCTTCCGGTGTGATATCACAAAACACAGGACAGACCAAGACTGAAAAAAACTAACAAAACCATATAATTATAACATACAGTTACAACAATGCAACAATACCATAACTTGATCAAGAAGTCCATGAGCACAGTAAAAGTTCAAAGACTCTCAAATGTCCCACATCTCACGCAGACAGAGAGAAGGAAGAAAAACTCTCCCTGCCTTACCCGACCACGGTCCGACTCTGAGTTGTCCGAAAATTTCGAGCTCTGATCAGCTCTCCAACACTGAGTACTCAGCGCCATCTCTATCCAAACGATTCAACCTCCTTCTCAGTCACCAATGGCAGGCAAAGCCGGGGATTTTGAGGCCTTCCCTCCGAAAGATTCCCGACCGCGCAGTAACGACAGCAGCGAACGAGCGTTTCAGAAATTTTTCCGGATGTTTCTCTGTGCTTTCACGTCCATCTCCATCAAATCAGAACTGTCCACGGCCCCTATTTAACAGATACAATATCATTTTTCATTGGAGGGCAGGGCACGCGCGGCGCACTGCTTCTCTCTCCTCCCGCCAATGACATAGGAAAGAAATGGGATGAAGTCCTGACAAGAGAACAGAGGGAGTTAGGCAGAAAGTTGAAAAGCTGGAAATCACCAGTAGTAACCTCTGGATTGCTGCCTGAGACATGCATCAGTGAGGGCAAGGATAAGGTGATTTGGTGGATGAATGCATGCTCGAGGAATTGGTGGGGGGGGGGCAGGGTGTCAGATTTCTGGATCATTAGAATACCTTCTGGGGAAAGAATGACCTTGTAGCGGTGTGCTACACACAGCGTTAGAACACACGGAGTCAGTGAGTTGGAGTTGCGATAAAGAGATTTATTCAAACTTCGCGGCCTGCTTTAAAGCCTTCCCGTTCCCACCCTCCCTGGGCAGGACTGCTGTGGGGAATGCATATTCCCAGACCCTTTCCACGCGCGGGATTTTCTCCCTGCTGGTGAAGATGGCCTGGCGCCCTTTCTGGGGCCGGCCCTCTGCCTGCGCGCGCTGTTGTGAGCCGGTTCATGTGTGCTAGAAAGTGGGTCGCCACAACCTATACAAAAGGGATGGGTTACACCTGAACTCAAGGTAGGCTAATATTCTTGCAGGCTGGCTTGCTGGAGCTACTGGGGAGAGTTTAAGGTAATTTTGTAGAGGGATTGGAACCGGAATGATAGGGCTGAAGATGGGGCAGTTAATATTCAAGAAGATGTAGTGTGTAGTGGGATGGTGAGGAAGGACAGGTAAACAAAAGGGCAAAATTACAGTCAGTGGCATGAGTTACATGAGGGCAAATTAAAATGGATGTTGAATACAGGACTGAAGGTATTATATTTGACTGTACAGTATGACATAGTGGGCATCACTGAGTCATGGCTGAAAGAAGATCATACTTGGGAGCTTAACATCCAAGGATACACATTGTATCAACAGGACAGGCAGGTAGGCAGAGATGGCGGGCTGGCTGTGTTGGTAAAAAAAAAATGAAATTAAACCCTTAGAAAGGTGTCATAGGATCAGAAATTGTAGAATCCTTTTGGTTAGAGTTAAGAAACTGCAAGTGTAAAAAGAGATCCTATATACAGGCCCTATATACAACCCTGGGTATTCAATGGATGTTGGAGTGGTTCTGGGGGACTGTAAGATCATAAACGTCACTCCACTCTTTAAGGCGGGAGGGAGGCAGAAGAGAGTTAACGTTAAACCAGTTAGCCTCACTTCAGTGGTTGGGAAGATGTTGGAGACAATTGTTAAGGATGAGGTTTTTGGGGTACTTGGAGGCACATGATAAAACAGGCCAATGGTTTCTTAAAGGAAAAATCTTGCATGACATATCTGTTGTGATTCTGTGAGGAACTAGCAGGCAGGATAGACAAAGAAGATTCAATGGATTTTATTTATTTGGATTTCAGAAGGCTATTAATGAGGGGCTGCAGATGAGTTTGCTAAACAGGATAAGAACTCAAGATACTAGCATGGATAGAAGATTGGCTGAATGACAGGAGGACAAGAGTGGGGATAAAGGCGGCCTTTTCTGGATGGCTGTTGGTTACTAGTGGTGTTGGAACCACTTCTTTTTATGTTATATAGGATGTCAGTGAGTTGGATGGCTTTGTGGCCAGCTTTGCTGATGGTAGGAAGGTCAGTGGAGGGTGGTTGTGTTGGGGAAGCAGGGACTCTGCAAAACGACTTGGTAAATTGATGAAGAAGTGGAAGATGAAATATTGTGTCAGGAAGTGTATAGGTCATGCACTTTGGTAGAAGAAATAGAAGTATAGACTATTTTCTAAGCTGGGAGAAAATGCAAAAATCAGTTGTGCAAAGGGACTTAGAAACATAGAAACATAGAAAATAGGTGCAGGAGTAGGCCATTTGGCCCTTCGAGCCTGCACCGCCATTTATTATGATCATGGCTGATCATCCAACTCAGAACCCCGCCCCAGTCTTCCCTCCATACCCCCTGACCCCTGTAGCCACAAGGGCCATATCTAACTCCCTCTTAAACATAGCCAATGAACTGGCCTCAACAGTTTGCTGTGGCAGAGAATTCCACAGATTCACCACTCTCTGTGTGAAGAAGTTTTTCCTAATCTCGGTCCTAAAAGGCTTCCCCTCTATCCTCAAACTGTGACCCCTCGTTCTGGACTTCCCCAACATCGGGAACAATCTTCCTGCATCTAGCCTGTCCAATCCCTTTAGGATCTTATACGTTTCAATCAGATCCCCCCTCAATCTTCTAAATTCCAACGAGTACAAGCCCAGTTCATCCAGTCTTTCTTCATATGAAAGTCCTGCCATCCCAGGAATCAATCTGGTGAACCTTCTTTGTACTCCCTCTATGGCAAAGATGTCTTTCCTCAGATTAGGGGACCAAAACTGCACACAATACTCCAGGTGTGGTCTCACCAAGGCCTTGTACAACTGCAGTAGTACCTCCCTGCTCCTGTACTCGAATCCTCTCGCTATAAATGCCAGCATACCATTCGCCTTTTTCACCGCCTGCTGTACCTGCATGCCCACTTTCAATGACTGGTGTATAATGACACCCAGGTCTCGTTGCACCTCCCCTTTTCCTAATCGGCCACCATTCAGATAATAATCTGTTTTCCTATTTTTGCCACCAAAGTGGATAACTTCACATTTATCCACATTAAATTGCATCTGCCATGAGTTTGCCCACTCACCCAACCTATCCAAGTCACCCTGCATCCTCTTAGCGTCCTCCTCACTGCTAACACTGCCACCCAGCTTCGTGTCATCCACAAACTTGGAGATGCTGCATTTAGTTCCCTCATCCAAGTCATTAATATATATTGTAAACAACTGGGGTCCCAGCACTGAGCCTTGTGGTACCCCACTAGTCACCGCCTGCCATTCTGAAAAGGTCCCGTTTATTCCCACTCTTTGCTTCCTGTCTGCTAACCAATTCTCCACCCACACCAATATCTTACCCCCAATACCGTGTGCTTTAAGTTTGCACACTAATCTCCTGTGTGGGACCTTGTCAAAAGCCTTTTGAAAATCCAAATATACCACATCCACTGTTTCTCCCCTATCCACTCTACTAGTTACATCCTCAAAAAATTCTATGAGATTCGTCAGACATGATTTTCCTTTCACAAATCCATGCTGACTTTGTCCGATCATTTCTCCACTTTCCAAATGTGCTGTGACTTGAGGTCCTTGTGATTGATTCACTAAAGATTACCTCGCAGGTTAAGTTAGTGGTAAGGAAGGCAAATGGAACATTAGCATTCATTTTGAGAGGACTAGAATAAGAAAGCAAAGATGTAATGTTGAAGCTTTATAAGGCATTAGTCAGATCGCACTTGGAGTATTTTGAGCAGTTTTGGGCCCCTTCTTTAAGAAACGTTGTGCTGGCATTGGAGACAGTCTAGAGGAGGTTCACAAGAATGATTCAGGGAACGAAAGACTTAATGTATGAGAGCATTTGATGGCTCTGGGCCTGTACTCATTAGAGTTTAGAAAAATGAGGAGGAACCTCATTGAAACCTATCAAATATTGAAAGGCCTAGATAGAATAGATGTGGATGAGATGCATCCTGTAGTGGGAGAGGACCAGGGCATAGCCTCAGAATGGAGGGACATCAGTTTAGAACAAAAATGTGGAAGGATTTCTTTAGCCAAAGGGTAGTAAATCTGTGGAATTCATTGCCACAGACATCTATGGATTAGTCGGGGCATTAGAGGTTCTGGGGAGAAGGTGTGGAGAATGGGTTTCAGCTGTGATGTAAACATGGAGCTGCCTCGATGGGCCAAATGACTTGATTCTGCCCTTATATGCTTTGGTCTTATGGTCTTATGAAAATGTCTAAAATTGGAGGGCATGCATTTAAGGTAAGAAGGGAAGTTTTCAAAGGGGAGTGTAAATGGATGTCAAATACAGGACTGAAGGTATTATATTTGACTGTACAGTATGACATAGTGGGCATCATTGAGTCATGGCTGAAAGAAGATCATACTTGGGAGCTTATTATTTTTCATTAGAGTGGAGAGTGGAAGGTGGAGGGTACCTGGAATATACTGTCAGGATGGTGGTGGAGGCAAATATAATATAGATGTTCAAGAGGTTCTTAGGTGGGGACATATGTCAGAATGTGCATAGGTGTCAGAATAGTCAATCATGACTGAAATTAAACATAGAAAACCTACAACTCAATACAGGCCCTTCGGCCCACAAAGCTGTGCTGAACATATCCTTACCTTAGAAATTACCTAGGGTTACCCATAGCCCTCTATTTTTCTGAGCTCCATGTACCTGTCCAGGAGTCTCTTGAAAGACCCTATCGGATCCGCCTCCACCACCATCGCCAGCAGCCCATTCCACACACTCACCACTCTCTGCGTAAAGAAACTTACCCCTGACACCTCCTCTGTACCTACTTCCAAGCACCTTAAAACTGTGCCCTCTCGTGCTAGTCATTCCATCCCAGGGAAAAAGCCTCCGACTATCCATGCCTCTCATCATCTAATCACCTCTATCAGGTCACTAGAAAACTAGAAATGTGGTACATACAAAGCAGCTCTATTGTTATCTGTTGAGAGAAGAGACAGTTATCAATTGCATTCCAAACTCCGACATATTATTGAGCATTTTTAATGGGCATTGCTTCTCTCATCAGTGTCATTTATCTCTGGATCACTAATCTTTGTTTCTTCTTTTTATCGGGATAATGAAACTTATCGTGGGCAGCTTTCGTACAATTCTTGGCCTAGATTTTGTGGTGTCAAGATCCCATTGATTCTCTATGAAGATTGTTCTTTATTGAAAGCATTCAGCAAAATTCCAGCTCCAAGATCAACAATAGAGGGCATAATAAAACCTTCTCTGAAAACTTAGTGAAGATCTGAGAGTTGGCCATGAAACTCCACCAACTTAGATGGGTGATAAAGCTGACATAAAACTGAATGGTTTTGATTTCTTTCTGGCATTCAGAAACATACAAAGATATGTTAAAACTAATAAACATTAATCAGCCTATTAAAAATTTGAACTAAAATATGTAAATTAACTAAAACCATTAAAACCTTATAAATATCCCGATCAGTGGAGGAAATTCCCTGTATTAGCTTTAATGTGGTACAATTATTTCAAGGGAACTTCTGTGGAAATTTGCTGTGACACTGTGCTCCAATACACAACTCTGTGAGTGCAGATTTGGATTGCTGTTGGAAAATGAACAGCTGCCTGCAAGAATAGGACTTCAATTTCATGCATGGGCGTGTGGAAATCCTGAAACAGCTGGCCCTTAAATAGAAACTGCTGGCATGAGATTAGGAGAAATTTGAGGGGAGTGGATCTTTGTAATCCTCTATTACTGTGTGAAAAGTTGGTCAGTAAGTTCATTCAAAACAGAGAACAAGTTTTTAGATATAAAGAGAATCACGAAGTACTGTATAGGGTAACGTAGGAGAATAAAGCCAAGGAAGGAGATCAAGAATTATGTGGATGATTGGCAGAGTGGCCTTAATGGCCACATGACTGACCACTGCTCATAAATTGTACGAACTTATGTTCAGTTCAAAGTTCAAAATAAATTTATTATCAAAGGACCTACAATATATGTCACCATATACAACTCTGAGATTCCTTTCCTTGTGGGCACTCACAGTAAATACAAGAAACACAGTAGAATTAATGAAAGACCACACCCAATTATAATAATTATGCTTTTGTAATTGGGAAAGTGTAAACAAGGTGTTGAATAACATAACTTTTCTCTGCAAGAGGTAATCCCCCCCAAACCCCCCATTGCCAAATACTAAATATGCCAGCCAAACTGAAAATAACATCCACAACTTGTACTCGTGGAGAGTCTTTCGCATAGAAAATGTCCCAAAATACTTCAAAGGAGTGTTATCAAAGAAAATAAGCCTAAGGCTCAGTTATCATCACTGGGATGAATCAGAATCAGGTTTCTTATCACTTGCATATGTTGTGAAATCTGCTATTTTGTGGCAGCACAACAGTGTCATACGTAAAATTCTACATTGCAATTAGAATTTGTAAAATAGAATATATAAGGCTTGTTTGAAGAAAATATTGCCAAATTACCATCAGCATATAACCTGTAGCACCAGAGGCCCCAATGCACCAGACCACTGTAATACTAGGATAAGGAGTGCCTACCATTCCATACCCTGATCGCATTTTGGCAAAACCTGATCACATGCCTGTCCTTCTCCTAACTGCATACAGGTTGAGGCAAAAGAGCAAAGCTTCAGAGATTAGGACAACATATTGGATTAACTGGTCGTGGCTGGCAATAGGATGGCTCTGAGTCAGTGGAATGGGCCATGTTCTAGGACTTAGATGGGGATGTGAATGAATGCACCATGGTTATCATGGACTTCATTAAAACTGTTGTTGATGAGTGTATCCCCACAAAATTACTCGGAGTCTTCCCCAACCAGAAGCCCTATGAGATCCATAACCTGCTGAGGACCAGATTAGAGGCGTTCAAGACTGGCGACCAAGAAAGTTAAAGGAGATCCAGGTATAATCTCACAGGTGAAGTGGCAATTTTTGGTTAAACTTGAATCAACGAAGGATGCTCGACAGTTGTGGCAGGGCTTGAATACCATCACATCTTATAAAGTCAAATCAAATGACATAGGCCACAACAGGGCCTCGCTTCCAGATGAGCTCAATGCCTTCTATGCTCGCTTTGATCATCAAAACTTGGAGGAACCATCACAAAATCCCACAGGCCCTGATGATCATGTGATTTCAGTCTCTGAAGTTGATATGTGAGCAGACTTCAGGAGGGTGAATTCATGAAAAGCATCCAACCCTGATGGGGTAGCTGGCCAGACTAAAGCTCTGTGTTGATCAACTGGCTGGAGTGTTCACTGAGATCTTCAACCTCTCACTACAGCAGTCTGAGGTACCTACCAGCTTCAAGCAGACTGAAATGATCCCAGTGCCTAAGAAGAATGTACCTCAATGACTATCATCCACATTGATGAAGTGGTTTGAGAGGTTAATGATGAAACATATCAATTCCTGCCTGAGATGTGACTTGGATCTACTCCTATTTGACTACTGGAGCAACAGAAGCACAGAAGATGCCATTAGATTGGCTCTTCACTCAACCCTAGAACATCTGGACAGCAAAGATGCATCCATCAGGATGCTCTTTATTGACTACAGCCTGGCATTCAATACTATCACCCACTCAAAAGTAATCAATAAGCTTAAAGACCTTGGTCTCAATACCTTCTTGTGCAATTAGACCCTCAATTGCCTCACTTACTCATCAGGGCCTGTCAGTTCATATTGGCAATGACGTTCCACTATGATCTCCATCAGCACAGTTGCATCACAGGCTTCTGTGCTTAGTCTCCTCCGACACTCAATTTACACCTATGACTGTGTGGCTAAGCACAGCCCCAACGCCATATTTAAGTTTGCTGATGTCACCACGACCCTAGGCAGAATCAAAGATGGTGACAAATCTGTATATAAGAGGGAGATTGAAAATCTGGCTGAGTGGTGCCATAACAACAACCTCTTACTCAATGTAGCAAGACGAAAGAGCTGATTACTGACTTCAGGAGTGGAAACCAGGGATCTATGAGCCAGTTCTCACTGGAGGATCAGAGATGGAGGGGTCAGCAACTTTAAATTCATCAGTGTTAATATTTCAATAATAGGCTTTGGATACTGTAGGGGGGTACGGCCTACTGGGGGAAGCCCCAGCAATTGGGTCTCTGGCACTGGGTCTCTGGCTGCAGCACAGAAGTGAGGGTGGGGGTGGGTGGGTGGAGAAGAGGACTGCAGTGACATAGGATCAGAAGATGTAGAATCATTGTGGGTAGAGTTGAGGAACTCTAAGGGGAAAAATACCATGAAGGGACATATAAACAGGCCTCTGAACAGTAGCCAGGATATGGGGTAAAAATTACAATGGAAGATGGAAAATTCATGTCAAAAGGGCAATATAATGATAGTCAAGGCAGATTTCATAACACAAGTATATTGGGAAAATCAGGTTGGTTCTGACTTTGGATGCCAAGAGAGAGATTTGTAGAATGCCTACAAGATGCCTTTTTAGAGCAGTTTGGGTTTAGCTATTCAGGATTGGGTGTTGTGTCATGACCAAATTTAATTAGGGATCTTAAGGTAAAGGAATCTTTAGGAAGCAGTGACCATATTATGATGGAGTTCACCCTGCAATTGAGAGAGAAAAACTAAAGGCAAATGCATCGGTATTACAGAGGAGTAAAGGGAATTACAGAGGCATGAGAGCGGAGCTGGCCAAAGACAATTGGAAGAGGACATTAGCAGGGATGATGGCAGAGCATCAATGACTGGAGTTTCTGGGAGCAATTTGGAAGGCATAGGATAGATACATCCCAAAGAAGAATAAGTATTCTAAAGGCAGGATGACTCAACAATGACTGACAAGGGAAGTCAAAGCCAACATAAAAGCAAAGGAGAGTGCATATAATAGAACAAAAAATTAGTAGGAAGTTAGAGGACTGGGAAGCTTTTAAAAACCAGAAGAAAGCTACTAAAAAAAAAGGCATAAGGAGGGAAAAAGATGAAATATGAAGGTAAGCTAGCCAATAATATTGAATAGGATAATAAAAGTTTTTTTCAGATATATAAAAAGTAAAAGAGAAATGAAAGTTGATGTGAGATTACTGGAAAATGACGCTGGAGAGGAAGTAATGGTGGACGAGGAAATGGAAAACGAATTGTACAAGTATTTTGCACCAGCCTTACTGTGCAAGACACTAGCAATATGTCAAAAATTCAAGAGTTTCAGAGGGCAGAAGAGAGTGAATTTGCTACTACTAGGGAGCAGGTGCTTGGGAAGCTGAAAGGTCTGAAGGTTGATAAGTCAACTAGATTTGATGGACTACACCTGAGGTTTCTGAAAGAGGTAGTTGAAGAGTTTGTGGAGGCATCACTAGATTCTGGCATGGTTCCAGAGGACTGAAAAGCAGCAAATGTCACTCTACCCTTCAAGAAGGGAAAGAAGGCTGAAATAAAGGAAATTATAGGGCAGTTAGCCTCTGTGGTTGGGAAGATGATTGAGTCCATTGTTAAGGATGAAGATTAGGAGTACTTGGAAGCACATGATAAAATGGGCCAAAGTCAGCATGGTTTTCTTAAGGGAAAATCGTGCCTGACAAATATGATGGAATTCTTTGAGGAAATAACAAGCAGGATAGACAAAAGAGAAGAAGAGAAGACAGAAGGCCAGGGAATAAATGGCTTTCTGCCTTCTCCTAGTAGATTCCCCCTTCTCCAGACCTGTATCTCTTTCATAAATCAACTTCCCAGCTCTTTACTTCATCCCTACCCCTCCCAGTTTCACCTAACACCTTGTGTTTCTCTCTCCCTTCCCCACCTTTTAAATCTACTCCTCAGCTTTTTTTCTCCAGTCCTGCCGAAGGGTCTCATCCCAAAATGCTGACTGTATTCTTTTCCACAGATGCTGCCCAGCCTGCTGAGTTTTTGCAGCATTTTGTGTGTTTTGCTTGTTTTGTAATTTTACATCTTTGAGCTTAAATAATAATGATCTCATCAAACTTTAAGTTGATTATTGGTAGCTCCTACCCTTTTCACTATATTCTATAAAACTTGACTGCTAGAGCGTATCAGAATCACTTTCAAAATACTAAATGTATTTTACTCAAGAACTGTTGTCATATGTCTTCATACGAGGGGTGATTGATAAGTTCGTGGCCTAAGGTAGAAGGAGTCAATTTTAGAAAACCTAGCACATTTATTTTTCAACATAGTTCCCTCCTACATTTACACACTTAGTCCAGCGGTCATGGAGCATACAGATCTTGGACCTCCAGAAAGTGTCCACAGCAGGGGTGATTGATAAGTTTGTGGCTTAAGGTAGAAGGAGATGAGTTATTAACTTCAATCTTTCTCCATAATCACTCAAAGAGTTGAACTGCATGTGCACGTTAATGAGAGCTGTATAACCCATCTCCTTCTACCTTAGGCCACAAACTTATCAATCACCCCTTGTATTATAGTGGGATGCTGATATGAATCAACATTTCTCACTGATTAACCTACAAAACTGAACCTGATAAAGAATGAAGAACTTATTGCAGATAAGGGCAAGAAAGGCAAATTAAAAAAAAGGAAGCTGTGAGTGCTAGGAAGTTATCCTCTATAAAAAGAAAAGGCAGCTTTTGATGTTAAACCCAAGAAATTCTGCAGATGGTGGAAATCAAAAGCAACACATGCAAAATGCTAGAAGAACTCAGTAGACCAGGCAGGATCTATGGAAGAGAATAAACAGTCGTATTTTAGGCCAGGACCCTTCTTCAGTACACTTTGATTGAGGGATTGGGCGGGGGCACGGAAATGTAAATGCTTTCTCTCCATATTTCAGTGTCAACACTGGTCAGCTCCTTCCTGGAAAACAGACATTTAAATTCTTATGCAATTTACATTATCAAGAGTATTTTATAGTGTAAGACAAGGAAAACATGTATTTTTTCAGTGACTCTTATAACTCACCAGCCAGTTTGGTCTAATTTCTCTCACTCAGAAAAATATGGACAATGCTGAGAAGTACGCTTTCAAAAATAACTCCACTGCTATGATGTTGATTCATTCAGTGTTAAGGTTTGACATGTTGTGCATTCCGAGATGCTCGTCTGCACACCACTGTTGGAATGCGTGGTTATTTGAGTTACTGTCAGCTTCAACCCGTCTGGCCATCCTCCTCTGACCCCTCTCATTAAAAAGGTGCTTTTGCCCACGGAACTGCCACTCACTGGATGATTTTGTTTATCGCACCATTCTCTGTAAACTCTAGAGACTGTTGTGCATGAAAATCCCAGGAGATCATCAATTTCTAAGATATTCAAACCATCCCGCCTGGCACCAACCGTCATTCCACAGACAAAGCCACTTAGATCACGTCAATTCTACATTCTGATGTTTGGTCTGAAGAACAACTGAACCTCTTGCCTACATCTGCATGCTTTTATGCATTGAGATGTTGCTACATTAGCTGACTAGACTTGTGCATTAATGAGCAGGTGTACCCGATGCAGTGGCCCTTGAGTGAACAATTACGTTCCAAGCACCACACTAGTTGCTGCCTGAGAATAGATTATTCTTTCCTACTCTCTGCTTTCAGTCTGTCAACTAATTTTCAATCTATGCAAAGATATTATCCTTAATCGCTTGTGGTTTCATTTTTAACACTAACTTCTGTGGGGGACCTTATAAAAATTATTCAACAAGTTCAAATATACCACATCTGTTAGTTTCCCATATCTGTTCTAGTAGTTGCCTTCTGCTCCAGTTATGTCTCTCAGTGAGCTTTAAGTTCAATCATTCCACAGTTAAACACCAAGGGATTCCCAGAGATTTTACTGCTCATCTACACGAGAGGCAACTTATTGTGGCCAGTTAACCTGCCAACCCACACGCCTTTGGAATGTGGGAGGAAACCGCGGTAGTGTAGCGGTTAGCGCAATGATATTATATCACAGGGCGTTGGAGTTCGGAGTTCAATTCCAATGTGGTCTGCAAAGAGTTTGTACATCCTCCCTATGAACATATGGGTTTCCTCCAGCTGCTCCAGTTTACTGCCACATTTCAAAATGCACTGGTTAGTAGGTTAAGACCATAAGAGAATAAGCCATAGGAGCAGAATTACACCATTCAGCCCATCAAGTCTGCTCCACCATTCCATCGTAGCTGATTTATTGACCCTTTCAACACCATTCTCCCACCTTCTCCCCATAATCTTTGAAGCCCTGACTAATCAAGAACCTCTGCTTTAAATATACTCAATGACTTGGTCTCTACAGCCACCCAAACCAATGAATTCCACAAATTCACCACTCTCTGGCTAAAGAAGTTCCTCCTTATCACTCTTCTAAATGGATGTCCTGCTATCCTCAGGATAGAGAGGTACCCTTTTAAAACAGAGATGCGGAGAAATTTCTTTAGTCAAAGCGTAGTGAATTTGTTTCCACATGCAGCTGTGGAGGCCAGGTTGCTGGGTGTATTTAAGGCAGAGATTGATCGGTTCTTGGTTGGACATGGCATCAAAGGTTACGGGGAGAAGGCCGGGAACTGGGGTTGAGGAGGAGATAGAAAAGAAAGATCAGCCATGATTGAATGGCTGAGCAGACTCGATGGGCCAGATCACCTAATTCTGCTCCTATGTCTTATGGTCTTATGATCTATAGTCTTATTCTGATTCTGCACTCTTGCATCCTAGAGTTCTCCACTATCAGAACGATCCTCTCCACAACCACTCTATCTAGACCTTTCAATATTCAATAAGTTTCAATGAAACCCACCTTCATTATTCTAAACTACAGCAAGTACGGGTCCAGAACCATCAAACACTCCCATACATTAACCCGTTCATTACTGGAGTTATTCTCATGAACCACCTCTAGACCGTCATACCAGCACATCTTTTCTTAGATAAAGGGCCCAAAACTTCTCACAATACTCCAATTGTGGTCTGACCGATGCCTTATAAGTCTCAAAATTACATCCTTGCTTTAATACTCCAGCTGTCTCAAAATAAATACTAACATTGCATTGCCTTCCTTGCCACTGACTCAACCTGCAGAGTTTGAGGATTTTGCATGAGGATTCCGTAGTTCATTTGCACCTTTGATTTTTGAATTTTCTCCCTGTTTAGAAAATAGTTATTGCCTTTATTTGTTCTACCAAACTGCATGAGCATATACTTCCCGACACTATATTCCACCTGTCATTTCTTTGCCCATTCTCCTAGTCTGTCTAAGTCCTTCTGTAGATTCCCTGCTTACTCAACACTACCTGCCTCTCCACATATCTTTGCAAACTTGCCCACAAAGCCATCAATCCTGTCATCCAAATCATGGACATATACAATGACAAGAAGCAATCTCAATACCCACTCCTGCAGAACACCATTAGTCACTGGCATCCAACCAGAAAAGGTCGCCCTTATTGTCACTCTTTGACTCCTGCTAGTCAGCCAATTTTCTATCCATGCCAGTATCTTTCTAGAAATACCATGGGCTCTTATCTTGTTCAACAGCCTCACATGCTGCATCACGTCACAGGCTTTCTCAAAATTCAGGTGCCCAATGCCAATGGACTCTCCTCTGATGTTTATCTCGCTTGTTATTTTCTCAAAGACTTCCAAAAGATTTGTCAGGCAAAAACTTCCCTTAAGGAAACAAAGCTTTCTTTGCCTTATTTTTTCACTTACCTCTAAGTACCCCAAAATTTCATTCTTAATAATGGACTCCAACATTTTTCCAACCACTGAGGTCAGGCTAACTAGCCTATAATTTCATCTTTTCTGTCTCTTTCCCTTCTTAAAAAGTGGAGTGACATTTGCAATTTTCCAGTCCGCTGGAACCATTCTGGAATCCAGTGATTCTGGAAAGATCACTAGTAATGGCTTCACAATCTCCTTAACTACCTCTTTCTGAACTCTATGGTGTTGTCCATTTGCTCCAGGTGACTTATCTACCTTCAGACCTTTCAGCTGCCCAAGCAGTTTCTCCTTAGTAATAGCAACTACATTCACTTCTGCCCTCTGACACGCTTGAATTGCTAGCCTCACATTACGGTCTTCCACAGTGAAGATAATACAAAATATTTATTAAGTTTGTTCGCAATTTCTTTGTTCTCCCATTAGTACCTCTCCAGCATTATTTTCCAACAGTCCGACATCCACTGTTGTCTCTCTTTTACCCTTCATATATCTGAAAAGCATTTTGGTATCCTCTTTTATATCATTGGCTAGCTTACCTTCATAGGGTGGTGGGATGGAGATACGTCTTCCCTCTGCTAGCCTGCAGGTCACTGTTGGGCAAGGTGTAGCCCTTGCTTAGCACCGCCCCCCCACCCCCCCACATCCCCCCTGAATTAGGGTCAAGTGAAACCATAGGAGCAGCTGATGCACATAACAAGTCTTGGTTATGCAACCACTGACACAAGGCAGACAATCTCTGGCATCATCCATCTTGTAAAGACAGTCCCCAGAAGAAGGCAATGGCAAACCATTTCCGTAGAAATATTTGCCAAGATCAATCATGGTCATGGGACCATGATTTCTTACATCATATGGCATGGCACATAATGATGATGATTATCTTCGTATTTCACCTTTTCTCTCCTTTTTTAGTTGCCTTCTATTGGTTTTTAAAAGCTTCCCAATCACCTAACTTCCCACTAATTTTTGCTACACGATTGCTTTCTCTTTTGCTTTTATGCTGGCTTTGACTTTCCCTGTCAGTCACAATTGTATCATCCTACCTTTAGATTGTTACTTCTTCTTTGGGATGTATCTACCCCAAATCACCCCCAGAAACAGCCATTACTGTTCTGCCATCATCCCTGAGAGCGTCTCTTTCCAATTAACTTTGGCTAGCTCCTCTCGTGCCTCTGTATTGTAATACTGACTCATCAGACTTTAGCTTTTCCCTCTCCAACTGCAGAGTGATTTCTAACATGTTATGATAGCTGCCTCCTGATGGTTCTTTTATCTTAACGTCCCTAATCAAATCTGGTTCATTTCACAACACCCAATCTAGAATGGTCTTTACTCTCGTAAGCTTAACTGCAAGCTGCTCTAAAGAGCTATCTCATAGGCATTCTACAAATTCCGTCTCTTGGGATCCAGCACCAACTTGATTTTCCTAATTTACCTACATATTGAAGTCCCTTAGGACTGTCACAACATTTCCATTTCTACACGCCCTTTCTATCTGTTACTATCGATGGTGAGGACATAGATGTGGTGAGGACCTACAAGTACCTGGGGGTGCACCTGGATGACAGACTTGTGTGGAACACCAACACAGAGACTGTGTACAAGAAGGGCCAGAGTCGCCTTTACTTCCTGAGGAGACTGACGTCCTTTAGAGTATGCAGGCCTCTCTTTCACATGTTTTCCTTCACCATCACCAATACAATCTTCCATGTGATGGTGTGCTGGGGCAATGGCATCAGCATGGGTGATGCCAACAGGCTCACTCAATTGATTAGAAAGGCTGGCTCTGTTATAGGAGTCAAACTGGACAGGGGTAGGCTGTGGTAGAACAAAGGGCCCTACAAAAAGTACTGGCAATTCTGGACAATGCTTCTCACCCTCTGCATGCCACCTTGGCTGAACAGAGGAGCACTTTCAGTAATAGATTAAGTCAATTGCGCTACTCTAAAGAGCGCTTTATGAGGTCATTCTTACCCATGGCTATTGGGCTCTATAATGAGTCAACCTATAGCCAGGGAAGTGATGACCCCCTCCTGTTAGACTGTTGGTGGTAACTCATTTTTTTTTATTCTTTCTACTTATCTCCTAATATGTATATCTGTGCAATTGTAATGTTACTGTGACACTGTAATTTCCTTTGGGATCAGTAAAGTATCTATCTATCTATCTCCCATTGTAACTTATACCCCACATCCTTGCTCCTGTTTGGAGGCCTGCATGCAACTCCCACCTTTTTTTTACTCTTTCAGTTTCTTACTCTACCTACAAGGATTCCAAATCTTCCAATCCTATGTCACCTCTTCATATAAATTTTATTTCAATTTTACCAACAGAGCATCCCCACCCCCTCTGCCTACCTGCTTGTCCTTTTGATACAATGTGTAACCTTGGATTTTGAACTATGACCTTCTTTCAGCCATGACCCAATGTTATATAGGATAGTCTCTAATTGCTACAAAATCATCTGCCATATTGCATGCATTCAAATATAATACTTTAAGTCCTGTGTTCATCAGCCTTTTTGATTTTGTCCCCATTACACTTCAACTCATCCCATTGACTGCACTAATGTCCTATAATCTGCCTGTCCTTCCTTACAGTCTCACTACATATTGTATAGTAACTACCCCATCCTCAGCCCTATCAGTCTAGTTCCCATCCCCCTGTCAAATTAGTTTCATTCCTCCCCAACAGCTTTTTGCAAACCTACCACAAGGATGTTGTTCCCTCTCGAGTTCAGGCGTAACCCATCCTTTTTGTACAGTCATACCTTCCCCAAAAAGAGATCCCAGTGATCCAGGAATCTGAAACCCTGCCCCGTACCAATTCCTCAGCCACACTTTCATCTGCCGATCGTCCTATTCTTACCCTCACTGGCAAGTGCACTGACAGTAATCAGCTTCTTGACTCAAAGCCTGAGCAGTCTGTCAAAGGCCCACTCACTCAATGGTCACTCCCACAGAGGACACTCTGCTTACACCCTGCCTCTTTTTATTGGCCTTTGCCAAAAGCCTTACAGATCATTTTGACTGTAGCCTGATGAAAAGTCCTGAAAGGCACTGAGCTCTTTTTAAACCTCTTTCTCTCTCCCACAAGTGAGGGCTCATGAAGATTGCAGTCTGCCGTAAATTGGTCCTTATAAATTGTTCTGTGATTAGCCTAGGCTCAAATAGGTGGGCTGCTGGGCAGTGTGTCTCGTTGAGCTGGGCCCGTTTCCCCCTGTATTTCTAAATAAATAAACATATTCCTGAACATACAGGGGAAACTGACGCCATCGCAGAGGAATATGCAAACTCTACACAGTCATTTCACAGAAGTCGTAATTTCAGTTGTGACACAACAGCTCTATCAGTCGTGCCACTGTGTCACCTCCAAGTCTGTGAAATTGCTTGTGCTTCATTGTGCAGAAGTAAGTTTGGGTACTTATTCAACTTGTTACTGGAAGTCAAAGATGGTCCAGTATTAAAGGCTGTCAGTAACAAACATCAGAGTGATTGTGAGATCATTTTGTGCAGCTTTCTTCAAGATCAAGCAAACTTGGGCAATTCAGTTATAGAATGTACAATTACTTTGATTCTTCTATCCAGGACATGTGGTAAAAACATAACAACCTAATATGATTACATTGTGAGACGATCTCAGAGCCGAGATAAAGAGTACAGCAAATGTTAACGGGAGGAGCTTTACAATTTCTCTAGCCCTTATTTCATTATTAACTCACTTTAAGGAATGCATATCTCATGTGGAAGCAATGTATTTCCATTTCCTTCCAAAATTCTGGACAAAAATTGCAAAAGCTTCCTTATAAAATTTCACTTGTTGTTCTTGCAGTTAAGAGTATACGAGGATTATTTTTAACGAGCATGTAGTGAAAGCCTTTTTATGATATGCTTTTTTGTTTGAGGAGATCACAGTATGAATTTACCTGGAAAACATTATCTTTGAAAATCCACTTCAATTGACCACTTAAGCAGCAAGAATACCCTGTGACTTTCTTTCTGTGTTAAGCAGCTAAGCATATATTATACTTTCAAAGAAGCTCTAGATTCTTGTTAAGTCAAAAAAAAACACACCATGTGCAGCATGTAACTGCCCAGGTGTTGGTGACTAACTGAATGATTAGCTTCCAAGGGAGGAATTTCATTCTGGTCTTGTATATTGGTCTCTGGAGTAATCCAAGACGTCAGGCTGGTAGCCACATGTGTAGTTTCCTGATAAGGAGTGGAGTGTGACAAATAGATTATGCACTTGAGAGAAATCAACTTTACTTGGCATTAAAAAATAAAGTTCCAAATATTTAAATTTTGAGTGAATCCTGCTTTTGGCCTTATCTATTGTTACACAGCTGAATGTGATTTTTCATCCACCGACCCAAAGGTGGTTATGGATGTTATCAGTCAATTGTGGAGTTAATTAATTTTATCTGGTAATATGGTTACCACAGAGACTGCAGAAATGAGCAGAAAGATTGCTCATAAACAGCAAACATTGCAGTTCTGTGTGGGCAGATGCAACCTCGGCGTGTGTTGCTAAATCAAATCTTATTGGAGGGTGGGAAGGAAATCATTAGTTGGCCAAATGCAAAAAGAGAAAGAGATTCTGAATGGGTAGGTCATATACATTTCCAGTCTCTAGTGTTCCAGATAATCATTAAAACAAACTGAAAATGTAACAAGGACAATGTTTAAATGCAACATCAGTGTTGACGATGTAATTCGGTACTTTAACAAACTATGCAAAAAGTATTTTGCAGAAATTGCACAAGGAAATTATTCACTGAATATCTTCAAAATTTGAGTTTGTTCCCATGCTTTTGCCAACTAAATATAACAGTTTTTGCTTATGTTAGATCCTCTTATAAGTTTATTAATTTATACATCATGTGCCAATCAGGTGAACTTTGAGTTATTACAAATACAACCGCCATTATAATGATTAGGTTTCATGGTAAATTGATCTTCAAAATTCTACCATATTATTTAGCTTGCTCACTTACCCCTTGCTTTTTCAAGGGCGAATATCTCTTGGAGTTTCCTTTGAAACTGCAGGAGATATTTCAAGTGTCATTTTATCTGTTCTTTTTCCCACCGCTTTGGTCCCAAGTCCACTTTCCAGGCGAACATGGAATAACTTTGAACTTCAGCATACTTCTTCAACACGCTATTTCATCTCTTCTCTATTGAAGAGATCAATCACATTGGGTCAACACAGAATCCTTCAAAACAGCTTCAATTTAAACTGCATGTGTAACGCTGAGTCCCAGCTGCCTGTCACTTTAATTTCCCTCTGACCTCCGAGTCCTACACTGTTCTAGTGAAGTATAATTCAAGCTGAAGGAACAGCACCAATTCTAACAGGCAATCACATCACAATGAGGAAACAATGAGTTCCACAATTTGGTAAATTGGTTTATTATTGTCATGTGTATTGAGGTACAGTGAAAAATGCACCTCAGTACACGTGACAATAAATGTATCTTGCATACAGATAATTTTATCGCATCTGTACATTGAGGGAAACTATATGAGAAGGCAGAATATGATGATACAGTAAGTGCAGTGCAGATAGACAATAAGATGAAAAATCACAACGAGTTAGATTGTGTGGTCTTACCATACCAGAGGATTGGGATAGAAGCTGTTCTTGAGCCTTGTGGTATGCTTTCAGGTTTTTGTATCTTCTAGGAATGGGGAGAGAAGAGACTATCTGGGGTGTATGGGACCTTTGATTATGTTGACTGCTTTACCGAAGCAGCAAGTATAGACAGATTCCATGGAGGGAAGATGGTTTTCACATTGTGCTGAGCTGTGACCACAATTCTCTGTAGTTTCTTGTAGTCTTTGGTTGCCATATCAAGCCTTGGTGTACCTGGATGGGATGCCTCCTATGGTGCATCAATTACAATTCATGAAGATCAAAGGAGAATGCCAAATTTCATTAGCGTCCTGAGGAAGTAAAGGCATTGGTGCACTTCCTTGGTCTTGATGTCTATGTGGTAGAACCAGGACAGACCATTGCTGATGTTCATTCATAAAACTTGAAGCATTCAACCTTTTCAATATCAACTCCACTGACGTAAACAGAAGCATGTGCACTGCCCCCTTCCTGAAGTCAACAACCAGCTCTTTTGTTTAGTTGACATTGAGGGGGTTGATGACATGATACTATACCACTAGTCTCTTTATCTCCTTCCTGTACGCTGATCTATTGTTGTTTCAGATAATTTGATATTTTATGATTTTTCGAGAGTTCAGAGAAAGGTTTAGCTTTTCCCATGTTGTATTTCCTTGGGATGTAATCTTTTTCCCTCATGTTTTCATTACCTTACCCTTTAGCTTTACACTAACTTCCTCTTTTATTAATTAATCATCACAAAGCTTCCCTTCTACTCTTTTCTCCTTTAATACCCAGCCATGACCTGCAAATTCCCAACAACCTGAGACAGCCATTTTTTTCCATAGCTTAAAATGTTTTAACTCCAGGATGCTTGCATTCACTGAGGAACCAAATACAAGAGCACAGAAGATATCCTGGAAGGTAAACATTGGTTGTGCCACAGCTGGGAGTACTGCGTATAGCTCTGGTCATCACACTGCAGAGGGCTGGAGAATTAACGTCAAGGGAGACTGGCTGGGTTGGAATATTTTCTCTGGAACTAAAAATCCCGAAGTGTAAGTTAGTGACTGGTTAACAGGATGTCTAATGGTATCAGGTCATCCTAAGGCATGGCAGAGGATTTGTTTTAACAGAGTACCTGTGGGACCAGTTTCATTTTAACGATTGCAGTGAAACAAGAGGAAGCTCTTTGGAACTTCTTAGGAAAACTTTGGGTTATCATTACATACCTACCTCCCCATGACCCCCAAGTCCCATTAATGTGTAAGGATAAAGGAGAAAAATTCTCACTGCACCATGGTTCCCATTTTATCTTCTGCTTTTTGATGATTATCTTAGCGTGTGCTTGACCTCAAATCATTAATGCTGGACCCAGCTAGGTCTCCCTAAGTTACTGTTTCCATGTGCATTTTCCTTACTAAGTTGATAAGAGGCATAAGATGGTAGAATGAGTGGATTAGTCAAAGAATTTTTCCCAGGGCAGAAATAGTTAATACGAGAGGGTCGTAATTTAAAATGAGTGGAAGAAAATATAGAGGGGATGTCAGAGGTATATACTTTACATAGAGGGTGATGGATGTAATGGATGCCCTGCCAGACCCAGTAGATTAGAGGCATTTAAGAAACTCTTAGATAGGTGCATGGATGACAGAAAAATGAAGGGCTACTTCGGAGAAAAGGGTTAGATTGATCTTAGAGTAGGTTAAAAGGTTGGCACAACATTGTGGGCTGAATAGTCTGAACTGTGCTGTACAGTTCTAAGTTCTAACTTATGTGAGCCAGTGGAGGGATGCTCAGTCATTGGTATTGAGGGCCATGACCAATGACTGAGCTGTCCACGCACCTATGTGCATCACACCATGAGCAGCAGCAATCAGAGCTGGACGATTGACGGGCAACAAGACCGGCTGTGATTGAATGATGAATGCTATCATCCTAAGATGTGATAGATTGTTTGAATTCATGAGAATCTGCTGCTCTCTTGGACCAGAAAGCTTAATAATTTGTTAGAGCTCTGCGGTACCTTCAATTTCTCAAGAAGTTTGACAGATTCTGAGACAAAGTAGCAGGCAAAATTGGTACCCCATCCTCCACCCTGAACATTCATTTCCACCACCGAAAACTCATTGAAGTTGTAGTGTACAGCATCTACAAACTGCACAGCAGTTACTCACACAGCCTACTCCTACAGCACCTCCCAATCCAGTAGATGCAAGAACACAAGGAGTAGACGCATGGGAGTACTACCACTTGCAGGTTTTCCTCCAATCGCACGTCACCTTCACTTGGAAGTTTATCACTGTTCCTTCTTCACTGGTACAGATTTAACTCCTGGAACCATCCAGATCAAAGGCACTGAAAGAGTAGTTTCAAAGGAAAAATGTGGAGGTCTGCAGCAGTTCAAGAAGGAATGTCATCTCCATTTTCTCAAGGGCGATTAGGGACAATGAATACTGACCTCACCAGTAGCACCCAGATCCCAGTGACGAGTTAAAGTTCAACAAAAGGTTTTAAATTTCACTGCAGAACTGCCATAAAGGCATGACTCAGGTCCATTTTTAAGTTAATAAACATCAAGAAGAATAAACAAAGAACAATAATTGTATATATTTAAAAAAAAATAGGTTGAGCAACAGTTTCAAATTGTTCTGTGGCAAAGTTGAAATATTTTGCAGGAAGTTCTTCACAAAAACTATAATTCTTTTCTTTTTCATTTTCAATAGATGGGTATCATGGAGGAAAAAGCCCTTTAGCCATTTATGAAATAGCTGCTTAGTAAGAGAGGGGAATGTAGATTATTCTTTCAGCTAAATGAGTTTATATTTGTTAAATGATCTTCACCCTTATCAAGCTTGTTACATTGCAAAAGTCGTACAGAATTTGGTCATGTTTCATCATCAGTATTAACATTGCAGTATAAAGTTAAATTCTTTCTTTGTTTTAGCTTGAGTTATTTTATTGTGCTCTTTATAGCACTACATTAATCCAAACAAAGTATATTATGTTCTTTTTCATAGTAAAGAAAAATGAATTTGATGATCTAAATCTTAGAGATATTGATTCTCAACTGATGTGAATAAGGACCAAACAAGATTTGTTTCAGATATGTCTTTAATTTCCTTGAATCATTATAACCATTATTTCCCTGAATCATCTTAGCATCTTAGCAGTACTGAACACAGTGACAGCATGTTCCTGGCACAATACTGTACCACTTTCCTAACCAAAGTTTTATAAAGTTACCATAGTGCCACAGAATCATATAGCATAGAATCAGGCCCTTTGGCCAGCCGGTCCATATCAACCAAGATGGCCCTTTACATGCCAGTCTCATTTGCCAGCATTTGGCCCATAACTTTCCCATCCATGTACCTGTCTATCTGTTTTATAAAAGCTGTTCTTGTACTGTACCTGTCTCCTCTGGCAGCTCATTCCATGAACGTATGTACGTACCACCCTCTGTGTAAAAAAGTTTCCCCTCAAGTTCCTCTTAAATATGCCCCCTCTCACCTTAACCCAATGCCCTCTAGTTCTTGATACCCCTGCTCTGGAAAAAAGACTGAGTGCATTCAGCCCATCTATGCCCCTCATGTTTTAATACCTCTATAAAATAACCTCTGTCTCCTGTACTCAAGGGAGATATAACTCAGGCCCTCAAGTCCCACAGCATCTTTGTAAATCTTTTCTGCACTTTTTCCAGTTTAATAACATCTTTCTATAGCGGATCAACCAAAATGGAACACAATATTCCAAGTGCAGCCTCACCAACACCCTGCACCATGACATTTCAACTAATCAACTCAATGCCTTGACATATGAAAGCTTTCCTCACCATCGTCTCTACTGAGACTCACTTTCAGTGAACCACACACTTGTATTCCAAGGCTCCTCAGTTCTACAACATTCCCCAGGGCCCCTTTGTGCACTGTGGAAGTCCTACCTAAATTTGACTTTCTAAGTTGGAGCGCTACGTCCCTGATTTTGTGTTCAATGCTCTGACTAATGGAGGCTTACGTCTCATATACCTTCCTAACCACAGTATTTGCTTGTCATTCCACCTTCAAAGGTCACTACACTTGAATTCCAAGGGCTCTCTGTTCATCAATGCTTTCTAAGATCCAACCATTCATGGTAGATGTGCATTATGTGTATACAGTGGCATGCAGAAGTTTGGGCACCCCTGGTCAAAATTTCTGTTACTGTGAATAGTTAAGTGAGTAGAAGATGAACTGATCTCCAAAAGTCATAAAGTTAAAGATGAAACATTCTTTTCAACATTTTAAGCAAGATTAGTGTATTATTTTTGTTTTGTACAATTTTAGAGTGAAAATAAGGAAAGGAGCCCCATGCAAAGGTTTGGGCACCCCAAGAAATTTGAGCTCTCAGATAACTTTTACAAAGGTCTCAGACCTTAATTAGCTTGTTAGGACTATGGTTTGATCACAATCATCATTAGGAAAGGCCAGGTTATGCAAATTTCAAAGCTTTATAAATACCCTGGATCCTCAAACCTTGTCCCAGCAATCAGCAGCTGCCTAGCACTCTGAAAATTAAAATAATTGATGCCCACAAAGCAGGAGAAGGAAGATAGCAAAGCTTTTTCAGGTAGTTGTTTCCTCAGTTAGTAATGTAATTAAGAAATGGCAGTTAACAGGAACAGTGGAGGTCAAGTTGAGGTCTGGAAGACCAAGAAAAGTTTCCGAGAGAACTGCTCGTAGGATCGCTAGAAAGGCAAGTCAAAACCCCCGTTTGACTGCAAAAGACCTTCAGGAAGATTTAGGATATAGTGATATATAGTGATATAGGAACTGATATGGGAGGTCAGGGGAGTAATGAATTAAAAGTATTATATGTGAATGCACGGAGTATAAGAAATAAAGTAGATGAGCTTGAGGAACAGTTGGAAATTGGTAAGTATGATGTTGTGGGAATAACAGAGACATGGCTTCAAGTGGACAGGGCCTGGGCAATGAATATTCAAGTGTATACGTCCTATCGAAAGGACAGACTGATGGGCAGAGGGGGTGGGGTGGCTCTGTTGGTGAGGAATGATATTCAGTCCCTTGCGAGGGGGGACATAGAATCAGGAGATGTAGAGTCAGTATGGATAGAACTGAGAAATCCTAAGGGTAGAAAGACCCTAATGGAAGTTATCTACAGGCCCCCACACAGTAGTCTGGATGTAGGGTGTAAGTTGAATCAAGAGTTAAAATTGGCATATCGCAAAGGTAATGCTACAGTTGTTATGGGGGACTTCAACATGCAGGTAGGCTGGAGGAATCAGGTTGGTGCTGGACCCCAAGAAAGGGAGTTTGTGGAGTCCCTCCGAGATGGATTCTTAGAACAGCTTGTACTAGAGCCTACCAGAGAGAACACAATTCTAGATTTAGTGTTGTGCAATGAACCGGATTTGATCAGGGACCTCGAGGTAAAGGAGCCATTAGGAGGTAGTGACCATAATATGATAAGTTTTAATCTACGATTTGAGAGGGAGAAGGGAAACTCGGAAGTGTCGGTATTACAGTTGAACAAAGGGAACTATGGTGCTATGAGGGAGGAGCTGGCCAAAGTTCAATGGAACAATACCCTAGCAGGAATGACAGTGGAACAGCAATGGCAAGTGTTTCTGGGAATAATGTGGAAGGTGCAGGATCAGTTCATTCCAAAGAGGAAGAAAGATCCTAAGGGGAGTAAGGGGAGGCCATGGCTGACAAGGGAAGTAATGGACAGTATAAAAATAAAAGAGAAGAATTATAACATAGCAAAGACAAGTGGGAAGCCGGAAGATTGAGAAACTTTTAAAGAGCAACAGAAGGTAACTAAAAAGGCAGTACGCAGAGAAAAAATGAGGTACGAACTTAAACTAGCCAAGAATATAAAGGAGGATAGTAAAAGCTTCTTCAGGTATGTGAAAAGGAAAAAAATAGTTAAGACCAAAATTGGGTCCTTGAAGACAGAAGCAGGTGAATTTATTGGAGTCAATTATGCTGGAGTCAATTATAAAATGAAATTACGACACATCTGGGTAGTAGTAACAGGATTGGTCCGAGTCAGCATGGATTTACGAAGGGGAAATCGTGCTTTACTAATCTTCTGGAATTTTTTGAGGATGTAACTATGAAAATGGACAAGGGAGAGTCAGTGGATGTAGTGTACCTGGACTTTCAGAAAGCCTTTGATAAAGTCCCACATAGGAGATTAGTGGGCAAAATTAGGGCACATGGTATTGAGGGCAGAGTACTGACATGGATTGAAAATTGGCTGGCTGACAGAAAACAAAGAGTAGCGATTAACGGGTCCCTTTCAGAATGGCAGGCGGTAACCAGTGGGGTACCACAGGGTTCAGTGCTGGGACCGCAGCTGTTTACAATATATATTAATGATTTAGATGAGGGAATTAAAAGTAACATTAGCAAATTTGCCAATGACACAAAGCTGGGAGGCAGTGTGAAATGTGAGGAGGATGTTATGAGCATGCAGGGTGACTTGGACAGGCTGGTGAGTGGGCAGATGCATGGCAGATGCAGTTTAATGTGGATAAATGAGAGGTTATCCACTTTGGTGGTAAGAACGGGAAGGCAGATTATTATCTAAATGGAGTCAAGTTAGGAAAAGGGGAAGCACAATGAGATCTAGGTGTTCTTGTACATCAGTCACTGAAAGCAAGCATGCAAGTACAGCAGGCAGTGAAAAAAGCTAATGGCATGCTGGCCTTCATAACAAGGGGAATTGAGTATAAGAGCAAAGAGGTCCCTCTGCAGCTGTGCAGGGCCCTGGTGAGACCACACCTGGAGTACTGTGTGCAGTTTTGGTCTCCAAATTTGAGGAAGGACATTCTTGCTATTGAGGGAGTGCAGCGTAGGTTCACAAGGTTAATTCCCGGGATGGCGGGGCTGTCATATGTCGAAAGATTGGAGCAACTGGGCTTGTATACTCTGGAATTTAGAAGGATGAGAGGGGATCTTATTGAAACATATAAGATTATTAAGGGATTGGACACGCTGCAAGCAGGAAGCATGTTCTCACTGATGGGTGAGTCCAGAACCAGAGGCCACAGTTTAAGAATTAGGGGTAGGCCATTTAGAACGGAGTTGAGGAAAAACTTTTTCACCCAGAGAGTGGTAGATGTATGGAACGCTCTGCCCCAGAAGGCTGTGGAGCCCAAGTCTCTGGATGCTTTCAAAAAAGAGATGGATAGAGCTCTTAAAGATAGTGGAATCAAAGGTTATGGGGATAAGGCAGGAACTGAATACTGATGGTGGATGATCAGCCATGATCACAGTGAATGGCGGTGCTGGCTCGAAGAGCTGAATGGCCTCCTCCTGCACCTATTGTCTATTGTCTAAGATTTAGCAGACTCTGGAGTGGTGATGCACTGTTCTACTGTGCAGCGACACCTGCACAAATATGACCTTCACGGAGGAGTTATCAGAAGAAAACCTTTCCTGCGTCCTCACCTCAAAATTCAGCGACAGAAGGAACATCTAAACAAGCCTGATGCATTTTGGAACAAGTCCTGTGGACTGATGAAGTTAAAATAGAACTTTTTGGCCACAATGAGCAATGGTATGTTTGGAGAAAAAAAGAGTGCAGAATTTCATGAAAAGAACACCTCTCCAACTGTTAAGCATGGGGGTGGATCGATCATGCTTTGGGCTTGTGTTGTAGCCAGTGGCACAGGGAACATTTCACTGGTGGAGGGAAGAATGAATTCAGTTAAATACTGTACCAGAAAATTCTGGAAGCAAACATCACACTGTCTGCAAAAAAAGCTGAAGCTGAAAAGAGGTTGGCTTCTACAACAGGATAATGATCCTAAACACACCTCAAAATCCATAACTGACTACCTCAAGAGGCGAAAGCCATGGCCCTCACAGTTCCCTGGCCTAAACATCATCGAAAATCTGTGGATAGACCTCAAAAGAGCAGTGCATTCAAAACGGCCCAAGAATCTCACAGAACTAGAAGCCTTTTGCAAGGAAGAATGAGTGAAAATCCCCCAAACAAGAATTGAAAGACTCTTGGCTGGCTACAGAAAGCGTTTACAAGCTGAAACTTGCCAAAAGGGGTGTTACTAAGTACTGACCATGCAGGGTGCCCAAACTTTTGCTCCGGGCCCTTTTCCTTTTTTGTTATTTTGAAACTGTAAAAAATGGAAATAAAAAAGTAACCTTGCTTAAAATATTAAAGAAATGTGGCATCTTTAACTTTATGCCTTTTGGAAATCAAGTCGTCTTTTACTCGCTTAGCTTTTCACAGTAACAGAAATTTTGACCAGGGGTGCCCAAACTTTTGTATGCCACTGTACATAATAAAGAACTTCAGTTCTCAGTGAGAAATGCAGGTGGTTCACCTGGAACTGGAAGTGATTTTGGGTCGCACAAGCTCAGGTCAAGCTGAAGCCATGACTGGAATAAATATGCGCTAACATTAAAACCCACGCAAAGTTTGTCTTTGTTAAAGAACAAACATAACAGTATATGTTATGGCCTCATTAGCACTTTGAAAATGCACTACCTTACCTTTATTTGAATTGAACCACATTTGCCATTTTGCAGCCCATTTTGCCAGCTCATTAATATCACTCTTAGCCTAAGACTACACCAAAGCGCGCCTGAAGGCTTTGTGTGTCAATGCAAGGAGCATTCGTAAAAAGGTGGATGAATTAAAAGTGCAGATTGTTATTAATGAATATGATATAGTTGGGATCACAGAGACATGGCTCCAGGATGACCAAGGATGGGAGCTCAACATTCAGGGATATTCAATATTCAGGAGGGAGAGACATGAAAGAAAAGGAGGTGGGGTGGCTTTGCTGGTTAGAGAGGAGATTAATGCAATAGAAAGGAAGGACATAAACTGGGAGGATGTGGAATCGATATGGGTAGAGCTGCATAACACTAAGGGGCAGAAAACGCTGGTGGGAGTTATGTACAGGTCACCTAACAGTAGTAGTGAGGTTGGGGATGGTATTAAACAGGAAGTTAGAAATGTGCGCAATAAAGGAACAGCAGTTATAATGGGTGACTTCAATCTACATGTAGATTGGGTGAACCAAATTGGTAAGGGTGCTGAGTAAGAGGATTTCTTGGAATATATGCGGGATGGTTTTTTGAACCAAAATGCTGAGGAACCAACTAGAGAGCAGGCTATTCTAGACTGGGTATTGGGCAATAAGGAAGGGTTAATTAGCAATCTTGTCATGAGAGGTCCCTTGGGTAAGAGTGACCATAATATGGTGAAATTCTTCATGAAGATGGAGAGTGACATAATTAATTCAGAAACAAAGGTTCTGAACTTAAAGAAGGGTAACTTTGAAGGTATGAGACGTGAATTAGCTAAGATAGACTAGCAAATGATACTTAAAGGATTGACGGTGGATATGCAATGGCAAGCATTTAAAGATCGCATGGATGAACTACAACAATTGTTCACCCCAGTTTGGCAAAAGAATAAATCAAGGAAGGTAGTGCACCCGTGGCTGACAAGGGAAATTAGGGATAGTATCAATTCCAAAGAAGAAGCATACAAATTAGCCAGAAAAAGTGGCTCACCTGAGGACTGGGAGAAATTCAGAGTTCAGCTTAGGAGGACAAAGGGCTTAATTAGGAAGGGGAAAAAAGATTACGAGAGAAAACTGGCAGGGAACATAAAAACTGACTGTAAAAGCTTTTATAGATATGTGAAAAGAAAAAGATTGGTTAAGACAAATGTAGGTCCCCTACAGACAGAAACAGGTGAATTGATTATGGGGAGCAAGGACATGGCAGACCAATTGAATAATTACTTTGGTTCTGTCTTCACTAAGGAGGACATAAATAATATTCCGGAAATAGTAGGGGACAGAGGGTCCAGTGAAATGGAGGAACTGAGGGAAATACATGTTAGTAGGGAAGTGGTGTTAGGTAAATTGAAGGGATTAAAGGCGGATAAATCCCCAGGGCCAGATGGTCTGCATCCCAGAGTGCTTAAGGAAGTAGCCCAAGAAATAGTGGATGCATTAGTGATAATTTTTCAAAACTCTTTAGATTCTGGATTAGTTCCTGAGGATTGGAGGGTGGCTGATGTAACCCCACTTTTTAAAAAAAGGAGGGAGAGAGAAACCAGGGAATTATAGACCGGTTAGCCTAACATCGGTGGTGGGGAAACTGCTAGAGTCAGTTATCAAAGATGTGATAACAGCGCATTTGGAAAGCAGTGAAATCATCGGACAAAGTCAGCATGGGTTTGTGAAAGGAAAATCATGTCTGACGAATCTCATAGAATTTTTTGAGGATGTAACTAATAGAGTGGATAGGGGAGAACCAGTGGATGTGGTATATTTGGATTTTCAAAAGGCTTTTGACAAGGTCCCACACAGGAGATTAGTGTGCAAACTTAAAGCACATAGTATTGGGGGTATGGTATTGATGTCGATAGAGAATTGGTTGGCAGACAGGAAGCAAAGAGTGGGAATAAACAGGACCTTTTCAGAATGGCAGGAAGTGACTAGCGGGGTACCGCAAGGCTCAGTGCTGGGACCCCAGTTGTTTACAATATATATTAATGACTTGGATGAGGGAATTAAATGCAGTATCTCCAAGTTTGCTGATGACACGAAGCTGGGTGGCAGTGTTAGCTGTGAGGAGGATGTTAAGAGGATGCAGGGTGGCTTGGATAGGTTAGGTGAGTGGGCAAGTTCACGGCAGATGCAATTTAATGTGGATAAATGTGAAGTTATCCACTTTGGTGGCAAAAACAGGATAACAGATTATTATCTGAATGGTGGCCAATTAGGAAAAGGGGAGGTGCAACGAGACCTGGGTGTCATTATACACCAGTCATTGAAAGTGGGCATGCAGGTACAGCAGGCGGTGAAAAAGGCGAATGGTATGCTGGCATTCATAGCAAGAGGCTTTGAGTACAGGAGCAGGGAGGTACTACTGCAGTTGTACAAGGCCTTGGTGAGACCATACCTGGAGTATTGTGTGCAGTTTCGGTCCCCTAATCTGAGGAAAGACATTCTTGCCATAGAAGGAATACAAAGAAGGTTCACCAGATTGATTCCTGGGATGGCAGGACTTTCATATGATGAAAGACTGGATGAACTAGGCTTATACCCGTTGGAATTTAGAAGATTGAGGGGGGATCTGATTGAAATGTATAAAATCCTAAAGGGATTGGACAGACTAGATGCAGGAAGATTGTTCCCGATGTTGGGGAAGTCCAGAACGAGGGGTCACAGTTTGAGGATAAAGGGGAAGCCTTTTCAGACCGAGATTAGGAAAAACTTCCTCACACAGAGAGTGGTGAATCTGTGGAATTCTCTGCCACAGGAAACAGTTGAGGCCAGTTCATTGGCTATATTTAAGAGAGAGTTAGATATGGCCCTTGTGGCTAAAGGGATCAGGGGGTATGGAGAGAAGGCTGGTACAGGGTTCTGAGTTGGATGATCAGCCATGATCATACTGAATGGCGGTGCAGGCTCGAAGGGAGGAATGGCCTACTCCTGCACCTATTTTCTATGTTTTTATGTACTGCCTGCAGCCCCACACTGCAGCTCCACACTGCGTACTGTCCGCAGCTCCACCTATTTTCATGTCAGTCTGAAATGTTCATTTTCTGATCATGCCTCATATATTTGGTAGCCTCTACAAAAAATCCATCAGATTGGTCAGAGAGGTTCTGCCCTTGACAAAGCCGTGTTGCCTGTCTCTGATTAGATCCTGTTGTTCCAAATGATAACTAATCCTGCCCCTCATCATTTTCTTCAGTAGCATTTTATTATTCACGTTATGCACACAGGTCTGAACTGCAGTCAACGAGGAATCTCACTTGTGGTCAGTAAAGATCTAAAAAAACTTAGTTCAAGCGCCAGCGATCTCTTCCTTCACAAACAAGAGAAAATCTGCAGAGGCTGGAAGTCCAAGCAACACACACAAAATGCTGGAGGAAATCAGCAGGCCAGGCAGCATCGATGGAAAAGAGTAAACAGTCGATGTTTCAGGCCGAGACCTTTCAGCAGGACTGGAGAAAAAAAAGATAAGGAGTAGGTTTCAAAGATGGGGGGAGGGGAGGTAGAAACACAAGGTAATAGGTGAAACCAGGACTGGGAGGGGGGATGTAAAGAGCTGGAAAGTTGATTGGTGAAAGTGACACAGGGCTGGAGGAGGGGGAATGTCTTCACCTTCCTGCTACAGGTGCCTGGGGATCCTATCTGACTCTGAGGATTTGTCCACTTTTAGGCCCACAGAGACATCTGATACCTCCTCTTGATTTTTACAAGGGTCAAGGACCAACTTTATTTGTCATAAAATTTACATGAATTGGGAATTTGCTGTGGTGAGTCGGTCATGCAACAAAAACCAGCAACATTCAACAATTATAAAGAATTATATCAAAATAATGTTAGAGGTTAAAGTACAGATAGAACTTAAATATGTATTAATACAAGCTTATACTTCCAACGTAAACTTCATTAAACTAAGTAGTTTAAAGTGCGGTGCAGTGCCAGAGGTAATAGATAATGGGGGTGGGGCCTAACTAGGTTGTTTTATTATTTATTATGTTATGTTATTTATTAATACTTACACTAGACTTTTATCTTTCCCTCTACTAAATTCTTTAACTACAAAGTCTGTTTTCTTTGTATTCATGTAGGAATACTCCTATACCTTCTGACTTCATGCACAGGTTGCCCCTGTTTTCCCTAATTGGCTCTTCTACTTCCCTCGTTATTCTTTTGCCTTTAATATACTTGTAAAACATCGTTGAATTAACCTTAACCCTGCCCGTCAGTGATATTTTAAGATTGCAGCTTCTAAATTGAAGTGCAAGTTCCTGGATATTCTGTCAGGATTGGGGGTAATGTCCAATTTCCCAAAGGGAACCATCGAAAGCCTGGTCTGAGTGTGCTACAGGTATGCCTAGTATGTATTAAGGCTCCGTTTTTAATAGACTAGTGTAATCAATAGCTAAGTGTTGATGTCTTTAATCTGCAATAAATTTTGGGAAAGTAACATTGCTGTACATGGTCCTAAATAATTAATGCTTCTGTCTAGCAGCTAACTTAAATGTACATTCACTAGCACTGTACTCTTCCAATACTCATTCTCGAGAGACTTCTCCACAACTCTAATCTATTATTTAAGCTGCTGGATTAGCCTTTTGCACCAAAGCTAAGAAAGAAAAAATATGTTCTAAGATTCAGCTGGTCCCAACAGTTAGGCCTTTGACTGATTTGCATATGCAGTGAGTCCCAGATTTACCCACTGTTACAACAGTTATAGAAAATGTTCTTAGCCATTTTGCTGAAGGGTTACCAAATTAAAACTGATGCCATGCTGCATAATACGATTTTAAAACAGATGATAAAGAATGTCCAAGGAGAATGTCTTACAGGGAATCTTTAAGGTGGAAAGAGGTGGGAAGAGAGAATTAAGGAGGAGTTCTCATGTGTAAGGCCATGGCAGCAGAGATTGTACTGTGAAATGAATTATGAGCAGGAGTATGCCAAACAGCACCTTGCACCTGCCGCACTATTCAATAAGCTCGAGGCTGATTTGACTGTAAATACAACTCCACATTCCTGCCAATCACTGATAATCTTTCACCCCCTTGAATATCAAGAATCTGTTAACATTGCCTTAAAACATACTCAAAGATTCTCCTATGGAAAAGAAACTTTCTGAGACTCACAAAACTTTCAGAAACAGAAAAAGAATCATCTAATTTCCATCTTAAATAGAATTATTACCTTATTTTTAAATGGTGACCCCCTTGATCTAGATTTTCCTATGAAGGTGACCATTCTCTTATAAAACACTTCCCACTCTTCTAAACAGCAGATAACATTCAATTCTGTCCATTCTCTCCATATAAAATAACTCAGTCATTCTTAGAATTTTCCTTTGAACTGTCTTCAATATGTATGTAACACTCGTTTTGCCTAGTGGCATGATCTTACATATAGTACTTGCATCCTCCTTGAATAAGACCAATACTGTGCACAGTACTCCTGATATGATCCCTTCTATACCCTGTATAATAGAAGCATAACGTCCATACTGATAAACAGGATTTCCCTTGTTATAAACAATAATCTTCTGTTTGTTTTCCTTCTACTTTACTGTAACAGCAGGCTATTCCTCTGCAAATCTTGTACTAGGTCAGCTAGCTCTCTCTGGATCTCTGGAATGCTTCATCATTCTTTATTTTTGCCAAATGGAAATTCGATATGTTCCCACATTATACATGAGTTGCTTTCTATCTTCCTAGTTATACTATTTATATTCTTCTGCAGCCTCCCTGTGGCTTTGTGTAACTTACTCTGCTAACTATCTTTGTGCCATCGGAAAGTTAGCAACCACACCTTTGGCTCGTTCATCCAGGTCACTTATACAAATTGTAACCAGTTGAGGCTGGAGCAATAGTCCTGGGAAGCAAAAAAATTCCCATTTACAGTCAGGTTAGGGATGCCTGATTCATGGAATGGAATGAGCTCACGTAATATTCTTTAATCATATATCTGGAGATACATGCATAAGTTCATTCCTAAGAATAACAGAACAAGTTCTCTCTTTCTCTTCACTTTTGGTTAATTTTCATTATCAATCTTATGATCTCTTGATGCCTTTCATTGCAATACCATGGAGTTATGATGATCATATCAAGAGTTTTTTGTGCAGGTTCCAGCTTATAGACAAAATTAACTCAAGGAAGTCAGTAAAAACAGAGTTCTTTTATTACCCAGGGGATGCCTGTATACTTATTCTCTATTTTCTATTGGCCAGCCAATTTTCTATATTACCTCATATATCATTAACATTTCTTGACTGCAATGACACAATTGCCAGTGGTTGAGTATCAAAGTTTGAGGTTGATTTTGAATCCAGAATTTACGAGGGCTGATATCATGGAGGATTATAAGACTGTTGCTTATTACTGAATTAGAAAGTTTTATGTCTACCTTTGACACTAATATTATAATTCCCTTTTTTTCCTAAATAAAGATCTGGTTCTTTGATCCTGAAACAAGACACAGCATGTTCGCTCTTTATCTGCCTGATCATATCAATAATCATCTATGCTCCCACTGGCAGAAAGATTAAATTCAGGTTTGGAGTAAGAGTTCAGATGCACTGGCATCTGACATTCAGCTGGTTCTCCACCTGCAATGCATGGGGTCAGAAGTCAGGAGAGAGTTGACTTGCACACTGCAGTTAGCTGGTGCATCTCTGAAGAGCTGCTGGTTAAAAACCAGCATGTTCTGGGCCATTGATATCCCAACAGCTAATGAGGCACCACAGCTTTCAAACGAAATTGTAATGTGTGAGCTTTGCCCAGTCAGACACAAGAAACCTTTTTCACTTTAATGTGGTGTGACCTTTTCACACATCCATAATCATAAGTATGGGGAATTAAAATGAAAGAAGCTTTTGTGTCCAGCTGAGCAAAGCAGTTGGAATTTGAAACTACTGCCTGATCACTTGGAATTTTGAACACAAGCATTTTCACTCAAAGGTCATGGCCAACTAATATTTACTTTTCTCTTCAAAACCATCCAAGAATTTGTATCATTTAATACTACCTACTGTCCAAGTGATCTTTTAAAACCACTTCTTCTTAAATAGGGTTTGGATTGCATTTCCATTACTTTCCACTTAATTGTTCAATTTTCTATCATAGATTAAAGTTATGAAGTATCGGATTAGAGTTCATGTGCAAAACAAAATTTCATTTTGTATTGTTCATGAGATTAAGGCAGCAATTTCATTCAGTTTTCCTGATTGCTCACCAATTCATGCTCCCTTTTGCAGCTTCACTGTTTTCATCCTCCTCCGAACGTATTTTTGTTTCTGCTTCCTGCTCGTCCACAACATATTGATCAGGAAGGGCTGCAAGGTGATTTTATAATGGCAATGTGGGAAATGGTAGATTGAATGTTTCAATGAAGTGTGTGTTCCTTCGATACTGATTTCTTTGCTTTCACCTTGTAATGACCATGTGCTTTATCCCTGTCATTTTGGAAGTCCAGGAATTCATCACATCCTGCCCAAAAAAATAGATATCATATCATTGAATTTCTGTTCATAACCACCACTATAAACATGATAAGCAACATGCTTTATGTCAATGCTTTAGAAAATGTTATAGCAGAATTTTATCAACACATCAGATTGAAAAAAAGTGATCATGTGTGGACAGAGACTTGTGTAAACAAAGTAACATACCATTAATTAGCTCCTCTGCACTCCCTGGTCTTTACTGGCACATTGGTCTGATTCAACATCTGATAAGTGAACTTTTCTTTCAGAGCAGTGCAGCTGTGGAGATGGCTATTTATGATTTGGAAACAGACATTTAAGATTCAATAATCTCTCTGATGAAAGCCTTGATAATCTGTCACTGCCTGCTGCTTCAGGCATTTCTCCAAGACAGGAAAAATGAAATGTTTACTCATTGAAACAGGGTTACTTTGTACCATTCAGATTCCAACCAACAGTAAATCTTTTACTACAAGTTATATTGCTCTCTCCTTTGACACAAACATTTTCTAAGTGCAATTCAAATTATTATTTAATCACCAATAATAGATTTGAAGCTTGTCTTATATTCATGTTTATCGCCACTTTTGAAAGAGCTATTTGTCTCTTTTTAAAGGTTGAATTGTTAAGGGTTTCAGTTTACAATGCCATGTGTGAGCCTTCAGTCTATGATTCCAACCAGTGCCTCACTTAAAATGGCCAGTTCTGATAGAAACAGAAAGAAAGAGGAAGCTACCTAAAGCTGAAGAATATTACGTTGAGTTCTGCAGGCTGCATCTGCCGAGAAAACTGATGAGGCGCTGTTCCTCAGGCTTACTTTGTACTTCATTGTAACAGCGACAAAAAGTTCAGAGTTGCATGGAGAATTAAATTAGCAGGCAATCAGAAATTCTGTGTCACTCATTTGGATTGAGACCATCTTCAACTCCCTTTTGTTTGGAACTCCCCCATACAACCATAGGATGTATGAGGACGTCCCATGTGGAAGTGATGTGAGAGTAGCTGTTTTACACCTTCCTTTTCCATCATCCAGGAACCCAAACTGTCTTTCCAGGTAGTTAGAGATTGACTTGAGCTACTTCCAATCTACTATCCTGCATTTGTTATTCACTACCTGGCCTCCTATCTGGTGAAGAGATCAAGCACAGAATGACTGGTGGCTTTTATGTTATTTTATTTTTTCCATATTTGCCCACTTTTCAAAGTAAATCAAATTAAAAGTAAATTTGTTATCAAAGTACTTATATGTCATCAAATGCTACTTTGAGATTCATTTTCTTGCAGGCATTTATGGAAAAACAAAGACACAACAGAATCTACAAAAAAACACACAAACAAGGACTGACAACCAATGCACAAACGAAAACAAACTGCAGATAAAAAGCTTTTCATTTTCTCTCATTCATTTGACAATAAATTTACATTTCATTCTTAGAATTTGAACAACGTATTTCACAATCCTTCTCTTTGATTGGTTAAGGGCTTACCTGATCAGTTCATTTAGATTCCAAATGTTCTTTTTCTCAAGATGTGCCAATTTTAGGTCACATTTACTTGCAAAAGGAATGTAAACATCCACACATGCAGGTGTGAACACAATTAGATTCCCTGCTTCAGCAAGTCAGGGCCAAATGCCATTCTGAGCACTGGGTCTTATCGCTTTTTAAAAATAAATTCATGAGCTTTGCAGGCTGAGCCAGCATTTAATAGTCCACCCCTAATCATCTGCAGGATGGTGGTAATGAACTGCTGTCATCTTTGTGATGTGGTTACATGCACAATGCTGTTAGGGAGGGAGTTCCATGATTTTGAGTCAGCAATAGTGAAGGAACAGCAATATATTTCCAAATCAGGATAGTGTGTAGATTGCAACATAATTTCTATGCTTCTGTTGCCCTTGTCCTTCTAGCTGGTAGACATCCACTGACAAGATGTTTTACCATTTGCACAATGGTAGTACTTCACTACTTCATCCTGAATAGAATTTGGACCAGAGCAGAGTGACAGGACTCCAAAAGTACATCATTGGCCCTTAGAGTGTCCAGATATCATGAAATGTGCTCTCTTCTGAGCACAACAAAACCACAACATGTGTGGAACCTATCTCCTGTTACTTTGATTTCACTGAAGCTTTCAAAAGCAGCAGAGAAAATGCCTTTAATGATCAATCAAGAGAGGAGGGAGCAATATGCCAATTAACTTAATTGGTGAAATGACTGCAACATCCTGGATCTAACAAGAAAATGAAGGATAGATTATTGGATTACAATATCCACTTCTTGGCACTAGTTTTTTTTCTATCTGATATCATAACGTTCTATTCTCTGGATCAAGGTGATGATTTGATTAGGAGATTAAAAGTGTTGACAAGATAGGTAAAGGAAAACTTTTTCTGCTGTTAAGATAGGTGAGAACCAGAGACATAACCTTAAAATCAGTGCAAGGCCATTCAGGAATTAAGTCAGGGTTTTGAGGTGGAGGTAGGGAGCACTCCCACCAAGGACGATGCATGCTAAAATAAAAACAGAGAATGTTGGATAGTACTGCATGAATGAAAAGTCAAGATCTTTAGATGTTAAATCTGTTTTATTTTCATGTCCTTTAAGCAATGGGATTAACGTTATTCATTGCCTAGTTCATGTAGAGATAATCTCTGCTCTGCCAAATAATTGTTCAGATCTCACTTGAAGGCAAGTATCTTATTTACCTTTTAAATCACTTTAGCTATCTATGCTGCCACTTTCACAGATACACAGACACGTACAAAGTTCCTCTACAAGTGGAAGTTAATCTAGCCTCAGTTCTCTCAAAAATCACTTCACTGCTGAAGATTCTATACCCTGTTTTTGTGTTACCGCTCCTGCTCATCTTTCAACGAAACCGGCATGGTAGCAACAAAGTTATATTCTCCTGTACAGTACTCATCAATGGCCTTAGTTCACCTGCCTTGTATATCAGTCTCCTCAAACTAAATTCCAACCAAGTGTTCCTCCCATGCACCTTTCAAGTCTATGAACGATATGCCTACTGCACTGACTTAGTTTCTTTCAATATTTATGTTTTTTAGCTCTACTATACTCCAGCTCTGCATCCCATTCCCCTGTCAGGCTCCCCCTAACAGTACTAACAATCCCCCCAACAAGGTTGTTGGAACAGTTCCAGTTCAGGTGAGTCGACAGACATTGGGATGCAATTAGTCCAGATTGACAATTCCCTCCTCAGATGCCGCTCAGGTCTCTGAGATTTTCCAGAAGATTGCATGTTGTTCCGGTTCAGGCAAATCTGTCAAGCTTGTACAACTGGAGCAACAAATGACTTGCTGGAGGAATTTAGTGGTTTGTGCATCATCATTGTGTGTGTGGGTGGAGAGGGGATGTTGTGAGGAATCGTCGATGCTTTGGATGGAAACCCTGCATTAGGACTGCATCCTAACATTGATACCTATGAGTTATTACTGATACCTGATCTCCAATAATATCTCACACAACTATAGCCACTTCCTGCTTAAGGATCCAGACATATATTCACAAAATTCGGCTCACAGAAATCATTTCATTTTAATGAGCTGACCACGACTGTCGGTATAGGGAGAACTTCTGCTTCATCTCTTTCTCCTTCCATGGAAACTTGTGAAAGATGCCAAAATCTGAAATATCTTATAGCGAAAGATAATTTGATACTGATACATGGTACCAGAGGGTACAAATGGAATCAGGTAGATTCAGTATTGGAAATTAAAATCAAATATTCCAGTAATAGGATTTTAAATAACATTGCTCTGAAAATTTGAACTTAAAAGACATGGTCTTTACCAACATTGTGTATGTAATAAGATAATTAAAAGTGACATGAAGAAATGCTCTCTGGTGCAGCACATGGTTATAATCTGAAAGGTACTGCATGAAGATATGCTGGATACAATTTTGATTGTGGCTTTCAACTGTGCATTAGATAAATATATGTCAACAAGTATAGAGAAAGAGTAAACAAGTGAATTGCCCTAGTAGAAAGGTGGCATGGACATAATAGATTGAATAATACTTTGTACAGAAACCATTTAATGACTTTCTGAACATCATCAATGAGACCACACATAAGTTGACTTAGTCTTCAATTTGTCTGCCACTAAGTTTGCTTGAAATCGAAGATGGGCTGGTACAGGATAAGGAAATATCAACAATGCCCATCTCCAGATTTCAGTAAGTAATATATCAGATGGTCAATAATGTCAGCACAATTTCAACCAAAACTTGCTCTAAGGCACACTAAGGAAGTAACGAACACAGTTTCGTTCAGTGTCACCCGAGAGGGCAGGTGTGAAGCTGCAGTAGGTATTGTGAGATCACATTGTCAGTTTCCCAGTGTCCACTGAATGCTTGTCTCCAGGGTTTCACTGACAAGTTCACCTGAACTTGAGAAACCGCCATCACCTGAGTTAGACTCAGAAACTGTAGTTAAAGTTATTTTAATGAGAATTAATATATTTAATTTACCAACTAACTTCTCCTGTGGATTTTTTCCTAATTACTTGGATGAATCATAGAATCATTGACAAGTACAGCATAGAGAAGGACCTTCATGGCCCCCCTCACCTATGCCAACTTGTGATGCTCATCTACATTAATCCTATTTGTCCATGTTAGGCTCATAATCCTCTGCACCTTTCTTATCCAAATACACCTCCAAATGCCTTCAAATTATTGTAATAGTGTCTGCCCTCTAGCAGCTTAGACTCATATAGAGTAAGACAGAATGGAAGTAAGCCCTTCGGCCCAAGTTATCCATGACGGCGATTGGCTCCGCCAAGCTTTCCAGTGCTGATGTAGGGTCTCAGCCCAAATCATTGATTCCCCTCCATGTAGACTGTCAGTCTTGCTGAGTTCCTCCACCATTCTGTGTGTGTTGCTCAAGATTTCCAGCATCTGTAGAATCTCTTATGTTTATGATTTCCCACTTGTCCTTGTTTGGCTCATGTCCCTCTGAATCTCCTACCCATGTACTCAACTGGATGTTTTTTAAACATTGTCATTGGAGCATGTTCCATATATTTGTTACCCTCTGTGTGAAAAACTTACCCAAAATATCACCTTACCCATTTTGACCATTTCTTTTAAACCTGCCAACCTACTAACGACTGCATTCTCATCCAAGTCGTTTATATGCATATTACAAACTATGTATGGTTGAGTAAAATAAAGTCAACAAGGCAATGGGTTCATATCAGTTTTTCACTTATGTTCTGTTTCTTGAATTTAATACTTACCTATTGCAAATCCAGCTCCTCCCAAAGATTATAATTGTTCCCACCCTCTACTGTTCCTTCCCACTGTAAGAGAGGTATTGAAGGGGCAAATCCCATAGTTGTGAGGAAAATTATTGGGGACGGAGAGGGAGGGATGGGGTGAGATGAGTGAACCAAGGAGTCACAGAAAGAGTGGTCCCTGTGGAAAGCAGAATGGGTGGGGAGGGGAAGATGTGATGGGTGGCGGGTCACTGCTGCAGCAGGTGAAGGATGAGAGTGAAGGCTTGTTGTGCTGTCTGGGTGGGGAGTGAGAGGGAGGTGGTGGTAGAACACAAATCCAGAAACTGATAGAAATATCAGAATCTGATTTAATATCACCAGCAATGTCATGATATTTGTTAACTTTATGGCAGCAGTACAATGAAATACATGATAAATAAATACAGAGAAAAAACAGTTACGTATTAAGTATATATATGTCTATTAAAGAGTTAATTTAAAATAGGTAGTGCAAAATAACAGAAATAAAATGTAGTGAGGTAATGTTCATGGGTTCAATCTCAATTTAGGAATCGGATGGCAGATGGAAGGAAGCTGATCCTAAATCACTGAGTGTGTGCCTTCAGGCTTCTGTACCTCCTTCCCAACGGTAACAGTGTGAAGAGGCCATGCCTTGGGTGGTGGGGATCCTTAATGACAGATGCCGCCTTCCTAAGTCACCGCTCCTTGAAGACATCTTGGATACTACGGAGGCTGGTACCCATGATAGGGTTGACTAATTTTACAAGTTTGTGCAACATTTTTTGGTCTTGTGCAGCAGCTCCCAATTCCAGACAATGATGCAGACAGCCAGAATGCTCTCCATGGTATATTTGTAGAAGTTTTTGAGTGCTTTAGTTAACAAACCAAATCTCCTCAAACTCCCAATGAAATACACCCGCTGTTCTTGCCTTCTTTATAGCTGCACCAATACGTTGCGTCCAGGTCCGGTCCTCAGAGATATTGACATCCGGGAACTTGAAATTGCTCATTCTCTCCACTTCTGATCCCGCATTGAGGATCAGTTTGTGTTCCCTTGTCTTACCTTTCCTGGAGTCCACAATTAACTCTTTGGTCTTGCTGACTTTGAGTACAAGGTTAACAACAGGAATTCTGCAGATGCTGGAAATTCAAGCAACACACATCAAAGTTGCTGGTGAACGCAGCAGGTCAGGCAGCATCTATAGGAAGAGGTACAGTCAACATTTCAGGCAGAGACCCTTCGTCAGGACTAACTGAAGGAAGAGTTAGTAAGAGATTTGAAAGTGGGAGGGGGAGGGGGAGATCCAAAATGATAGAAGACAGGGGGGGGGGGGGATGGAGCCAAGGAATGGAGCGGTGACATGTCTTTCTCCCTGGGCCTTCTGTCCCATGATCCTCTCATATCCCTTTTGCCAATCACCTGTCCAGCTCTTGGCTCCATCCCTCCCCCTCCTGTCTTCTCCCATCATTTTGGATCTCCCCCTCCCCCTCCCACTTTCAAATCTCTTACTAACTCTTCCTTCAGTTAGTCCCGACAAAGGGTCTCGGCCTGAAACGTCGACTGTACCTCTTCCTAGAGATGCTGCCTGGCCTGCTGCGTTCACCAGCAACTTTGTTGAGTACAAGGTTGTCGCTGTGACACCACGCAAATAGGTGGTACATCTCTTTTGTCACCATCTGAAATTCTGCCAACAACGGTTGTATCATCAGCAAATTTATGGATGCCGTTTGAGCTATGCCTAGCCACATAGCCAGAAGTGAAGAGAGAGTAGAGCAGTGGGCTAAGTGCACATCCCTGAGGTGCACCAGTGTTGTTTGTCAGCTAGGTGGAGATGTTACTTCCAATCTGCACAGATTGTGGTCTTCTGGTTAAGAAGTAAAGGATTCAGTTGCAGAGGGAGGTAGAGAGGCCTAGGTTCTGACGTTTTTTGATCAGGATTGTTGGAATGGTGGTGTTAAATGCTGAGCTATAGTCAATAACAAGCATCCTGACATAGGTATTGGCATTGCATGTGAGTAAAGGCTCCTTCAACCACTCCAGAGGGGAAGGAGGACATTTCAGATATCCTGGAAACGTTTAGAAAGCAGATGGGGTGAATAGGATTAACTGAGAAAAAGGAGTGGAGTCTGAAATGCATGGATCTATTTCTTTTAGAACAATGACCCCCCTCCTTAACACTACGTATTGATCTGTTGTCTGTGCATGTGCATTGTTCTCTCTCTCACTCTCTCGCTGTAATGCGAATATACCAGTTAAAGCCATCTCCCATGTACGTACTTTTATTTAATATATATGTAGTTGTGCATAGACACAATAAATTGGTGATGAGTTTGAACCGGAATGTTAGGGAATATCATAGTTATGGGAAAAAACAGCGAGAGATAAACAGCACAAGAAGGCTATCACAGATGCTAACAAATGCATAATTATAGCACATAGTAACAGTGAAAGACGTGCTGAATTTAAAGTAAAACCAACGTGGCGATGGCTTCAGTCGGGAAAGTTGATGAATTTGATAGTGCTAATGAATGTGGGGAGTCATATATCGAGAGGGTTGAACTGTATTGTGATGCAAACAATGTGGTGAAAAGAAAATCCCCTACAGTTCTTCGTTTAATGGATGCAGGAACGTACAATCTCCTATGCACCCAGTAACCTCTGAAAAGCCAGCAAGCAAGACGTTTGATGAAATTGTTATAATTTTACAAAATTGCTTGAGCCCTAAGCCACAGGCAATGGCTGAGAGATTTAGATTTACAAATGGAACTAGTTAAATGATGAAAGCATTTCTGAATATGTTACAGAACTGCGCAAACTTTCCCAGTACTGGGACTTTAGAGATGGACTTTCATTAAGGGACAGACTTGTATGTGGCATGCATTGTCAAAGCACTCAAAAGAGGCTACTGTCCAATAGAGACCTAATGTTAGAATCGGCATTGGCCATTGAAATATCACAAAGGATGCAGCACAGCTACAGAAAAGGAGGCTAGAATGTGAAATGCACAAAATGTCCCTGAATAGTGAAAAAAGCCAAAGATGTTATTGATGCGGCAAATCCTCCCATGATGCAAGTAACTGTTGGTTCAAAGAAAAAGTCTGCAAAAAGTGTCACAGACAAGGTCACACAGAAAGAATGTGTGAGGCAGATAAAAAGTACAACTGAGTGAAAAGTCTTAAACCCAAAACTAAGCAAATGCATAAAGTTCCCAAATGTAAAACAGAATCAGACAACATAGAGTCTGACAAAGGTAAACCATCATACCTAAAGCTGCAGAGTATTACTGAAGCAGATCACAATATAATATGGATCGCAATAGATGTGTCTGGTGTAAAACTGAAAATGGAGCTGGAAACAGAGTCAGTTTTGTCCATAATTTCAGAGGCTGATTACAACAGACTGTTTTTTAAGCTAGCATTAGAGAAGACCTCAGTGATGCTATAGACCTACACAGTTGAAAAAGTGTATTCCAAAGGCAAACTGAAAGTAAATGTGAGTATGGACGCCAAACACAACAGTTAGAGCTTCATGTATTGAACAGTGGAGGGGCAGCACTTTTTGGATGTGAATGGTTCAGAAAAATCCAACTAGACTGGCGCTCAGTCAAAGCTCTCAGTGTGACATCAACAGGCAACGGCAGCCCCAATAGCAGCACTAACCAGAACTGGCACAGCTGCTTAATGCTAATGAAAAGGAGATTGGTAAACTCAAAAGCATGAAGACCGGAAATGACTGAATGAAACAGTAACACCAAGATTCTATAAAGTGCAGCCAGTGCCTTATGCACTATGTCCTGAAGTGGATGCTGAATTGCAGAGCTTGGAGGCATCTGGAATTCTCTCTAAGTTTGAGTGAAGTGATTGGGCCACAGCCATTGTCAGTAATCAAGAAGGGAAGGCTGAAGCTGTTTGAATATTTGGGGATTTCAAGGTGAGCATCAACCCGGTGCTGCATATTATGCAGTATCTCCTGTCATGAATAGAATACACTTTTGCATCTCTGGCAGGAGCAGAGAGGTTTTCAAAGATTGACTTGTCACAAGCCTATCTGCAAGTGGAGATTGAGGAGTCAAGCAGGAAATCCCTCACAGTCAACACTTACAAGGGACTGGTCAAGTATAATCATCTCGTCTTAGGCGTCACATCAGCTCCAGCAATTTGGCAAAGAGCAATGACCAAGTGCTCCAAGATATCCCAGAACACAAAGTTACCTTGATGACATCATCGTGACTGGCAGAAATGATGAACAGCCCCTTCAGAACCGTGGTAAAGTGCTTGCCAGATTGACTGAGTATGGTCTGCGCGCAAAGAGAGCGAAAAATGTGAGTTTTTCAAGAATGAAATCTCATACTGTGGACATGTCATTGACAAGCATGGCTTACATAAGTCACAAGAGAAGATTGAAGCAGTGCTACAAGCACCCAAATCAGAAATTGTGAAACAACTCAGGTCATACTTGGGCCTGGTAGTCAACTACTACTGGTTTCTCCCCAACTCTGCGACAGTACTGCACCCATTGAATGCACTGTTATAGACAGGAGCAAAGTGGGAACAGTCGGAAAGATATGAAAAAGCATTCAAGGAAACAAAGAGACTAATAACATTTGATGAACTGCTCACCCATTATGGCCCATTCCTGCCCATCAGACTGGTGTGCGATGCATCTACCCCCTTACGGCATTAGAGCTGTTTTGTCACACATTATGAAAAATGGGTCTGAACGTCCGATTGTGTTTGCTTCAAGATCACTGATGAGTGCAGAATGAAACTACACACAGATTGACTGAGAGGCCCTTAGTCTAGTATGGGGAAGAAAGAAGTTCCACCTCAACCTCTGTGGACAAAAGTTTATGCTAGTGACAGATCACCAGCACATTGTCTCCATTTCAATCCCAGGAAGGGAATTCTAGTGATGACTGCTACCCGGTTACAATGTTGGGCACTGTTCCTACGAGCCCACTCTCATGACTTAGAGTTTAAGGGTACCAAGCAACACAGCAATACTGGAAGCTTGTCACATCTTCCACTACTGGCAACTGAAGAAGAAAAGTCTTCACCTATGACCCAGCAGAAGTGTTCCACACCGCATTGGTGGAACAGTGGCTGATAGCAAATTTCAAAATACAAAGAAAAACAAGGAATGATCTGACATTGTCAAAAGTCTATAAAAGCACCATGCAAGCATGGCCAGCTCATTGTAACCCTATGTTTCCAAAGTTCTCAGTGAGATTAGATCAACTGTTGGTATATCAAAGAATGCCGATGTGTATATCTCATGTTGTACTTCCCTCTAAACTGCACACCAGAGTGTTAGAAAATCTGCATGAAGGGTACAGTCAAGATGGAGAGTCTCACCCACAGCTACGTGTGGTGGCTTGGAATAGGTAAGCAGATTGAATACTTGACCGAAAGCTGTTCAGGATGCAGAGAAGTTCTAAAAACACCGCCACAGGCACTGTTACAGCCATGGGAGTGGCCATCATCACTATGGCAAAGAGTACATATTGACTTTGCTGGGCCATTTATGGATTTCATGTTTCTGATTGCTGTGGATTCTCATTCGAAGTGGCCGGAGGTTGTACCAAAGAAGTCAAAAACCTCAGCAAAGACAGTCCCCATCCTGAGGGCTATCTTTGCCAGAAATGGCTTACCAGAACAAATTATGAGTGAGAATGGACCACAATACTCGTCAGAAGAATTCCAACTGTCCATGACAAACAATGGCATCAGACAGTTCAAATCAGCACCTCACCACCCAGCAATGGACAGGTTAGTTGAAAGATTTATCCAAAACTTCAAGAAGTCCATTAAAGCAATGGACAAGGAGGACATTTCTCTACAGCACAAAGTGGACAACTTCCTTTTTGTGTATCGGAACTCTGTTCATGCACAGACAAATCAAACACCTGCAATACTGTTCATGAGCAGGAATCTGAGATCTCGCGTAGACCTCCTGAAACCAGACCACCGGAGGGAAGTGCAGTTTAGCCAGTTGCCAAGTGAAGCAGCAAGGAACTTCAAGATTGGACAGGAAGTCTTAGCGTGCGATTACTGAGAAGACACGTGGACACCCAGTAGGATAGCTGCAAGAACTGGACCTCTGTACACAGTGGATGCTGCAGATCAGACATGTGGACCATATACTGGATGCTCAACTGAAGAAAATACCTGAGTTGACCGCATCCAACAAAGTGGACACATTACAGTCACCGGACCTATTTCTCAGTGTTGTCTACACATGTCCATTCCCATTGTTCTCTCTCTCTTTCTCTCTCACTGCAAAGTGAATACACCAGTTAAAGCTATCCCCATGTGCTTGCTTTTATTTATTTGATATGTAGTTGTGCACAGTCACAACAAGGTCCTTACAAAGAATTTGGTGGGGAAGAGGTTTAGTCAAGGTAGCTGTGGGAGGCAGGGGGTTTATACTAAATGTCAGTAGGTAGTTTCTCTCCAAAGATAAAGACAGAGAGATCTAGAAAAGAGGAGTAGTGTCTGAAATAGTCTAATTTGAGGGCAGGTTTGAAGTTTGCAATGAAGGTAATAGAATTGATAAATTAAATCTTCCTCTCCACAGATGTTGCTTGAAATGTTGAGTATTTCCGGCATTTTCTGTTTTTGATTTTGAAATTTTACATTTCTGGTGTCTGTACCTTTTGCTTCTGAAGGCAGAGCTAAAATTGGTGAAGGATAAATTCACCCTGCCTGAATAATTTACATGTAAGGGGTCTTGAAGTGAACTTTACATAGGAAAATTGTGTCATAAGTTCTGGAAGCAATCTCAGAGGCAATTGGATGGTGGGAGGACAAAGCAGACAAGTTAATTTAGCTTTCTTCCTCTATATCTTGCAAAATTACTCCTGCTTTACAGTAAAGATTCCAATTATCTATAAATATGGAGGCACTCCTTGAATAAATAATTCCAGGGAAATTTTGTTGCTGCTCTGACTTCCAGGCTTTTGAAAGTTCAAAGTAAATTTATTATCAATATCATCATATACTACACTGAGATTCATTTTCTTGTGGGTATTCACAGTAACTTGGGAATAAAGTTATAAAGAAAGAATACGAAGGTAAGCTACCCAATACTGTAATATCAAAGAGGATACCAAAAGTTTCTTCAAGTATATAAAGTGAAAAAAGAGGGGAAAATAGATATTGAACTGCTGGAAAATGGTGTCAGTGATTTGGATGATGGAATTGATGGCTTTTTGGCCGGATTTGTGATGATATGAAGATAGGTGGAGGGGCAGGTAGTGATGAGGATCTTAGACAGATCAGGAGAATGGGCAAAGAAGTGGCAGATAGAATACGGTGTTGAAAAGTGTATGTTCATACACTTTGGTTGACAAAATAAAAGCGTAGACTACAAACTTCGTAATTTCCAAATTGAGAGAAAATTCAAAAATCTGAGGTGCAAAGGGACTTGAGAGTCCTCATGCAGGATTCCCTAACGTTAATTTGCAGTTTGAGTCAGTGGTGAGGAAGACAAATGCAGTGTTAGCTTTCATTTTGAAAGGACTAGAATATACAAGAAATGATGTAATGTTGCTGCTTTATAAAGCACTGGTGAGGCCTCATTTGGAGTATTGTGAGCACTTTTGGACCCCTTATCTCAGGAAGGATGTGCTGACATTGGAGAGGGTTCAAAGGAGGTTCACAAAGGTAACTCCAGAATTTTAAGGCTTATCATATGAGAAGTGTTTAATGGCTGTGGACCTATACTCACTGGAATTCAGAAGAATGAGGGGGGATCTTATTGAAACTTATCAAATGTTGAAAGACCTCGATAGAGTGGATGTGGACGGGATGTTTCCTATGATGAGCGAGTCTAAGATCAGAGGATACACTCTCAGAATAGAGGGCTGTCCATTTAGAATGTAGATAAGGAGGAATTTCTTCAGCCAGAGAGTTTTGAATCTGTGGAATTTGTTGTCACAGATGGCTGTGGAGGCCAAGTCATTGCATATACTTAAGACAAAGGTTGATAGATTCTTGATTAGTTAGGGCATGAAGGGATTGGGGAAGAAGACAGGAGATGTGGGCTGAGAGGAAATGGATCAGATATGATGAATTAGTGGAGCAAACACGATGGGCCAAGTGGCCTAATTCTGCTCCTATATCTTATGGTCTAATCATCTTAAATAGAATGAAACACAATGGAATCAATGAAAAACTGCGCACAAAGATGGACAAACTACCAATGTGCAAAAGACAACAAATTGTGCAAATACAGAAAGAAAAAAAAAGTTAATAAATATTGAGAATAAGAGCTGTAGAGTCCTTAAAATTGAGCCCATAAATTGTGGAATCAGTTCAGTGTTGGGTTGAGTGAAGTTATCCACTCTGGTTCAGGAGTTTGAAGGTTGAGGGGTAATAGCTGTTGCTGGACCTGATTCTGTGGGACCTAAATCTTCTGTGCATCTTTCCCGTTGGCAACAGCATGGCCCCAATGGTGGGGTCCTTGATGATGGATCATCAATATACACAAAATGCTAGAGTAACTTTGCAGGTCTCAGCCCAAAACATCAACTGTTTATTCATTTCCACAGATGTTGCCTGACCCGCTGAGTTTTTCCAGCATTTTGTGTGTGTTGCTTTGGATTTCTAGCATCTGCAGAACCTCTTATGTTCTTGATGATAGATGCTCCTTTCCTGTGACCGTGCTCTGTGTAGATTTTCTCAATATTGGTGAGGACTTTACCTGTGAGGGACTGGGCCGTATCCACCACTTTTTGTAGGTTTTTCTGTTCAAGGGCATTGGTGTTTCCCTACCTGGCTATGATGCAACCAGCTTGTATGAATTTCACCATGTCTGTAGAAGTTGTCAAAGTTTTAGATGACATACTGAAACTTTGCAAACTTCTAAAAAGTAGAGCCGCTGCTATACTTTCTTTGTAATGGCACTTACACCTATGTGCTGGAACTTGGGCAGATTCTCTGAAATGATAATGCCAAGGAATTTAAAGTTACAGACCCTTTCCACCTCTGGTCCCCTGCTGAGTACTAGATTGTGGACTTCCTGAATATTAAAAAAAATGTTTAAGTTGCTAACAACAGGAATTCTGCAGATGCTGGAAATTCAAGCAACACACATAAAAGTTGCTGGTGAACGCAGCAGGCCAGGCAGCATCTCTAGGAAGAGGTGCAGTCGACATGTCAGGCCGAGACCCTTCGTCAGGACTAACTGAAGGAAGAGTGAGTAAGGGATTTGAAAGTTGGAGGGGGAGGGGGAGATCCAAAATGATAGGAGAAGACAGGAGGGGGAGGGATAGAGCCAAGAGCTGGGCAGGTGATAGGCAAAAGGGGATACGAGAGGATCATGGGACAGGAGGTCCGAGAAGAAAGACAATGGGGGGGGGGGACCCAGAGGATGAGCAAGAGGTATATTCAGAGGGACAGAGGGAGAAAAAGGAGAGTGAGAGAAAGAATGTGTGTATAAAAATAAGTAAGAGATGAGGTACGAGGGGGAGGTGGGGCATTAGCGGAAGTTAGAGAAGTCAATGTTCATGCCATCAGGTTGGAGGCTACCCAGACAGAATATAAGGTGTTGTTCCTCCAACCTGAGTGTGGCTTCATCTTTACAGTAGAGGAGGCCGTGGATAGACATGTCAGAATGGGAATGGGATGTGGAATTAAAATGTGTGGCCACTGGGAGATCCTGCTTTCTCTGGCGGACAGAGCGTAGGTGTTCAGCAAAGCGGTCTCCCAGTTTGCGTTGGGTCTCGCCAATATATAAAAGGCCACATCGGGAGCACTGGACGCAGTATATCACCCCAGCCGACTCACAGGTGAAGTGTTGCCTCACCTGGAAGGACTGTTTGGGGCCCTGAATGGTGGTAAGGGAGGAAGTGTAAGGGCATGTGTAGCACTTATTCCGCTTACACGGATAAGTGTCAGGAGGGAGATCAGTGGGGAGGGATGGGGGGGACGAATGGACAAGGGAGTCGCGTAGGGACCGATCCCTGCGGAATGCAGGGGGGGGGAGGGAAAGATGTGCTTAGTGGTGGGATTCAGTTGGAGGCGGCAGAAGTTACGGAGAATAATATGTTGGACCCGGAGGCTGGTGGGGTGGTAGGTGAGGACCGGGGGAACCCTATTCCTAGTGGGGTGGCAGGAGGATGGAGTGAGAGCAGATGTACGTGAAATGGGGGAGATGCGTTTAAGAGCAGAGTTGATAGTGGAGGAAGGGAAGCCCCTTTCTTTAAAAAATGAAGACATCTCCCTCGTCCTAGAATGAAAAGCCTCATCCTGAGAGCAGATGCAGTGGAGACGGAGGAATTGTGAGAAGGGTATGGTGTTTTTGCAAGAGACAGGGTGAGAAGAGGAATAGTCCAGATAGCTGTGAGAGTCAGTAGGCTTATAGTAGACATCAGTGGATAAGCTGTCTCCAGAGACAGAGACAGAAGGATCTAGAAAGGGGAGGGAGGTGTCGGAAATGGACCAGGTAAACTTGAGGGCAGGGTGAAAGTTGGAGGCAAAGTTAATAAAGTCAACGAGCTCTGCATGAGTGCAGGAAGCAGCGGCAATGCAGTCGTCGATGTAGCGAAGGAAAAGTGGGGGGCAGATACCAGAATAGGCACGGAACATAGATTGTTCCACAAACCCAACAAAAAGGCAGACATAGCTAGGACCCATACGGGTGCCCATAACTACACCTTTAGTTTGGAGGAAGTGGGAGGAGCCAAAGGAGAAATTATTAAGAGTAAGGACTAATTCTGCTAGACGGAGCAGAGAGGTGGTAGAGGGGAACTGATTAGGTCTGGAATCCAAAAAGAAGCCCAGAGCTTTGAGACCTTCCTGATGGGGGATAGAAATATATAGGGACTGGACATCCATGGTGAAAATAAAGCGGTGGGGGCCAGGGAACTTAAAATCATCAAAAAGTTTAAGAGCGTGAGAAGTGTCACGAACATAGGTAGGAAGGGATTGCACAAGGGGGGATAAAACCGTGTCGAGGTATGCAGAAACGAGTTCGGAAGGGCAGGAGCAAGCTGAGACAATAGATTGGCGAGGACAGGCAGGTTTGTGGATCTTGGGGGGGAGGTAGAAACGGGAAGTGCGAGGTGTGGGAACTATAAGGTTGGTAGCAGTGGATGGGAGATCCCCTGAGCGGATAAATTCGGTGATGGTGTGGGAGACAATGGCCTGGTGCTCCTTAGTGGGGTCACGATCGAGGGGTAAATAAGAGGAGGTATCCACGAGTTGTCGCTGTGCCTCGGCAAGGTGGAGGTCAGTACGCCAAACTACAACATCACCCCCCTTATCGGCGGGTTTAATCATGTTAGGATTAGTGCGGAGGGAGTGGAGAGCAGAGCGTTCCGAAGGAGTGAGGTTGGAATGGGGACAAGGTGCGGTGAAGTCGAGACGGTTGATGTCCCGTCGGCAGTTAGCGATAAAGAGATCCAGAGCAGGCAGAAGACCAGAGTGGGGTGTCCATGAAGAAGAGAAGGGTTGAAGATGGGAGAAGGGGTCATCGGTGGGGGTGAAAGTTGCTAGTTGCTTTCACATTGGAAAATCTTTGATTAGCATTCCAGGCTTCTTTTTGTTACGTACCCCGTAACTGGGTTGCCAGACCAGCAGAAATGGACCACTTAGTTGGAGTCCGGATTACTGGAACTAAGAAAGTTTTATTAAAGAAATAAGTAACACAGTACTCTAATAGTAAGGATATAAATGCAACAGGTTAGCAATGACTAAACACATGTACACAGAACTAGGATAATAGGATCAATCAAGCTCTATCGCAGTCTAGGGGTAAAATGATCAGTCTCAAGTGACACAGAGTTCAGTTCAGTTTCAGTTTGCAGTAATCGTTGTTGTGCCGTTGGGGAGGGAGAGAGAGAGAGAGAGCGAATGCTGATATTCAAATCGGATTCAACAGACCTTTGATATTCCTCGCAGTTAGCTTTCGGGTGAGTCCTTTGTAATGTCTTCTGAGGTCACCGACTGTGACCCCTCCATTCCGGATACAATCGTTCTTCTGCGGTGAACCTGGCACCCAGGCAAGGGTGGACACACACACCAGGTTCCCGCCAATCGTACCTTCTCACCCTGTGCGCCTATGGTTGGTCCCGCGACCAGACCTCCAAAAACTCTTACCAACTTGTGGGGGCACACTGCACTTCCAGGGTCTCGTTATCTCGTGGTGTTGTGGTGTGTCTCTTGCCTTAGCGAACCTGTTCCTTTTATCCCCCTGCTGGGGTATCGCCTGTCCATCAAACTTCAAACAGTTCAGGTTCAAAGCAACCGGTCTAAACAATACTCAGAACTGTGTCTCTCTTCATTAATCTCTCTCGTCTCTCTCTTATTAGCATTTTGAATGTTTCCCCCATTTGTCTCTTTCTTATCTCTCTTATCGGCATCAATCTTCTGATAACTTGGTCACATTTTGTTAATTGAACAAGACAGGCTGGTTGATATGATACAATTTCCAAGTGAACTGGATTTGCTGGATTGCTGATACTTGAAAACTTACCATTATTCTATCACAGTAATGTCCTAAAGACAAGCATTATGGTTACAGAATTTATTCATAATATTTCAATACCTTATTAAGTAATCACAACAACACACCCTTCGGCATTTTGTGCATGTTGCTTGGACTTCCAGTATCTGCAGATTTTCTCCTGTTTGTAAGTAATCACAAACAAGAGAAAATCAGCAGGTGCTGGAAATCCAAAGCAACACACACAAAATGCTTGAGGAACTCAGCAGGTCAGACAGCATCTATGGAGAAGAGTACAGTCGAAGTTTTGGGGAGAGACCCTTCATCAGGACTCAGCAGGAAGGATTCTGATGAAGGGTCTCGGCCCGAAAGTTTGAAGGTTTACTCTTTTCCATAGATGTTGCCTGGCCTGCCGAGTTCCTCCAGCATTTTGTGTGTGTCCTTATTAAGTAATATTTTCTTTTATTTTGAAGGAAGAAAATTGTTAAAGACTGAACAGAAATGATCTATTGCAATAAATAAATGCCTTCCAATTTTAAAGCAATTGTAATTATTCTGTTTGTTTTTTTTTTACTGAATATGCCAAATGACACAGGATACAGGAAAACAAACTGATTATTGGCAGACATTTGCTGAAAACCATTGCAATATACAAACCTCTCAGGTTTCCTTAAGTATTTCCTCTGCTTTCCACCTTCAATAGGATTTACTGAATGGTTCTGAATCATTTACATTGAATTACTATTTACCACAGTTTTAGCAGGGAATGAGAAAGTCTGATTCAATAACTAAATATTTAATGCAATATACGTTATGGAATGGAAAACATAGAATAGAAAAATAGAGCAGAAAGACATATTTCATTGTGATTAATTTGATTTTATGACAGGAAATGGCTCTCTTCTGGCATATGACTCAGTTTCCCCAATTGATACAAAATATTTCCCAAGCAGATGGCCTGGACTTTATAAATTGGCTGCACATCAAAAAGATTGAAAATTTCCAACATCCCATCCACATGGCAGTTTCCTGGTGTTTTGTGGAACCAAAGCATTACAAGCCATTTCATTTAACTACTTAAGTATCCTACACTCTTGAAAAGGGTGGATTAATAGATACTATAGGTGTTGATTTCCGGAAGGAGTTTGAGGTAATTGAAGGGATGATTGCTACTTTAGGAATACATGATGATCAAGTTGTTTGACAAACCTGACACAGGGTCTCTTGACAACAGGAATTCTGCAGATGCTGGAAATTCAAGCAACACACATCAAAGTTGCTGGTGAACGCAGCAGGCCAGGCAGCATCTCTAGGAAGAGGTGCAGTCGACATTTCAGGCCGAGACCGACGAAGGGTCTCGGCCTGAAACGTCGACTGCACCTCTTCCTAGAGATGCTGCCTGGCCTGCTGCGTTCACCAGCAACTTTGATGTGTGTAACAGCGTCTCTTGATTCAGGTTCATTTAATTGTCTTGCAACCATACATAAATACCCATGAATACAGCCAAATTTGCTCCAGGACCAAGGTGCAAAACACAGCACCAACAGTCATACACAGCACCAACAGTCATACACAGCACAAGGCACATACAGCACATATAAGATATCAGTAAAATGCAGCCAGACAAACAACAGTCCAATTCCCTGGGTCTATGAACGTTGCAGCAGTCTGCAGCACAATCCAGCTTGCTTTCTGTCGAATGAACAATGGGGGGCAGCCACGAATCCAGTTTGGACACTGCGCCACACCACCTCCAGTGGAGTGCACTGACTCTGACACCTCTCTCCTGGCAGTTGTAAACAAGTGAAACTGTGGCTTGAGTCCTGGTTCTCACTACCAGGGGTGCAGTGGTCACCAGAGTGCTCTGAAATGTGTTCCGCTCCTCTTTAAGAAAAAAGCCAAAATAAACAAGCTAATTAACTAAGTGCTGCCCAGGGTGATTTGAGTCTCTCAGAAACTGCTGATCTCCTGGGATTTTTATGCACAACATACTCTGGAGCTTATGAGGAATGGTGCCAAAAACAAAAAAAAATCCAGTGAGTGCCTGTTCTGTGAGTGAAAGCATCATGTTAAATTCACTCACTGGATTTTTTTTTTGTTTTTGGCACCATTCTTTGTAAACTCCAGAGTATGTTGTGTGTAAAAATCCCAGGAGATCAGCAGTTTCTGAGAGACTCAAATCACCCTGGGCAGCACCTAATTAATTAGCTTGTTTATTTTGGCTTTTATCCTAAAGAGGTGCCGAGCATGTTTCAGAGCGCTCCGGCTACCACTGCACCCCTTCTCACTACGACCGAGGCCACCCAGCTTCCCCTCCGACTGGCAATAAATCAGTGAATCAGACCTGCCGCATTCCACATTAACAACGTCTGACAGGCTCTTGCAACCACAAGAAAAACATCTTAGGTGATCACTTGCTGTTAGACTACCCAACGCTTTCATGCACCGACTTCTCTGACGCCTTCCTGGTACAGGCAGCAGACCAATTCGTCCCAAGTTCAGCTGTTTCAGTTTTTCCACCAATGAGCAACTTGCTGATGGGGGAGATCTGCAGTGCTTTATGTTCTTAATGTCCAGCAGGGTCCTGCGATCGTAAAAAAATGTTTAAAAAGGACAGTAACACCTTTGGTTGACCCCATAGAATCCGCTACAATTGAATATGCCACCATCTTACCATCACATCGGCAGATTCTCACTACAGCATTAACCTAGAATGTTGAAACAAATCAGTGCCCTGCCATCGCCGCACACTGTTGCAGTCCACCCAGCTGAAAATGGGTACCGACAAATGCTGGGGGTAACCTCACGATAGACTGGCGTCCTATCCGGCGGGGGGGGGGTGGGGGGGGAGTCTCCTACTCTCAGTCACTTCACGCCACAGAAACCAGCATAAGCACCGGCCTGATGGGCCACAAATCTCGGGACAGACTTTAACTTCTAATTGTCACATTGGTGAAAGCTGGCTAGCTCAGTATTGCCCCACTGTGATCTCTGTGATAGCTTTGTGGCATATAATCTGAATAGATAATTGTTTAATTGATCACACCTTGCCAAATCCTGTTGGGAGAGCTTGACTGATAGAACTCTGTCAGCCGATATGCAAGCACCATGCCAGAGATATCAGCATACAATCCAAACTGACACTTCAATACAAACTCCCAGTGGTTTCGACAATAGCTTGATTGGTGTCACTCTTGAACTTGGGTTAGAATATTACAATTACGAAGATCTAAACTGACATTCTCATGAGGTTCTGGAGCGGCTTAAGCTACAGGCAGACTCAAGTTGCCGAAATGTCAGATTGTCTATTTCTCTCCACATTTGCTGCCAGACCTGCTGAGTTCCTCCAGCTTCCGGCTTGTTACTCCAGATTCCATCATCTGCAGTGTCTTATGTCTCCTTTATACAATGGGAGGTGACATCTTTCTGATAAGACACTAAACCTGTGGCATTCTGTAGAAGAAGATCAGAAGAGCCATTACAAATATCCCGACCAATATTTGTCTTAAATTCAGTATCACAAAGCTGATTAACTGATTTTGTAAGTTTGCCATTGATAGGAACGTGCTGTTATTTACAATAGTAACCGAGATTCAAAATCAGTTGATTGTAGAGTGCTTTGAGATAACCTCAGTCTTTGAACATATAAATACAAGTCTTCCTTGCCTTGCTGAGGAATTGTAGTGCTATAATAAGGTGCTACCTTCTGGTTATGATATTAAATTGACATAACAGTTCTCTCACAATCCAAACTAAAAGATCCGGCACTATTTTAAGAAATGTGACCTGGTTAACATTTATTCCTCTATGCTGCTTATGAAACCATGCATTGAACAACTAACAATTTTTTTTCTATATACTGTATACTAGATTGTATTTATTTTCTTTAGAGTTTTATAATTTATTTCCTCTTGAAGTTTAAATTCTAATATATCCTGAGAGCTTTATTGTTTGGAGCTTTGGTGGACGGTGTTTAAATTTCCCTCAGCCCATATCATAATTTTAGCTTTTCCACATTGAACTATTTTCCTGTTTGTCATATTGCTTTTTATGCAGCTGGTATCTTTATCATTGACTTTATTTTTTATCTTTCACCTACCTCCCAGTGATTCAATTCAGTTATAAGACACTTGTGGTAATAGTTTTATTACACATCCCCACGGCCAGCTCCGCTAATTTGAACAAATAGCATTTAGAATTCTGTGAGCATTTGATCACTAAATGTGATTATGAGAAATATTTATAACTTCATTTGGTCTGCAATTTCTTCAAAGAAACATTTGAATTGTATCTTGGGCATATGAGAACAGGAAATCAGTGTGGCTGAGACCGCAGGGATACAAAATTAATAAGTGGAATCCCAGGTAGTGCAGATTAGATTAGATTGGTTTATCATTGTCACATACTGAGATACAGAGAAAAGCTTTTTAGACCATAAGATATAGGAACAGAATTGGACCATTTGGCCCATTGAGACTGCTCCACTATTTCATCATGGCTAATACAATTTTCTTCTCAGCCCCAATCCCCTGCCTTCTCCCCGTACCCCTTCATGCCCTGACCAACCAAGAAACTATCAACTTCTGTCCTCCACGGCTGTTTGTGGCAAAGAATTCCACAGATTCACCACTCTCTGACTAAAGAAATGTATCCTCTTCTCTGTTTTAAAAGGATGCCCCTCTATTCTGATACTGTGTCCTCTGATCTTAGACTTTCCCACCATAGGAACCATCCTCTTTTGTGCACCATCCAGGCAGCTCGTGCCTTACACAATTGCTTCAAGGTAATGAAAAGTAATTACAATGCAGGTAAATATATAATTTTAATCAAAGATGGATTGGAGTACAGTGACTTTATGTGAGCCCAATATCATGTAAGGAAACACAATGATGTATTAGGATAGACATTTATCTTTTTACAGGAGATGGTAAAGTTTAGCTTTACTGCACTTTCTTCCACTTGTTTTCTCAAGAGCTTACAACTGGTGTCTGTGATTATTCCTCGGGTTATTCCTTGTGATGTCATCCATCATGGGAGATCCTCACCACCCAGGCCATGCTCTTTTCTCGCTGCTGCCATAAGGTAGAAGGTATAAGAGCCTGAGGACCAGCACCACTGGATCCAAGAACAGTTACTACACCACAACCATCAGGCTCTTGAACCAAGCGGGTAACTCCACTCACTTGACATTCACTCGTTCCCACAACCAATGATCTCACTTGAAGGGTCTTGTTCTCATTATTTATTGCAATTTATTTATATTTGGATTTGCACAGTTTGTTATCTTCTGCACTCTGGTTGATATTTCATTGCTACTGTCATAGTTACTATTCTGTGGACTTGCTGAGTGGACCCACCGGAAAATTTATCTCAGGATTGTATGTGGTGACATATATGCACTTTGATAATAAAATTTACTTTGAACTTTGAAATCACAAGGGATATTAGAGTAGGCTGGAAGCTATGGTCAGGTCTTTCTCCATCAAGGATACTGGTTCTCATTACATTAACTGGATATTGGATGATTAAAGAAATAATCTAGTTCTTAGGGTGGCAAATTGTATAACTGTGTAGAGATGGTGCAACAAATGAAAGTTAGAGCACATTTTGAACCTGGTTGCAGATGACTTCAGTGATGGATACTGGAGTTTCTGGCGTTAAAACCGGGTTATTTGACATAGTGGCCCTTTCTCCCATCCCATCACCACACTAATCACTGATAATTGGCAATTGCTTTATTATTGTCACATAACAAAACACATGCAGATAATTTTAAAACATAAGTATATCAAAGTACTACAAAAGGAAAAGCAACAGCAAAATGCAGAATATAGGCCACAGCTACAATTACAGAGAAAGTGCAGCGTAGTTAGACAAATACGGTGCAAGGACCATAATGAGGAAGACTAAGAGATCAAAAACTTATCATTACGTTAATTCTTAATGTCATGGAATTTAGATTTTAAAAAGTAGAAAGCTTACAATAGATGGAATGAATAGATATACTGAGGGCACGTTGAAATGAGTCACCATGCTCCAATTCCATATTGATATAATTGGTGTAAAGTGTAGGGAGCTATAGATCTCTTTGCATCTAATATGAGTCATAGGTTAAGGTTGAAAGGTGAAATATTTAAGGGGAAACGGGGTGGGGTGGGGGTTTCTGTACTCAGAGAGTGTTGCAAGTGTGGAACAAGCTGCCAGCCGAAGTGAAGTGGAGGATCCGGGTTCAGCTGCAACATTTAGAAGTTTGGATAAGTACATGGAAGTATGGAGGGCTATGGTCCAAGTGTGGGTCGATGAGACTAGACAGGATAAGTTCATCATGGACTAGATGGGCCAAAAGGCCTGTTTCTGTGCTGTTCTGTGCTATTACTCTCCAGCACCAAAACAGACCTTTAGCCTTATTGGGTCCACCATGACACCATGGCTTTCAAGGTAAGTTCACATTTATATCTATTCCATTTTATTCTCCCCATATTGTCCTCAGCTCAGCCCAGATTCTCTACACCAGGAGTGATTTAGAGTATTCAATTAACCTACTAAAGTCTTTTGGATGGGGTGGGAGAGAAGATGAGAGCACCCAGGGAAAAACATGTGATTACCTGAGAGAGTACGTGCAAACTCCGCATCAAACAGTACTGGAATCCATACTGAACTTGAATTATTAGAGTTATGACAAATCATTTTCACCAACTATGCTTCTGTGAGGACTCATCTACAAACATCTTTACAATGCCCATTACATTTAGACTATCTTTAATCGATATTACAAAGAGGAAAGGACTGTGTATGGAGTGTTGTGGAACCCTGCTAATAGCAATCTTCCAAGCACAAAGCACACTGCAACCATTACTCCTTGCTTCCTACCATGGACCCAATTTTGCCACTTTGCCATGTGTTTTTTTAAACAGTTCTAAATTAATGTACATTACACCAGACGTATTGTCTTCATCAAGGACCCTTTATGGCTCTTCAAAACATTTAAACAAGTTGGTCAAACATATCATTCCATAAACAAATGCACTTTGACTGATCTGATTAATCTGTCTTTTGAAATGAAAGTTTATGCTGTTGCTCGGATCTGATGCTAATAATTTGCCTACCACATGTTAAACTGACTGGCCAGAAACTCTTCAGCTTATCCTGTACATTAGCTGGAATCATCCCTGTAGCTAGACAGGATTGAAAATATAATAGCAGAACTTCTGCAATTCCCACCTTAGATTCTTGAACAGCCTGGGATATATTTTGTCAACAGGATGGCATTCATTTACTTTCAAAGATGCTAAATCACTTTACACTGTCTGTCTTATGCTTAATCTATCTAAATACTTTACCTTTTCCTCCTTAACCACAAAATTGGCATAATTCTCCTTTAGTTTGAAGATTACAATTAAATATTTATTAACAAACCTATATACATCCTTCACGTTCAGACAGACATCCCACCTCTCCCAGAAGTTCCGGGAGTCTCCCGCATATGAATAGTGGCTCCCTAATGCCCGCAAATTATATACAATTTCATGGAAATCAATTTTTTTGAGAGAGAGCGCGCGCGCGAGAGCGAGCGAGAGAGAAAGCGAGCGATAGCGCGCGAGCGAGAGCGAAAGCAAGAGACAGCGCGCGAGCGAGAGCGAAAGCAAGCGAGAGAGAAAGCAAGCGAGAGCACGAGAGAGCGAGCGAGAGAGAAAGCGAGCGACAGCGCGCGAGCGAGAGAGAAAGCAAGCGAGAGCACGCGAGCGAGAGCGCGAGAGAGAGCGAGCGAGAGCGAAAGCAAGCGAGAGCGTGCGAGCGAGCGAGAGAGAAAGCAAGCGAGAGCACGCGAGCGAGAGCGCGAGGGAGAGCGAGCGAGAGAGAAAGCGAGCGACAGCGAAAGCAAGCGAGAGAGAAGGCAAGCGAGAGCACGCGAGCGAGAGAGAAAGCAAGCGGGAGCGCTTAAGAGCACGCGAGCGACCACGAGAGAGAGAGAGAGAGAGAGAGAGAGCGCGCGAGCGAGAACGCGCCATGGCAGAGTGTTCCAAAAAATATATATAAAACGTACGTCACTCCAGACTACATTAAAGTGTACCCCTGCCTAATAGGGGTCAATATAATGACAGTGTTACTCGCTGCACTGTTTGCAACAGTGACTTTTCTATTGCCCATGTGGGTTAAGACTGTAAAAGACCTGTTGAGGTGAGTTTAACAGGTGTCATTCGTTCATTAGCATAGCTAACGTTATTTAAACTAGCTGGCCAGCTGCTAAGGAGCTACTCTACATCCCACCTCTCCCGGAAGTCTCCTGCAAATTGATGGTGCTACCTCCGTGAAATGAGTTTTTGCAGGGTGGGATGTCTGCGTTCATATATAGTTTATCTTCTTGGTTTTCAATAAGCTTGGCTGTTTTTAGTTATCTTCCTGATTGTTATGTCCTTTTGAAACATCTGGAATTCTATAGTGACATATAGTACAGAAACAAACTCTTCATCCCAACATGTCCATGCTGACCGTACGGTACCCATCTGTGCTGTGATGGATATTCACTCTCCTAGACCAGGGGTCTTTCTTTATTGCCAAGCTCAGCTTTCTAACATAGTAGCTGAAACTTCTAGAAATCATCAGCATCATAGAGAGGTACAGCACAAACAGGCCCTTTGGCCCATCTAGTCCATGCCAAAACCATTTAAACTACCTACTCCCATCAGCCCGTACTGGAATCATAGCCCTCCATATCCATTTATATAATTGTTACATTTATATATAATTGTTTTAATGAAAAATAATTCAGGAGCATTTTAAAAACTGTTAAAATCCTCGACAGCTTTAACAGGAACAAAGCACATCTTTCAGCTTTGCCGCCTGTAGTGAGCATTATAGTGGCAAGGCTTTGAGGCTGTGCTGCCCAAGGCCTAATTGTCACTCAGAATTCATGATCAGTGAAAGTAACCCTCATATCCTGGACCAAAACTGTACAAGACCATGGGCAGTAACTTCAAGCATTAGGCCTGGTTCAGGAAGACTCATTGCATATAATTACTGCTATCAAAAAATCCACTGCAACTGTTAAATTATAGTGTGCCAATGGACAAGAATGTCTATTTGTTAAACAGACTGCTCAATGGGAACAAGTGCTCGGAATATTGCAAAAATATGCTATAATTTGATACAAAAAATTGTTCTTTTGTTAGTTACATTATGCTTTACCTTAAGATCAGAAGAAGACAACAGCCTGGAACGTTCCAATCATTAAAAAAAAATTACAAATTTGACTTAGTAGACCACATTTCTCTATTTGTTTCCTACAAGACCAGCTCACCAAGGGAACTCCATGGACGGTCAAATGGCTGCAGTGGTGCAAAGTTTGCAAACCCTGTAGAACTCTCTCTACCTCCACACATAGACAACCCAAAATGTTTTTGAATAAATTAAATTTCCAAGCAATATTCTTTGTTTCGCATTCTATTGTACATGGGAGCTAGTCCTCAATTCGTAATGTAAATGGCAAGCAGTAATCAGTTTGAAGTTAAAAGGACAGCTTAGCAAACAGACACACTGTCTATAGAATGCAGCATGTGGTTCACAGCACCCGGATTGAATTCTCAAGAGTTGCATTGTAAAACAATGGATTATTTAACCGGGCTTGTTTCACAACTAGACAACGTTGGCTCAGTTACTTAGTTCAAGGAAGCCTGAAGACCAGATTGATATTATTATTTACCATATAAAATAGCTGATCTATTAATAGTTGGAAGGTTTGTGTACTCAGGGCGTCAGCTTCACAGTATTAATTGTGGGTACGTGGGAAGTCTTGTCTTTGGAAGCTTTCAGACCATTTATATAAAAAGGGTATCTGAAAAAATATATACGTGTGAAGTCATCCAAGTGGCAGAAAAACAATATAAATGTAAAGAGCAGTTCAGGCTTATTGGGAATTATTAAAGAATGTCAAGAGAAACGACAGAAAGACGGGGTGACTAGAATCTATTTCTCTCCCTTCGATTCCTGCAATGAATGATTCATTTTTCTCTGACTCATGGGAATGTCTTTTTAGTGTATAGGAATTATGCCTGTGTTATGGAAATCCTTTGTGTTTCAGAAATATTTGTAATTTGGAAATCTTTTATAAGATAGAAAATTTCTGTGAGTTTTAAATATGTTTTAAGAACGTTGTTTGGATTCAAACATGTCTCACTGAAAAGAAATGAACTAAGTTTAAATTACTTTGTTAGCTGTAATTATCTCCTCCTTGGTAAGGAGGAGGGACTCACCACTCCGATACTGTGTATTGGCAGATAAACTCACCGTGGAGGATAAACAGGGAAGTGAACTGTTCTTTGACGAGTAGATGGTTACAGTATAACCTCCCTTTAGTGAGTGTACCCATAGCTATCTATATCAGATAGGGGTTAAGGTAACACATACAAAATGTTGGAGGAACTCAGCAGGCCAGGCAGCATCTATGGAAAAGAGTAAATTGTTGACAGTTTGGGCCGAGACCCTTCATTGGGTTTAAGGTTTTAATCTGAGTTTAGAATTCCGTGGTCAGCAAACCCAATACCATCACAGTACTAATCCTGTTTGTCTCAAATTGGTTTGTAGCCTTCTATGTCTTGGCATTTCAAGAGCTTGTCCTAATGCTTCTTACATGCTGTAAGACTATCTGTCTCCACCACACCCTTAGGCAAATCTTTGATCTTAATTTAATGCTTTTTATAGAGCCTTACTTTGCTTTCCTAATTTCCAATTTAATTTCACTATTACACATCCTATACTTATTCACATCTTCTGCTGCATGCAATTCTCAATGTTTAACAGAAGGAAATATTCCTTATTTGCTTTATCCTACCATCTATTCATTATGCGAAATTTTGATATATCAACCCTTCTCTTTTTCCATTATATTTACTTCAAACTCTTAGTTCTCCTTCTTGAATGTCTTCCATCTTCTGTGAGACTGAATAATTGTCTACAGTTGACTTTTACTTAGTCATTCCTGAGCCTTATATAAATTCAAATCCATACTCTTACTTTGTCTTTATCATTTTCCTTAACAGTGCTAAATCAAATTATATTACCACCAAATACTTCATGTATGGCATTCTTCCCTTCCCTCCACCCAAATTAGCTTCATTCTTTAACCTTGGGTCCAGAAACTCCACTCCCTCTGGGAGTTTTGCACTGATTTCAGTTACAGTCCCATCGATTGGACAATAGGATCAGGCACTTGCTGCCATGATTTGCTTTAACACAGATGTCAATTTTCCATCATAGTTTGTACTCATTTATACCATAAGACGTAGGAGCGGAATTAGGCCATCTGGCCCATCGAGTCTGCTCCACCATTCAATCATGGCTGATCCTTTTTTTTCTCCTCTTCAGTGCCAGTTCCTGGCCTTTTCCCCTAACCTTTGATGCCATATCCTATCCAGAACCAATCAATCTCTGCCTTAAATACACCCAATGACCTGGCCTCCACAGCTGCATGTGGAAAATTCCACAAATTCACTGCCCTTTGGCTAAAGAAATTTCTTCACATCTCTGTTTTGAAAGGGTGCTCCTTGATCCTGAGGCTGTGCCCTCTTGTTCTAGACCCTCCCACTATGAGAAATATCCTTTCCACATCTACTCTGTCTTGGCCTTTCAACATTTGAAAGGTTACAGTGAGATCCCCCCTCATCCTTCTAACTTCCAGCAAGTACAGACTCAGAGCCATCAAACGTTCCTCATATGATAACCCTTTCATTCCTGGAATCATCCTTTTGAACATCCTTTGGAGCCTCTCCAATGCCAGCAGATCTTTTCTAAGATGAGGGGCCCAAAACTGTTCACAATACTCAAGGTGAGGCCTCAGCAGTGCCTTATAAAGCCTCAGCATCACATCCCTGCTCTTGTATTCTAGACTTCTTGAAATTAATGCAAATATGGCATTTGCCTTCATCACCAACTCAACCTGCAAGTTAACCTTCAGGGTGTTCTACACAAGGACTCCCAAGTCCCTCTGCATCTCAGATTCCTGGATTTTCTCCCCATTTAGAAAATAGCCCTCACATTTATTTCTACTACCAAAGTGCACGACCATGCATTTTCCAATATTGTATTTCATTTGCCACTTTCTTGCCCATTCTCCTAATCTGTCTAAGTCCTTCTGCATTCTACCTGTTTCTTCAACACTACCTGCCCCTCTACCAATCTCTGAGTCATCTGCAAACTTGGCAACAAAGCCATATTTTCCATCATGTAAATCATTGATATACAGCATAAAAAGAAGTGGTCCCAACACCGACCCCCTGCTGAACAGCACTAGTTGCTGCCGCCAACCAGAAAAGGATCCTTTTATTCCCACTTGCTGCCTCCTATCCATCAGCCAATGCTCTAACGATGTTAGTAACTTTCCTGTAATACGATGGGCCCTTAACTTGATGAGCAGCCTCATGTGTAGCACCTTGTCAAAGGCTTTCTGAAAGTCCAAATATACAACATCCACTGCATCCCCCTTATCTAGCCTACTTGTAATCTCCTCAAAGATCTCCAACAGGTTCATCAGGCAGGATTTTCCCTGAAGGAAACCATACTGACTTTGTACAATCTTGTCCTGTGTCACCAAGTACTCCATCACCTCATCCCTAACAATGGTCTCTAACATCTTCCCAATCACTGAGGTCAGACTAACTGGTCTACAATTTTCTTTCTGCTGCCTTCTTCCTTTCTTAAAGAGTGGAGTAACATTTGCAATTTTCCAGCCCTCTGGCACCAAGCTGGAGTCCAATGATTTCTGAAAGATCATTTCTAATGCCACCACAATCTCTAACGCTACCTCTTTCAGAACCCTAGGGTGCAGTTCATTTGGTCTGGGTGACCTACATACGTTTAGGTCTTCCAGCTTTTTGAGCACCTTCTCTCTTGTAATAGTAACCCACTTCTCTTCTTTCACACACTACAACATCAGGCCTACTGCTAATGTCCTCCACAGTGAAGACTGATGCAAAATACTCATTTAGTTCATCAGCTATCACCTTGTCGCCGATTATTATTTCTCCTGCCTCATTTTCTAGCAGTTCTATATCCACTCTCATTTCTCTTTTATTTTTAACATACTTGAAAAAGCTTTTACTATCCACTTTGATATTATTTGCTAGCTTCCTTTCATTTTCATCTTTTCCCTTAACAATAACTTTTTTAGTTGCGCTCTGTAGATTTTTAAAAACTTCCCAATCCTCTATCTTCCCACTAATTTTTGCTTTGTTGTATGTCCTTTCCTTTGCTTTTACAACGGCTTTGACTTCCCTTGTCAGCCATGGTTGTACTATTTTACCATTTGAGTACTTCTTAATTTTTGGATTACATGTATCCTGCACCTTCCTCATTTTCCCCAGAAATGCATGCCATTGCTGCTCTGCTGACATCCCTGCTAGCAGCTCCTTCCAATTTACTTTGGCCACCTCCTCTCTCATACCACTGTAATTTCCCTTACTCCACTGAAATACTGCTACATCAGACTTTACTTTCTCACTATCAAGTTTCAAGTTTGTTACTTACCATAAAGAGGGCACTTTGCCGGAGACATCTGCACATGAATCAGTGCTTGGATATTGTGGCAGCTGCCTGCTTACTTGGCAGGGTCAGGTTTTAATAGTTCCTAAGGAGAGAAACTGTAATAATGATTTTTAAAGCAAGCGTGTTCTGTTTCTATGATTATTTATTGTGGCACTCAAGTGGACATTAGGGAGAAAGAGAGCATTTTGAAAATGTACCTAACATGGTTTGAGGTGCATGTCTTTTCTAAGTCAGTTTGTGCTCTGGGAAATATTAAATTATCTCCAAAAAGCTTATTGAGGTAACTTAATAGGTGAAATTCACAGAAAACTAATGTCAGGTTTTTATATAAAATAAATTGTTTTTTTTCTCAGTTAAGTCCTGAAGTGCAGTCTATACAAATGCTTTTGTGCAATGATTTTAACAGTGCCTTGACTATTAGATAATGAATTCAGAATTATTTCTTTTACACATAAAAATGAAGAAAGATTACTATTAATCCAACAGACTTGAGAACCATCAAGAAGGTGAAAGAACTGAAGAAAAGAAACCCAGGATGTTACATAAAACTTGCTGAAATCAGCTAATTAACTGTGTGGAAAATAAGATCCAGACTTCTTTAAAAAATGATTGCTGTGGCCCAGCAACAGGGGGAAAGACAGTTAAATGAGAACAGAGGCAGACATTTACCCGAGATTACTTGAGCAGCCTGAGACTTTACGAGTAAATGTGTGAAAAGGAAAAATTAATAAAACAGAACAAAATATTGTTGTGAATTTGTGGAGATATGAAAATGGAAGAACTTTAAATTACTATTGTTTTATTAATTGGTCTGTCATTGAACTTCATCGAACTCCAGTGAAAATTTGAGAATTCTGTGTCCACTGAGGGCATCTTGGAAACTCCGATTCAGTTTTCCTTGTGTTATACACACGTGCAGGCAGGCAACAGTGTAGATGTGGTGACATCAATAGGGATACATTATCGAAGTTAACTTTTAAGATATTTTTAATTGCCAATATATGATAAGTGAATGGCTGCTTTGTATCTAAAGATCACTGGGCTTCTGTAAAGATTCACCGAGATGTGTTGCTCTTTCTTTGGTTTCATTAAAATAATGCTTTTTCGAGTTTTGATGACACACCTTGGCAACCGCTTCTTACCCTGTGCAATTGGGTTCCACCCCTTTTAAATCCTCTCTGAAGACTTCCATGGCTCTTTATCTCTTATTCTCCCTCCAAACTTCTGCTCAATTATCTGTCACCAATTACCTGTGACTGTGAACTCTTCCCACCTTCAAACTCTCCTTTTTCACACACTGCAGTCTTCTCCATAACTTTCCTGATTTTCTCTCTGGTCTTCAATAATCCCATTCCCTTAATTTTCCCAGGCCTCCAATCTTTTTGGCAATTTTAGTTCAACGTGCAATGAGTTCATAGATGAAAATCCAATGCCTTCAAGTGATTAAGATGTTTATAAAAATTATGAAAAAATGGAGTGTAGGAGACTGTGGATGACCTTCCATAAGTCCCTGAGGGAAATAGAAAAGGTGAATGCTGTTAGTTTTTTTTTCAAGATGTCTAAAACTCGGATACATAGATTTAAGGTAAGGGCAGAAACACTTCAAAGGGACATGAGGGGCAACTTTTCACACAGAGTGATGGGTTTATAGAATAAACTGCGAAAGGAGGTGGTAGAAGCTGGTTCATTGACAATGCTTAAGGACACTTGGATTGAAAAATGCTTAGAGTGATGTGGGTCAAATGCATGCCAATGGATTAGCTCATGTAGGCATCTTGGTGGGCAAAGACAAGTCAAGATAGTAGGAAGGACCTGATTTTGCTGTATTACTTAATGACTTTATATCTGCATGAGCTGATCACCAAGAAGTTTTAAGTTTTATTTATGTTCGTCATGACATGTTGATGTCTGTGTGTGTGTGTGTGTGTGCAAGAGATACTCAAGTAGGATCATCAAGTACACCTTGCTGTACTTGAGCTACAGTCTGGTTGACGATTCCAAACTGACCCCAAATCTGCAATTCAGAAAATTGTACTTTATCATCTCTTGTGCATCCTCTACTCCAATTATTCCACCATCATAAGATAAGATAAAACTTTATTTATCCTGAAGGAAATTATTGTTGCAAGGTTGCTCAGTCAGAAATATATACTTTAAAATACAAAATGTGCATTATAAAGTAAAAGTGCAAAATACAGATGTGCAATGAAACCATATAGTTATATACTTAAGGAGGTGTTGTAGAGTCTTATAGCCACAGGGAGAAAGGATCTCCTGTGACGTTCAGTGGTATTTTCTGATTATACTGATCTGAATTCTCTTCCTAAAGTTTCCTTTTTCCAACACCCCCCACCCAACCAAGTACACTCTTCTTGAAATATGCGCTCAGTAGCCACTTTATTAAATACACCCGTACACTTGCTCATTAATCAAATATCTTATCAGCCAATCAAGTAGCAGCAACTCAATGCATAAAAGCATGCAAACATGGTCAAGAGGTTCAATTGTTGTTCAGACTAAATATCAGAATGGGGAAGATATGTGATCTAAGTGACTTTGACCATGGAATGATTGTTGGTGCCAGATAGACTTGTTTGAGTATCTTAGAAACTGCTAAGTTCATGGGATTTTCATGCACAGCGGAGTTTACAGAGAATGTTGCAAAAACAAATTTAAAAACATACAGTGAGTGGCAGTTCAGTTGGCGAAAACACCTTGTTAATGAGAGAGGTCAGAGGAGAATGGCCAAACTAGTTCATGCTGATAGGAAAGTGACAGTAACTCAAGTAACTATGCGTTACAACAGTGGTGCGCAGGAGAGCATATCTGAATGCTCAACACATCAAACCTTGATGCTACAGCAATAGAAAACCATGAACATACACTTAGTGGTCACTTTATTTGGTACAGGAACTACCTAATAAAGTGGCCACTGAGTGTATCTTTGACAAAATAAAGCTTTATTTATCCTTTCCAATATGGCCTACTTGATTCGTTGCCAATGTTTATCCATGGTATTTTTGTTCTTTGCTGAGATTTTTCTGTGTTGGAAGTGCCTACAAGTACAGGTATTGAGAAGTATAGATGATACTTGGAGGGAAAAAAGATGAGAGTTAAATTGTTAAAGACATTTAAGAGCTGAAAGCTGAAAGCCAAGGGTTCTAGTCCTTACTGCAGAGGCATGAGAGTGAAGCTGACCAGCCATTCCAGTGTGGTGCTTCACTGTCAGAGAACATTCTTTCGGATGAAACTTTAAATGCAGTCTAGCCTGTCATTCAGAGACACATAAAAGAGCTATGATGACATTGTTCAAAGTCAAGCAGGAGTATTAAATCTGCTGTCCTAGCCATTCATCCTGTATTGAACGTAATTAAAGACAAATCTAAAAATAAAGTACCATGGATGCTGAAAATCTGAAATTAAAATAGAAAATGATGGAGATGCTCAGCAAAACAGACAACACCAACTCTGTTTCTCCCTTCAGAGAGAAATGAGCAGCAATTTCTGCTTTTATTTCAGATTTCCGGTATTGGTAGTATTTTGCATTCTTGCTACACTGAATATAGAAAGCACCTTGTAATTCATGAAGCAAAAAATCCCGAAGAATTCATGCCTTGTTGGTAAAACTACAATGTACTAAATATGTATAGTATCCTGCTACCACTACCAAGAGAAGAACTTCTGAGCAGAGAAAATTTCTTTATTTTAACGTTTAAAACTTCAAAAACAATTGAGGCACTTGTGAAGAATGACTAAAAGCACTGCAAAGGGAAAAAGAAATCCCCTGGTGATGAATAATTCTGTGATTGTTCCCTGTTTTATGATTGAGAATATGTAATGAATGAGAACAATATATGGTTCCCTGCCAAATGATTTATTACTCGTTAGAAAGCAAAGATTTTATTCTTCCCCTGCAGTTTCTGCTTTGAAATATTATGCTTATCCCTCATCTGCTGTACACAAGTGTAGCAATGGATTAATTATGAGGAAAGTCATAACTTATGGAAGTAATTTCTCCAGGTAAAAGAAGGCTTTGCCAATGCTGGTGTCTTGTAATAAATGGATAATATTATCACATAATTGCCGCAATACCATTATTCTGGCCTAAAAAAATGATTGCAATATATACATAGGAACAGCTACCAGATTGCTTTCATATCTTCTAGTGTTTAAATAAAAAAAAGAGGAATGCAATAGCAAAGTGTTCCAATTCTAATAATACAGGAAGTAATTTTTAGTATGTGTTCACCTGAATAAGAAGACAAGCTTTATGTTGTGATGTATGCTTGGGAAGAAGCTACCAGCACCACCTTTGTTGTTTACATCGGGACATTTGCCTCTCAGGCCTACCAAAGATCATGGAAAGGAGATGAGGAACTCCTTGACCCTTGATCCTTGGCCCTAATAGGTAAAACCCTGCAACTCATATACACCACAGGGCTCTGAAGTTTAGGTTAAAATCTCCTCATCATTATGAGGAGTTTATTGTTCATTCAACCTATCTTACATTGGAATATAGAATAGCACCAATATGGTAATCTCCGGGTCCAGTGGCTATATTTCATTGGGAGTCTGAGGCATCTGGTATGTCACCAAAGACTCTAGCAACTTTGTGTAGATGTACAATGGAGAGCATTCTAAGTGGTTGCATCACCGTCTGGTATTGAAGGGGCCACTGCACAGGATCGGGAAAAGCTGCAAAGGGTTGTAAACTCAGCCAGCTCCATCAGGGGCTCTAGCCTCCTCACCTTCAGGGACATCTTCAAATGGTGATGCTTCAAGAAGGCGGCATCAATCATTAAGGACCCCCTTCACCCAGAACGTGCCTGCTTCTCATTGCTACCATCGGGGAGATGTACAGGAGCCTGAAGACACACACTCAATGTTTTAGGAACAGCTTCTTCCCCTCCACCATCAGGTTTCTGAATGGACCATGAACGCGACCTCACTTTTGCTCTCTTTCTGCACTACTTTTTTTTTAATATGTTCCTTATTGTAACTCAGCTTATGCATTAGACTATACTGATGCTGTAAAACAACAATTTTCATGATGTAAACATGATTCTGATTCTGAATCTGCAGTTTTCACTTCAATTGTACGTATTGATAGGTGTTTGTTATGTAAGGTGTGGGTTCGGGGTTATGCTCCCTGAGGATAGGCAGAGACTGAGGACTGCAACACCAGTAGTGAGGACCAAGAAGGTATGGACAAGGGAAGCACAAGAGCGCCTACGGGACTGCTTTGAATTGGTGGTCTGGACTGTATTCAGGGATTCATCTTCGAACCTGGATGAGTATGCTGCAGATGTTACTGACTTCATTAAAACCTGTGGTGGATGAGCGCATGCCTACAAAGACTTACTATACATTCCCAAATCAAAAGTCGTGGATGAACCAGGAGGTACATCATCTGCAGAAGGCTAGATCCGTGGCATTCAAGTCTGGCGACACAGGTCTGTACCAGAAAACCAGGTATGACTTGCGGAGAGCTATTTCAAGGGTGAAAAGAAAATCATGTCTGACGAAGCTCATAGAATTTTTTGAGGATGCAACTAGTAGAGTGGTTAGGGGAGGTGACCAGCATCTTTGATGTGTGTTGCTTATTATCTGAATGGTGGCCGATTAGGAAAAGGGGAGGTGCAACGAGACCTGGGTGTCATTGTACACCAGTCATTGAAAGTGGGCATGCAGGTACAGCAGGAGGTGAAAAAGGCAAATGGTATGCTGGCATTCATAGCAAGAGGATTCTGGCATTCATAGCAAGAGGATTCCAGTACAGGAGCAGGGAGGTATTACTGCAGTTGTACAAGGCCTTGGTGAGACCACACCTGGAGTATTGTGTGCAGTTTTGGTCACCTAATCTGAGGAAAGACATTCTTGCCATAGAGGGAGTACAAAGAAGGTTCACCAGATTGATTCCTGGGATGGCAGGACGTTCATATAATGAAAGACTGGATCAACTAGGCTTATACTCGCTGGAATTTAGAAGTTTGAGGGAGGATCTTATTGAAACATAAAGGGATTGGATAGGCTAGATGCAGGAAAATTGTTCCCGATGTTGGGGAAGTCCAGAACAAGGGGTTACAGTTTAAGGATAAAGGGGAAGCCTTTTAGGACCGAGATGAGGAAAAACTTCTTCACACAGAGAGTGGTGAATCTGTGGAATTCTCTGCCACAGGAAACAGTTGAGGCCAGTTCATTGGCTATATTTAAGAGGGAGTTAGATATGGCGCTTGTGGCTAAAGGGATCAGGGAGTATGGAGAGAAGGCAGGTACAGGATTCTGAGTTGGATGATCAGCCATGATCATACTGAATGGCGGTGCAGGCTCAAAGGGCCGAATGGCCTACTCCTGCACCTATTTTCTATGTTTCTAAGTAGGAAGCCATGCACAATTCTGATTTGATGGAGGCAGACGTGAGAGCATGGAGGAACATCTGGTGGAATTTCTGAAACGCCCGCCTCGCTGTTGCTGCTACTGTGTGATCCGAAATCTCCGGAGGGGAAGGCCCTGAATCCTCGGCTTTGCCTGTTGCTTGGCGGCCGGGGTCGAAGTGCTCGGCAGAGATGGTGCTCGGTGCTCGGTGTCAGAAGGCTGGTCGGAGGCTCGAAGTTTTCGGACGGACTCAGAGTCAGCTGTGGTCGGGTGCTTCCAGGATGCTGCATCGGCAAGTTTGCGGTGCTGGAAGCTCATTGCAGGGAGAATTTCTCCCTTCTACCGTCTGCGTGAGATGATGGGCTATCGGGACTTTGAGACTTTTTTTTATCCGTGCCCATGGTCTGCTCTTATCAAATTACAGTATTGCTTTGCACTGTTGTAACTATATGTTATAATTATGTGGTTTTTGTCAGTTTTAGTCTTGGTCTGTCTTGTGTTTCTGTGATATCATACTAGAGGAACAATGTATCATTTTTTAATGCATGCATTTCTAAATGACAATAAACGAGGACTGAGTGTCCTCATAATCTTAAAAAAAAAGTGTGGTTAACTTCACTCACCACAGCTCTGAATGTTTCTACAACATGGATTCCTTACAACTCATGTTCTCAGTACTTTTAAGCTATTATTTGCACTATTTGTCTTCTTTTACTCATTGCTTGTTTGTTAGTCTTTATGTATAGTTTTTCATAAATTCTATTGCATTTCTTTATTTTTCTATAAAAGAAAATGAAACTCAAGGTAGTATTCACTAAATATACATAGTTGATAATAAATTTACTTCGAACTTTGAAGTCTGAGTAGAAAGCAGAAAAAAGAGGTATGTAGAAAATGAAGTTGTCTTATGTAAAGAATTGTACAAAACCAAAAAAAGCCTTGTTCCATAAATGATAAAAGTACAAAATGAAAGCATGAAGACATGAAACCAGGTCTCAGGGAAACTGAGTGACTACTGAGAAGGCACATCCAAGCGAAGAAGTTAAGCTGGACAGCATCAGAAAACAGTCCTTCAGTTATCTACCCTCTGCAGGATTCGGCAGCTGGGTATGAAACATAGTGGTAATTTTGAGACTGCATTTTTTAAAATCTGATTCTCCCCATGTAATGCTCTTCAAGTATCTGGAGGCAAGAGATCCACGAACGTCTGTGAAGCTTCAGTTCAGCTACCTCTGCTGCAGTGGGATTCTTCCATTTATCTCCCCGTCACGAAGAGGTGCTAAACTCATGAACATCTAAAGGTATCAAAAATCAGAAATAAGTAATGGCAGACATTGGAAATCTGAAATTTAAACATCAATGTAAAGAAAACAGGATTCATATTTCAGGTTGAAAATCTTTTCTCAAAACAGCCGAATGTATCGTTTTGCTCCTAGCAACCCAAGGGTCAGCGCGGGCCCTTTAAAAGCTCTTCCAGCCTAACTTCAGATTTCCACATGACAGTAATACTGATCCTTCAGTCACCTGTCAGAATCAGAATCAGGTTTATTATCACTGGCATGTGTCGTGAAATTTATTAACTTAGCAGCAGCAGTTCAATGCAATACATAATATAGAAGAAAAAAAGTAAAAATAAATATATAAACCATTTACAGTAAATGTTTTTTGAAAACGTAGATTGAAAGTAGTGCAAAAACAGAAATAATATACATTAAAAAAGTGAGGTAGTGTTCATGGGTTCAATGTTCATTTAGGAATCGGATCACAGGGGAAAAAGCTGTTCCTAAATCGCTGAGTGTGTGCCATTAGGCTTCTGTACCTCCTACCTGATGGTAACAGTGAGAAAAGGGCATACCCTGGGTGCTGGGGGGTCCTTTACAATGGACGCTGCCTTTCTGAGACACTGCTCTTTGAAGATATCCTGGGTATTTTGTAGGCTAAAGTACCAAGATGCTTTAAAGCTCCAAGATGGAGCCGACCAAATGTACAACACTATGTAGCTCCTTTTGGTCCTGTGCAGTAGACCCCTCCATACCAGACAGTGATGCAGCCTGTCAGAATGCTCTCCATGGTACACCTATAGAAGTTTATGAGTGTTTTTGTTGACATACCAAAACTCTTCAAACTCCTAATGAAGTATAGTTGTTGTCTTGACTTCTTTATAGCTGCATCGATATGTTGGGACCAGGTTTGGTCCTCAGAGATCTTGACACCCCGGAACTTGAAACTGCTTACTCTCTCCACTTCTGATCCCTCTATGAGGATTGGTATGTGCTCCTTCGTCTTACCCTTCCTGAAGTCCACAATCAGCTCTTTTGTCTTACTGACATTGAGTGCCAGGTTGTTGCTGCGACACCACTCCACTAGTTGGTATATCTCACTCCTGTACACCCTCTCGTCTCCATCTGAGACCCTACCAATAATGGTTGTATCATCAGCAAATTTATTGATGGTATTTGAGCTCTGCCTAGCCACACAGTCATGGGTATAGAGTGAGTAGAACAGTGGGCTAAGCACACACCCCTGAGGTGCAGCAGTGCGTCAGCGAGGAGATACTATCACCAATCTGCAAAGATTATGGTCTTCCGATTAGGAGATTGAGGATCCAATTGCAGAGGGAGGTACAGAGGCCCAGGTTCTGTAACTTATCAATCAGGGTTGTGGGAATGATGGTGTTAAATGCTAAGCTATATTCGATGAACAGTATCCTGACATAGGTGCTTGTATTGTACAAGTGGTCTAGGGCCATGTGGCGAGCCATTGAGATTGCATCTGCCATTGACCTATTGTGGCAATAGGCAAATTGCAATGGGTCCAGGTCCTTGCTGAGGCTGGAGTTCAGTCTAGTCATAACCAACCTCTCAAAGCATTTCATCACTGTAGTTCTGAGTGCTACTGGGTGATAGTAATTAAGGCAGCTCATATTACTCTTCTTAGGCATTGTTGCCTTTTCAAATCAAGTGGGAACTTCTGCCTGTAGCAGTGAGAGGTTGAAAATATCCTTGAATACTCCCACCAGTTGGTTGGCAAAAGTTTTCAGAGCCTTACCAGGTACTCCATCGGGACCTTCTGCCTTGCGAGGGTTCACCTTCTTTAAAGACAGCCTAACATCAGCTTCTGAGATGGAGATCACAAGATCATCAGGTGCAGCAGGGATCTTCACAGCTGTAGTTATATTCTCCCTTTCAAAGCGGGCATAGAAGGCATTGAGTTCATCTGGTAGTGAAGCATCATTGCCATTTATGCTATTGGGTTCCACTTTGTCGGAAGTAATGCGTTGCAGGCCCTGACAGAGTTGTCATGCATCCGATGTCACCTCCAACCTCATACCCCATCCGTTATTTATATACACACATTCTTTCTCTCACTCTCCTTTTTCTCCCTCTGTCCCTCTGACTATACCCCTTGCCCATCCTCTGGGATTCCCCCCCCCCTTTTTCCTTCTCCCTGGGCCTCCTGTCCCTTGATCCTCTCATATCCCTTTTGCCAATCACCTGTCCAGCTCTTGGCTCTATCCCTCCCCCTCCTGTCTTCTCCTATCATTTTGGATCTCCCCCTCCCCCTCCCGGCCTGAAACGTCGACTGTACCTCTTCCTAGAGATGCTGCCTGACCTGCTGTGTTCACCAGCAACTTTGATCTGTGTTGCTTGAATTTCCAGCATCTGCAGAATTCCTCGTGTTTGCGTTTTTAAATTCAGATAATAATTTGTTTTCCTGTTCTTGCCACCAAAGTGGATAACCTCACATTTATCCACATTAAATTGCATCTGCCATGAACTTGCCCACTCACCTAACCTATCCAAGTCGCCTTGCATCCTCTCAGCATCCTCCTCACAGCTAACACTGCCGCCCAGCTTCATGTCATCCGCAAACTTGGAGATGCTGCATTTAATTCCCTCGTCTAAGTCATTAATATATATTGTAAACAACTGGGGTCCCAGCACTGAGCCCTGCAGTACCCCACTAGTCACTGCCTGCCATTCTGAAAAGGTCCCATTTATTCCCACTCTTTGCTTCCTGTCTGCCAACCAATTCTCTATCCACATCAATACCATACCCCCAATACCGTGTGCTTTAAGTTTACACACTAATCTCCTGTGTGAGACCTTCTCAAAAGCCTTTTGAAAATCCAAATATACCACGTCCACTGGTTCTCCCCTAAACCCTCTATTAGTTACATCCTCAAAAAATTCTGAGATTCGTCAGACATGATTTTCCTTTCACAAATCCATGCTGACTTTGTCCGATGATTTCACCGCTTTCCAAATGTGCTGTTATCATATCTTTGATAACTGACTCTAGCATTTTCCCCACCACCGATGTTAGGCTAACTGGTCTATAATTCCCCGGTTTCTCTCTCCCTCCTTTTTTAAAAAGTAGGGTTACATTAGCCACCCTCCAATCCTCAGGAACTAATCCAGAATCTAAAGAGTTTTGAAAAATTATCACTAATGCATCCACTATTTCTTGGGTGCTTCCTTAAGCACTCTGGGATGCAGACCATCTAGCCCTAGGGATTTATCTGCCTTTAATCCCTTCAATTTACCTAACACCACTTCCCTACTAACATGTATTTCCCTCAGTTCCTCCACCTCACTGGACCCTCTGTCCCCTACTATTTCTGGAAGATTATTTATGTCCTCCTTAGTGAAGACAGAACCAAAGTAGTTATTCAATTGGTCTGCTGTGTCCTTGTTCCCCATGATCAATTCACCTGTTTTTGTCTGTAGGGGACCTACATTTGTCTTAACCAATCTTTTTCTTTTCACATATCTATAAAAGCTTTTACAGTCAGTTTTTATGTTCCCTGCCAGCTTTCTCTCATTATCTTTTTTCCCTTTCCTAATTAAGCCTTTTGTCCTCCTCTGCTGGACTCTGAATTTCTCCCAGTCCTCAGGCAAGATTGCTAACTAACTCTTCCTCATTGCTCAATAGCCAGTCTAGAATGGCCTGCTCTCTAGTTGGTTCCTCGACACGTTGGTTCAAAAAACCATCCCGCATACATTCCAAGAAATCCTCTTCCTCAGCACCCTTACCAATTTGGTTCACCCAATCTATATGTAGATTGAAGTCACCCATTATAACTGCTGTTCCTTTATTGCATGCATTTCTAATTTCCTGTTTAATGCCATCCCCAACCTCACTACTACTGTTAGGTGGCCTGTACACAACTCCCACCAGCGTTTTCTGCCCCTTAGTGTTATGCAGCTCTACCCACACCGATTCCACATCCTCCCGGCTAATGTCCTTCCTTTCTAATGTGTTAATCTCCTCTCTAACCAGCAATGCTACCCCACCTTTTTTTTCATGTCTATCCTTCCTGAATATTGAATGTCCCTGCATGTTGACAGATAACAGATATTCATCACTGGAGAGGCCGCGCGCGCTGTGTCGCGCTGCCATCTTCTCCTCCTCCTGAACTCCCACTTGTTCAGGAGCCTAATGGTTGTAAGATAGTAACTGTTCCTAAACCTGCTAGTGTGGGCCCTGAGGCTTCTGTACCTCCTGGCCAATGGAAGTGATGAGAAGAGAGAATGGCCTGGATGGTAGGATCACTGGAGATGGATACAGCATTCCATGTAAATATGCTTAATGGTGGCCTGTGATTGACTGGGCTGTATCCATCACTGTCTGTAGTCTTTTCTGCTCTGAGTATTTTATACCAGATCACAGTGCAACCAGTTAGGAACAAAGTTTCTGGTGACATGCTGAATGTATACAAACTTCTAAGAAAGTAGAATTGCTGTCAGGATTTTTTTTTGTGATGCCACATATGTGCTGGTCCCAGGACAGATCATTTGATATAATAATGCCAATGAATTTAAAGCTACTAACCTTCTCCACCTCCGATCCCCTGATAAGAACTGGCTCATAGACCTCCAGATTCTTCTTCCTGTAGTAGATTTTCATTTCTTTGGTTTTGCTACATTGAGTGAGAGGTTGTTGTTGTGGTACCACTCAACCAGATTTAAAATTTCCCTTCTATATGGTGATTTGTCATCGCCTCTGATTCGGTCAATAATGGTGGTGTGGTGTCCTCAACAAAATTAAATAAGGCATTGGAGCTGCACTCAGTATAAGGTGACTAAAACAGGGGCTAAGCACATAACCTTAAGGTGCACCAGTGCTGGTGGTGAGTGTAGAGGAAATCGAGGATCTAAATACACAGAGAGGTCAGAGCTTTGTAATGAATCTCAAGGGAAAGGTGGTGTTAATACTGAGCTGAAGTCAATGAAGCTGATCCTGATGTATGCATCTTCATTCTCCAGAGCTGAGGGAAGAGCCAACAAAATGGCATCTAATGTTTACTTAAGCAACACACACAAAACACTGGTGGAATGCAGCAGGCCAGGCAGCATCTATAGGAAGAAGTACAGTCAACATTTTGGGTTGAGACCCCTCGTCAGGACTAACGGAAAAAAGAGATAGTAAGAGATTTGAAAGTGGAGGGGGAGGGGAGACCCGAAATGATAGGAGGAAACAGGCGGGGGAAGGATGAAGCCAGGAGCTGGGAAATTGATTGGCAAAAGGGATACAAGGCTGGAGAAGGGAGAGGATCATGGGGCGGAAGGTCTTGGAAGAAAGAAAGGGGGAGGGGAGCACCAGAGGAAGATGGAGAACAGGCAAGGAGTTATTGTGAGAGGGAAAGAGAGAAAAAAAAATAATAAATTAGGGATGGGTTAAGAAGGGGAGGAGGGGCATTAACAGAAGTTAGAGAAATCTAGCATCTGCAGATTTTCTCATGTTTGCATGTAATGTTGACCTTTGGTAATGCTGGGCAAATTTAAGCTGATCCGGGTCAATCCTTTGCTTCATGACCAACCTCTCAAAGCACTTCATTACAGTGCATGTAAGTGTTTTTGTACGATAGTCATTGCCGCAGGTAACATGTTCTTCTAGGGCACCTGCATGATTGAAGCCTGCTTGAAGCAGGTAGATACCTTAAGCTACCGTGGTGGGAGTTTGAAGATGTCTGCAAACACTCCAGCCAGTTGATTAGCTCAAGTCTTCATTACTTGGCCATGTACATCATCTGGACCAGATGCTTTCTGTGGACAATCCTCCTGATGGATGCCCTCATGTTGGCCTCAGAGACTAAGATCACAGGGTTGTCAGGGACCATGGGGTTTCATGAAGCTATCTAAATTTTATGATGGTCGAAGTGAGCGTAAAATTCGAAGAAAGAAGTCTGAGAATCGGAGCGGGAGTGCGGAGGAAGCCATTTTTGAATTTTTCGTTTTTTTTCCATCGGCGTTCAGAGAGGCGAGACTGCACAGGCATGTGACGTCGGGCAGTGAAGCGCGGAAGATTTAAAAGGAACACAGCCTCATGCAGCGGGCAGCGTAGTTTGTGGGCGGCGGAGTGAGCCGGCAGCAGAGTGAAAGCTTCAGGGCTTCGGCTCAACGGGCTTAGGTGGAAACGGGCGAGGCGAGGAGGGTTTGGTATTCATTTTTTGTTGTTATTTGAGGAGAAGGGCACTATGAGTGTGAAGGCAGTTTGTTGTTCTCGGTGCCGGATGTGGGGGGCCCTGGAGTATCCAAGCCTCCTGGACGTCCACATCTGCGCCAGGTGCGCCGAGATGCAGCTCCTAAGGGACCGCATTAGGGAACTGGAGCTGCAGCTCGATGACCTACGTCTGGTCAGGGAGAGTGAGGAGTTGATAGAGAGGAGTTACAGGCAAATGGTCACACCGGGGCCACAGGAGGCAGACAAGTGGGTCACGGTTAGGAAGGGGAAGGGGAAGAGTCAGGTAATAGAGAGTACCCCAGTGGCTGTGCCCCTTGACAATAGGTACTCCCTGTTTAAGTACTGTTGGGGGGGACAGCTTACCCTGGGGAAGCGACAGTGGCCGTGCCTCCGGCACAGAGTCCGGCCCTGTAGCTCAGAGGGGTAGGGAAAGGAAGAGGAGGGCAGTTGTAATAGGGGACTCGATAGTAAGGGGGTCAGATAGGCGATTGTGTGGATGCAGTCCAGAGACCTGGATGGTAGCTTGCCTCCCGGGATATTTCTGATCGTGTCCAAGATATCTTGAAGTGGGAGGGTGAGGAGCCAGAGGCCGTGGTACATATAGGTACCAATGACATAGGTAGGAAAAGGGAAGAGGTCCTGAAAGGAGAATATAGGGAGTTAGAAAGGGAGTTGAGGAAAAGGACTGCCAAGGTAGTAATCTCAGGATTACTGCCTGTGCCACGCGACAGTGAGAGTAGGAATGCAATGAGGTGGAGGATAAATGCGTGGCCGAGGGATTGGAGCAGGGGGCAGGGATTCAAGTTTTTGGATCATTGGGACCTCTTTTGGCACAGGTGTGACCTGCCCAAAAAGGACGGGTTACACTTAAATCCTAAGGGGATCAATATCCTGGTGGGGAGATTTGCGAGGGCTACTGAGATGACTTTAAAAAAGAATGGTTGGGGGGTGGGAATCAAATTAATGAGACTAGGAGAGAGGAGGTTAGTTCACAACAGGGGGATGGGAACCAGTGCAGAGAGACAGAGGGGTGTTAAATGAGGGTAGAAGCAAAAAGTAGTAAGGTGAAAAGTATATGTGGTAGGCCGGCAAATCCAGGGCAAAAATCAAAAAGGGCCACTTTTCAACATAATTGTATAAGGGCTAAGAGTGTTGTAAAAGCGAGCCTGAAGGCTTTGTGTGTCAATGCTAGGAGCATTCGTAACAAGGTGGAGGAATTAAAAGTGCAGATTGTTATTAGTGAATATGATACAGTTGGGATCACAGAGACATGGCTCCAGGGTGACCAAGGATGGGAGCTCAACATTCAGGGATATTCAATATTCAGGAGGGATAGACATGAAAGAAAAGGAAGTGGGGTAGCATTGCTGGTTAGAGAGGAGATTAATGCAATAGAAAGGAAGGACATTAGCCGGGAGGATGTGGAATCGATATGGGTAGAGCTGCATAACACTAAGGGGCAGAAAACGCTGGTGGGAGCTGTATACAGGCCACCTAACAGTAGTAGTGAGGTTGGGGATGATATTAAACAGGAAATTAGAAATGTGTGCAATAAAGGAACAGCAGTTATAATGGGTGACTTCAATCTACGTATAGATTGGGTGAACCAAATTGGTAAGGGTGCTGAGGAAGAGGATTTCTTGGAATGTATGCGGGATGGTGTTTTGAACCAACATGTCGAGGAACCAACTAGCGAGCAGGCTATTCTAGACTGGGTATTGAGCAATGAGGAAGGGTTAATTTGCAATCTTGTCATCAGAGGCCCCTTGCGTAAGATTGACCATAATATGGTGGAATTCTTCATTAAGGTGGAGAGTGACATAGTTAATTCAGAAACAAAAGTTCTGAACTTAAAGAAGGGTAACTTTGAAGGTATGAGACGTGAATTAGCTAAGATAGACTGGCAAATGACACTTAAAGGGTTGACAGTGGATATACAATGGCAAGCATTTAAAGATCACATGGATGAACTACAATAATTGTTCATCCCAGTTCTGCAAAAGAATAAACCAGGGAAGGTAGTGCACCCATGGCTGACAAGGGAAATTAGGGATAGTATCAATTCCAAAGAAGAAGCATACAAATTAGCCAGAAAAAGTGGCTCACCTGAAGACTGGGAGAAATTCAGAGTCCAGCAGAGGAGGACAAAGGGCTTAATTAGGAAGGGGAAAACAGATTATGAGAAAAAACTGGCAGGGAACATAAAAACTGACTGTAAAAGCTTTTATAGATATGTGAAAAGAAAAAGATTGGTTAAGACAAATGTAGGTCCCCTACAGACAGAAACAGGTGAATTGATTATGGGGAGCAAGAATATGGTAGACGAATTGAATAACTACTTTGGTTCTGTCTTCACTAAGGAGGACATAAATAATCTTCCGGAAGTAGTAGGGGACAGAGGGTCCAGTGAGATAGAGGAACTGAGGGAAATACATGTTAGTAGGGAAGTGGTGTTAGGTAAATTGAAGGAATTAAAGGCAGATAAATCCCCAGGGCCAGATAGTCTGCATCCCAGAGTTCTTAAGGAAGTAGCCCAAGAAATAGTGGATGCATTAGTAATAATTTTTCAAAACACTTTAGATTCTGGACTAGTTCCTGAGGATTGGAGGGTGGCTAATGTAACCCCGCTTTTTAAAAAACGAGGTAGAGAGAAAGTGGGGAATTATAGACCAGTTAGCCTAACATCGGTGGTGAGGAAAATGCTAGAGTCAATTATCAAAGATGTGATAACAGCACATTTGGAAAGTGGTGAAATCATCGAACAAAGTCAGCATGGATTTGTGAAAGGAAAGTCATGTCTGATGAATCTCATAGAATTTTTTGAGGATGTAACTAGTAGAGTGGATAGGGGAGAACCAGTGGATGTGGTATATTTGGATTTTCAAAAGGCTTTTGACAAGGTCCCACACAGGAGCTAAGTGTGCAAACTTAAAGCACACAGTATTGGGGGTATGGTATTGATGTGGATAGAGAATTGGTTGGCAGACAGGAAGCAAAGAGTGGGAATAAACGGGACCTTTTCAGAATGGCAGGCAGTGACTAGTGGGGTACCGCAAGGCACAGTGCTAGGACCCCAGTTGTTCACAATATATATTAATGACGTAGATGAGGGAATTAAATGCAGCATCTCCAAGTTTGCAGATGACACGAAGCTGGGCGGCAGTGTTAGCTGTGAGGAGGATGCTAAGAGGATGCAGGGTGACTTGGATAGGTTATGTGAGTGGGCAAATTCATGGCAGATGCAATTTAATGTGGATAAATGTGAGGTTATCCACTTTGGTGGCAAAAACAGGAAAACAGATTATTATCTGAATGGCAGCTGATTAGGAAAAGGGGAGGTGCAACGAGACCTGGGTGTCATTATACACCAGTCATTGAAAGTGGGCATGCAGGTACAGCAGGTGGTGAAAAAGGCGAATGGTATGCTGGCATTCATAGCAAATGGATTCAAGTACATGAGCAGGGAGGTACTACTGCAGTTGTACAAGGCCTTGGTGAGACCACACCTGGAGTATTGTGTGCAGTTTTGGTCCCCTAATCTGAGGAAAGACATCCTTGCCATAAGAGGGAGTACAAAGAAGGTTCACCAGATTGATTCCTGGGATGGCAGAACATTCATATGATGAAAGACTGGATCGACTAGGCTTATACTCGTTTAAATGTAGAAGATTGAGGGGGGATCTTATTGAAACATATAAAATCCTAAAGGGATTGGACAGGCTAGACGCAGGAAGATTGTTCCCGATGTTGGGGAAGTCCAGAACAAGGGGTCACAGTTTGAGGATAAAGGGGGAGCCTTTTAGGACAGAGATTAGGAAAAACTTCTTCACACAGAGAGTGGTGAATCTGTGGAATTCGTGCCACGGGAAACAGTTAAGGCCAGTTCATTGCTATATTTAAGAGGGAGTTAGATATGGCCCTTGTGGCTAAAAGAATCAGGGGGTATGGAGGGAAGGCTGGTACATGGTTCTGAGTTGGATGATCAGCCATGATCATACTGAATAGTGGTGCAGGCTCGAAGGGCCGAACGACCTACTCCTGCACCTATTTTCTATGTTTCTATGTTTCTATGTTTCTAAAAGGCATTGAGCTCATCTAGGAGAGAAATGTAGTTGTCTTTTATGTTAATTGGTTTTGCTTTGAATGAGGTGATGTATTCGAGTCCAGGAAAACAGATTATTATCTGAATGGTGGCCGATTAGGAAAAGGGGCGGTGCAATGAGACCTGGGTGTTATTGTACACCAGTCATTGAAAGTTGGCATGCAGGTACAGCAGGCGGTGAAAAAGGCGATTGGTATGCTGGCATTCATAGCAAGAGGATTCGAGTACAGGAGCAGGGAGGTACTACTGCAGTTGAACAAGGCCTTGGTGAGACTACACCTGCAGTATTGTGTGCAGTTTTGGTCCCCTAATCTGAGGAAAGACATTCTTGCCATAGAGAGAGTACAAAGAAGGTTCACCAGATTGATTCCTGGGATGGCAGGACTTTCGTATGATGAAAGACAGGATCGACTAGGCTTATACTCTCTGGAATTTAGAAGATTGAGGGGGGATCTGATTGAAACGTATAAAATTCTAAAGGGATTGGACAGGCTAGACGCAGGAAGATTGTTCCCGATGTAGGAGAAGTCCAGAACGAGGGGTCACAGTCTGAGGATAAAGGGGAAGCCTTTTAGGACCGAGATGAGGAAAAACTTCTTCACACAGAGGAGTGGTAAATCTGTGGAATTCTCTGCCACAGGAAACACTTGAGGCCAGTTCATTGGTTATATTTAAGAGGGAGTTAGATATGGCCCTTGTTGCTAAAGGGATCGGGGGTATGGAGAGAAGGCAGGTACAGGGTTCTGAGTTGGATGATCAGCCATAATCATACTGAATGGTGGTGCAGGCTCGAAGGGCCGAATGGCCTACTCCTGTACCTATTTTCTATGTTTCTATGTTTCTATGCTACAGCTGTTGAGCATCCCTCTGTGTTCAAGTTTAGTCAGGAATTCACTTTGTATATGAGATGGCTTTGCCAGGTCATACTTGGACCTCTTGTACTTTCCTGGATCACCATTCCTGAATGCCACTGATTTAGCCCTCAGCAGTTTGCGAATCACTTGGTTCATCCAGGGCTTCTGGTTGGGGAAAACTCTGAATAATTTTTGTGGGGACACTTATTCATGAGTGACTTTACAAAGTCCATGACAAACATGAATCATCCCCTGATGAGCCCTTGAACACAGCCAAGTCCACTAAATGAAAGCAATCCTGTAGCCACTCCTCTGCCTCCTGTGGCCACCCCTTTGTTCTCTGCCTTAACGCAGATAAGACAGCCAAATGTTCAGATTTCTCAAAATGCGGACGAGGGATGGAATGGTAGGCATTTTTAATGATAATATATCAGTGGTCAAGTGTGGTGCTGCAGATGATGTGCTGATGGTAGTAAAGCAGAAATTTCTTCAAGCTAGCCTGACTAAACTCCCCTGGAAGGATGTGAAAGGTGTCAAGGTAGGCAGTTTCTTGCTTGTTAATTATGGCACTCAATGCATCAAGTGCCAGCATGAATTTACTTCTGGTGTTATGTAAACTGCAGTCAGTATAACGACAGAGAACTTTCTCGGCAATTAGAAAGGTTGAAACTTAATCATTAGATGTTCCTGGTTGGGAGAACAAGAGTGAAACAAGACCGTTATGTCCGAGCACCACGAAGAATTTACAATAAAGCAGATGCTGCAGCCTCTGCCCTACCTTGAAGCTGTCGTCCTGATGACGTTGGTTTGAGAACCCCCTCGGGCTGGAGTGTGGTTTCTGGAGTATTGCGGGGGGGGGGTGGTGATGAGCCATGTCTCAGTGAAACAGAGAATGCATTAATCCCTCATTTCCCTCCGATAGAGCAAGCTTGTCCTTAGGTACTCTGTCTTGCTCTCCAATGACTGTACGTTGGCCAGGAGGATGCTAGGGAGCAGCGGTCGCATTCCCCTTCACTTCAGTTTGGCCTGAAATCCCCCACTTTGACCTCGATTTCTAGAACTATGTCAGCCATTCAGTTGTTTTCAGGGGCTGTACTTGCATTCCTGAGAGTCAAGTATGCTGATTCCTTCAGGCTCATCAGGAGATGGTATGATCGCAAGTGCATTTAGATGATTTAAAAGTGCAGTTTTTAACCAGATGTTACAGGCCATGGATCGCAGCAACAACAGTTCAGAAGATGTGTTTCTGGTAGTTCTGTCAGCTGCTAGAAAAGCATCTTGGTTATCTTGATTGAATTTTTCTTTTGCTGGATGCTTTACAATTGATTTCTTTCCATATTCTTGACTCAGCATTTGCCTGTGTTTCTTACCATTCCCCCTCTCCCTCTCCTCACATTATTACCGTCGTGGTCCATCCCCCTCTCCCCATGGCCACCCCTAGGCCTTCAGCTTCTTCTCTTTTGCTTCACTAATTCTCTACTTGACTTAACACCTTGCACAGAAAAAAATCCTCTATCAACTAAATAATCAGTCCATTGGTGCCAGATATGGCTTATCAAAATCATCCATCACACTGCACTCATTTCAATACCGCAAGTACACAATGACTTCTCTAGCCATCATTTTCATGAGAGCAGAGCTATCCTTTCATTTGACACTGAACAAGATCAAAGAAGGATCAGAGGAAGATGGACAGGGAATGGTGAAAAATTAATCTTCTGAGAGAATTTACAGGCCAAAAAACAATTTGACATTGACAGAAAAGCAATGTCTCTATTTTTTTCTCCTCAGGAAAACTACATTCATTGACATATGCCAGATTCGTTACATAGTGACCTGGAGTCACTTCCTTTGATAAGAAATGCATTACATTCAGCATGAGCTCAGGCACCAGAGAATAATTATACTCTACTTTCCACAGTCCAGTATGCCAAATTCAATCCAGAGGTCACAGGTCCACTGTAAGAGAAGGCTCCATGTTCACTTCTGTTGGTGACAGATGTATTTTGTCGGCACACGTAGAGTTTACATATACTGTCTCCTTTTCCTAGTGAAGAAATAATCCACCATTTGCTTCTTTCTTTCCACGTTCCTTTCCTGAAAACTTAAAGTCATGGATAGATGTGTCCTTTTGTACCTCATTAGGATGGCGATGGTGTCAGGGGTCCATCCTAGAACTGGTGATTGCAGGTGGAGGTAGGGTACTCTGAGGAACAATATATCTTCAGATTTGGTTGTTTGGGCTGGAGGGAGCACCTTTGCTGTTCTTCAAACCCCAGCAGCACTGAAAAGGCACTCACATAATCTGGGCCTTCTCATCTCCCTTTTCCTTTATGAGTTTTCTGAGGCCATAGAAACCAGGCTCACTCTAGTTAACAACAGAAACCTTTATAAAATTGAGGCTTGCAACCTGCTTTAATGACTATTGCCCCCTGGAACACGGTTTGTTAGTTGCTGTTTACTGCACTTTAAATTGGCTTGTTTAATACTAATGGGTTCTATTCTCAGATTTTTAACATTTTAAGTTCCCATCAGATCTAAACATATCTTTTGGAAGTTAAACAATACATAAAGCTGCATTGTTTATGCTGTGCAACACACACAAAATACTGGAGGAACTATGGAAAAAAGTACAGTCGATGTTTCAGGCCGAGACCGTTCATCAGATCTATTTATGCTGTGCTCAGTTACCTTATGCATGTAATGCCAGGATATGCATTTAATTTATTTTAGTATGAAATCAAAATACGGATGATATTGGAAATCTGGAATAAAATCCTAGAAATTTTACCTCAGTGGGGGAGTTATCATTGAAACTTACCGAGTGTTGAAAGGACTAGATAGGGTGGATGTGAAGAGTATGTTTCCTATGGTAGGGGTATCCAGAACTAGAGGGCGCAGCCTCAAGATTGAGGGGTAACCGTTTAAAAGAGAGGTAAGGAGGAATTCTTTTAGCCAGGGAGTAGTAGATTTGTGGAACGCTCTGCCGCAGACTGTGATGGAGGCCAAGTCCGTGCGTATATTTAAGGCGGAGGTTGATAGTTTCCTGATCGGTCAGGCCATCAAAGAATATGGTGAGAAGTCAGGTGTATGGGGTTGAGTGGGATCTGGGATCTGCCATGATGGAATGGTGGAGTAGACTCGATGGACTGAATGGCCTAATTTTGCTCCTATGTCTAATAGTCTTAAATGCGAAGCATCTGGAGAGAGCACAAGACATAAGAGCAGAATTAGGCCATTCAGCCCATTGAATCTGATCTGTCATTCAGTCAAGGTTGATTTATTATCCCTCTCAACTCCACTCTCCTGCTTTCTCCCCATAACCTTTGACACCCTTACTAACAAGAACCCACAGTATCAACTTCTGCTTTATATACACCCAATGACAGCTTCAACAGCGGTCTGTGGCAGGAAATCCACAGATTCACCACCCTCTGGCTGAAGAAATTCCTCCTCATCTCTGTTCTAAACGGATGTCCTCTGAGGCTGTGTCCTCTTCAGGTCCTAGACTCCTCCACTATAAGAAACATCTTCTCCTCTTCCACTAGGCCTTTTACTGTTCGATAGGTTTCAATAATATATAAAATATATAAAATATATATTAATGACTTGGATGAGGGAATTAAACGCAGCATCTCCAAGTTTGCGGATGACACGAAGCTGGGTGGCAGTGTTAGCAGTGAGGAGGATGCTAAGAGGATGCAGGGTGACTTGGATAGGTTGGGTGAGTGGGCAAACTCATGGCAGATGCAATTTAATGTGGATAAATGTGAAGTTATCCACTTTGGTGGCAAAAATAGGAAAACAGATTATTATCTGAATGGTGGCCGATTAGGAAAAGGGGAGGTGCAACGAGACCTGGGTGTCATTATACACCAGTCATTGAAAGTGGGCATGCAGGTACAGCAGGCGGTGAAAAAGGCGAATGGTATGCTGGCATTTATAGCGAGAGGATTCAAGTACAGGAGCAGGGAGGTACTACTGCAGTTGTACAAGGCCTTGGTGAGACCACACCTGGAGTATTGTGTGCAGTTTTGGTCCCCTAATCTGAGGAAAGACATCCTTGCCATAGAGAGAGTACAAAGAAGGTTCACCAGATTGATTCCTGGGATGGCGGGACTTTCATATGAAGAAAGACTGGATGAATTGGGCTTGTACTCGTTGGAATTTAGAAGATTGAGGGGGGATCTGATTGAAACGTATAAGATCCTAAAGGGATTGGACAGGCTAGATGCAGGAAGATTGTTCCTGATGTTGGGGAAGTCCAGAACGAGGGGTCACAGTTTGAGGATAAAGGGGAAGCCTTTTAGGACCGAGATTAGGAAAAACTTCTTCACACAGAGAGTGGTGAATCTGTGGAATTCTCTGCCACAGCTAACTGTTGAGGCCGGTTCATTGGCTATGTTTAAGAGGGAGTTAGATATGGCCCTTGTGGCTACAGGGGTCAGGGGGTATGGAGGGAAGGCTGGGGGGGGTTCTGAGTTGGATGATCAGCCATGATCATAATAAATGGCGGTGCAGGCTCGAAGGGCCGAATGGCCTACTCCTGCACCTATTTTCTATGTTTCTATGTTTCTATAAGATCCCCCCTCTTTCTTCTAAACTCCAGCAAGTACAGTCCCAGAGCATTCAAACGCTCCTCATACATTAACCCTTTCACTTCCGGCATCATTGTCGTGAACATTCTCTGGACCTGTTCCAATGCCAGCACATCCTTTCTTAGATAAGGGACCCAAAACTGCTCATTATATTCCAAGTGTGGTCTGACCAATGCCTTATAAAGCATCAGTATTACATCCTTGCTTCAATATTCTAATCGTCTCAAAATGTACACTAACATTGCATTTACCTTCCTTCCTACTGGCTCAACCTACAAGTTGACCTTTAGAAAATAGTCTAAGCCTCTATTCCTTCTACATAAGTGCATGACCATACACTTCCCGACATAAAGTACCGTCTGACACTTCTTTGACCATTCTTCTAGTCTGTACAAATCCTGCTTCGCCACTTATGTTTGTATCATCTGCAAACTTGGCCACAAAGCCATCAATTCTGTCATCCAGATAACTGACATATAACATGTAAAGAAACGGTTCCAAAGCCATTTCCTGTGGAACACCACTGGTCACCGGCAGCTGAGAATGAGAAAAAGTAAACATATCAGATCCTAGAATTTTCATCTTTCATCAGAATTGCTCTTTTAGAGGTTAATTCATCTTTTGCTGTCTGATTGAACCTTTTTGATATACAGGTTTGCGGATCAGTACCAAATGAAAGGGTAACTCCACTCTCATTTAGAAGTTGGTTCTTTGACCTCAGATGTTAACTGCTTCCCCCTTCGCAGAGGCTGCTTGCTCTAGTGAATATCTCCAGTAGTTTCTGTTTTTACCTCAGCTGTATATGTAGCTACTTGTTAGCCAATATCAAGACAATGGTAAGACAAAAATAAAAGATAAGCAACATTTGAGATACAAACTCAAATTTTCATGGTTAGGAATCACTAGACTGCTCATGTATAACATTATATCACAATCTTCTGTGATGACTTTGAAGTCTGACTCATGATAAACTGCATGATAAGTTACCATTTCTACGTGAGAAATAAAGCAGAATTTGTGTGCAAATGGTAGGACAATGCTACACTAACTTTAATTCTTCAATACAGTGCATTGGCCTTCATCATTCGTGGGACTGAGTTTAAGAGCCGAGAGGTAATGTTGCAGCTATATAGGACCCTGGTCAGACCCCACTTGGAGTACTCTGCTCAATTCTGGTTGCCTCACTATGAGGAAGGATGTGGAAACCATAGAAAGGGTGCAGAGGAGATTTACAAGGATGTTGCCTGGATTGGGGAGCATGCCTTATGAGAATAGGTTGAGTGAACTCGGCCTTTCCTCCTTGGAACGACAGAGGATGAGAGGTGACTTGATAGAGGTGTACAAGATAATGAGGGGCATTGATCGTGCAGATGTCAGATAGTTTTAAGGTGCTTGGAAGCAGATACAGAGGAGATGTCAGGGGTAAGTTTATTTACGCAGAGAGTGGTGAATGTGTGGAATGGGTTGCCGGTGGTGGTGGAGGCGGAAACGATAGGGTCTTTTAAGAGACTCCTGGATGGCTACATGGAGCTTAGAAAAATAGAGGGCTATGGGTAAAGCCTAGGTAGTTCTAAGGTAGGGACATGTTCGGCACAGCTTTGTGGGCTGAAGGGCCTGTATTGTGCTGTATGTTTTCTATGTTTTTCTATTTATTGAACGCTGTGATTAGCAAACAAGAAAATATCTACCCTGACACCTTTTAAATCATTGCCGGCGACTTGAGTTGAACTTGCTTGAAGAAATCTCTTGCCCATTTATCATGAACACATCAACTGCAGTACTAGGGGTCCCAACTCATTCAACCACTGCTGCACTCCCATAAGTAATGCAGCCCTTCCATGCCTAGAGTGCATCTTGGGAAATCTGATCACTTGGCTGTCCTCTTCCTACCAGCGTACATGCAGAGGCTAAAGAGCAAGGCTCCAGAGGTAAGGACAACGAAGAGGTGGTCCCAGGACGCAGAGGAATGGCTGCAGGGCCGCTTCAAATCAGTGGACTGGGCCACGTTCAAGGACTCATCAGAGGATCTGAATGAAAACGCCACAGTTTTATCGGACTTTATAAAGTCAGTTGTGGATGAGTGTGTGCCCACAAGATTATTTAAAGTTTACCCCAACCAGAACCCCTGGATGAGCCAAGAGATCTGCAATCCGCTGAGGGCCAGATCTGTAGCATACAAGCAATCCATTTCTTGCGAGGTCACTCAGTTTTTGAGGATGGCCTGCTCTAGGCAGATTTACAGTGGTGCCATATTCTTTCTATTTCTTGATAATTGAATTAACTGTACTTCAAAGGATATTCAGTGACTTGGAAATGTTCTTGTATCCGTCTCCTGGCTTGTGCTTTTCAAAGACCTTTTTGCGGAGTTGCTTGGAGTGTTCTTTTGTCTTCATGGTGTAGTTTTTGCGAGGGTACTGTCTCACTAGCAGTTGGACCTTCCAGATACAGGTGTATTTTTACTGCAGTCAGCTGAAATACTTCGACTGCACACAGTGATCTCCATTTAACTAATCATGTGACTCCTAAAACCAATTGGCTGCATCAGTGATAATTTGGTGTGTCATACTAAGGGGGTGAATACTTAAACAATCAATTATTTTGTGTTTTATATTTGTAATTGATTCAGATCACTTTGTAGAGATCTGTTTTCACTTTGACATGAAAGAATCTTTTTCTGTTGATCAGTGTCAAAAAAGCCAAATGTAAATCCACTGTGATTCATTGTTGTAAGACAATAAAACATGAAAATTTTGAAGGGAGCAAATACCTTTTATAGGCACTGCATGTGACAGCATGGTTTCACTCCCAGGTGAGCTCAATGTCTTCTAGCTCACTTTGACTGACAAAACATGGAGGCACCTTCATGAACTCCCACAGCCCTCGATGACCCTGTGATTTCAGTCTCTGAGACCAATTTGAGAACATTTTTCAACAGAGGACCCCACGGAAATCAGCTGGTCCACATGAGATACCTGGCTGAGTATTAAAAACCTATGCTGATCAACTGGCAGAAGTATTCACTGTTATCTTTTACCTCTCACTTGGCAGCCTGTGCTACCCAGCTGTTTCAGGCAGGCTTCAATTATACCCGTGCCGAAGAAGAATGTGGTAATCTTCCTCAATGACTATTATCCAGTAGCACTTAAATCCACTGTGATGAGCTTTGAGAGGTTGGTGATGTAACGTATTAACTCCTGTCTGAGGAGCAACTTAGATCCACTCAAATTCACCTACTGTCACAAAAGGTTGATATTTGATGCCATTTCATTGGCTCGTCACTCAAGCCTAGATCATCTGAACAGTAAAGGTGCATACATCAGGATGCTCCTTATTGACTACAGCTTGGCATTCAAAGCCATCTGTTACAATTAAGGAAAATCCCAGAGGTAGGAACAGAACAGTTATCATGTACCGTCCAGCCGACTGGGTTTGTTTGACTTGTAATCACCTGGAAACAATAAACACATTCACCTGCACAAGATTAGTAGGTCAAACTTTAATAGGTAGATGGACAAGTCAGCGAAATTGACCAATCAAGTGATAAGATTGAGATCGAGGCTTGGGCCTACTGCTCTGGCTGCTCCAGTGGATCTAAGGATTCAATCGGGTTCAGAATGCTGTCGTTCATGACTATTGTTTGTTGTGTGTTTTTTTCCCTCTTTCTCTGCACAGTGTTTATGGTCTTTTTTTTTTAATTGGGTTCTTCGTTTTTTTTGCTTTGTGGCTCCTGTAAGCAAACAAATCTCCAAGTGTAAAATTTATACATTCTTTGATAATAAATGTACTTTGATTTCATTTGATGTCACTGAAAGTCAGCTGGTGGATAGAACATCTTCCCACCTGTAAATTTTTAGGTGAAACCAGGTTGATAATATTCCACTGGTTTTCTGGTCCGTTCTGATTGGCATAATCTGGAAACCCCAGAACCGAGTGTTGGTCCGGATTCAGTGCTTTCAACTGGCTTCTGCTTTGATAGGTTACAATGCTAATCTACTTTGTTTACCATCTTTAAGTGCTGAGGTAGGTTGCTGGCCCTCTTTCACCGCAACTTCTCCTTTCACATACCTTTGGCTCTCAGGGTTTGAGTGAACATAAACTGGATCTCCCACCTAAAAGTTCCGATGCTCCATATGTGAGTAGTCCCACACTTTCATTGTCTTTTGTCTGCCCCTTACTCAGTCTTCTGGCTCTGGGCGCAGTAAATCCAAATGGGAATGCAACCTGCGGCCCATCAATAGCTCAGATGGGGAGAAACCTGTGATAGTTTGTGGAGTTATTCAGTACCTGAACAAAAATCTGGTTTATCCTGGTGTGTATGTCACCATTCAACTTTTGTATCTCTGCTTGACAGTCTGAACAGCTCTTTCACTGCTTGATGATAGGTGATAAGGAGGCATAAGTTGCAATCGAACTCCAGTGTCTTGTAAAATAGTTTGAGTTCCTCATAATGGGACCATTATCACAGACCACTGTATCAGGAATTCCATGTGTACAAAATAACGAGGGTAAAATATTTATCAACATCTGGCTGCTCAAAGCCTTCACCATTTTGGCCTTGATCCATTTAGACTGAGCATTGATGACTACCAATAACATGTGACCATCCAAAGGACCTGTGTAGTCTACGTGTCAATGTCTCCAGGGTTTGGTTGGCTCAAGCCATGAAACCATAGGCATGGGAGCGTTTAAAGGTCGAGACTGCTGGCATGGGTTGCACGCACGAACAATGTGCTCAATATTTTGTTGAAGGGTCTCAGCCCAAAACGTTGACTGTTTACTCTTTTCCATAGATGCTGCCTGGACTGCTGAGTTCCTCCAGCATTTTGTGTGTGTTGCTCAATATCTTCATCAATCTTTGGCCACCAAAAGTAATTCTGGGCTAGCGGTGCATACATAATATTCCTGGATACTCACAATGCAACTTTTCCAGAACAGGGGACCGTAATCATGTAGGAATTACAATATGACTTCCCTACAGTAGACAACAGTCGTAGATGCTAAGCGCGTTTTGATGTCTGGCATAAGGTGGCACGGTTTCAGGCACGCTAGCTGGCCATCCATCTTCTATGTACCTTTTTATCTACACCACTGTTACATCTCGCTCAGGTTCTTCTTTTACCTGAGAAGTGTTGATCAGAGATTAGTCCATCAGTAGTTCCAATTTCCATGGAAGTTCTGACTTGCGAGGATATTCATGGAATGGAAGATGGCCTAAGGAATCTGTGGTGCAGTTGTTTCAACCGGGAGCATAAGATATTGAGCACTGATGAGCAGACAAGTATAGTGCCCAATGTTGCATCCTTGGTGACGCCATCTGCGGCACAGCCTTGCTCTCACCAAGCAATCCCACCAATGGCATGTGGTCCATATGAATCGCAAACCGTTGGCTGTACAGATAATGCTGAAAGTACATGACTCCAAAAACAACTTCCAATGCTTCCTTGACCAACTATGCATAGTTTTGTTTGGCCGAGTTAACAGTGCGTGATGCGAAACCAAAAGGCTTTTCATCACTGTCCATGTTAATGCTTGGGATTGAGCTGGAATTTGTTTGGCCCTCTGAAAAATATACTCGTCTGCTCATTGCCAAAGCCACCTTGTGCCGTTCTTCAATAGGTCATTAAGTGGAGCAAAAAGCATGGCTGTATGAGGCACAAATCTGGCATAATGATTGAACGTGCACAAAAAGGAACGAAGTTCATGGATATGCCTGGTGCTGGATGGGATAAGTCTGAACCTTGCAGGAGAGTATTAAATTGGGGCAGGGTAAGTTACAGGAGTGTTAAGCTGGAACCTGGGAGAGTTAATTTGGAGCAGCTGTTTTGGGGGCAAATCCACATCTGACGTGGAGAATGTTTAAAGACCAACTTCAGGGGTTCTCAACCAAGCCATAAAAAAGGCTGGGAACCCCTAAACATCACTGGCGCAGGATATGTATGTTCTAGTAAGAATGAAGGACAAGATTGGCAAGTTAAAGGAACTTTGGATGTCAAGAGAGGGGATGAATTTAGTCAAGAAGTAAAAGGAAGCGTATGTACATTAGGAAAGTTGTGAGAACCTTGGAAAGGAGGACTGAAGACAATCCCAATGTTACAATTCTGGAAAAACATGGAGGTTGGAACAGAATGAATATTATATCCAGTGCAGCCAAATAGGTCTGCTGGACTAGTAGTCACTCAAAATCAATGAACACGTTCACATGCACAGGATTAGTAGGTCAAACATTAATAGATAGATGGACAAGCCCGCAAAATCGACAATCATGTGATGTCACATGACAGACCAATAAGCAATCACATGGTGGATAGGACACTATCATTCCCTCAAAACTAATCAATAAGCTTCAAGACCGAGGCCTCAATACAATTGGATCCTCAATTTCTTTTCTTGCAGATCCCAGTCAGTTCATATGGCCACAACTCCTCCACAATTTCCATCAGCACAGGTGCACAACAAGTATGTATGCTTAGCACCCTGCTCAGCTTGCTTTATACTTGTGACTGCGAGGCTAAGCACAGCTCCAGTGCCATACTTAAGCTTGCTGATGACATCACTACTGTTGGCCAAATCAAAGGTGGTGATGAATCAGCAGAAAGGAGGCAGATTGAAACTCTGGCTGAATGGTGCCACAACAACAACTTATCACTCAATGTCAGCCGGATCGAAGAGCTGAGGAGGAAACCGGAGGTCCCTGAGCCTGTCCTCATGAGGGGGCAGATGTGCAGAGGGTCAGCAACTATAAATTATTACTTCAGATGACCTGACCTGGGCAAAGCACTTGACTGCAAATATGAAGAAAGCACAGTTGCACCTCTGCTTCCTTAGACATTTGCAAAGATTCAGCGTGACATCTAAAACTTTGACAAACTTCTATAGGTACGTAGCAGAGAATATACTGACTAGTTGCATCAAGGCCTGGTATGGAAACACCCATACCTTTGAATGGAAAAGTCTACAAAAGATAGTGGATACTACCAGTCCATCACAGGAAAAGCCCTCCCCACTATTGAGCAAATATACAAGCAGCACTGTCAGAGGAAAACAGCATCCATCATCAAGGACCCTCACCAACCAGGCCATGCTCTCTTCTCACTGCTGCCATCAAGAAAGAGGCAGCAGAGCTTGTGGACCCACACCACCTGGTTCAGGAACAATTATCAACCTCAGCCATCAGGTTCTTAAACTGCAGGGGCTAACTTTACTCATTCCAACACGGAATTGTTCCCACAGCCTATGGGTTCACTTGCAACAACACTTCATCTCATGTTCTTGATATTTATTGCTTATTTATTTATTATTATTTTGTTTGTTTTTCTTTTTGTCTTTGCACAGTTTGATGTCTTTTGCATATTTGTGTTTGGCTGTCTTGTTGTGTGCAGTTTATCATTGATTCTATTGTGTTTTTTTGTATTGACTCTGAATGCCCATAAGAAAATGAATCTCAGGCTAGTGTATGTACTTTGATAAAACATTTACTTTGAACTTTGAACTTTCTTTCAGTACTTAACATGCTAGAAGTTCTGTTGCATGAGGATATTTGCATCAGAGCACAGCAGTGCACAATACTTGCTAGGTGCCTGCATAAGCTGGGAAAAGATGTAGAAGGAGACATTTGGGAATATAGCAGAAGAGAAGAACTAACAACAGCGTTGACAAGAAGAATCAGAATCAGGTTTAATATCACTGCTTCTATCATGAAATTTGTTGTTTTGCAGCAGCAGTACATTGCAATACATAATAATAAAAAACTAGAATAATTAAATTTTAAAAATAAATTAAGTAAGTAGTGCAAAATGGGAAAAAATAAAAGAATAAAAATATTAAGGTAGTGTTCATGATTTAGTCCATTGTCCATTCTGAAATCTGATGATGGAAGAGAAGAATCTACTTCTAAAGCACTGAGGGTGTGTCTTCAGGCTTCTGTATCTCCTCCTTGATAGCAGCAATGAGAAGAGGGCACGTCCTGGGTGATAGGAGCCCTTAATGATGAATATCAGCTTTTTGAAGTATCATCTTTTGAAGATGTCCTTGATGGTAGGGTGGCTAGTGCCCATGACAGAGCTGGCTAAGTTTGCAACTTTCTGCAGTTTTTTCTGATTCTGTGCAGTCACTCATCTGTACCAGATGTTGATGCGACTAGTTAGAATGCTGTCCACGGAACATCTGTAGAAATTTGCTAGAGTCTTTGGTGTTGTAGCAAATCTCCTCAAACTCCTAATGAAATCTAGCTGCTGCTGTGCTTTTTCTGTATTTACATCAATATGTTGGGCCCAGGATCGATCTTCAGAGATGTTGATGCCTAGGAAAATGAAACTGCTCACTCTTTCCACTCCTGATCTCTCGATAAGGACTGGTGTGTATTCTCTCAACTCCCCCTTCCTGAAGTACACAATCAATTCCTTGGTCTTACTGACATTGAATGTAAGGTTTTTGTTGTGACACCACTCAACCAGCTGATCTATCTCGCTCTTGTATGCCTCTTCGTCACTATCTGAAATTCTGCCCACAGTAGTTGTGTCATCAGCAAATTTATTGGTGTTATTTGAGCTGTGCCTAGTCATGGGTATAGAGAGGACACAGCAGAGTGGTAAGCACACATCCTTAAGGTGTGCCAGTGTTGATGGGGGGAGGAGGATATACTATTTCTGATCCACACTGACTGTGGTCTTCCAATGAGGAAGGCAAGGATCCAGTTGCAGAGGGAGGTACAGAGGCCCAGGTTTTGGAGCTTATTGATTAGTACTGAGGGTATGATGGTGTTGAACACTGAGTTGTAGTCAACAAACAGCAGCCTGACATAGGTATTGCTATTGTCCAGGTGATCCAAGACCAAGTGGAGAGCTAGTGAGATCGCATCCTCTGCAGACCTGTTGTGATGATAAGCAAACTGCAGCAGGCAAAAGGCTCCTCATGTTACACATTGACCTGTCACAATGCGCTGGAGGAACTCAGCAGGTCAGTCAGCATCAGTTGAAAAGATTAGTCGACGTTTCAGGCCGAAACCCTTCGTCAGGACTGAAGGAAGAACTTTGGGGAGGGTTTAAAGAGTGCTGGTAGTTGGAAAAAACAGTAATTTGAAAGACAAGGGGGTGAGGGAGGGGAAGCAGGGAGATGATTGGCAGGAGAACAATGCGCACTAGTAGAAGGAGGCGGAACTATGAGGGAGGTGATGTGAAATAGGGATAGAGGAAGGGAGGGGGAGGGAATTACCAGAAGTTGGAGAATTCTATGTTTATATCAAGGGACTGGAGACTACCTAGACGGTATATGAGGTGTTGCTCCTCCAACCTGAGTTTAGCCTCATCATGGCAGTAGAGGAGGCCATGTATGGACATATCTGAATGGGAATGGGAAGCCGAGTTGAAGTGGGTGGCTACTGGGAGATCCTGTCTGTTGTGGTGGACAGAGTGGAGGTGCTCGACGAAGTGGTCCCCCAATCTGCGTCGGGTTTCACCGATGTAGAGGAGGCTGCACCGGGAGCACCGGATGCAATAGATGACCCCAACAGATTCGCAAGTGAAGTGTTGCCTCACCTGGAAGGACTGTTTGGGGCCCTGAATGGTGGCAAGAGAGGAAGTGTAGGGGCAGGTGTAGCACTTATGCTTACAGGGATAAGTGCCGGGTGGGAGATCCGTGGAGATGGACGTGCGGGTGAGTGAGTCACGGAGGGATCGATCCCTGCGGAAAGTGGAGAGGGGTGGAGAGGGAAAGATGTGCTTAGTGGTGGGGTCCTGTTGAAGGTGGCGGAAGTTGCGGAGGATAATGTGCTGGATCTGGAGGCTGGTGGGGTGGTAGGTGAGGACAAGGGGAACTCTGTCCCTGTTGTGGTGGCGGGAAGATAGGGTGAGGGCCGAAGTGCGGGAAATGGAGGAGATGCGGGTGAGGGCATCATTGATCACCGTAGAAGGGAAACCATGATCGTTAAAGAAAGAGAACATCATTATAAATTGTCCACTATTTTGATTTTGAACCATCGTATCAGACCATAGGGTATCTACGGGGAATAATATTTGTCCCTGAATATGTGGTTCTTTATGCCACACCAAAGATAATGTATCAGAACAGAGGTGGAACCTCCTGATAACTAGTACCATGATGTGCAAGCACATCAAAGAACAAACATAACTGAGAGAAATGATTTAATTACTTTGCTAAAGATCACCATGTTGAAAATTAGACCATAGACATACAGGTAGGAGCACAATTAGGCTAATAAGTTCATTAAATCTGCTCCACCATTCAATCATGGTGATTTTTTATTCCTTTCAACTCCATTCTCCTGGCTCCTCTCCATAACTTTTGACACCATTACTAAATAAGAGCCTATCTCCTCCACTTTAAATATACCCTATGACTTGGCCTTCACAGCCATCTGTGGTAATCAATTCCATAGATTCACCATGCTCTGGCTAAATAAATTCCTCCTCTGCTCTGTTCGAAATGGATATCCTTATATTCCGAGACTGTGCCATCTGGTCCTGGGCTCCACTACTACTGGAAACGTACATTCTAGTGAGACCTTTCAATATATTGTAGATTTCATTGAAATCTCTCGTATTCTTCAAAATTACAATGAGTGCAGGCCCATATCCATCAAACACTGCTCATTAGTTAACACTGCTCATTTCTGGAATCATTCTCGTGAACCTTAACTGGACCCTCTACTTTTTGAGGTTTCACTTCCACGTCTTTGAAACCAATTCCCCATTTTCATTTTGTTTGCTGCCTTGTCTCATAACTGTTTGACCATGAGTCTAGAGGACTTTCTGAGCCTTTGTGGGTAGTTACCACCACATCCCTTTTCAAGTTCTCCTGAGCAATGTCAGAAATTCACCTGTGATCCAATTTCTCCTCCATGAAATTGAACAGTTCTCTACAATTACTCGCACCTCTCCTTTAAAAGCTAAAAGGCATTGCCCCAATCATTGCTAGTTGGATTGAACTGGAGAAATTGGACCCTGTGGGCATGCACTATGGAGGCAAACGTTGTTGTCTGGATTGACTGGTTGCAGAAATCATGATACTGAGGTTGCACCACAATTTTTGAAAGACTATTTACTAATTGTTTTGGGAGTAGACAGGATCCAATGAGTCATAAAGTTGTATTCTCATTGAGCTAGTGAAATTCTTACCATCCCAGTGCCCATTTATCAGTACTGTCAAACTGGGGTATTTTAATTGGTATATATTTTTTCTCAGCAGGCAGCAATCAACGCGAAAGGACACTCGTTGGTGACACAGTGTGAGGTTTGAAAAGAGTGCTGTATTTTTTGGATTTTTTTTCTCAGTGGGTGGCAATAAGCTCTAGGAAAATAAAAAGAAAGGAGGTGTAAACAGAGTGGCCGTTGCTGGAATGGGGCATTGTTAGAGTGGTTCGGCTTTGGCTCAGCAGGCTTGGGGAAGCACAGGCGGAGGTTCTAAGTAAGTAAATAAGAAGGTTCCGGATAAGATTTCTTTTTCTGTTAGTATGAAGCTAGTGCAATGAGAATGGTGGCATGTTCCTTAGCTGAGATGATGTGGAAAATTTGGGAGACCTCCGGTCTTCCTGATAATTACATCTGCATGAATTGCATTGAGCTGCAGCTCCTTAAAGACTGTGTTAAGGAACTGGAGCTGGGGTTAACGACCTTTGGCTCATGTGGGAGAATGAGAAATAAGAGCTATAGGAAGGTAATCACCACTATGTTGTAGGAGGCAGGCCCCTGGGTGACTGTCAGGAGAGAGAATAGGCAGACTGTGTAGAGTACCCCTGTGGATGTTCCCCTCAATAATCTGTACCACTTTGGATACTACTGCGGGGTGGGGGGGGGGAGAGGGGAAACAATCTACAAGGGGGAAGCTGCAGCGACCAGGTCTCTGGCACTGAGTCTGGCTCTGTGGCTCAGGAGGAAAGGAGGGGGAGAAGGGGAGTACAGTAGTGATAAGGGATTCCATAATTAGAGGAGCAAACAGCAGATTCTGTGGTCATGACAGAGACACTCGGATGGTATGTTGCCTTCCATGTATCAGGATCAAGGATGTCACAGATTGGATCCACTGCATTCTAAAGGGGAAGGGGGAACAGCTGGAAGTCATAACACATACTGTGTACCAACAACATAGGTAGGAAAGGGAGGAGGTCCTGAAAAGTGAACGCATGGAGCAAGGCAGAAAGCTGAAAACCAGTATCTCCAGGGAAGTAATCTCTGGATTACTGCTTGTGCCACATGCCAGTGAGGTAAGAATAGAATGATTTAGGAGATCAATGCGTGGCTGAGGAATTGGAACAGGGGGCAGGGTTTAAGATTTATGGATCATTGGGATCTCTTCAGGGGAAGGTACAACATATACAAAAAAGGACAGGTTACACCTGAACCCGAGGGAGACCAATATCCTTGCAAGGAAGTTTGTTAGAGCTGTTGGAGAGGGTTTAAACTAATTTAGCAGGAGGATGGGATCTGGAGTAAAATGGATGAGGATGGAGCAGTTGGTATACAAGTAGATGTGTGCAGTGTCAGTCAGTGGGATGAGTGTAACAGAGCAGGTAGTCTTGAGGAATTAGGGTGTCTGCAGAAGGACTTGGGCAGGTTGGGGGATCGGGCAATAAAGTGGCAGATAGAATATAATGTAGGGAAGTGCACGGTCATGCACTTTGGCAGAAGGAATAAAGGCATGGACTATTTTGTAAATTGGACGAAAATTCAAAAATCTGAGGTGCAGAGAGAATTAGGTGTCCTCATGCTGGAGTCTCTAAAGGTTAACTTGCAGGATGGTAGGGAAGGCAAATGCAATGTCAGTATTCATTTCAAGAGGACTAGAGTACAAAAGCAAGGTTGTAATACTGAGGCTCTGTAAGGCATTGGCCAGATTGCAGCCTGAACATTGTGAGTTTGGGGCCCCTTATCTAAGAAAGGATATGCTGGCATAGGAGAAGGTCCAGAGGAAGTTACAAGAGTGATTCCAGGAATGAAAGGGTTAACATGCAGTATGAGAAGAGTAAGATGACTCTGGGCCTGTACATGCTGGAGTTTAGAAGAAAGAGGGGATTCTCATTGAAACCTATCAAATATTGAAAGGTCCAGAGAGAGTGGATGTGGAGAAGATGTTTTCTATAATGGGGGAGTCTAGGACCAGAGGGAACAGCCATAGAATATAGGGACATCCATTTAGAACCGAGCTGAGGAGGAATTTCTTTAGCAGAGAGTGATGAATCTGTAGAATCCTTTGCCGCAGATGGCTGTACAGGCTAGTAATTGGGTATATTTAAGGTGGATGTTGATTAATCAGGGCGTCAAATGTAATGGGGAGAAGGCATGAGAAGGGGTTGAGAGGGATAAGAAATCAGCCATGATTAAATGGCAGAGCAGACTTGATGGGCTGAGTGGCCTATATCTTCTCCTAGGTTTTATTATGGTTTTATATAACTGCTTAAACATCTATACTTTATTGTTGTGCTGCCTTCATGCCTGATTACTCCTAAATTCATGGCCTTTGCTGCGGTTTGAAATGAATAACGAACATCAAAAGTTCCTTTTAAGTCAGATCTTTCCAATTTTCTTTAAACCTATGAAGCAGCCTGCCGGCTTTCAAGTCTGTGACTGTGAATGGTTTGAAAATAAAATTTTAAATTTTTATAAAATATAATAAAAGATTTATATGAACCAACAGTGTAAGCAGTAATAAATTTATTCAATAGACCAGACTCATGTAATCAGTGCTGAGCTTATATATGTTAATTACGTTAATAATTTTTACCTTCTAATACAGGAAGTATTCTATAAGATGAAGGGAGCCATTTAGCCAACTGAACCTCATTGTTCAAGCCCAGTGTCATTGTTGAATCTTCCTGAAAATCAATACAGCTTTTCAGGATGCAAATGATCATAGTGCTGCTAAAAGTGTCCGACCAATACTGCATGTAAAACTTGGCATGGAAATGACTCGTGACTTATGCCAGTGTCAATGGATGAGTTTGGTGGATGCCCCTCTCCAAACACGTTCATTTTAGGAATAGGTTGATGATCATTGCTGGGCTCTCCATTTTCTAATTGTTTTTTGGAATGCACAGGATCCAGTGAGTCATAAATTCAGCTCAGATAATAATCCTTCCCTGCATTCAAATGGTCTCTCTCTCTCTCCCTCGATACTGTCGGACGATGGTGCTGGAGTTCTTGGGCGAGGTTTAATCGACTCAGTTTGTGAATTGGATTCTAGTTTACGTTATGATGCGTTTCTGCTTTCTGGTCACTCCTGTTTTTGCTGCTAGTTTGGGCAACCTTGAATCGGGGTGGCCTGCAGATAACAAACACAGCTGACCTGAACGGAATATGTTTGGACTTTTTCATCTTTGTGTTTTTTCACTCACTTTTTTTGTTGCCAGTTGCACAAGATGTTTTTTTTGTGCTGGGGGAGGGGGTTGGGTTGCTATTTTCTTTGAATGAATTCCATGGTTTTCTTTGTTTCATGACTGTCAGTGGGGAAGACAAATCTCAGGGTTGTATACTGCATACATTGATAATAAATGTACTTCATGTGTAATTATGTGTGCATAATAAAGAACTTCAGTTCCCCGTGGGTAGTGGGAGGAATCCACCCAGAACCAGAAGCTACAATGGTGACCTGGTTGCGCGCGTACAGGGTTGAACAGCAGCTCAGTAATAAAAGGTTCTTGCGTATGCCTTCGCCAAGTTTGTCTTCATTAAGAACAAATATAACACTTTGAATCTTTGAATTTTTAAAGTTCTGTTTCCTTTGTATTAGTTTTATAGAAGTCAGCTGAGAACCTCATAGTAAGTTCGTTAGAAAGAGCTGGATTTTTAACATTAGTTCTAATTACAAAATGTTGTTATAGGTTTCTGAAGTCGTGTAATTTCATCCAGTTTTTGAACTGAAAGCTCGGATAGTTGGAATGCTGTAAAAGTTAGATGCAAATTTTCTAACTCATGAAAATCTGCTCAGTAAGTGCAACTTAAATCAGCATAGTAGCAACACAGTAAGATCTGAAATGCATTCGGTCCTTTAACCTTCCTCCATCATTTAACAAAACCAGGGCTGACCTGTCCCTTAACTTCACAGAACACTTTTGTCTTTTCACTATCAAGAAAAAACTAGCATTATATTTAAAATTGAACATCAAGAACTGCCAATTGCAGGAGAGAACTCAAAATTATCACTCTATATGATAGAACATTCCTAAATACACTCCTATAAGGCTTTGCTCTAAGCTTCAAAATATGGCCATTTATCAAAGCTTCCCCAATCTATGCAAATAATTTTTTTCTTGTCTATCCTGTTGGTTTCCCTTAATTCATTTAAAATTATTATCAAAGCATCCTTTTACCCATTAAATTCCCTAGAATAATATTTTAATTTGTATAATTGCTTCTTAATTTATCCCAAAGAGAATAATTATCACTGTGATAAATCTTTTCAGCTGCCCTCCAATGGGACCATATCTCACCTAGGATGAGGTGTCCAGCATGTTCACAGTACTCCTATTGCACATTGCTGTTTGCCAGTATTTATCTGTTTATGTAGAGTGTTTTGTAAATTCTAAATTATTTCTCTTTTTCCTGTAAATACCTAAAAGAAAATGAATCTCAAGGTAGGATGTTGTAACATATACGTACCATGATAATAAATTCACTTTGAACTTTGAACTCCATAGTATTCTAGAAGAACAATTATCAAATGCTCTCTAGAAGCCCATATAAATAACTCCTGGAGATATTCTCATCCTTTAGTTTCATCTTCAAAAGATTCAGTCAGGTTTGTCAGTCATGACCAACCCTTCACATATCATAAACACGGGAAAGTTTGTAGATGCTGGAAATCGAAAGCAGCACACACAAAATGTTGCCTCTCTCTGATGAGCTAAAATTTTCAGAATATTCAGTCTCTCTGTCAGTACTCACTCACTTGCAACTTCTAAATAGCAAATACCAAGTTAACTGATGAGTATTTAATTTCTCTCACTTTTCTTAAATAGAAGAGGAACATGCACTATTTTTCCAGCACACATGATAGTTTCCTGAACCGAGGGAGCATTGGGGAGCGGTCATTTAACTAAAATAGATAAATGCATGCTGCCTGGCTGTGGTGTGTACAGTTTCAGGCAGAATGGGGAGCACAGTACACAGAATGGAAAGCAAGATCAAGGAAAATTATTTAGAATGAATGTGTACTGACATTTATGTAGATGTTAGTTATTCTCCATCTACATTCATGCCAGCCAGGAGCTTAGCATTTGCATGAACGTCTCAGTGGTGTTTAATTGTTTCAATAGTAATAACTGCAAAGCCATACAAAGAAAATTTCCAGTGATAATGGTCGACATCAAAAGTGCTCCACAGATGTCCTATTAATTTAAATGGTCCCAGACTGATCCCAGGTAGTCTGCAGGCAAAATACAAGTTGCACATCAGGCTACAAAGATATGCTGGTTTTTTAAGTTACTGTGCACAATTCCTGTTAATCAAATGTATATTTTCCTTCATGGTTGATACACTGAGTGCAGTGTAGGTTGATGGGAGGAAACTCTCAGCTGGGAAACCACACGCTCTTCAAAAAGTATACTGACTGCCACCACATGGAGATAAAGCAGTCTGGAGAGGAGGAATACAAAAGGACAAGGCTGAGGATTCAAGAAATTTGAAATAAATGAAAGGAATTCTGGAAATACTCGACAAAGCATTCATCATCTGTCGAGAGAGAAAAACAGAGCTTATGTTTCAGGCTGGATCTTACAGAGATAGCATGTGGCATTTTCCTAGTGCTTTGGGATGTTTCAGGGATGGTAGTGGTAGTTTTCTACCGCCTTCTGTAGTCTAAGTCTCAGAGGTATATGGAATGCCAGGGATAACTCTTGTCCCGTAATTTACGGATTTTGTCTCAGTTTTGAGGTTAGGATCTTCATATATCTTGCCCTAAGTTGACTGAATTCTAAACAGGTACATTGAAGGTAGTGGTGAATTCCATCATCCATATTCAGCTTGGCCAAGGGATGTGGGAAGAGTTACATGTTTTCCAGGATTTGCCATGAATCTTTATTGCCGGATGGCAGAGTGGTACAGTAGGGATAGCTTGGCAGCAGACTTTTTTTTGCAAAGTGTAAGGCCAATCCTCTCAGATGCTTCACCAAAAGCATGAACAATGGCTTGGTACAAAAACAGAAAGGCTGGAAGAACTTAACCAGTCCAGCAGAAAGAGAAGCCAGTTAATGTTTTAGATCTAGGAGCCTTCATTAGAAATGAGAAAGAGAGAAAGTCAGATGGTTTAAGAAGCTAAGAGTATGAGCAAGGGCAAGTGTTGGAATAAAAGGATTTCTCTTCTAGAGTGAAATATGAACTGATGTAGCTACTGACTGGGTAATGGAGGTCCTTCGTCTGTGTACTGGGACATGCTGCTGAGGCCAGAAAATGTGCATGAAAGGAAGGAAAAAAGAGGAGGAGATGAATGGAATGCACAAATGACAAGATTCAATGCAAACCAAGAAAGAACAAGTCAACAGAAGTTGGAGAATTCAATATTGCAGGGTTTCGACCTGTATGCCAAAGATGCAGCCTCACATACTGAATTTCTGCAGCAGTTCCATTTTTCTTTGCTCTAGATTACAGAATCTGCAGTCTAGTTTTGTCTCAATGTTGGGTTCTACAGGCTGTAATGTGTCCAGGCAAAAAGTGAAGTGTTGCTCCTTTGGGACTTGTTCTAACAGTGTAGGCTGCAGACAGAGCTAGGATGGGAGTGGGATGGTGAGTTAACATGGCAGGCAACCAGAAGATCAGGCCCACCCCAGCACACTAATTGCAGGTGCTCTACAGGGTTACCACTAAAACATTTGGCTTCTCCGATGCAGAGGAGGTGAAATTGTGAACGCCAAATGCAGTGCTCTAGATTGGAAGAAGTGCAATTGAATCATTGCTTCATCTGGATTGGTTGTTTGGATCGTAGATAGTGGGATAGAGAGAACTGAATAGTCAAGTGTGTCTTTCGTCTGGTTGCATTTAAAGTGACATGGTACAGAAAATGGTGGCTGGGGATGCAAGACTGGACAGCATAGTGATGGAGTGAGCCTGGGGGCTTGGAGCATGGCCTGACTGTGTGCAAAACAAATATTATCTACATACTGCAACTCAATTGCAGAACATTAAGTAATCTTTCTTCTGGAGTGGAGTAGCCATTGGGTGAAGAGCTACTCATTAGTTACGAAAATTTGCTCCAGTCACATCTGATATTTGTTGGAGGTGAGATGCAAAATGATAACACCATTATGAATATGTAATTCCATTGAAATGGCTTACACATCCTACTGAATGTTACATCTTACCAAGTAACATCATTATAAATATTAAAACTGAGTTTTGCCACCTGAATATAGTTCAGAGTTGAGGTAAGGTAGCAGTTTAAAACTGTATCATAAACACAGGAGATTCTCCAGAGTCTGGAAATCCAGAGGAACACACACAAAATGCTGGAGGAGCTCAGCAGATCAGGCAGCATCCATGGAGTGAAATAAGCAGTTGACGTTTCAGGCTGAGACCCTTCCTCAGGTTCTTAAAATTGTTTCAGACAGCTGACTCAGATTTCAGGTGGAGGTGTAGAGAAAGCAAAGGTTTGTTTGCTCTGGCCAGGAGGGGACAGATGGACTGGGGTTGTGCAGTGAAGTACAAATCACAGAGATCAAAGGAAAAATTGTTTACAGCAATTACCTCAGCCATGTGACACTGCAATTGGTGAAGGGTGGTCTGGTCAGTCAGAGGTGGTGACTCATCAGACAGTCAGTGGACTGAATCCTGTGGTCTTCAGCCAACAACATGGTTCAGCTCATAGCATACAGGGATAGCGTGAACGGGAAGAGAAAATGATTACAGCTGTCTATTGAGACCACTGCAATAAATCAACATTGTTGACGCATTTTACCACAGAATAAGGAGATTTTTTTGTCATTAATTAAAAATCTTTAGTCAGGACCAGTCAGCTGGTATTAGTTGAATGAACACTGTAAACTTAGGTGAGTAGGGAAAGACACCAGTGTCTGAATTGCTGAGTACTACCTGTACTTTCTGTATTTATTCTTGAAGCACAAGTTTAGTTTGTAGAAATGACCTTATCTTACATATGCAATGATTTTTACATAGGTGTAAAAAGAATGAATGAAGTCCTTTGTGCTACCAAATGGCAAAATTCATGTCTAAGTCATCAAACACAGATAGATGTGAAGGTTAAAAAATTGATTCTCTGCTGCTGAACCGACACTCATTATCGCTAAGGTTTATATTGAGTCTTTTTGTAATTCATACCTTGCAGGGTCATACACAACATAGAAGATGCTGCCAGGATTTTAACTTTGATTTGTAATCTAGAAACATCCCGACGCAATAGCTCTCTGTTCTGTTGACTTCGCCTGAATCAGAGAACTATCAAATGATACAGCATTGAGGAAGTTCAGAATCAATGTACAGTAATTGCAGGACAGGGCTGAGTCCTGAAGTTGTAAGACAGTTACTGACCCATTACAAACACCGTCACTGATATGCTCCAGCCAACATGCAGGAGGAACTTTGGAGCACAGTGGGGTAAGACTCAGTGTTGTAGGTGAAGAGGAATCAGCCTCGTCGGGCAATGCTGGCAGACTCACAGGTGGGAGGTTCTCAGACTGCTGCCTGCCACATGTCTGGGGGTGCCTTTAAAGGTCACCAAGACCGAACAGGCTTCTACAGTTAAAAGGAAACAGATTTCCGACACACGCACAGTATTGTCAGAGGCTGTTTCACAGCAGATGGAAGCAGTCAGCTGAATCCCATTCACTGGCAGACCTCAACAAACCATACGAGAGTAATGATTCCAGCAATATACTATAGAACATAGAACATGACAGCACAATACAGGCCCTTCAGCCCATGATGTGTTGCTGACCTTTTACCAAACTAAGATCAAACTAGCCCTTTCCTCCTATTTTTCTATCATCTGCATGCTTATCCAAGAGTTTTTTAAAAATGTCCCTAACATATCTGCCTCTACCACCACCCATGGCAGGGTGGTCCACGCACCTACCACTTTCTATGTAAAGGACTTAACACTGACATCCCCCTCCCATGCTTTCTTCAAATCACCTTAATTATGCCCTTCCATATTTGCCATTTTTACCCTGGGAAAGAGTCTCTGACTATCACTCGATGCTCTTAGAAACATAGAAACGTAGAAAATAGATGCAGGAGTAGGCCATTCGGCCCTTCGAGCCTGCACCGCCATTTATTATGATCATGGCTGATCATCCAACTCAGAACCCCGCCCCAGCCTTCCCTCCATACCCCCTGACCCCCGTAGCCACAAGGGCCATATCTAACTCCCTCTTAAATATAGCCAATGAACTGGCCTCAACGGTTTCCTGTGGCAGAGAATTCCACAGATTCACCACTCTCTGTGTGAAGAAGTTTTTCCTAATCTCGGTCCTAAAAGGCTTCCCCTCTATCCTCAAACTGTGACCCCTCATTCTGGACTTCCCCAACATCGGGAACAATCTTCCTGCATCTAGCCTGTCCAATCCCTTTAGGATCTTATACGTTTCAATCAGATCCCCCCTCAATCTTCTAAATTCCAATGAGTACAAGCCCAGTTCATCCAGTCTTTCTTCATATGAAAGTCCTGCCATCCCAGGAATCAATCTGGTGAACCTTCTTTGTACTCCCTCTATGGCAAAGATGTCTTTCCTCAGATTAGGGGACCAAAACTGCACACAATACTCCAGGTGTGGTCTCACCAAGGCCTTGTACAACTGCAGTAATACCTCCCTGCTCCTGTACTCGAATCCTCTCGCTATAAATGCCAGCATACCATTCGCCTTTTTCACCGCCTGCTGTACCTGCATGCCCACTTTCAATGACTGGTGTATAATGACACCCAGGTCTTGTTGCACCTCCCCTTTTCCTAATCGGCCACCATTCAGATAATAATCTGTTTTCCTATTTTTGCCACCAAAGTGGATAACTTCATATTCATCCACATTAAATTGCATCTGCCATGAATTTGCCCACTCACCCAACCTATCCAAGTCACCCTGCATCCTCTTAGCATCCTCCTCACTGCTAACACTGCCACCCAGCTTCGTGTCAAACTTGGAGATGCTGCATTTAATTCCCTCATCCAAGTCATTTATATTGTAAACAACTGGGGTCCCAGCACTGAGCCTTGCGGTACCCCACTAGTCACCGCCTGCCATTCTGAAATTCTCTTATCCTACTGTCACCTCATTCTCCTTCACTCCAAGGAATAAAGCCCCAGCTTGCTCCACCTATCCTCAGTAAGACATGCTTTCTAATCCCGGCAGCACCCCGGTAAATCTGCTCTGCACCCACTCAAATGCTTCCACATTCTTCCTGCAATAAGGTGACTAGATTGAACACAATATTCCAAGCATGGTCTAACCAGGGCTTTACAGGGCCGCAACATTACCTTGTGGCTCTTGAACTCAATCCCACAACTAACGAAGGCCAACATGGCACATATCAGCACAAGGAATTCTGCAGATGCTGAAGATCCAAAGCAACACACAAAATACTGCAGGAGCTCAGCAGGTCAGGCAGCATCTATGGAAATAAATAAACAGACAACATTTCCGGCCGAGACCCTTCTTCAGGACTGGAAAGGAAGGGAGAAGATGCCAGAATGAAAAGGTGGAGAGAAGAGAATGAGGATAGCTAGAAGTGATAGGTGAAGCCAGGTGAGTGGGAAAGATAAAGGGCTGGAGATGAAGGAGATTAGACCATAGGAAAAAGGAAAGGAGGAAGGGCACCAAGAGGAGATGATAGGCAGGTGTGAAGAGGTAGGAGGACAATGTGGGGAGTAGAAGAAGAGAGGAGGGGAGGGAAAATTGATACTCATGCCCTCCAGTTGGAGGCTACCCAGATGGAATATAGGTGTTGCTCCTCCCCCCTGAGGGTGACTTCATCGGGATACAAGAGAGGGCAATGGACCAACATGTCGACTGGGAACGGGAACTAAAATGTTAGGCCACTGGGAAGTTCTACTTTTGGTGAGTGGAGTGGAAATGCTCGACAAAGCTATCCCCTAACTTACGACAGGTTTCAACAAAGTGGAAAAGATCTCATAGGGATGCAAGTAGGAGGAACCTGTGTGCACTACTGCTCCACACTCTCCAATTCCTAACCCTTGTTCACCCTTCTGACACGCCATGGAGGGCTGTCCTTCCACCTGGAGGTGAGGCGGGGTCCCCAGTGGAAGTCCCTTTACAAGGGAGTTCTTCCATGCACCTTGAGGATCTGGGGTGGAGGATGCTGCATAGAGCAGTGCCCTGTAACAAGTTCCTTGGTTTGTACACGAACCTCCCAGCTGCAGGTCACTTCTGCGGGCTGGAGGAGACCGTGTACCACATGTACATGGAGCGTGCAAGGCCGCAGCCCCTTTTTGCGCACCTGCTAGGGCTGCTTCTCGCCTTCTGGTTACACTTTAGACCCACTCTATTTATATACACTCATCCAGTAAGGAGGGGGGCATGGAGGGATGAGGATGTCCTTGTCAATTTGCTCCTGGGGCTGGCAGAAACAGCTATCTGCGGGTCCTGGAAATGGGTGGTGGAGAGATCTGCCCGGGCAGACTACCTGGCAACGTTAAGGGGGTATGTCCATGCTCGGGTAAAAATTGAGAGGGAACACACGCTGTCCATGGCAACCATAGAGGTGTTTCAGGACCATTGGGTTCCACGGGGGACTTGCGCCATCATTGACAGAGATGGAAATGTTTTAGTTCAATGTCGTTTGTCTAGTAATTACGTAGTAATTGTGTTTGTCACTGGTTTGTATTTATTGTAGCAGTAAATTTGTAATAAAGATATTTTGTAAACAAGAAAGGGAGCACCGGAGATAATAGAGGACCCAGGCAGATTCGCAGGTCAAGTGTCACCTCAACTGGAAAGACAGTTTCCAAATGGAGGTGAGGGAGGAGGTGAATGGGTAGGTGTAAGATTGGCTGCTAGCAAAGTGAGAGCAAAGTGCCAGGAGGCAAATTAGTGGGGAAGGGTGAATGGATAGAGAGAGCAGTCCCTGCAGAAAGCACAGAATATGGGGGAGGTAAAGATATGTTTAGTGATAGGATTTTTTGGAGACAATGGAGGTTGCAGAGAATGGTGTGTTGGATATGGAGGCTCATGGAGTGGTAGTGAGGACATAAGGAGCTCTATCACTGTTAAGGTGGAGGGAAGATGGGGTGAGCGTGGATGTCCGGGAAAGGGAGGAGATGCAGGGGAGGGCTGCATCAATGGTGGAGGAAGGAAAGCCCCATTCTTTGAAGAAGAAAGACATCTCTGAAGTCCTGGAAAGGAAAGCCTTATCCTAGGAACAGATGTGGTGGAGAAAAAGGAACTGAGGATAGGGAATAGCATTTTTACAGGAAAAAGAGGTATAATCAAGATAGCCATGGGAATTGATAGGTTTATAAACGATGTTGATGGGCAGTTTATCTCCAGAGATGGAGAGAGGGAGATTGGAAAAGGTGAGGGAGATGTCAGAAATGAACCAAGTGAATTTAGTAGCAGGATGGAAGTTGGAGGCAAAGTTGATGAAATTGACAAGCTCAGCATGGTTGCAGAAAGCAGCACCAATGCAAATATCAATGTAGCAGAGGAAGAATTGGGGGAGCATTACTGTGCAAGGCTTGGAACATGGACTGTTTTACTTTACCAACAAAAAGACAGGCATAGCTGGAGCTCATGCAGCTATCCCTTGAGTTTCGAGAAAGTGGGAGGTGCTGAAGGATAAATTGAGGACCTGTTCTGCCAGATGGGAGGTGAAGGGCAGGGGGTGGTAGAGAGGAACTGGTTGGTTCTTTTATTGAGAAAGAAGTGGAGAGCTTTAAGGCCTTCTTGATGGGGATAGAAGTGTATAGGGACTGGACGTCCATGTTGAAAATGAGGCGGTCAGGGCCAGAGAATTGAAAATTACCGATAAGATGAAGAGTGTAAGAAATGTTGTGGATATAGGTGAGAAGGAATTGAACTAAAGGGGATAGAATGGGGGTTGAAGTATAGGGACACGAGTTCAGTGTAGAAGGAGCAGGAGGAGACAATGGGCCTACCTATGCACTGAGTTTTGTGGTTCTTGGGTAGGAGGTAGAAGCAGGATGTGTGGGGTAAGGGAACTATGTGTTTGGTGGCAATGGATGGGAGTTCTCCAGAGTTGATGCAGTCAGTGATGGTGCCGGTGAGACACTTTTCTGATGGTCTGGAGTGAGCTCCTCTCCAACGGGTAGGAATGAAGAGGCATCTACGAGTTGCCACCTGGCCTCAGCAAGATAGAGGTCAGACTGCCTGACTACAATAGCACCCCCTTTGTCTTTGTTTGATAGTAGGTTGGGTTACACACCATATGCCTTCTTAACCACCCTATCAACTTGTGCAACAACTTTGAGCAATCAGTGATGTGGATTCCAACCAAGATCCTTCTGTTCCTCCACATTGCAAAGAATCCTGCCATTAACTTCATTATCAGACTATACTTCTCTAAATGCTTGCAAATCTTATCTCTACGAATCTTCTTGAATAATTTGCCCACCATTGAAGTAAGAGTCACTGGTCCATGATTCACTACTTCCTTCTTTTAAACAAAGGAATAACATTTGCGACCCTCTAATTACTTGGTACTACATTTGTGGCCTGTGAGGATACAAAGATCAATGCCAAAGGCGTAGCAATCTTTTCCCTCGCTTCCTGTAGTAACCTGGTAAGATTACTACGAGAAAGTATTCATTAAAGACTTCCCTACCTCCTCCAACTCCAGACACGTTTCTCTTCTGTCCCTGATCAATCCTACCTTTACTGTAGTCATCATCCTGTTCTTCAAATAGATGCAGAAAACCTTGGGGTTTTTCTTACTCACCAATGCCTTATCATACCCCCTTCTAACTCTCCTTGGCCTATTATTTAACGCCTTTCTAACTAATTTGTAACTCTCTGGATGTCCTGTCAGATTTTTGCTTCCCAAAGCTCAAGTAAATTTCTTTCTTCCTCTTGACTAGATGTACCATATTTCTTGTCACGCATGATTCCTTCACCCTACTATCTGCTCCCTGCTTCAATGGGACAAACTTATCCAGAACCCCATGCAACTGTAGTACCCCATTCAAATACATCGAAGTCAAACATATTATTAAGGATAAACTTAGTGGAAGGCCAGATTTAAGTTAGATTAAACCATCATCATTTTATGTAAAAAGATATCTTACTGTATATCGTCAAGTTGTGGTAAACTTTCCTTTCCATGTTTACATTTCCTTTTAGCAGCAGTATCAATAAAAGGCTATTTAAATCTGGGGCTCCTGATCTTATTGCTGACTCTTGGCTAAAAGATGGTATCTTTTCCTTAACATTTATAATATGCAGTATTTAGCACATTGCAACTACTCCCCAAATGTAGCCAGAATTCAGGAACTTTGGCACGTCAAATATGTAGCTGATAACGTTTCTGCTTCTTACATTTGTTTTACATCTGTTTTCTAGAAGTTCAGCAATGCTTTGATAAGTTCTGAAGAACTAATTGCGCAATTTCCTGCTATCATGGAATCATTCTTAAGATAATGAATTGCGGGCATTGAGTTTGTAGACTTATGCAATACTTTCCTCTGCTGTTGGTTTTGTTTGAATGGCCGCACAGTAAGTTAAAGCTATGATGCTCTATCTGATTGAAATGCAGTATCTTCCAAAATAAATCCTTGGCTGCATCAATTTTTTTTTTGCTGAATCTACATTTAATGTTGTGCAATGATTGAAATGCAGAAGGACAGAAAAATGTATATCTTTCCATTTCAGTCTGCAGATTATTTTGATGTGTTTTTTAAGGAATAGACTCCATCTAAAATGTTACTATCATCAAATCAAATACCAGAATTTTTTTTGTAAATGGTAACTGAGATGAAAGATCAAATGATCTGATTTAAATGGTGCTGGTTGATAGTAAAAGGTTGAGTGAGGCTGAGAGATTTTGTTTCAATAGGATGGTGGAGAAGGCATTTGGTTTGCTTTCTTTCATAGGCTGAGGCATTAAATATAAAACTGGGGATGTCATGATACAGCTGTACAAAATATTATTCAGACCACACATAGAGTATTGCGCAACACACACAAAATGCTGGAGGAACTCAGCAGGCCAGGCAGCAGCCATGGAAAAGAGTTGTGTGCAGTTCTGGTCACTGCACTGTGGGAAAGATGTGGTAGCTTTAGAAGAAATGCAGAAGAGAGTCAGCAGGGTATTAGAACCATAGAACCATAGAAACTACAGCACAGAAGCAGGCCCTTTGGCCCTTCTTGGCTGTGCCAAACCATTTTCTGCCTAGTCCCACTGACCTGCACACGGACCATATCCCTCCATACACCTCCCATCCATGTATCTGTCCAATTTATTCTTAAATGTTAAAAAAGAACCCACATTTACCACCTCGTCCGGCAGCTCATTCCATATTCCCACCACTCTCTGTGTGAAGAAGCCCCCCCTAATGTTTCCCTTAAACTTTTCCCCCCTCACCCTTAACCCATGTCGTCTGGTTTTTTTCTCCCCTTGCCTCAGTGGAAAAAGCCTGCTTGCATTCACTCTATCTATACCCATCATAATTTTATATACCTCTATCAAATCTCCCCTCATTCTTCTACGCTCCAGGGAATAAAGTCCTAACCTATTCAACCTTTCTCTGTAACTGAGTTTCTCAAGTCCCGGCAACATCCTTGTAAACCTTCTCTGCACTCTTTCAACCTAATTTATATCCTTCCTGTAATTTGGTGACCAAATCTGAACACAATACTCCAGATTTGGGCTCACCAATGCCTTATACAACCTCATCATAACATTCCAGCTCTTATACTCAATACTTTAATTAATAAAGGCCAATGTACCAAAAGCTCTCTTTACGACCCTATCTACCTGTGACAACACTTTTAGGGAATTTTGTATCTGTATTCCCAGATCCCTCTGTTCCACTGCACTCCTCAGTGCCTTACCATTAACCCTGTATGTTCTACGTTGGTTCGTCCTTCCAACGTGCAATACCTCACACTTGTCAGTATTAAACTCCATCTGCCATTTTTCAGCCCATTTTTCCAGCTGGTCCAAGTCCCTCTGCAGGCTCTGAAAACCTTCTTCACTGTCTACTACACCTCCAATCTTTGTATCATCAGCAAACTTGCTGATCCAATTTACCACATTATCATCCAGATCATTGATATAGATGACAAATAACAATGGACCCAGCACTGATCCCTGTGGCACACCACTAGTCACAGGCCTCCACTCAGAGAAGCAATTCTCTACCACCACTCTTTGGCTTCTTCCATCGAGCCAATGTCTAATCCAATTTACCACCTGTCCATGTTTTCCTAGCGACTGAATTTTCCTAACTAACCTCCCATGCGGGACCTTGTCAAAGGCCTTACCGAAGTCCATGTAGACAATATCCACTGCCTTCCCTTCATCCACTTTCCTGGTAACCTCCTCGAAAAACTCCAACAGATTGGTCAGACACGAGCTGCCACGCACAAAGCCATGTTGACTCTCCCTAATAAGCCCCTGTCTATCCAAATGCTTGTAGATTCTGTCTCTTAGTACTCCCTCCAATAACTTACCTACTACCGACATTAAACTCACCGGCCTATAATTTCCCGGATTATTTTTCGATCCTTTTTTAAACAACGGAACAACATGAGCCACTCTCCAATCCTCCGGCACTTCACCCGTAGACAGCAACATTTTAAATATTTCTGCCAGGGCCCCCGCAATTTCAACACTAGTCTCCTTCAAGGTCCGAGGGAACACCCAGTCAGGTCCCGGGGATTTATCCACTTTAATTTTCCTCAAGACAGCAAGCACCTCCTCCTTTTCAATCTGTACAGTTTCCATGGTCTCACTACTTGAGTCCCTCAATTCCATAGATTTCATGCCAGCTTCCTTAGTAAATACAGACGCAAAAAACCTATTTAAGATCTCCCCCATTTCCTTTGGTTCCACACAAAGCCGACCACTCTGATCTTCAAGAGGACCAATTTTATCCCTTACTCTTTTGCTCTTAATATACTTGTAGTTTGGAATGAAAGGTTTACTTATAAGGAGAAATTGAATAGGCTGGTTGATTTTCACTGGGACGTTGGATGCCGAGGGGTGATCTTATAGAGCTTTATACAAAATTATGAGGCGCATGAATAGGATAGATATTTTGAGTCTTTTTTTTCCAAGGCAAGAACATTGGGGACTAGATGGCATAAGTTTAAGGTGAGATGGGAGAAATACACTCAGTGGTCATTTTATTAGCTACAGTCGTAAAGAAAACTTTCGGCACACTGGCCTTCATAAATCAATGTACTGAGTAAAGGAGTTGGGCTGTTACACTGAAGTTGTATAAGACTTTGGGGAGGCCTAATCTGGAGTATTGATGGCAGTTCCTGTCACCTTTCTACAGGAAAGATATCAGTAAAGTTGAAAAAGTATGGAGAAAATTTACAAGCGTGTTGAGGACCTGAGTTATAGGAAAGGGTTGAATAGGTTACGTCTTCATTCCCTGGAACATAGCATTTTGTCCATTTTACCTTGCTCCTGAGATCCTCCCCCTGTTTTTATTAAAATTAGCTAAATGACTGAATAAATATTCTGACTTTATCCTTGGTGTTTTGTGGTAAAGCAGGGGTATGAAGGTAATAAGATAGTTGCAGGACCTCAAAGCAAATGGAAAAGTTCAGTTTACAGCAGGAAGTGGGTGGACCTTGTCTACCAGGTGGATTCGCTGAGGTGAAATTTAATGTCACCATACACCAGTGCGAATGGGAGGGCTGATGTGTGGAGATTGAAAGCATGTTCGAAAATCAGCACCAATCCTTTGACTGTCAGGTTTTACTGAGACAGGCCAAGGAATAGGCAGCCAATCTGCTGCTAGGGGGTTAATGGGGTGAACATGTTAATGATGATACAAACCTCTGGTTTAGCGGGGTTCAATTTTACACTGGTGTCATTGTAGCAAAAATAAAATGAGAACAATTTCATGCAGGTGATAAATACTTTGACAGTACTCTTTGTTGCCACATTGTACGCTTCAATCGCCCTGATTATTAAACATTTTCATCTGAGGTTGGAACCACTATCCCTACCCTGCATTGGACATGCACCAGGGTCCGTTGTCTCCTCCTGGAGTAAAACACTGCCCACTCAGACTCAACGGATCCAGACCGAACTGTATACAGAAAATCACCATTGACAGTCAACCGATCCCATCGCCTGGTGTTCCACTTCAGCTTACTAAGTACCCAGTAATCTAGATCTCAGTGGCTTTGGGATTTGAACTCAGCTACCAGCAGAGAATTTTGTTTTGTTTGTTTTTTTGTTTTTGGTGCAGTACCAAAACTTGATGAACGAGCTGTGGAAATTTCAATTACTTCCAGGTTCAAAGGAGAATTTCAATCACCACTGGAAATAGTTTTGCAGCCTGGTGATGCCTACAGAGGAAATAACTAAGTGAAATCCCACTTACCCAGCCATCCATCAGTTGCCTTGAGTGTCTGGTTGTTTCAGACAGAACAGGCCTCCAGCATCAATCTTGACAATAATAATGGGCTTACAGGTTACTTGCACAGTAATAGATGAAAGTAACCAACTTATTCTGTGCTCCAGAGCGTGCCTGCAGGTTCTGCATAAAATATTGCATCTTCTAACTGTGAGTTTCTACGTGACGTGGATAGCAATTATATAAGACTGCCCTTTTTTGTATAGTTTCTCATTTCCTTTCTATGTATTCTACTTCACCAGGAGCTCACATGTCACATTTATATATATTTTTGCTGCCATTGAGGTAGCTCTGGATCACTGCTGGACTTCTCGTATGATTTATGTAAAGTTCCTGACTGATTCCCATTGTGCCCTGTGGGAAAACATTTGGGCTTCACCAGGGTTCTGCCTGCATGACAATGCTCAGCTCTGGGCAACAGCCTATATCAAGTCACTCTGTGATATAGTTACATTCTTTTGCTAGTTTGGAGTTTCTTTACCTCCATGCTTAAAGAGGAACTTATTGACACTTAGAAAGAGGTCACTTACTTTTGTTTCTGAATTTTACACCGCAGAAGTATGGCTGTTGTTTAATTGCTGTTTTATTTGAAGATATTAGATGAGGACTTTTCTTTAAAGATATGGACAGACAAAATCTTGGCATTAGAGCTGTAATAACTTGGATTCTTTGTAGAATTACCTTTCTTTGGAGGTAGCATAACAGTTTGAGATTCATTTTGTGTCTTAAAGTTCTTTGGATGAAAACTGGGCACTCCATAGCTTCCCAAGAATACTGTGGGCTGGGGACTCCAAGAGCAATTCTTAAAGAAAGCATCATTCAAATTATTGTTCATATTTACTTATTTACTTCTTGAGATACAGCATGGAACAGGCCCTTCTGTCCCTTCCAGCCACGCCAGCCAGCAACCCCCCCAATTTAACTCTAGCCTCGTCACTGGATAGTTTATAATGATCAATTCACCTATCAACTGGGATGCCTTTGGACTGTGGGAGGAAACCAGAGCACCCAGAGAAAATCCAGGCGGTCACAGAAAGAACATACACACTCCTTACAGAAAGCATCAGGAATTGAACTGGTTCTGTGAAGCGTTTTGCTAACCACTATGCTACCATGCCGCCCCAAAGCTATTCTCAGTAGCTCAGATGATTTGATAGCATTATACACATAACAGTTTCTTAGTTCGATCTTCACCATAGTCCTGCCATTTGATTCAACTTTCTTACCCCTGTCCTCCAAAGACTACTTTTCATGAGTGCAAAGGTGTGACCTGCAACTAGGTTTAATAAATTACTTAGATTTTTCTTCTTCATCAGAAGAATTCTCGTACTTGTGAAAGTTGCTCAATGGCTTTGACAGACTTCATTTCCAATTTTGAGTTTATGTAATCTGTTTGTACCTCTATGTGGTTGTTGCAGGAGACACGCTATATAGCTGGAATCAAATCAGCAAAACAAACAACTAGATTACAAGAGCTGTAGATCACAAATTCAGCATGGTGTTAACCACTGGAAATTCACTCTCCGGTGGATGCATGTACACTGAAAGGAATATTGATTTATTTTAACTTCCATTGCACCAACACAATCAGACTGACATTTTATATTTTAAAAATCTTTCCGTCTTGCAAGGTGAGCACATAAAACATCAAATTGCTATTCCCAAACCACTGAATGAATATTTCTTTCTTTCCAATTCCTTAAGCATTTCCTTTAAGACAATATAAGTTTCTAGAAGCTAAAAATCTATGCTGCACAATAGAATCATTTTAGCATACAGTAACACTTACAATGCGTTAGTTTAGAGATCCCTCAAATACTTTAATTGATAAAAGTATGAGAATAGCTGGTGCAATGTAAAATTGTATAGTGAAAGTTTGACACACTAGTGAAGGACCAAAGACCAGTAATTAGAAAATACCCTTGAAGAAGTAGGGCTGGTGGGCAAGATCTAATTACAATTGATATGTAAGTCATTATTTAGACAAAGCTAAATGGTAGGAGCTTTGATGGTGTGAGATATCATGAAATGAAAGTATATGGTATGAAACTAAAATTTTGAACTTCTGAATGTAGACCTGATAACAAATCTTGGCAGGCTGATTGAAATGTAATATGCATATTTTTTAAAAATTTAGTAAGCTTAAAAATATTTAATTGTTTTACATGTTTCCTAATACCTTTATGATTTTTGTTTAGAATTATCAAATTAAATTTAATTTATTTTTAAACTGTTTTAAAATTATTACATAATACATTTATCTTTCAATGGTCTTGAATGTTTCCCATGTCTTTCCTTTGTGGCATGATGTGCTGGGAATAGATGGGAGCTAAGCAGTTTTCAAGTATGCACTGGATCTGGACTCCTTCTTCCTCAGTAGTACCTAATTCAGCATAAGCTGTCTGATACTGCGCCCCATGATATGGATGAAGCAAACAATGTTTAATCAGCTGGCAGCCGTTGAAGCAACACAGAGAGCTGAGGTTTGTGGAGCTGAAGTAGGTTTCATAGATAAGGAAAACCTGATTTGCAGATGATATAGTTTATAAATTATAAAAAAAGAAAAAAAATCATTGAATCATTCAAATTATTAGAATTCCAATGCTGTTTAACTCGACAATTAAAACTCTGATTAACTTGATTAGTAGCCCTAAATGATGATCAATTTTCATCGGAGCCGATCAATGCTACAATGGGTTTGAGGGAGAGGGAAGAAAGATATTTTAAGAAAGAGACAGAGAGCGTCTGAGAATATAATTTTCCATCTTTGCAGCATAAAGTAAATTTGCCCAATTTTACATGCATTCAGCCACACTCTAATTAAGACGAGCGTTGTAAAATGTGCTCTTTCATGTTTTACAATTGAATTGCAGTGAGCGCTGGCTAAGTTGAAAAGGGGATGAGTAATGATTGGCTGAGCGGCTGAGAGATTAGAGGAAAGATGCCAGCCAGGCAAGAGGACCTTAAGTGTATGGTACCTTCAGGGCCTTGCTAGAGACGGCCAGATAAAATACAACATGGGAAAATGTGACAAGGATTGTTGCGTGAGTAATTTTACCCCGTGAACACAGAGTTTAGGGGCACCATATAACATTTGTTTTATTCCTTACACATAAACATCTGGCATTATTCATCAAAAATATGGTAAAATATGTAAGCTGTTTTGATGAAATTGCCAGAAGATAGCATCTACAGTCTAAATATTTTTATACTGGATGCAGATGTGTTATCAAATTGTTTAAAGCATCTTTAAAAATGTCATAGTAACTCAGGATTCTGAAAAGTGATTTGCTTTAAGTGTCTCAATCTGACTCAATCCTTTATATAAACAATAGTTTATACGAAGTTGTTTTTACGTTCTCCCTCCAGACAAGAATTTATCGGTCACCTCTCTAATGGCCTTCTTGCTACCACTGTCTGTCACTTACAGCCATTAGTCCTTCATCAGGATAAGCCCATTGAGTTTGATCCCGAAGGATTGCGAGATGTCCATTGGATAAACCCACTAGCAGATTTCAATTGAATATAAACTAGCAATTACATCCATCACACATTTTGTAAATCGTCACTGCTACGGATTAAGTGTTTAGTAGCTTCTTTGTCACTGACATTCTTGATATTTAAGAAGTGTCATCTACTTCTTGTGAAATGTAACATGAGAGAATCATGTTGATAGATCATACAGCTGTTCGTAACCATTGTTTCCATAGAAGTGTGCCACAAAACTTCCAGCAGTGAGGGTGAAGGTATATCTGAACATACATTCTTTATTAGGCTTGATTAATAAGCATTTAGTGTAATTATTAAAAATAATTGAAGGGAAATAAGTTGTTGAGATGTGCTAAAAATAGTTTAGAATTTTCAATATTAAGCTTGGAAAATTGTTGTCCAGCATGAGGGTCTGGAGCAACTATCCTTCCAGCTGCTTTGAAACAGGTAAAGTGTGTTGATCAAGCAATGTTTTTAAAGTCACAGCCCTGCGGGAGAAGACTCATGGTATTGGAATCTGAATAATTTAAGGAAGTGAAGCAGGTGAAGCATCTGCACCAGTTTCTTCTGGGGCCATGGGGACACAATTTTCATCTGCACATGACAGGAGTATGAATCAAAACCCTTTGGCATTACATCTCTCAGTGTTGTGGGATTTCTTAAAGTGATACTTGAAGATCAAGCATAAAAAGCCAAAAACTGTAGAAGCTGGAAATCTGAAATACTAACAGAAAATTTTAGAGATAGCTAACAGTTCAGTAGCATATGTGTGTTAACAGCCTTGGCCAATGATCTTTCATCAGAGCTAGGAAAAGTTAGTGATCCTCCAGGATTACTATCAGGACACCTTCTCTGGAAGAGACAAATATTTTTTTTGGAAGAGATTTCATGGTAGCATTCATTACGGTAGTCTCCAACTATAACTTAGAAGAGAATTCTCCCTTTAAGTTCAGGAATGTACTCATCCTTTTATTAAAGTCTGCTTTACTTTGAGGAGTATTGTATTTGCACATTCCACTGCTGTTTCAGTAATGTCCAACATGCACTGCATTGTGCTTTAATTAACATCATTACAGTTCATCCAACGGTTTCCATGTGTAGGTTCATAGAAGCAAAGAATGGATTTTACACTGTGCTATGTGTACTGTACAATGATTATGAATAATACGATGCATTATGTGATTGAACATATCAAGTATTATGCTAGTCTACTGGAAGAATCAGACTTTATTCAGAAGCAGGAGAAGGATGTATTTTTTTCCCAAGAATTAATGAACCAGTGTCATTAACCTCATAAGTAGACAATAGGCCAATAATTCTGAACAGGCATGTATTCATGCATATGACAATAAACTCAACTTTATTTTAATAAAAGGACATTTCAATCATTCCAAAAGTAAAATGCCGATGATGATTATTGATGCATAGAAAATTTATAAGTTTAGGCAAGACAAAAAAAATTCAAGAATTTCATAAGCAAATCATAATGTTAGAAATTGTAGCCTCAGCAAAGTCAATTTAGCTAACTAAAGCTTATTTATTTTGCCGTCTATGCTCAGAATGTGCAATCATTCTATCCAATTGTGACAAGCCTCTGAAGGCAGTCACCAATGAGAAGTAAACTCCCACTATCCTTTGAAACTCTCACCATCCCCTACCTGCACTCAAGTAAAATCCATGAATGTCAAGTAATCACATTGTCCGGTTCCACATTCAGATAAGTAAAGTAGTTGACAGCTGCTCATCAGAGAAATTGCACCATGTTCTCAGTCAGCCATCAAACCTTGTTTTTCTAATGTAAAGAACCCGTTGCTGTTTCGAGTGATGGTTCTGGACCACAGGGCTTGGATAACTTATCCAAAATTGAATAAAATCTGTATGTATGAGCTTGGACCATTCAAACTGTTTATCATCTGAGCTAGACCACAGTATTCATTTGTTTTGGTCTCCAGGGAAAGGAAGAAAAAAAAATTCAATTACCTTAGACTCTCTTGAGTCACTCTAATCCATCAACTTTTTCATTTTGGTCTCTAGAAAAAATAAAGGGGATAATTCTATCCAAATTATCCATTGGGAAACTAATGGGATCAAATCAGCCTCCTATTTTAAACATAACTCCCTCACATTGGTGCCAAGTAAAGTTGATTCAGGGGTAAAGTTAAAAACTGACCTGATTACAAAACCTTGAGTCAGTTTTAAACACCCTCCCAAGTTAATTGAAATGATATCTTTTGAATGCAACTGATTTCACAAATATCAGGAAGAAAACAATTCCTGGCTTTTGAACGCAAACAACAGGAATTCTGCAGATGCTGGAAATTCAAGCAACATACATCAAAGTTGCTGGTGAACGCAGCAGGCCAAGCAGCATCTATAGGAAGAGGCGCAGTCGACGTTTCAGGCCGAGACCCTTCGTCAGGACTAACTGAAGGAAGAATCCCTTACTCACTCTTCCTTCAGTTAGTCCTGACGAAGGGTCTCGGCCTGAAACGTCGACTGCGCCTCTTCCTATAGATGCTGCTTGGCCTGCTGCGTTCACCAGCAACTTTGATGTATGTTGCCTGGCTTTTGAAAGTTAGTGGGTGGTACAATTTTCTCCTCTCACCAGGTGTGGGATTCCAAAGATAAGTTTGTTTGCCTTTTATCATAGTTGAGGAAACGGCCTTAGTATAAATCTTTTTTATTATGTCACTAAAAAAATGACTATATTTCTATTTACTTTATAATTATTCCAGATCAGACACTTCTATCATATTCATTTGTCAAAGTGCCTCTAAAAATAAAACCAAGTGGTAAAGGTCACCTGATCTGTCAAGTCTGCCATAGCAAAGGACAATTACCAGTAAATGGAGATCACTGACAGCCAGGTCTCTTAGTGACTCACCTGTCTCTGACCCACAGTTACCTTAGTAGTACTCAGTCATTCTTCCAAACAACTCTGCAGCTTTTCTCATGGCAAATATATTGTAGAAACTGGGGAGTGTCTGAGAGAAGGAGTACCACCCTAATATTCAAACCAGCTCAGCCTTTTCACATGGATATTCCATTTTCAAAAAAATATTTCAATCACGATCATATCTTCTTAAAAAGGTTATAATAATCCAAAGCTTAATTAAATTGTTTAAGTTCCCCGAATCTATTATGATAGATTAGAGCCTGTTATAGATTCATAGGGTCATACAGCACAGAAGTAGGTTCTGACCAAGGAGCCCCATCCAAGATTTGCCTGCATCTGACCCATATCCCTCTAACTCATCTCCTTGAGTCCTGGTAACATCCTGGTAAATCTCTTCTTCACTCTTCCCAGCTTAATAAAATCTTTCCCATAGCAGGATGACAAACCTGCGCTCAGTGCTCCAAGTGCAGTCTTATCAGAATCATATACAACTGAGTGTTTACCTTCTGAATCCTTAGGCTGTTCCAAATTACCCAACATAAATCTAGCATTATATCTTAGCTGATGTGGCCAGAATGTTATAGAGACCAAGGAGTGTTGCTCGTTTTGTATTTGGTTATCCACTAACCTAGGGCAAATCCATCTGCCATTGGTACTTACATTGGAAATTAGACACAACCTTTGTTTGCACAGAAGATAGAACATTTTGGTAGTGATTACATGTCAAAAATACTTTTTGACACTAAGCTTTTTGGAAATGGAAAAAGCACCATATATCAATCCAGTCTGGTGAGCATGAAGTAAGCTGTTATTTTGATTGAGGTACTGCCACAACTTGTAACTCTGTGCTCGAGAGATTGTTCGAGGCACAAAAACAGTGCCCAAGCCACTAATTCAAATAGTAATCTAGGACCTCCATGTGCGGTGGAATGTTGAGTTGCCAACTATCTGCAAGTAGTCACACATAAAACACATGCGGAACTAGGAGGGAGAGTAGAAGGAACTTCCCCACCAGGAGTTCATAAAGCAGGAATTCCCAGTGGGACATTAGGAGGAATGAAGAAAAGCCTTCAATGTTGGACTTCCCATCTTGGCCTAAATAGGAATCAACCTTTTAGTTAATAAAGCAGCATGTTTCAGCCCTATCAGGTTGAGGCAAGCATCAGGGTTTAGGGCCCCATCATTCTGCAGACTGTGTATTCACATCTGAAACTCATGACACTGACATCAATTATGTGTTGCTGACATCACTCCAATGTACCTTGCAGCTTATGTGCATGAACATGCCATTTATGTATATAAAGAAATGTGACATAAATTTTGAAAAGTACAATGTTTCCAATCAGAATTAAAGACTATGATATGCACTGCATTGAACTCCTGCATTATTAAAAATAATTTCTTGGACTGTATGCTATTCTTATCTTTTAATGATAACTACATCAGGATACTGGTCTTTAGCAATTAATATCTAGACCGATTCAGTGTTGGTTGCTTATACTCAGATAGTATGACATAACCTGAGAGAGATGGCTAAAACTGACAAGAAAAGATGGAGAGATTTTAAAAATAAGCCAAGTGTCCTCATTCAGCTCTGCTGTCAGAAGGATCATTACAGGAAATCTTTCCTACCAAATGTAATAAGCATAGACAACAGTTCATCTCTGTGCGACAGGCGAACACACATCATAGAACAATAGTCTTTGTTTTATTATTTCGTACATTATTTTTGTCTTGCCTTGCCTTGTGCTCTTAATTCCTGGTGTTGTCGTCGGGTTGCCATCATTTACCAATTGCATGTCGGTAAATTATTATTGTGTATATTATTACTCCGTACTTTATTATTAGTTAAGTCTGCACACTGCTATGCATGTTTTTAAATGTTGCTGCTGCAATGAAAGAATTTCCTACTTGGGATTAATAACGTACTTAATATTATTTTTTAAAATATAGATTGAGAAGATTTTTCTCATCACGTGATTTGGTAATATAATTAAAATATCATTTTAAAAAATAGTATTATTATAACTGGACAAAATTTTTCTTCTAAAATAAAATTAAATACCAGTGTTTCATAAACTGATTGGTGTGGATATATTGTATTGGAAAGCATTTTACAGACAATGGTTTTGCATTTGCCTTTTTCTGATGTATTAATTCCCTTATAATTCTTGCTAGAAACAATGGATGCATTGCCATGTAATTTTCCATTGTTAGGTGTTCCTCAGCATTGGTGCCTCTTTGTAAAATACCACTGAAATTAATTAGATTTGGAAGCAACTGTCACAAATCAGATTATTAAATATTTCTAGTGTATTGCTCCATTTCTCAGTTAAACGTCTGTCTGAGGGATACATCTTCCTCCTAATGTAATTAATTCCAAAGTTAAATGCATACAAAGCAAATTTCAGCGAAACACTGGTCATCTGCAATTCTGGGCTCTCTTTCTGTGCTCCATTTAAACATTGGGTTTGCTGGAACATTTTTATCTACAATTTCTTAACACCCTGCACTACTGCAGTATACACATTGTATGAATACCCTGCCCACCCTCCCTACTCCTCAACTCACAGGCACGTTCTCATCCTGCACCGGGCACTTTTCATCTTTTATTGCTGCTGTTTCATTTATTTGTACTACAGTTTGTTTGATTATAATAATGCCAGTAACATTATACTGCCTTGTATTAAGCATTCATACTTTATGTCAACCTGTCAATCCCCAGACATGCCACTCAGGGACTGTATGTTCTGACTCTATGTGCTGGATCCTAACTATTTGTGCTATGTGTGACTGCATTTACAGTGTTTGCCCCTTGACCCCAAAGGAATGATGTTTCATTTGATTCGTATGGTTGAACAACCATCTAATATCTAAAATCAAAGTGAATCAGAATTGTGTGTGCAGGAAAAATTGGAATAATATCCAACGTACAGAAAATCTGCCAGTGCAGCACCACCAAAGTCCAGGTATGCCAGATTAACGGAGTTTGTACTGAGAAATACAGGATATTCCAACTGCAAACATAGGAACATAAACATTTAACTGGTTATGGAAAGGATGGCATGATTTAAATATTGAAACTTTGATAGAACTCTGAAAGAATAAAATGTGAAACCGGAAGAGTTTTTAAAATCAACCTTTTACACACTATTTCTTTTCCTTATTTTCTGAAGTATTTGGATGGGGGTTGGAGAATTCTAAGTTTAACTCTTGAAGGACTGAAAATGCCAGTCAATATTTTAAAATTATTAATATGTTTACACTAAATGCTTTTGCTTTTACAAATATGCTGATAGGATCTTTGACTCCATAGGTATTAATTAGATGGAAGACAGCTAGCTTCCTCCTTACCCTAACTGCCAATTATATCATGACATATTTAGCAAGTTGTTATTTAAAGTATTTCACATAAAGAATAAAGAAAACTGAGGGAGAGAACTAAGTACAGAGAACTCCCACACATATAATTGCCCTTTTTCAACATGCAAAGAATGTAACATTAAATTATTGAATCCTCTAGGTTCAAGTAGAGACACAAGATAATGACACATTAGAAATGAAATGACTTGCTATGTTAGAGTAGGAGAAAAGTTATTTTTTTTTATTATGCACACGGATTGTTCCTCATAGTCAAGATATTCCAATACATCTTCAGCCTGCTCTCGGCACGATTGTTTAACTCTTAGCCAGCAGCCAGTGGGCGTTCAAGATCAGGCAGCCAATTATATAAAATGAGCTTTGATTGGAAACTTCTGCAAAATGTACTATCATAAAATTTATTTTAATCCATAAATCATATGTGTCACCCTTTAAATGGAGATTGATGTTGACATTGAATCCACTCATCCAGCTTGAGAAATACCTAGGGATCAAATAAGCATGCAATCAGATTATCTCAAATGGAACTGCACAAGAGCCCTTTCCCTCTTAGTGAAAGTGCATTAGGTTTTGAAAAATGTGCATAAGGCTTCATTGTCCCAAATTCTATTTCTTCGGCAGTGGTCCTAATTTCCCAGTGGAATGAATCATAGATTTACAGAGGCATATATCACTGTAATGCACTCTTCAGCCAAACATGTCTATGCAGTTCCTTTTGCCAATCCACACTAATTATATTTGCCCATGTTAGTTAGGATTACATCACCCCTCTTCCCCATACCTTGATATTTAAGCATCTGTCAAAATGTTCCTTAAGTGTAGCAATTGTACCTGATTTTACTGGCTCGCCTAGTATCAGCTATAAGCCAGACATGAACAACTCTCTGCGTAAAACTATCCCTAAGATTTCCATTAAAATTTACGTTCAACCTATGTCCATGAACACAAGAGACTGCAGATGCAATTCTAGAGCAGCATTCAACACGCTGGAGGAACTGTGCGGGGGAATAAACAGTCAACGTTTCACTCTGAGACCTTTCATCAGAATGGAAAGGAGGAGGGCAGAAGCCAGAATAAGAAGATGGGGGAGGAGAAGGAGTACAAGCTAGAAGACGCTGAGTGAGACCAGGTGAAGGGGAAGGTGGGTGAGTGGGTGAGTGGAATAAAGTAAGAAGCTGGGAGGTGATGTGGAAAAGATAAAGGGCTGAAGAAGGAATGCCTTTTTTGTTTTTTACACTCCTACTATGGGAAATTGGGTGGTAGAATGGAAATACATCTCTACTAAAGGAAGTGTAAGACATTCCTTCCTTTCACTAGCCTGCAAGTCACCTTTAGGCAAGGTGTAGCACCTGCTTAGCACCACCGCCCCCCCGCCCCCAGCCCAGTCAGGGTCAAGTGAAGCCATGGGAGAAGATGGTGATTGTATGAGCAGCTGGTGCCTATCACAAGTCCTGGTTATGCAACCACTAATCCCAGGCTCTGGAAACAAGTTCTGAAGAGTACGATAGTGGTGGGGTCACCCGCCTTGTAAAGACACTGCCCAGAATAAGGCAATGGCAAACCACTTCTGTAGAAAAGCTTGCCAAGTATAATCATGGTCGTGGAAAGACCATGATCATCCATGTTGTATGACATGGCACATAACGAACAAATGAACACTGGGAAAAAAATTTGACTATCTGCCCTATCAATGCCTCCAGTGTCCTTTACCCTTCTAGCAGTTTACTTCTCAGTCTCCTTTGATCCAGGGAATACAAGGCCAGCATATCTAATATCCCCTAATAACTGAAGTCCTTCAGTCCGAGTAACATGCGAATGCCCTCTGCACTCTCTCCAGCACAACCAAAGCTTTCCTATAGTATGGGAAACAGAGCTACACAAAATACTTGGGGTGGAGGGGCACAGGGGGCTAATCATTATTATGTAAAGTTTCAATATAATATCCCAATTCAAAGTACACTTATTATCAAAATATGTATACTTTATACAACCTTGAGATTCGTCTCCTTGCAGGCAGCCACGAAACAAAACAACCCAAAAGAACCCAATAAAAATGATCGTTAGACCCCAAGGAGCAGAAAAATAAACCAAATCATGCAAGCAATCAAAGTAAGCAAGTTACATTCAGAACTGAATGCAGTTCAGGCATGAAGTCGGTCATCAGTGCAGCTGCTACAGGAACCCATCAGTTGTAGGCCACAGCCTTAGTACGGCACAGAGACAAATAAACTTTGCAGAGCAGCGAGCTGAACTGGCTTGTCCCTTGCCTCTGGCCCCAACACCCTGACCTTAACTCGTCCGAACTGTGACAGAAAGCACTTGGTAAACACTCTCTTTACACACACACATACACAATGCCTTGTCATTCTACTGTCGTTGCACAGAGTGTGCTAACCTCAGTGCTTTCTAATAATGGGTCCTGAAGGGTTGGCTTACGGCAGAATATTCAATTTCTTTAGTAATGGTGATGTGTAAGTATGCTGTACTTAAGGTAGATGCTTCTGTTTCTGTTGTAATATGCCATCTTGATTCAGCACGTACACACCACGTCACAAACACCCTGCACCTTTGAGATTTCAGTTCACACCACAAAAATACCATGTGATACAGGTGGCTCAAATGCTCAACTCCAAAAGGGAAGTTACAGGTTATTGATCGCAGTGATCGTACACGAGAAAAGGTGTGACTATTATAGTACAGTAATTTATAGTTTTTTTTTTGCTACCACCAAATCGTTGCTGTACTTCACCAGCCACACCTTAAACTGGTTCTTATATTCCATGCCAGAATCAATGAAGACAGAATCATGCTGCCTTTGGAGGATGTGACTAAACACATTGATGAAGGTAGAGCAGTAGATGTAGTGCAAATGGATTTCAGCAAGGCATTTGATAAGGTACCCCATGCAAGGGTTATTGAGAAAGTAAGGAGGTATGGGATCCAAGGGGATATTGCTTTGTGGATCCAGAACTGGCTTGCACACAGAAGGCAAAAAGTGGTTTTAGACAAGTCATATTCCATATGGAGGTTGGGACCACTGGTGTGCCTCAGGAATCTGTTCTGGGACCCCTACTTTTTGTGATTTTTATGAATGATCTGGATGTGAAGAGGAGAGATGGATTAGTAAATTTGCTGATGACACAAAGGTTGGGGGTGTTGTGGATAGTGTGGAGCGCTGTCAGAGGTTACAGCAGAACATTGATAGGATGCAAAACTGGGCTGAGAAGTGGCAGATGAAGTTCAACCCCGATAAGTGTGAGGTGATTCATTTTGGTAGGTCAAATACGATGGCAGAATATAGTATTAATGGTAAGACTCTTGGCAGTGTGGAGGATCTGAAGGATCTTAGGGTCTGAGTCCATAGGACACTCAAAGCTGCTGTGCAGGTTGACTCTGTGGTTAAGAAGGCATACAGTGTATTGGCCTTCATCAACCATGGGATTGAGTTCAAGAGCTGAGAGGTAAGTTATATAGGACCCGGTCAGTCCCCACTTGGAGTATTGTGCTGAGTTCTGGTCACCTCACTACAGGCAGGATGTGGAAACTATAGAGAGGGTGCAGAGGAGATTTACATGGATGTTGCCTGGATTGGGGAGCATGCCTTATGAGAATGGATTGAGTGAACTTGGCCTTTTTTCCATGGAGCGATGGAGGATGAGAGGTGACCTGATAGGTGTATAAGATGATGAGAGAGGCATTGATCTTGTGGATAATCAGAGGCTTTATCCCAGGGCTGAAATGGCTAACACAAGAGGGCACGGTTTTAAGGTGCTTGGAAGCAGGTACAGAGGAGATGTTAGAGATAAGTTTTTTATGCAGAGAGTGGTGAGTGCATGGAATAGGCTGCCGGCAATGATGGTGGAGGTAGATACAATAGGGCCTTTTAAGAGACTCCTGGATGGATACGTGGTGCTTAGAAAAATAGAGGGCCATGGGTAACCCGATGTAATTTCTAAAGTAAGTAATGTCATGTACCTTCTTCACCACCATTTTGACTCATGTTGATATGAAAAGAATTGGATTCTTTGATCTCTCTGTTCATTAACATTCCTTAGTATGTCCATAGCACCAACAATTTTTGTGTCATCTGCAGACTTAAAAATCATATCTCTTACATTCACATCCAAGTTGTTATATTACGAGCAACAAGTGTCCCAGAATGAACCCCTGTGTACTCCACTGATCAGTAAGCCAATCAGAAAATCATCCCCCTTCCTTACATTCCTCACCTTCTGCTTCTTATCACCAGGCCCTATTTTGGATCCTATTCATCAGCTTGCATTGGATCCCACTTGTCTTGACCTTTTGGACAAGCTATTGCACAGGATAGAGTTGAATGCCTTACTAAAGTTCGTATACACAATCTCAACTGCCTTTAAAAACCTCCTTTGTTACCTCCTCAGATCAGATCTCTAATATGGAAGAAATTTTTCCTCAATTTGATGGTCCTTCTAAATTGGTAGCTGTTGTATATTTAGTATTTCAGTTGTACTTGAGTCATCTTGTAGATTTTGTTTGACTAATTGTTCTTCGTTGGTTATGTAATTCATTACGAGTTATATGGAAAAATAAGTGAATTGCATATGTCATGACGCTATCATGTGATATGTGCATGACTTATTTAAAGTAAACACAAACTAAGATTCGTATCTTGTGACTCTCTTGGTTTCCTTTGAATTAGTTTAATGTTTTGAAGTTACAGAGATTTCACTTCTTCTGAACTTTCAAAATGTAAATAAAATCCTTAGACCACCAAAGTAGTATTTGGACTCAGACTCTCTGAATTATTCTTTACAGTTTTATGTTTTCTGTCAGTACCTAATCCCAGATATTTCATGTTAAATAAGAATGGTGCCAAAACACCATAGCTTTTTAATAAAAGGTTTCCTCTCATTTTGCCCTTCTTTCCCAATCTTTCAGCTTTCTGTGTATCTAATCAACTTTATTCCGCTGGTTTTAAACATCATTCCTGTGGACATGAGTCTTTAATGTAGCACCTCAGCAAATGCTTCTATTTTTATTAACCCGCATAAAATTCAACAACAGCTAATTCTTTATCTACCATTTTAATTCTTTCAATTAATTTAGTATTCAATTAATGAGGTCAAGCACAACCTGCTATCTGCTGACACTAATCTTCTTCATATTTGAAATTCCACAGGGGTTTGCCACACCTCTGTGGTGCTGGCAGACTGCCTAATCCATGCCTGTGCGTATCAGTAATAAGGGCGTGTACTGCTGGTGATCATCCAGCCATTAATCTTAAAGTGTTCCAGAAGTGACAGTAGTTGTCACTCTGCCAAAACTTAACATGAGCATACAAAGAGGACAACTGAACAGCTATTAACTTTCTGGAGACTTTGACACAATTGGCAGCCACCATTTTATCAATAATTATGTGACAGAACTTCACGAGTCTCTGTGTGGGGATTATGAGGTTGTTGGTATCTGTGGATCCATTCTAATCTCTGTGTGGGGATTATGAGGCTGATAGTATCTGTGGATCCATTCTAGTCTCTGTGTGAGGTTTATGAGGTTAATAGTATCTGTGGATCATTTCTTATCTCTGTGTGGAGATTATGAGGTTAATAGTGTCTGTGGATCCATTCTAGTCTGTGTGTGGGGAGTAGGAGGTTAATAGTTTCCGTGGATCCATTCTAGTCTCTGTGGGGATTATGAGATTAATAGTATCTGTGGATCCATTCTAGTCTCTGTGGGGATTATGAGTTTGATAGTATCTGTGGATCCATTCTAGTCTGTGTGTGGGGATTAGGAGGTTAATAGTATTTGTGGATCATTTCTTTTCTCTGTATGGGGATTAAGAGGTTAATAGTATCTGTGGATCATTTCTTATCTCTGTGTGGAGATTATGAGGTTAATACTGTCTGTGGATCCATTCTAGTCTATGTGTGTGGGGATTAGGAGGTTAATAGTGTCTGTGGATCATTTCTTGTCTCTGTGTGGGGATTAAGAGGTTAATAGTATCTGTGGATCATTTCTTGTCTGTGTGTGGGGATTATGAGGTTAATAGTGTCTGTGGATCCATTCTAGTCTGTGTGTGGGGATTATGAGGTTAATAGTGTCTGTGGATCATTTCTTGTCCTGTGTGGGGATTATGAGGTTAATAGTGTCTGTGGATCCATTCTAGTCTGTGTGTGGGGATTAGTAGGTTAATAGTGTTTGTGGATCATTTCTTGTCTCTGTGTGGGGATTAAGAGGTTAATAGTATCTGTGGATCATTTCTTGTCTGTGTGTGGGGATTATGAGGTTAATAATGTCTATGGATCCATTCTAGTCTGTGTGTGGGGATTAGGAGGTTAATAGTGTCTGTGGATCATTTCTTATCTCTGTGTGGAGATTATGAGGTTAATAGTGTCTGTGGATCCATTCTAGTCTGTGTGTGGGGATTATGAGATTAATACTGTCTGTGGATCCATTCTAGTCTCTGTGGGGATTATGAGTTTGATAGTATCTGTGGATCCATTCTTGTCTGTGTGTGGGGATTAAGAGGTTAATAGTATCTGTGGATCATTTCTTGTTTGTGTGTGGGGATTATGAGGTTAATAGTGTCTGTGGATCCATTCTAGTCTGTGTGTGGGGATTAGGAGGTTGATAGTATCTGTGGATCCATTCAGGTGGATAGCTTCTTTTTCTCCACATAATCAGAGCATTATTAGCATTCTGCATAAGTTTGTGAAATTTTGTACATGACACCACTGTTATGGTTTGTAATTTAAAAACATTAAACTAATTCAGAAGAGGAGACAGAGTCCGAAATACAATGTAACTTTGTCTTTACTTTAAGCGAGGTGCACACATATCATGTGGTAATGTGATGATATATGCAATTAATGTGTTTTAACATATAACCCTTAATTATTTAAACAAACAAGGATGCTTAATTAAACAATATATATGCAAGATTACTTGAATTTACAATCTCATCCTCGTCACCAATGTTACGTTCTGTAATTTCAAAACATTAAACTAATTCAAAGAAAGACAAGAGGAGTCCAAAATACAGGTATAACGTTGTCATTACTTTAAGCGAGGTGCACATGTTTCATGTTCTAGCATGATTACATACGCAATTAATGTGTTTTTACATATAACCAGTAATTAACATAGAAACATAGAAAATAGGTGCAGGAGTAGGCCATTCGGCCCTTCGAGCCTGCACCGCCATTTATTATGATCATGGCTGATCATCCAACCCAGAACCCCGCCCCAGCCTTCCCTCCATACCCCCTGACCCCTGTAGCCACAAGGGCCATATCTAACTCCCTCTTAAACATAGCCAATGAACTGGCCTCAACAGTTTGCTGTGGCAGAGAATTCCACAGATTCACCACTCTCTGTGTGAAGAAGTTTTTCCTAATCTCGGTCCTAAAAGGCTTCCCCTCTATCCTCAAACTGTGACCCCTCGTTCTGGACTTCCCCAACATCGGAAAGAATCTTCCTGCATCTAGCCTGTCCAATCCCTTTAGGATCTTATACGTTTCAATCAGATCCCCCCTCAATCTTCTAAATTCCAACGAGTACAAGCCCAGTTCATCCAGTCTTTCTTCATATGAAAGTCCTGCCATCCCAGGAATCAATCTGGTGAACCTTCTTTGTACTCCCTCTATGGCAAAGATGTCTTTCCTCAGATTAGGGGACCAAAACTGCACACAATACTCCAGGTGTGGTCTCACCAAGGCCTTGTACAACTGCAGTAGCACCTCCCTGCTCCTGTACTCGAATCCTCTCGCTATAAGTGCCAGCATACCATTCGCCTTTTTCACCGCCTGCTGTACCTGCATGCCCACTTTCAATGACTGGTGTATAATGACACCCAGGTCTCGTTGCACCTCCCCTTTTCCTAATCGGCCACCATTCAGATAATAATCTGTTTTCCTATTTTTGCCACCAAAGTGGATAACTTCACATTTATCCACATTAAATTGCATCTGCCATGAGTTTGCCCACTCACCCAACCTATCCAAGTCACCCTGCATCCTCTTAGCATACTCCTCACTGCTAACACTGCCACCCAGCTTTGTGTCATCCGCAAACTCGGAGACTTGGATATTTAAACCAACAAGAAAGCTTAATTTTATATATATATATACATACACACACAAGATTACTCAAATATTATTAAAATGTTAATTACACAACAACTACCTCCACAATGAAGCCCACAAGCCAATCTTCTCTGCTCTAAGGCTACATGACTATTGGTTGTATTGGTTACTCAGATAAACTTAAAACAGTAGACGATGTGATCTTGAGGTAACCATACAGACAGCATAGTGACCAGTAGTACAGCTTGTAGGCGGAGGTACTAAGAAAGGAAGTAAGAATGTATCTAGTCAGGATTTTTATCTTGTTTGTACATACCAGTGCACTGAGAATTGATCTGGAGGTAGTGGTATGTTGCTTGTGTGAGATGTGAGAAATCTAGGGGACCTTCAGTCTCTCTGATCTATATCTGCATGAAGGGCATCAAGCTGAAGCCCCTTAGAGACTGTGTAAAGGAACTGGAGATGCAGCTCAATGACCTTTGGCTCACACAGGAGAATGAGGAGCTGATAGATAGGAGCTACAGGGAAGTAGACACCCCAAAGCTGCAGGAGGCAGGCTCCTGGGTGACTGTCAGGAGAAGGAAAAGGAATAGACAGTCTATGCAGATTGCCCCTGTGCCTGTTCCCCTCAATAATAAGTAGACCACTTTGGAGATGGGGTAGTGATGACCTTCCAGGGGGAAACTGCAGTGACCATATCTCTGGCACTGAGTCTGGCTCTGTGGTTCAAATGGGAAGGCGGAGGGGGAGATTAGGAGTGCAGCAGTGATAAGGGATTCCATAATTAAAGGAATAGAACGCAGATTCTGTGAACGTGAAAGAGACACCCAGATGATATGTTACCTCCCAGATGCCAGGGTCAGTGATGTCTCAGATTGGGTCAACAGCACTCTAAAGGGGGAGGGTTAACAGCCAGAAGTCATGGTATATATTGGTAGGAAAAGGGAGGAGGTCCTGAAGGGAGAATATAGGGAGTCAGGCAGAAAGCTGAAAAGCGGGACCTCCAAGGTAGTAATCTGCAAATGGCTGCCTGTGTCACATGCCAGTAAGAGTAAAAATAGGATGATTTGGCAGATGAAAGTGGGGCTGAAAGGGGTAAGGTTTCAGATTTCTGGATCATTGGGATGTCTTCTGGGGAAGGCGTGGCCTATACAAAAAGGATGGGCTACACTTGAATCCGAGGGGGATTAATATTCTCACACAGGTTTACTAGAGCAGTCGAGGAAGTTTTAAACTAATTTGGCAGGGGGACGGGAACCAGAGCGAAAAGCTGAGGATGAGGCAGGTGCTTTACAACCAGATGCAGTGAGCAGTGAGGTTGTCAGCAAATGGAATGAGTTAAGGTGTACAAGGAGGCCAAAATCAAAAAGAGTGATCAATACAGGACTGAAGGTGTTGCATTTGAATGCGCACAGTGTATGGAAAGAGGTAGGTGACCTTCTGGCGTAGCTAGAGATTGGCAGGTATGATCTCATGGGCATCTTCGTGTCATTGCTGATCACAGTTAGGAGCTTAACATCCAAGAATACATATTATATTGAAAGGACAGGCAGGTAGACAGAGGCGGTTGGGTGGCTTTATTGGTAAAACATAAAATCAAGTCCTTAGAAAGAGGTCACATTTATATCTGAAGATATAGAATCGTTGTGGGTGAAGTTAAGAAACTGCAAGGGTAAAAAGACCCTGATAGGAATTATACACATGCCTCCGAACTGTAACCAGGATGTAGGCTACAAATTACAATGGGAGATAGAAAAGGCATGTAAGAAGACCAGTGTTGTGAAGATCATGGAGCATTTCAATATGCGAGAAGTTTGGGAAAGTCCGGTTGGTGCTGGATACCAATAGAAGGGAATTTGTAGAATGCCTATGAGATGCTTTTCAGAGCAGTTTTTGGTTGAGCCCACTAGGGAAACATCAATTCTGTATTAGGTGCTATATAATGTCTCAGATTGGATTAGGAAGCTTAAGGTAAGGGAACCATTATGAGGCAGTGATCATAATATAATAGAATTCATTCTGCAGCTTGAGAAGAAAAAGCTAAAATCAGATGTATAAGTATTACAGTGGAGTAAAGGGAACTAAAAAGGCACGAGGAGGAGCCAGCCAAAGTTGATTGAAAGGAACAGCAGCAAGGATAATGGCAAAACAGCAATGACTGGTGTTTCTAGGGGCAATTTGGAAGACACAGGAAAGATACAGGCCAAAGATAAAGGATGATAGCTGACAAGGGGTGATAAAGATAGTATAAACACAAAAGAGAGGACATATAATATAGCAAAAATTAGTGTGAAGTTAAAGGATTGGGAAACTTTTAAAACCAACAGAAGGCAACTATAAAAGTGATAAAGAGTTAAAAGGTAAAATATGAAGGTAAGCTAGCCAATAGTTTCAAAGAGGATACAAGAAGATTTTGCAGATATGAAAGAGAGGTGACGATGTAAATTACACCATTGAAAAATGACACTGGCAATGTAGTAACAGTGGACAAAGAAATGGCAGAGGAACTGGATAATTATTTTTTATCAGCCTTCACTGTGGAAGACACTAGTAGAATGCCAGAAATGCAAGGTACCACACAAGAGTCTGCTTAACAAAATAAGAGCAATGGTACTACTGGAAATGTACTAGAATGGATTGAAGTGACTGTCATTGCGATTACTAAGGAGAAGGTGCTTAGGAAGCTGAAAAGTCTGAAGGCAGATAAGTCAACTGGACTACACCCCAAGATTCTAGAAGGGTTGGCTGAAGAGACTGTGGAGGCATTAGTAATGATCTTTCAAGAATCACTAGATTCTAAAATGATTCCAGAGAAATGGAAAATTTCAAATGTCACTCCGCCCTTAATGAAGGGAGTGAGGCAGGAGAAAGGATATTTTAGGCCAGTTAGCCTGACTTCAGTGGTTGGAAAGATATTGGAGTTTATTATTAAGGATGAGGTTTCAGGGGACTTGGAGGCACATGATAAAATAGACCAAATTCGGCATGGATTTCTAAAAGGGAAACCATGCCTGACAAATCTGTTGGAATTCTTAGAGGAAATAACAGGCAGGATAAATAAAGGAGGGTCAGTGGATGTTGTATATTTGGATTTTCAGACAACCTTTGACAAGGTGCCATACATGAGGCTGCTTAACAGAATAACAGCCAGTGGTATTACATGAAAGGTACTAGAATGGATAAAGGATCAGCTGACTGGAAGGAGGCAAAGAGTGGGAGTAAATGGGGCTTTTTCTCAGTGGCTATTGGTATGCCGCAGGGGTTGGTGTTGGGTCCGTTTCTTTTCACATTGTATGCCAATTTAGATGATGGAATTGATGGCGTTGTGCCCAGGTTTATGGATGATATGAAGATAGCTGGAAGACTGGTAGTGTTGAGGAAGGAGGGTTTCTGTAGAAAGACTTGGCCAGATTGGGGAATGGGCAAAAGAGTGGCAAATGGAATATACTGTAGGGAAGGGCATAGTCATGCACTTTTGCAGAAGAAATAAAGGTGTGAACTATTTTGTAAATGGGGAGAAAATTCAACAATCAGAGGTGTGAAGGACTTGTTGGGAAGTGTAAGATAAAGCATTTTGGTAAAAGGAACAATAATGCAGACTAATATCTAAATGGGGAGAAAATTCAAACATCAAAAAGTGCAGAGGGACTTAGGAGTCCTCATGCAAGGCTCCCAGAAGGTTAATTTACAGGATGAGTCTGTGGTAAAGAAGGCAAGTGCAATGTTGGCATTTATTTCAAGGGGAATAGAATATAAAAGCAAGGAGATAATGCTGAGGGTTTATAAGACATCAGTCAGGCCCCACTTGGAGTATTGTCAACAGTTTTGGGCTCAAAATCTCAGAAAGGAAGTGTTGTCATTGGAGAGAGTCCAGAGAAGGTTCACAAGGAAAACACATGAGGAGTGTTTGGCAGATTTGGGGCTGTACTCACTGGAATTTAGAAGAGTGTGAGGGATCTCATTGAAACCGATCATGCGTGAAGGAGTAATAAAAATAGATTACATGTCAAATGAGAAGACTAGCCGATGTGACAACTGTGTTGGAGGCCACAATGGCAGTGCTGCTGAGTGCCAGCTAACTCCAAATGTTAGCACGGGAGAGAACACCAGACAAAACTATCCAGGAAGAGAGGAAACAGCAAGGTTTGAGAGGCAACTGGGCAAGTACTTTGGGTTAGGGCTGGTGTAATTCTTGAGATAATCAAGAATAGGTCAAAAATTACAGCTTGTCGAGCAACTTCAGGGGGTGGGAGTGGGTGCACAGGAGCAACAGAGCCACTGATGGATCCAACAGCTCTGTTTAATGAGGTGGGAGATGCAGTCAGGAAATGAATAAGGGCAACGTCAGACTTGGCAGGAACACTATCAGAATGACTGGATGGCTGCTCAGACTCAGCTGGTTACATTGAAAGCCTTTGGGTACCTAAGGTTTTCCACTTACGTATAAAACATATGGAGGTATTTTACAGAATTTAGCGGAAATTGATGGCAGTGCGAACATGGTCCTGCATTATCCAATGCGACATGGTAAAACAAGAAGACTATCCTATTAACTGAAAATGTTACAGTACATAGTAGAGTTCTCTTTCTCTCCATCTTTGACTCCAGCAGACTACATATTCAAAGGATATTCAAAGCATTTTCTATCCAGTGTAGGACTTTCACATTGAGCAGTAAGTGTTGGAGAACAGAGGAAACTAGGAGTACATATTTACCTGAAAGCAGTGTCATAGGTGGACAGGCTGGTGAAGAAGGCTTTTGACACGCTGGTCTTCGTCAGTCAGGACACTGTTTATAGGAGCTAAGATGATGTTGCATTTGAGAGGGATAATAAATCAGTCATGACTGAATGGCAGAGCAGACTCAATGGGCTAGATGGATTAATTCTACTCCTATGCCTTATGGTCTTATGGTCTTATTGTTCAGGAATTTGGTCAGACTGCACTTGAAGCATTGTGTACAGTTATGTTTACTCTGCTATCAGAAAGATGCCAATGATCTGAAAAGATTGCAAAGAAGGTTTATGAGAACGTTGCCAGGATCGAAGGACAGAATTCTAGGGAGAGGTTGGGCAGTCTAGGACTTTATTTATTAGACCATAGCAGACTGCTGGGTGACCTTATAAAGGTGTGCAAAATCATGAGAGACCTATACTCAGTGGCCACTTCATTAGGTACCTCCTGTACGTAATAAAGTAGCCACTGAGTGTATGCTAATGGTCTTCGGCTGCTGCAGCCATTCCACTTCAAAGTTTGACATATTGTGTGTTCACAAATGCTCTTCTGCCCGCCACTGTTGTAACAGTAATTTGAGTTACTGTCACCTTCCTGTCAGCTTGAACCAGTCTGGCCATTCTCCACTGACCTCAGTCATGAACAATGTGTTTTTGCCCACAGAAGTGCCACTCTCTGGATTTTTTTTTGTTTTTTAACTATTCTCTGTAAACTCCAGAGACTGTTGTGTGTGGAAATCCTAGGAGATCAACAGTTTCTGAGATACTCAAACCACCCCATCTAGCACCAACAATAACTTCATAGTCAAAGACACTTAGATAATATTTCTGATGTTTGGTCTGAACAACAAACTGAACCCCTTGACCATATTTGCATGCCTTTATACATTGAGTTGCTGGCACATGATTGGCTAATTAGATATTTGCATTAATGAGCAAGAGTAAAAGTATACCTAATAAAGTGGCCACTGAGTGCAAATTTCTTCACTGGCACGATGATCAACCTAGAGCCCTGAATGAGAGGTTCAATTTTTGATTAGCAATCAACTAAAGTATGCAGAATTTCACATTTGATCTTCATACAAATTTGCAATATCTATGGGAATGGCTACAGAGTTTTGTCCCATGCGAGGTACAAATTGTCATGGCAGTGTATGATCATTGAACAGTAGTGAAAGCCAAAGCTCCAGAGGAGAATCTAAAACACATCAGTGTGGCTGATACAAATAGCTGTTCTAAAAATAACAGACGCCATTCACCGCATGTATATCAGTTCAAATGGCAAAATGTTTGTACAGGGGTAAAAAAGGCAAGTATTATCAGCCAAATTAACTCCAGCGGCTTGAGTTCTTCAGAGAAAGGAAGTTTTCACTGTAAGAAACCACAATAAGTCAATCTACATGGTACTGAAGTCAGTGAGGAAAATGGAGAATTGAACATTTATGTCATCAAACAAAATCATGGTTAAATGGTTAGTACCAGACATGAGCATCTGCAGAGCAACCGATTGACAGGCATACCCACAGTCAGTTCAGCCAAGAACCACTGTTGAAGAACACAGAGAACTCGAAACATATTCAGACAAATGATGAAAGATGATGGTCAGCGAATAGAACTACCTATGGTTATAGCTGGAGATAATGCTGAGACATCAGTCAGGCCACACTTGGAGTTTGGGGCTCAATATCTCAGAAAGGAAGTGTTGTCATTGGAGAGAGTCCAGAGGAGGTTCACAAGGATAACATATGAGGAGCGTTTGGCTGATTTGGGGTTGTACTTACTGGAATTTAGAAGAGTGTGGGGGGGATCTCATTGAAACCTACTGAATGTTGAAAGGACTAGATGGGGTTGTTGTGGAGAGGATGTTTCCTCTGGTGGGGGTATCCAGAATTAGAGAGCACAGCCTCAAAACTGAGGGACAACCTTTCAGAACAGAAGTAAGGAGGATTCTTTTTTTAGCCAGAGAGTAGTGTATTTGTGGAATGCTCTGCCAGAGACTGCAGAGAAGGACAAGTCCTGATTGGTCAGGATATAGCGAGAAGGCAGACGTATGGGGTTGAGTGGGATCTGGGATCAGCTATGATGGAATGGCAGAGCAGACTCAATGGGCTGAATGGCCTAATTCTACTTCTATGTCTTATGGTCTTATGGACTTCAGAGTCTTCCTGCAGGATTCCTTAAAGGTTAACTTGCAGGTTGAGTTGAGTAAGGAAGCCAAGTGCAATGTTAGCATTCATTTTGCGGGGACTAAGACATAAAAGCAAAGATGCTGAAGCTTTATAAGGGATTGGCCAGACCACACTTGGAGTATCGTGAGCAGTTTTGGGGCCCTTATCTAAGATAGGATGTACTAGCACTTGGGGAGAGTCTAGAGGAGGTTCATGAGAATGATCCCGGGAATGAAAGAGTTAACATACAATATGAGGAGTGTTTGAATGCTCTGGGCCTGTACTTGCTGGAGTTTAAAAGAATGGGGGGGGGGGGAGAGTGGTTCTCATTGAAACTTATCGAATATTAAAAGGTCTGAATCGATTGGATGTAGAGATGATGTTTCTTATATTGAGGAATTGCATGACCAGAGGACACAGTCTCAGAATTGAGGGACGCCCATTTAGACCAGAGATGAGGAAAAATTTCATTAGCCAGAGAGTGGTGAACCTCTGGAATTCTTTGTTACAGATGGCTGTGTGGGTTAAGTCATTGGGAATATTTAAGGCAAAGTCTAATACATGGTCTCTCAGTTTTGAGGCTGTACTCTCTAATTCTGGATACCCCCACCAGAGGAAACATCCTCTCCACAACAACCCCATCTAGTCCTTTCAACATTCGGTAGGTTTCAATGAGATCCCGCCCCCCCCCACACTCTTCTAAATTCCAGTAAGTACAACCCCAAATCAGCCAAACGCTCCTCATATGTTATCCTTGTGAACCTCCTCTGGACTCTCTCCAATGACAACACTTCCTTTCTGAGATATTGAGCCCCACACTGTTGACAATACTCCAAGTGTGGCCTGACTGATGTCTTATAAACCCTCTGCATTATCTCCTTGCCTAACACTGCTGTCAGCTATAACCATAGTTAGTTCTGTTCGCCAACAATCACCTTTCATCATTTTTCTGAATATGTTTCGAGTTCTCTGTGTTCTTCAACAGTGGTACTTGGCTGAACTGACTGTGGGTATGCCTGTCAATCGGTTGCTCTGCAGATGCTCATGTCTGGTACTAACCATTTAACCATGATTTTGTTTGATGCCAGAAATGTTCAATTCTCCATTGTCCTCACTGACTTCAGTACCATGTAGATTGACTTATTGTGGTTTTTTACAGTGAAAACTTCCTTTCTCTGAAGAACTCAAGCAGCTGGAGTTACTTTGGCTGATAATACTTGCCTTTTTTACCCCTGTACAAACATTTTGCCATTTGAACTGATATACATGCGGTGAATGGCGTCTGTTATTTTTAGAACAGCTATTTGTATCAGCCACACTGATGCATTTTAGATTCTCCTCTGGAGCTTTGGCTTTCACTACTATTCAATGATCATACACTGCCATGACAATTTGTACCTCGCATGGGACAAAACTCTGTAGCCATTCCCATAGATATTGCAAATTTGTATGAAGATCAAATGTGAAATTCTGCATACTTTAGTTGATTGCTAATCGAAAATTGAACCTCTCATTCAGGGCTCTAGGTTGATCATCGTGCCAGTGAAGAAATTTGCACTCAGTGGCCACTTTATTAGGTATACTTTTACTCTTGCTCATTAATGCAAATATCTAATTAGCCAATCATGTGCCAGCAACTCAATGTATAAAGGCATGCAAATATGGTCAAGGGGTTCAGTTTGTTGTTCAGACCAAACATCAGAAATATTATCTAAGTGTCTTTGACTATGAAGTTATTGTTGGTGCTAGATGGGGTGGTTTGAGTATCTCAGAAACTGTTGATCTCCTAGGATTTCCACACACAACAGTCTCTGGAGTTTACAGAGAATAGTTAAAAAACAAAAAAAAATCCAGAGAGTGGCACTTCTGTGGGCAAAAACACATTGTTCATGACTGAGGTCAGTGGAGAATGGCCAGACTGGTTCAAGCTGACAGGAAGGCGACAGTAACTCAAATTACTGTTACAACAGTGGCGGGCAGAAGAGCATTTGTGAACACACAATATGTCAAACTTTGAAGTGGAATGGCTGCAGCAGCCGAAGACCATTAGCATACACTCAGTGGCTACTTTATTACGTACAGGAGGTACCTAATGAAGTGGCCACTGAGTATAGGTCTCTCATGATTTTGCACACCTTTATAAGGTCACCCAGCAATCTGCTATGGTCTAATAAATAAAGTCCTAGACTGCCCAACCTCTCCCTAGAATTCTGTCCTTCGATCCTGGCAACGTTCTCATAAACCTTCTTTGCAATCTTTTCAGATCATTGGCATCTTTCTGATAGCAGAGTAAACATAACTGTACACAATGCTCCAAGTGCAGTCTGACCAAATTCCTGAACAATAAGACCATAAGACCATAAGGCATAGGAGTAGAATTAATCCATTTAGCCCATTGAGTCTGCTCTGCCATTCAGTCATGACTGATTTATTATCCCTCTCAAATGCAACATCATCTTAGCTCCTATAAACAGTGTCCTGACTGACGAAGACCAGCGTGTCAAAAGCCTTCTTCACCAGCCTGTCCATCTATAACACTGCTTTCAGGTAAATATGTACTCCTAGTTTCCTCTGTTCTCCAACACTTACTGCTCAATGTGAAAGTCCTACGCTGGATAGAAAATGCTTTGAATATCCTTTGAATATGTAGTCTGCTGGAGTCAAAGATGGAGAGAAAGAGAACTCTACTATGTACTGTAACATTTTCAGTTAATAGAATAGTCTTCTTGTTTTACCATGTCGCATTGGACAATGCAGGACCATGTTCACACTGCCATCAATTTCTGCTAAATTCTGTAAAATACCTCCATATGTTTTATACGTAAGTGGAAAACCTTAGGTACCCAAAGGCTTTCAATGTAACCAGCTGAGTCTGAGCAGCCATCCAGTCATTCTGATAGTGTTCCTGCCAAGTCTGACATTGCCCTTATTCATTTCCTGGCTGCATCTCCCACCTCATTAAACAGAGCTGTTGGATCCATCAGTGGCTCTGTTGCTCCTGTGCACCCACTCCCACCCCCTGAAGTTGCTCGACAAGCTGTAATTTTTGACCTATTCTTGATTATCTCAAGAATTACACCAGCCCTAACCCAAAGTACTTGCCCAGTTGCCTCTCAAACCTTGCTGTTTCCTCTCCTCCTGCATAGTTTTGCCTGGTGTTCTCTCCCGTGCTAACATTTGGAGTTAGCTGGCACTTAGCAGCACTGCCATTGTGGCTTCCAACACAGTTGTCACATCGGCTAGTCTTCTCGCTTGACATATAATCTATTTTTATTACTCCTTCACGCATGATCTGTTTTCTTCATCCTTGTCACTAATTTATAACAGATGGGTGGGTTCTGATTTTGACTACACATAGTGCCAGGAATCTAATGAATCACTAAAGAGACACAAGGAACTGGTGAAACATATGAAACTCATTTATTCCATTCTATCCAACTGCACCATGCTTGAGCAGATATATCATACTTATATTTCACACAGTTAGAGTTTCCCAGAGGAAACAGTTCCTTTCAAATGCCGAATTGAAAGGGAGGGGAAATGCGCTTGGTTGTGATGTCAAATTGGAACCAGTAAAGTTGTGGAGGATTATCTGTTGATTTTTTAGTTTGGTTGAAGGGAAGGCGAGCACAGGGGAACTTAGCTTGGTTCTGGAAGGGAAGGAAAGAGGTGCAAGCAAAACTGTATGAAATGCAATAGATTTGGACAAAGGTTCTGGTGACTATAATAGAGGAAAAACAAATACAGAAAATGCTGGAGATGCTCAGTAAGCTGGTCAGCATCTTTGGAAAGAAACCAAAGTTAATAACTCAGGTTGAAGATCCTTTCTTTTTTCATAGGTGCTGCCTGATGCATTTAATCTTTCCAGTATTTTCACTCTTTGTTTCAGATAGCCAGCACTTACATGGTTTTAATTTTCATATTGGGAGAGAATTCTTGACTGAGGTAACAAGATGCATTGGAAGCACAGGTATAGAATAGAGGAGATGGAGCTGAAAAAAAAACTAAGAGAATGGGGTAGGGACTTAAACAGATATGTGTATAATTAGAAAAAAATACAGGGCTGTGTGGGAGGGAAGGGTTAGACTGATGTTAGAGTAGGTTAAAAGGTCAGCTCAACATCATGGGCCGAAGAGATCTCTATGTTCTATGAGTCAGTGTGAGATAAGTTTTGGAAATAAGTGGGATTGTTGTAAGTACTGATTACAAGACTGACCTGCTGAAATAAAATGGAAAAACTAAAGAAGAGAAGGGAAGACTTAGAGATAGACTATACAAAGGTGTCAGGACCAGAAAAATCAGGAAACAATTTGCCTTATTCCAGGAACTATTGCTTCAGGTCTCAGATGACATGTGGTTCACGATTTTACTCAGCTGCAGTGATGTAATTTCCTGTAGATTTGGAGATTGATTACATGGAATTACAGAGCAATAAAACTTAGAAAAAGTTTGTTCAGCCCATTGAGATTGTGCCAGCTCTTTGAAGAAGCTGTCTAGTAAGTCATATGACCCCTTCCCAACCTCTCACTTCCCCACAACTCAGGAAAGTGTTCCTGTTCAAATACTTAAATACCCCCGTGCAAGTTACAATGGAATTTGCTTCTTCAACTCTTTCCGGTAGTGCATTCCAGATTAACCCACCCCATACTTGTTTTGTTTCATGTCACCTCTAGATCTCCTGCCAACTACCTCACATTTGTATCCTCTGTTACCTGATCATTCACTGCAAATACTTTCCCTTTCCTTTGATAAAGACTCTTAATGATTCAAACAGCTAATTTAATTATCCTCTTCATTCTTTTCGGAGATTTAAGGTGAGGAATTTGCAGGTGTACATAATCTGGCAGCATCTCTTCTTTAGAACTTTAGTTCCTCTTCGGGCCCCCCACACGCTGATCCCACACTTCCTATAAAATATTGCTGTTGTCCTAACTATGTTACTTGTGCTTATAACCTTTGAAGAAGAATCTTGGCCAGCTTCCAATAACTAAATGTATACACTGAGGTCTCCCAGTTTGTTGGGTTGTCTAAATTTATTGCAGTTTTACTGTAAACATCTGTCCCTGATTGGGACTGGTGAGCTAGGGTTCAAAGATGAAGTTTTATAATCTCTTTATACATCAATGAATAGACCAGTTTATTTTCTTTGAACTCACTATTAACGTACATCTGAAATCAATCATGTTTTTCCCTCATTTAAGAATGACTGTACTCCCAAATTACACCACTAAGAATGGGTCTGGTATACACTACATGCCTTTTGATCATCCTCAGGATATGAATATTGTTGCTAAGGTTGGTTGAAACACACGTGCATCTTAAAAAGAGAGGGGGAATTCAGTGCAGAGAATCAAGGAAGGAGGCGTTCTCTTAAATACTTGTAGTGAAATCTGTTAGCTTGTAGTAACATGCAGTTATTTTTTTCCACATTGCTTTAACATTTAATGAAGGTTCATTCATAAATGGAATTCAGAAACCAATATCTAAAAATATGTACAGCACTAGAGCGGGCTACATGTCTGAACTCCAGTAAGTGGGAGGCTGTGACTGTGAGACTAACCCAGGAGGGTCTTGTCCACAGTAAACATCCTCATTTTACACCTCTAAGCCATAGAGTCAATACTTGCAATAACTTTGGAGCCTGGCAGGTAAGATTTTTGGCTGTCTCTTGTAAGGAGATGTAGAATCCGAAATGTGTTTGTGTAATCCCTGCTGTTCAGGCGAAGTAAAGAATGAGGAACTGATTCCATCTAATAGAGCCAATGCATTTGCTACTTGTGTGAAGGAGGGCAGACTCCCAGGATATTGTCAAGGACTCCTTGGAGCAGAAAGTAGTTAGAGTTATAGAGTCAAAGAAGAGCCATAGAACACTACAGCACAAAAACAGGCCCTTTGGACCAGCTAGTCCATGCTGAAGTATTAATCTGTCTGGTCCCACTGACTTGCACCTGGACCATACCCCTCCCATCCACGTACCCATCCAAATTTTTCTTAAGTGATGAAATTGAACCTGCATCTGCTACTTCCACAGGCAGCTTGTTCCACACTCTTGCCAACCTCTGAGTGAAGAAGCTGCCCCTCAAGTTCCCTTTAAACATTTCAGCTTTCACACTTAAACCATGACCTCTAGTTCTAGTCTCACCCAACCTCAGTGGAAAAAGCCTGCTTGTGTTTAACTGATCTATACCCCTCATTATTTTGAATACACTCCAGGGAATAAAGTTCTAACCTATGCAACCTTTCCCAATAACTCAGGTTCTCAAGTCATGGCAACATCCTTGTAAATTTTCTCTGCACTCTTTCAAACTTACTGATATCTTTCCTGTGGGTAGGTGACAAGAACTGCACACGGTACTCCAAATTAGGCCTCACCAACATCTTGTACAACTTCAACATAACAATACAACTCCTGAATTCAACACTTTGATTTATGAAGGCCAATGTGCCAAAAGCTCTCTTTGTGATCCTATCTACCTGTGATGCTGTGCTCAAGGAATTAAGGATCAGTATTCCCAGAGCTCCCTGTTCTACCACACTCCTCTGTGTCCTGCCACTCACTGTGTAAATCCTACCTCAGTTTGTCCTCCCAAAGTGCAACACCTCAAGTTTGTCTTCATTAAATTCCATCTGCCATTTTTTCAGCCTATTTTTCCAGTTGGTCCAGATCCTGCTGCAAATTTCAATAATCTTCCTTACTGTCCACTACACCCCCAATCCTGGTGTCATTGCCAATTTGCTGATCCAGAACTACAAACTGACAAACTACAATGGATCCAGTACTGATCGCTTCAGCACACCACTAGTCACAGGTTTCCAGTCAGAGAGACAACCACCTGTCTGGCTTCTCCTGTGAAGCCAATGTCTAAATCCAATTTGCTACCTCATTTTTGAATGCCAAGCAACTGAACCTTCTTGACCAACCTTCCATTGCAGCACCATGTCAAAGCCTTGCAAAAGTCCGTGTAGACAACATTCACTGCCTTGCCATCATCAACTTTCCTGATAGCTTCCTCAAAAACTATATAGAATTGGTTAGACATGACCTACCACACACAAAGCCATGATAACTAATTGGTTCCTATCTATCTAAATGCTCATATATCTGGTCACTTAGAATGCCTTCAAATGACTTATTCGCTACTTCTGTCAGGTGCACAAGGCCTATCATTTCTTGACTTGTTCTTAGAGCCTTCCTTAAACAATGGAACAACATTAGCTATCCTCCAATCCTCAGGCACCCCACCCGTGGCTAAGGATGTTTTAATTATCTCTGCTAGGGCCCCTGCAAGTTCTGTACGAGCCTCTCACAGGGACTGAGGAACACCCTGACAGACACTCTTCCAGAGTACCAATTTGGTCTCTTACTATCCTTATGCTCTTAATATATCTGTAGAAGTCCTTCAGGTTCTCCTTCACCTTATCTGCCAGAGAACCTCATGTCTTATTTTAGCTCTCCTGATTTCCTGAAGTGTTCTCTTGCATTTCTTATACTCTTCAACTCTAAAAAATTCACTTTTGAAGGACTCCCTTCCCTGAAAGAGAGCCCAATGATCCAAAAATCTGAAGCCCTACCACCTGCATCATCTACTTAGCCATATGTTAAACTGTATCTTCCTATTTCTGGCCTCACTAACACATGACACAGGTACCAATCCTGCGATCACAACCTTAGAGGCCCTGTTCTTGAATTTAGCACCTAACTCCCTGAAACTGTTCAGACCATTATCACCGTTCTTACCCATGTTGTTGGTAAGGACATAGATCATGACCACTGGCTGCTCACACTTCCACTTCAGAATGTTTTGGACTTGATCAGAGGTGTCTCTGATCATGCCACGCCTTCAGGCTGTTCCCCTAACCAATGAATCCCTTAACACTACTACTCACCTCTCTGCACCCCCTTCCATTTTGAGCCACAGAGCCCAACACAATGCCAGAGACCTGACTGCTGTGGCTTTCCTCTGGTAGGTCATCCCCTGCGACAGTATTCAAAGAGGTATTCCTGTTGTTGAGGGGAGTGGCTACAAGGGTGCTTTGCACGGGCTAGGGTTAGGGTTAGGGTTGCACTTTCCCCCTGTTAATTGTCACTTACTCGATAGTGTTCTGCACCTTGGGTGCAACTACCTCCCTGTATGTCTTGTCAATCAACCCCTCAGCCTTCTGAATGATACGGTTTTTATCCAGCTCCACCTCCAATAAAGTCTGGAAGAAGCTTCTTTGACTACGCACTTCATGTGGTATAGTTACCAGGGACACTGGAGGTCTTCCTGCCTTACCATATCCCATAGAGGACCATTTACCTATCCTGCCTGGCATCCTCACTGCTCTAACTGTGCTATAAGAAAACACCAAAAAAAATCAAAAAAAAAAAAATCAACCTTCAGCCTTCATCTCTCTTTGCTGAAGCCAAGGCCGAAAGATGCACTCTAACACTCTCCCACTTACATAATGGCTGCACCCACAATTGCCACTCCGCTTAAACCTAACTTCTTTTTATTGCCCCTTGCCAAGTGCCTAATTACGCACAATCCAACGTCTCCTCAGAACTGTGGAGCACAGAATGGAATGTCGCTGAATTATTGAACCAAGCAGCACAGAATCAGACCCTTCATCCCTCCAGACTGACCATTGGGCACCCACCTACACCAATGGCATTTTCCTTTCATGTTCCTGTCCATATTCCTACCCTTGTCTGTTTTTGCATGCAGAAACAAAAACTAACAGACACTCAATTATGAGGAGCGAGTTTTTTTGACACTTTCCATCGATCTAAAGTCTGCATTGCTGATGAGGTGACAATCAGCAAAAGAATTGCTTGGTAAACGGTGGGGTTTCCGTGAACATATTCAACCAATCTATCACTTTGAGTCCTGTGAATTGAGCAGTGGAACTACCCACTGCCCAGAATGGGGCCCAGCATGCTTTGTCCCACTTATACAAGTGATAAGCAAGCTGAATGTGTGTCATTTTCTATCAATGATATTTAACTAAGGTCCTAGAAACATAGAAACATAGAATATAGGTGCAGGAGTAGGCCATTCGGCCCTTTGAGCCTGCACCACCATTCAGTACAATCATGGCTGGTCATCCAACTCAGAACCCTGTACCTGCCTTCTCTCCATACCCCCGATCCCTTTAGCCACAAGGGCCATATCTAACTCCCTCTTAAATATAGCCAATGAACTGACCTCAACTGTTTCCTGTGGCAGAGAATTCCATAGATTCACCATTCTCTGTGTGAAGAAGTTTTTCCTAATCTCAGTCCTAAAAGGCTTCCCCTTTATCCTCAAACTGTGACCCCTCGTTCTGGACTTCCCCAACATCAGGAACAATCTTCCTGCATCTAGCCTGTCCAATCCCTTTAGGATCTTATACGTTTCAATCAGATCCCCCCTCAATCTTCTAAATTCCAACGAGTACAAGCCCAATTCATCCAGTCTTTCTTCATATGAAAGTCCCGCCATCCCAGGAATCAATCTGGTGAACCTTCTTTGTACTCTCTCTATGGCAAGGATGTCTTTCCTCAGATTAGGGGACCAAAACTACACACAATACTCCAGGTGTGGTCTCACCAAGGCCTTGTACAACTGCAGTAGTACCTCCCTGCTCCTGTACTCGAATCCTCTTGCTATGAATGCCAGCATACCATTCGCCTTTTTCACCGCCTGCTATACCTGCATGCTCACTTTAAATGACTGGTGTATAATGACACCCAGGTCTCGTTGCACCTCCCCTTTTCCTAATCGGCCACCATTCAGATAATAATCTGTTTTCCTGTTCTTGCCACCAAAATGGATAACCTCACATTTATCCACATTAAATTGCATCTGCCATGAATTTGCCCACTCACCTAACTTATCCAAGTCACCCTGCATCCTCTTAGCATCCTCCTCACAGCTAACACTGCCGCCCAGCTTCATGTCATCTGCAGACTTGGAGATGCTGCATTTAATTCCCTCATCTAAGTCATCAATATATATTGTAAACAACTGGGGTCCCAGCACTGAGCCTTGTGGTACCCCACTAGTCACTGCCTGCCATTCTGAAAAGGTCCTGTTTATTCCCACGCTTTGCTTCCTGTCTGCCAACCAATTCTCTATCCACATCTATACTTTACCCCCAATACCGTGTGCTTTAAGTTTGCACACTAATCTCCTGTGTGGGACCTTGTCAAAAGCCTTTCGAAAATCCAAATATACCACATCCACTGGTTCTCCCCTATCCACTCTACTAGTTACATCCTCAAAAAATTCTATGAGATTCGTCAGACATGATTTTCCTTTCACAAATCCATGCTGACTTCGTCCGATGATTTCACCACTTTCCAAATGTGTTGTTATCACATCTTTGATAACTGACTCTAGCATTTTCCCCACCACTGATGTCAGGCTAACTGGTCTATAATTCCCCGGTTTCTCTCTCCCTCCTTTTTTAAAAAGTGGGGTTACGTTAGCCACCCTCCAATCCTCAGGAACTAGTCCAGAATCTAAAGAGTTTTGAAAAATTATCACTAATGCATCCACTATTTCTTGGGCTACTTCCTTAAGCACTCTGGGATGCAGACCATCTGGCCCTGGGGATTTATCTGCCTTTAATCCCTTCAATTTACCTAACACCACTTCCCTGCTAACATGTATTTCCATCAGTTCCTCCATCTCACTGGACCCTCTGTCCCCTACTATTTCCGGAAGATTATTTATGCCCTCCTTAGTGAAGACAGACCAAAGTAGTTATTCAATTGGTCTGCCATGTCCTTGCTCCCCATAATCAATTCACCTGTTTCTGTCTGTAGGGGACCTACATTTGTCTTAACCAATCTTCTTCTTTTCACATATCTATAAAAGCTTTTACAGTCAGTTTTTATGTTCCCTGCCAGTTTTCTCTCATAATCTTTTTTCCCCTTCCTAATTAAGCCCTTTGTCCTCCTCTGCTGGACTCTGAATTTCTCCCAGTCCTCAGGTGATCCACTTTCTCTGACTAATTGTCCTATTCAACGTCAGATCCATTGAAGAAAACTGGGGAACTTATTTCAAATATCAACATCACGTATTGACTCAGACTATCATAAAAAAAAGATAATCCTATTATTTATTCTACCTTCCCTACCACCACCACAATCATGAGGTAGTGCTGTCAATAAACAATGTGACAAATAAGAACCTTCTGCAAGCAGGATTGAGGGTCTTGCCAGATGGAATATTAGCCAGAAGGTCCCAGAATGAGGACCACCTGGAACTTAAGAAAATATTGGAGAGCCATGAGTAGAAAAAATAATAATATGCATTTAGTTTGGTACAGTGGCATTATAGTGCAGCTGCTGTTTCACACCTCTAGTGATCACAGTTCAGTCCTGATCTCCATTGATGTCCATGTGGACCTTGCATGTTCTCCCTGTGATTGCATTCGTTTCCTCTGGGTGCTGAATCTGTGTTGGGGTGGGGGATTAATGGGAATGTGTGGAGAACAATGCAGTCTTTGGATCTAAGGAGGCCGGCAACAAACTGGACTTTCAGAACTGAGGGTCTGCTACTCTTTGTTTCAACATGCAATAACAAACAATAAAAACAAAAGTATAGAAAAACGGAACAAAGAAAACCTTAGGCTCTTTATTGATTTCAGTATTGAGCAGCAGCTAGTTTCTAATGCAACCTTCAGCTTTAATAAAACAATCACTTCCATTTATCAAACAAAAGTTGACATTTTGCCATATAGGGAGATATTAGATGATGCAAATCTTATTCATAAGCAGGGATTCAGGAGCATTCAAAGGAGAAAAGAGACATTAAGAAGGAGTGATGTTAAGGGGTGGAAATCCAGAACATAAGGCTTGAAAGTCAAAGACATGGATTCCAAGGGGTGGATTTAAATCAGAGATGCTTAAAAGGCCTTAGCTTATTGATTTGTCTTTTGATATATTTAACGTTACAGCACAGAATGGGCTACAGTACCCAGCAATTCAGTCTTTTCACCCTAGCCTAATCACTAGATAATTTACATTACCAACTAATGTACGAACCACTACATCTATGGCCGGTGGGAGGGAGCCAGAGCACCAGGAGGAAGCCCATGTGCTCGAGGGAAAGGTATGCAAACTTCTTGCAGAGAATGCCGAAATTGAACTCCGAGCTCTGATGCCCTGAGCTGTAATTGCATTGTGTTAACTGCTGTACTACTGTGGTGCCTCACTCTAGTTTAACATTCTGGCTAAGAATTGATAAACATTGATCATGTTTTTCATTTGTAAAAGCACCACAATGTTTGCCCATTTTTCTCTGGATGCACAGACATAATGCTAAAATATTGTCATTGGAAACTATACCAAAAGCTGAAGGAATTTTCTCAGACCCATTGCCAGTTGTGAGATAGATATTTTAAAAAATTAGTAAATGCATGTCTTCCCCTAGTAATACATTTGGATTTACTGAAACAATCCAACATGAAGTGCTATTATTAGTCAGTCATTAGAAAAAATGAATAATAAATATCTAAAAAAACAATCCATATTTACAAGGAACGTCCAAAGCTTACAACATATTTTAGAGCTTTTTTCTCCAACTTCTATATTCCTGAATAATTCTGGTTTTCAGAACTTTCCTCCATCACTTAGCTTCTTTCTCCCTACTACATGTACTGATCATTTTTTTCTTTTAATCCTTGCACATTCCTTTAATCACTTGCACTCCTGGGCAGGTGTATTGGCAAAATCACTGTCATTGCTAACAACCTTCTTTTTCCCTGGGTCTATTCTTCTGTCGTATTGTTCTGGTTTTCATCAAGAATGTGATACATAAGAGGGAATCTGATTCCTTGCCCATCTTGCTGTTTCTCACTGAGCCGTTTGTGTCTCAATCACCTGTCTTCCTGGAATAAAGCTTCCTATCACAAGGCCACTGCTTTGGATTTTGGACATTTCCTGAAACTCAAAATCTTTATAGCACATAACAACAGCATGGTACATTGTAAGAAAAATCTCTGATATAAATACAAGTTACCTCAATCATTCCACAAAAGAAATTGAATATATTGCAACTTTCTTTTGGCACAATACTTTCAGACTACACTTCGTAAATTTTATTCCTTAGTTTCAAAGCTCTTTTGCAATATACTGATGAAATCAATGGTTCATTGAAAAAAAACAGAATGGATCACTAAACAACATGTTCTCTCTCCTCCTGATTCTCCTACATCCACTGCACTTTCCACCAGACAGTATCACCCTGCTTCTTTCCCATCCTCCACCCATCCCATCTCCCCAGCACCCACACACTCCTCCCCTACCATTCCCATCAGCCTACACCTCCCTTATTGGATTCCGTGCTCCATCCTCCCTTGCTATCAGATTCCATCATCTGTAGTCCTTTCCTTCTTCCACCTATCACCACCTAACCTCAGATGCTATTTCCACTCATCACTCCTCCATCTGCCTATCACCCCTCTTCACTTGTAACCAACTATCAATTGCCAGCTCTTGCTCCATCCCTACCACTCATCTCATCTCCCCTCTATCTTTGACTCTAGATGAAAAGTGTTGACCCAAAATGCCCACTAACCATTTCTCTCAACAGATACCTCCTGACCCATTGAGTTCCTCCAGCATCTTATTTTTTACTTTGAATGTGTTAGTTTTCTGGCCAATTATTATTCAGTAGCTTGTATTTTGGTAATCAATACAACACAAAATAATATTTCACATGCTATTTTAGTGTAAGTAGTTTTCTCTCTTCCATCATTAAATCTGCTTTTTGTACCTGGAGATTACATTGTCTCAGTTGTGATGTTTTGCCTTTTTTAGAGCTACTAATGGGAAAATACATGAGAAAGTATTCCACAGCTGACCCTACTCATCTAGCGGACCAACAGGTTTGGAAGCAGATGATGTGAAGCTTTCTCAGGTTAATGCAGCCTGTCTGAGTGGATAGGAACCTTTTCAATGTTGTAGTATGAATTTATATAAGAGTACCTTCAGGGTGTATCTACCACCATGACTGGCATATAGAGTAAGGAAACCTGAGCTTTCAGAAAACCCCAAATTCCCCAAATTGAGCATGGTCAATGGAATCTCTTTTCCCAAAAGATATGAGAATGCATTACAGGCAAATTAGCAGAAAACAGTCAGGCAAGAAATCAGCAGCTCTGCCCAAGACATCCATGTGTGCAAGCCCAGTGGAGGAATCCACTTTATGGGATATCCCTGCACGAAGAGAGAGTATCACCACACAGATATCGATTCAGGTCAGGCCTGCCATAAAATCCTGAGACCCTGCTGATGTAGAGCCTTTGTGCTTATGGAATAGGCAACACAATGTAATTAATATTAGAAAAGATATCTGTGATTATCTCTAAATGATTTAGCACAATTTTAGTAATTCAATTTTTCAAATCATTTTTACTTTAATTTTAATGGTTTTTAAACGTGTCTGCATATCTGAGATTTTCAAAACCTTAAAATTATTTGCAACTTTCACAGGAGCAAAACCCCAGCTCTACCTCTGCCTTTCCTTACAGTGAGTCAGCAGCACTTCAGGGCAGGGTGTCCATATTACAGCACCCATGACCCTGCCTATTGACTCACGGGTGCGAAGTCCAATAACACTGGCCTTCTCTTTCCAGCAATAGCGGGATTACAGGGACAATGATCAGTGGGCCATGTCCAGCACATCTGGCCTGATATCTGGATGAAACCATTATTGCAGTCGCACCCACCCCTTTAGAACTATAGAACATGAAACACAGCATAATACAGCGCAGGAATAAGTTGTCTCTGCCAAGTGCAATGGCATATTAAAGTAAATCCTTCCTGATTGTGCATGGTCCACATCCCTCCATTTTCTGTATATTCACATGTCTGTCACTATCATACCTGGTTCTGCCACTACCTGTGGCAGCCCATTCCAGGCACTTCCTACTTCCTATGTAAAAGAACTTACTCCACACATCTCCTTCAGACTTTCCTCCTCTCACTTTAAATGCATGTCCTCTTGTACTTGATACTATGGTACCATACTGAGTACAGTGGGAGAAAGACTTTGACCCTATCTATACCTCTTGTAATTTTATAGATGTGCTACTTTTGTAAATATATTTTTATATCAGTCTTCTCCCCAGCCTCTGATACTCCAGAGAAAACAACCCAAGATTGTCTAACCTCTCCTTATAGCAAATACCCTCTAATTATGGCCGGATCCTGATAAACATCTTCTCTACCTTTGCATCCTTCCTGTAATTGGGTGACTAGAAATGAATGCAATACTTCAAGTGAAGCCTAACTAAATCTTTGGGTACCTGCAACATGACCTCCTTGTTCTTGTACTCAATGCCCCGCCTAGTGAAGACAAGTATGCCACATGCTTTCTTGCACAGCTACTTTCAAGGAAGTATGGATTGTACCCCATATTCTGCACATCAGTGAAGTTAAAGTTCCTTCCATTATCTATATATTTGCCAGAGTGTAATGCTTCAGACTGGCCTGAATCAAACTCCAACTGCCATTACTCCACCCTTATTTGTTACTGGTCTGTATTCTGCTGTATCGTTATACTTCCACAACTCCTCAAATATTTGTGTTGTCTGCAAACTTACTAACCCTTCCATCTACATTTTCATCCAAATCATTTTTATGTATTACAAACAACAAAGATCTCAATACTGATCCCCGCGGAAAACCTTTGGTCATGGACCACAAGCCAGAATGCCACCCTCCCACCAATACTCTGTCTTCTGTGGGTAATTGTGAATCCAAGTCACCAAGAATCCTATGCATCTTATCTTCTTGATCTGCCTACCATGAGGGACCTTGTCAAATGTCTTGATAAAGTCCATGTAAACAAAATCCACTGCCTCATCAATTACCTTTGTCACTTCCTCAGAAAAACCCAGCTACTGCTACTGATGTGAGGCTCACCGGTTTATAATTTCCTGGATTATCCCTATTTCCCTTGTTGAGTAACAAAGTAACAACATTGGCTACTCTCCAGCCCCGCTAGACATCGTCTGTTGCTGGTGATGAGACAAATAATCTTCACCAAGGGCCCAGCAATCTCCATTCTTACCTCTTTCAATAACTCAGAGTATATCCCATCAGGTCCTGGGGACTTATCCACCTTAATGTTCCTCAAGAGACCCAGTACCACCTCCTACTAACAGACTAGCATGTCGCACGTTGCTGTCACAAACCTACATGTCCTCTACCAGCCAAAATCCTTGGTTAGTAACTCACCCACATCATCCAGCTACAAGCGTTAATTCCCTTCTTTACCCTTGAGTAGTCCACCCTCTCCCAAGTTATTCTGTTGTTTGTAATGTAAGTGTAAATTGACTTCGGATTCACTGTAATCCGACTTGCAAAGAGCATTCCTTGGCTCTCAACAGAATTCTGCAGATGCTGGAAATTCAAGCAACACACATCAAAGTTGCTGGTGAACGCAGCAGGCCAGGCAGCATCTCTAGGAAGAGGCGCAGTCGACGCTTCAGGCCGAGACCCTTCGTCAGGACTAACTGAAGGAAGAGCTAGTAAGAGATATGAAAGTGGGAGGGGGAGGGGGAGATCCAAAATGATAGGAGAAGACAGGAGTGGGAGGGATGGAGCCAAGAGCTGGACAGGTGATTGGCAAAGAGGATATGAGAGGATCAAGGAAAAGGAGGTCCGGGGAGAAAGACAGCGGGGGGGGGGGGGGGAGAAACCAGAGGATGGGCAAAGGGTATAGTCAGAGGGACAGAGGGAGAAAAAGGAGAGAGAGAGAGAGAAAGAATGTGTGTGTAAAAATAAATAACGGATGGGGTACGAGGGGGAGGTGGGGCATTAGCGGAAGTTAGAGAAGTCAATGTTCATGCCATCAGGTAGCGGAAGTTAGAGAAGTCAATGTTAGCGGAAGTTAGAGAAGTCAATGTTAGTGGCTCTTTTGGTTCTGGTAAGCTTGTCCTTGAGCTCTTCCCTGCTTTCCAGAGGGAAGATTTAGAAGGGTCCCATCTGATTTAGAAGGCAGTGAGGGCATTACAGCCTCATTTCACCCCACATGGGGACTCATCTCAGCAGGAGGCCAACCAGCCTGTTTGTGTTAGTTTAGGTCTTTCTGTCTCCCCTTCAAGTTGGAAAGCCAGGAACATAAATCTTTTTGTACCCATTATGATTTCTAACTGGTATCTTTAAACACATGCTTATTAGAAAAAAGCTTAGAAGAATGAAGGCAGACAGATCAATAAAAAGCCTTAGGCTCTTCACTGGTTGGTGTTTATGGGCAGCACCAGGATTTGGTATTTCACTGTAACAAACTGCTTTCTAATATTATAAACTGAACAGTTAGTGCCAATTTTAAAGTTTGATTATTTATTCCCATGAGTAAGATTTTACACTCATTGTTTATTTAGATAACTACTTTGTGTAACAATAGGTACATTTTCTGAAGAAAATTCCAAAATGTATCTTTTGAAAAGCAAACAAAAAGTAAATTGAAATACATAATTGAGCTATCTGGAAGAAATAGTACAGGTGGGGAGTTAAAAATTAAAGGACAATTTTACTTGCAAACTTCCTAATTTAAAAATCTATTGATCTTTGCTTTGAAGATGATCAGTGGTGGAACCTCTGCAGTTACTTGATTCACCACCCACTGGATGAAACAGTTTCCCCATGTTGGTCCTGAATGGCAGACCCCTAATTCTGAGACTTTTATCCTAAGTCCTGGACACCCTAGTGATGGGAAAATATCATCCCTACTTTGTATGACAGTGTAGCCACATACCACAAAAGCTGCCATTTTTGAAAAGCATTTTTGTTTCTTCATCATTGTGAATATTGATGATTTCTTTTTGCAAGCTCTCTTCCTGTTCTTCCACCTTGCAAAGAAATGTGTTAATTACCCAGTCTGGAATTTCCAGATCATTCAAATGCTTGAATCAATTTTGAAAATCCTTCTTCAAGTGACTGCAGGTGTACACAGTACTCTTCTAAGTCACCGTCTGTGAAAGAGAGTGCTATACTTCCCATGCAGGGAAACTGTGAGAACATTCTTCTCCCAATGTTTTGCTTATATATTTCCAATTTTCAGATAAAAGTGACACTAGAATGTTCATTCTGCCATACAGATTAGGTAGGTGTGCCACATCTCCATGAAGAAGTTCAATCTTGTTTCCCAAGCTCTTGTCAACTTTGAGCAAAAATTCAATCACAGTGTCAAAAAGATCAATGAAACATTTTATGCAGCAGCCTTTTGACAGCCAACACACTTCAGTGCGAAGAAGCAAGCGTTCACACTCTTCATCATTATCATGGTATAACTGGCAAAATATTCTATTTAATGGATGAGCTTTAATTTTGTTGATAGCAGATATTACAAGAGTCATGCTAGAGAAAAGTCGCTGGTGGAGATTTTTGGCAGCAATATGTTGATGAATTACACAATGAATTTCAAACAGACTTGAAATTTCTTTTTTCATAAATGCTACTAAATCAGCATTGTTGCCTGTCATATTTGGTGCTCCATCTTCTGCACAAGAAATCATGTTCCTAATTGGAATACTTTTATCCTCAATATACATGTTGAGCTCGTCATAGATTGATTCTCCATTGATACTTGTTTTTAACTTTTTACAAAAGAGAATCTCTTCACAAACTTTTCCATTTTTGATAAACTGTACATATGCCATTTGACTGGCTGGTGGCATAGTGGCATCAGCGCTGGACTTCGGGGCGAGAGGTTCCAAGTTCGAATCCGGCTGGCTCCCTTGCACACTCTGCATCTGTGCCTGGGTTGAGTGTCGAGCTAACAACTTGACCTCGTAAAAATAAAAACCTGGAGAGGGATGGGCTCCGCCAGGTTTCAGATGCTCAAGACACACCGTACTATGGGCATACCAAAAAAAGCTTGTCATGACACCGCCCCGACGACTCCACCAGGAGATAAGGGCATAAGGGCACACACACAAACACACACACACACACACACACACACACACACACATGCCATTAGCAATGCCTCGTTGTCTCGCACTGTTGACTCATCCAGTTGTATCCCAGATTCTGGTTTTTGTAGCTCTGTGCATTGTTGATACTCAATGTCTTCACTCATTTCATCATTAGATGATTTACAGAGTTATTATTCAGAAGAATTGATTTTAAAATACTGGTATCCATTTTTGAGAACAGTGGTGAGCACTTCTAATACAGCAGGCATTCATAATCAATTGTATGAAATTTTCCAAACTTTGCTATCATTTTGGAAATGTTATAAGAAGTAATAAGACCACTGTCAAGGTCATTTTTAGCTTTCCCGACAAATGACTCGAGTGTGTAATGCTTTTCAAATGCTTCTTTCATCTTCTGGAACTAAGTAATACTATAAGTAGCCTTTTAAGTGTGTCTTTTACGGAAGTGTTCCTTCAATCTTGATGGTTTCATAGCTTCATTAGACAGTACAGTAATACAAATATGACACATGGGGCATCACTAATCTGATGGGACTTTCTGTAGTTTCTGTTTCTTAGCAGGATTAGAATTCAAGGCTTCTCCACCTTCAGATGAACAGAGATCACACTGTACGTATTTATTCATCATTAATGGGGTTAAATTAAAATAAAATATTAACACAAACTAGCAATGCCTATCAGATGTTGATGACAGCAGTGAGTTGACACAGATGGAACCATGAAAAGAAATGGTGAGTCAAAGATGAAGATGATCACAACAGCGAAAATTACTTTGACAAGGATTCAAATTGGAATTTGAATGTTAGTTGGGATGGAACTGGTGTTCAGCAAGCTACTTTTATACAATTCCAGTTAGCGCAATTGACCAATCACGTAAGGTCTCATAATTCCCAAGGGTGTCCTCGACTGTACATATGAAGCCGAAATCGCTTTGAACATCTCGAGAGGAATCCTCAGGGTCAGCAGTTCACTGATTGGTTCTATTTTACCATTTGGCTTTGACCAGCATTGTATTGTTGAGCAACCTGTTTTCCATAGATCTCTAGAGAAAGTTGATAGGGTATACTTGACTGACCAACTGTTAAATTGCATGAACAAGGGGTTCTGTTAGATAACCTGGCTGCTAACTTATGCATCCTCAGTGTCTGTTTGGTCAGTAACGTCAGATGAGATTGGCGAGTATCAGATGCATTGTGACGATGAGTGCTCACTGCCTGCAGAGCTATGCTTCTTCCTGTGTTCCAGTGCCTCATCCTCGCATTTGGACGTGCCTGCTCTACTAATGGTCAATCAGGTCTAGTGGCTCAAATTAGGGTTCTGCTTACCGCCCCCCCCGACGACCTCTATTTCCCCTAACCAACTCCATTGTAAATCACTGTGTTAGACTCTTCCCGGGATTTTGTTTGTTACATAGGATCATCTCTCATTCTTCAGAACTTCATGGGCTTTGTTTGCCTGATTTTGCATCAAAGCATAATCTCCTGAACCCAAGAATCAATCTAGTGAACAATTGCTTCATAGTATCACTGAAAGATTCAGCCTAGAAATAGACCCTTTGCCCCCACTGAATCTAAGCCATGTACCAATCAACCAACCATTTATACCAACTCTACTTTAATCAGTTCTTTTTCCCCCACATTCTCAACTATTCCCCCTAAAATCTACCAACACACTTGGGCAATTTACAGTGGCCAATTAATCTACAGGAGGCATGTATTTGGGATGTGGGAAGGATCTGGAGCCCCCCAGAGGAAATGTCATACCCCCAGAGGAAATGTCATACTCACAGAGAGAACATGTGAACTCCAAACAGGCTGGAGGCACAAGAGATTGCAAATGCTGGAATCTGGAGCAACTTATTGAATGGCTTGTCATATGAAAAGCTTTTGATGGCACTGGGCCTGTATCCACTGAAATTCAGAAGAATGAGGGTTGACTTTATTGAAACCCATCGTATAGTGAAGGGCTTTGATAGAGTGGATATGGAGAGGTTGCTTCCTATGATGGGAGAGTCTAAGACACAGCCTCAGATTAGAAGGGTGTCCTATTAGAACGAGATGAGGAGGAATTTCTCTAGCCAGAGAGTGATGAATCTGTGGAATTCTTTGCCACAGGCAGCTGTGGCGGTCAAGTCTTTAAGTACATTTAAGGCAGAAGGTGATGTATTCTTGATTGGTCAGGGCATGAAGGGATATAGGGAGAAGGCAGGAGATTAAAAATGAGAGGAAAATTGGATTAGCCATGATGAAATGGTGGAGCAGACTCGATGGGCCAAATGGCCCAATTCTGCTTCTATATCTTATGATCTATGGTCTAATAATAGAGGAAATCATCAGGTGAAGCAGCAGAGAAATGGACAGTTAATGTTTTGGGCTGGGGCCCTTCACCAGTTGTAGGGTCTCAACTGAAAACATCAACTTTCCAATCGCCTCCATAGATGCTACCCGAAATACTGAGTTCCCCCATTGCCTCTGGTGTAACTCCAAACAAAAAGTTCCCAAGATCAGGATTGAACCTGGGGCTTTGGTAGTGTGAGGCAGCAGCTCTACGTACTGTACCGCTGTACCTCCCAAACTCTACTCTAACCTTATCACTCTATCACATGTATATCTTTCCCAGACCTGTACACCATATTTCAGCTGCAGTCTGACCATAGCTCAATGCAATTGCAATAAAGTATCTTTACTTCAGTCTCAACAGACAATTTCCATTCCTAATTGCTTTCCATACTTGCATGTTAGGTTTCAATCTTTTAAGTGTGAAAGGAGCCAACATTTTTCAATGTCAACACGAGGAAATCTGCAGATGCTGGAAATTCAAGCAACACACACAAAAAATGCTGGGTGAATGCTGCAACCCAGGCAGCATCTATAGGAAGAGGTACAGTTGACATTTCGGGCTGAGACCCTTCGTCAGAACTAACTGAAAGAAGAGATAGTAAGAGATTTGAAAGTGAGAGGGGGAGGGGGAGATCCGAAATGATAGGAGAAGACAGGAGGGAGAGGGATGGAGCTAAGAGCTGGAAAGTTGATTGGCAAAACGGATACAAGGCTAAAGAAGGGAGAGGGTCATGGGACAGGAAGCCTAGGGAGAAAGAAAGGGGGAGGGGAACCCAGAGGATAGAGAGCAGGCAATGAGTTATAGTGAGAGGGACAGAGGGAGAAGAAAGAAAGAAAAAAAAGGGGAGGGAAATAAATAAATAAATAAACAAACAAACAAGGGTTGGGGTACGAAGGGGAGGAGGGGCCAATGCAGTCGTCGATGTAGCGAAGGAAAAGTGGGGGACAGATACCAGTATAGGCTTGGAACATTGACTTCTCTAACTTCCGTCAATGCCCCTCCTCCCCTTCGTACCCCATCCCTTATCTATTTATTTATTATTTTTTTTACTTTTCCCCCCCTTTTTTCTCCCTCTGTCCCTCTCACTATATTTCATTGCTTTCTCTTCATCCTCTAGGCTCCCCTCCTCCTTTCTTTCTCCCTAGGATTCCCGTCCCATGATCCTCTCCCTTCTCCAGCCTTGTATCCCTTTTGCCAATTAACTTTCCAGCTCTTAGCTCCATCCCTCCCCCTCCTGTCTTCTCCTATCATTTCAGATCTCCCCCTCCCCCTCCCACTTTCAAATCTCTTACTAGTTCTTCTTTCAGTTAGTCCTGACGAAGGGTCTCGGCCCGAAACGTCGACTGTACCTCTTCCTATAGATGCTGCCTGGCCTGCTGCTTTCACCAGCATTTTTTGTGTGTGTTGCTTGGTTTTTCAATGTCATACCACTTTAAAAAAAATGTTCTTTGGGCGATGAATCCCATACAGCATGAGATAATGCAAAATGTGGAAAGCAAACCAGGCAGGGAACATATGTGCTCAGGCCATCACGTGAAATGGACTTGACTGAAAGTGTTGCAGAGCATTAGCAGATGGAACATTGTGATGGAGAGCACTTGGTAAACGCACTCCTTACATGCACATTCACTCGCACGCAAACATTGCCTTGCCATTCTGCTGTCATTGCAGTGTGAGTACACACTTCAATGTCTTCCCCAGCATATTGTCATAATTAACCCACTGTCTTCCCTCTGCACTACTACATACATTCAGAGGCAGGCAGACACCAAGGTTTAGTCTAATTCTAAACCGAGATGATGTGCTCAAATTGGCTTTATAGTGGCGGAATTCCATTTCTTTAGTAATGGGGATGTGTAAGTGTGTAAGTGTTGTTTCTATACTGTATTTAAGGTAGCTATTTCTGTTTATTTTGTAATATGATTGCATCTACATTGTGGGGTGCACCATATGCTAAATCATGTGTAGTGTTAAATTAACTTTGCTGCTAATTAAAGATGGTATGTTCTAGTGCCGAATAAAAAGGAGCTCTTCAACCTCAGTGAGAGGGACAGATAGGGACTGCCAGGAGTTCACACTGGACAAGAATGAGCAGGGAAGTATTAGCGTGTTTTCTTGTCGGTATCATTTTGTAAATATTGGCATTTTTCTTCACTAATTTTTGGAAGGTTCATCTTTGAGGCACCTAATAAAAACCTTGCACTAAAGTACCAAGCGAACCCAGCTTTTTCTTTTTTGTCATAACCCATATATCCAACAAACATAATCCTGACAATTGTGAGAAGATGTGTTTCAGGAATTCAAATAGGGAAAGAACATATACAGCAAACGGTGTATTGCTAAGGAATGTAGATGAAGAGAGGGACCATTGGTTGATATGGTGGAGAAGAAGACATATGGCAAGCTTGCCTTCAGAGGTCATGTAAAATGTGTAAATGCTGGAATACTATGTTGCAACTTTAAACACTACAGGCTAGACAGCACTTAGAATATTGTATGCAGTCTTGTTCTCCATACTACAGGAAGGTAATAGTTGAGGAGAAGAATTGCCATGATGTTTCTGGATTGGAGGACATTGAGTAGGGTAGGTTTGTTTTCTCTGGAGTGAAGGGTGACCTGACAGAGGAATATAAGGTTCCTGAAAGCTAAGGAACCCTTAGGAAACAGTGATCACAATATGATCAAGTTCACTTTGAAATTTGAGGAGAAACTAAATTCCAATGTGTCTGCAGTTCTGTGGAATAAAGGAAATTACAATGGCATGAGAGGGAAACTGGTCAAAAATGACTGGAAAGGGACACTAGCAAGAAGGACAGCAGAGCAGCAATGGCTGGAGTTTCTGTTAAAAATGAGGGAAGTGCAAGACAGATAAATAAGAAGTTTTCGAATGGAGGAAGAATACTACCATGATTGACTAGTGAAGTCAGAGCCAAAGTAAAAGCAAAAGAGAGGGCATACAAGGAAGCCAAAGCTCGTAGGAAGATAGAGGATTGGGAAGCTTTTAAAAACTTGCAGAAGGAAACTAAGGAGGTCATTAGGAAGGAAAAGATGAATTATGAAAGGAAGCTGGCGACTAATATCAAAGAAGATACTGAAAGCTTTTTTAAGTAGATAAAGGATAAAGGAGAGTTGAGGGTAGATATAGGACCAATAGAAAATGACACTGGACATACTGTGATGAGAGACACAGAGATGGCACAGGAACTAAATGCATATTTTGCATCAATCTTCACAGTGGAAGACATCTGCTGTACACCAGACATTCAAGAGAGTCAGGGAAGTGAAGTATGTGCAGTGAAAATTACAACTGAGAAGGTGCTCAGGAAGCTTAATGGTCTGAGGGTGGATAAATCTCCTGGACCTGATGGAATGCACCCTCAGGTTCTAAAGGAAGGAGCTGGAGAGATTGTGGAGGCATTAATGATGATCTTTCAAGAATTGATAGATTCTGGCATTGTACCGGATGACTGGAAAATTGCAAATGTTACTTCGCTATTTAAGAAGGGTGGGAGGCACCAGAAATGAAACTATAGACCTGTTAACCCGACATCAGTGGTTGGGAAGTTGTTGGGATCGATTGTTAGGGATGAGATTACAGAGTACATGACAAGATAGGCCAAAGCCAGCATGGTTTCCTGAAAGGAAAATCCTGCCAGACAAACCTACTGCAATTTTTTTGAGGAAATTACAAGCAGGGTAGACAAAGGAGATGCAGTAGATGGGGTACTTGGATTTTCAGAAGGCCTTTGACAAGATGCCACACATAAGGCTACTTAGCAAGATAAGAGCCCATGGAATTACAGGGAAGTTACTAGCATACAGTAGGTGGAGCTTTGGCTGATCGGCAGAAAACAGAGTGGGAATAAAGGGATCCTTTTCTGGCTGGCTGCCAGTTATCAGTGGAGTTCCACTCAGGGGTTGGTGTTGGGACCGCTACCTTTTACGATGTATGTCAATGATTTGGACTATGGGATTAATGGATTTGTGGCTAAATTTGCTGATGATACAAAGATAGGTGGAGGAGCAGGTAGAGTCGAGGAAACAGAGAGCCTGCAGAGAGACTTAGGTAGATAAGAGGAATGGGCAAAGAAGTGGAAAATCAAATACAATGTTGGAAAGTGCATGGTCATGCACTTTGGTGGAAGAAATAAATGAGCAGACTTTTATTTAGATGGGGAGAGAATTCAAAATTCATAGGTGTAAAGGTACTTGAGAGTCCTTGTGCAGGATACCCTAAAGGTTAACCTCCAGGCTGAGTCCATAAGACCATAAGACAAAGGAGCAGAAATTGGCTATTCGGCCTATCGTGTCTGCTCCGCCATTTTATCATGAGCTGATCCATTCTCCCATTTAGTCCCACTCCCCCGCCTTCTCACCATAACTTTTGATGCCCTGGCTACGCAGATACCTATCAATCTCTGCCTTAAATACACCCAATGACTTGGCCTCCACTGTTGCCCGTGGCAACAAATTCCATAGATTCACCACCCTCTGACTAAAAAAATTTCTTCGCATTTCTGTTCTGAATGGGCGCTCTTCAATCCTTAAGTCATGCCGTCTCATACTAGACTCCCCCATGGGAAACAACTTTGCCACATCCACTCTGTCCATGCCTTTTAACATTCGAAATGTTTCTATAAGGTCTCCCCTCATTCTTCTAAACTCCAAGGAATACAGTCCAAGAGCGGACAAACGTTCCTCATATGTTAACCCTCTCATTCCCGGAATCGTTCTAGTGAATCTTCTCTGTACCCTCTCCAGCATCAGCACATCCTTTCTTAAATAAGGAGACCAAAACTGCCCATGGTACTCCAAGTGAGGTCTCACCAGTGCCTTATAGAGCCTCAACATCACATTCCTGCTCCTATACTCTATTCCTCTAGAAATGAATGCCAACATTGCATTCGCCTTCTTCACTACCGACTCAGCCTGGAGGTTAACCATAAGGGTATCCTGTATGAGGACTCCCAAGTCCCGTTGCATCTCAGAACTTTGAATTCTTTCCCCATTTAAATAATAGTCTGCCCGTTTATTACTTCTGCCAAAGTGCATAACCATACACTTTCCAACATTGTACTACATTTGCCACTTCTTTGCCGGTTCTTCCAATCTATCCAAGTCTCTCTGCAGACTCTCCGTTTCCTCAGCACTACCGGCCCCTCCACTTATCTTCATATCGTCAGCAAATTTAGCCACAAAGCCATCTATTCCATAATCTAAATCGTTGATGTACAATGTAAAAAGAAGCGGCCCCAACACGGACCCCTGTGGAACTCCACTGGTAACCGGCAGCCAACCAGGATAGGATCTCTTTATTCCCACTCTCTGTTTCCTGCCAATCAGCCAGTGCTTTATCCACGTATGTAACTTTCCCGTAATTCAATGGGCTTTTATCTTGTTAAGTAGCCTCATGTGTGGCACCTTGTCAAAGGCCTTCTGAAAATCCAAATATACAACATCCACTGCATCTCCCTTATCTAGCCTACTGGTGATTTCCTCAAAAAATTGTAATAGGTTTGTCAGGCAGGATTTTTCTTTAAGGAATCCATGCTGAGTTCTGCCTACCTTGTCATATGCCTCCAGGTACTCTGTAACCTCATCCTTGACAATCGACTCCAACAACTTCCCAACCACCGATGTCAAGCTAACAGGTCTATAATTTCCTTTTTGCTTCCTTGCCCCCTTCTTAAATAGTGGAGTGACATTTGCAATCTTCCAGTCCTCCGGAACCAAGCCAGGATCTATCGACTTTTGAAAGATCATCGCTAATACCTCCACAATCTCCACAGCTACTTCCTTCAGAACACACTGGTGCATTCCATCTGGTCCGGGAGATTTATCTACCTTTAGACTATTCAGCTTCCTGAGTACTTTCTCTGTCGTAATTGTGACTGCGCACACTTCTCTTCCCTGCCACCCTTGAGTGTCCGGTATACTGCTGATGTCTTCCTCAGTGAAGACTGATGCAAAATACTCGTTCAGTTCCTCTGCCATCTCCTTATCTCCCATTACAATTTCTCCAGCATCATTTTCTATCGGTCCTATATCTACTCTAACCCGTCTTTCACTCTTTATATACTTGAAAAAGCTTCTGGTATCCTCTTTGATATTATTTGCTAGCTTCCTTTCAGAGTTAATCTTTTCTCTCTTAATGACCTTCTTAGTTTCCTTTTGTAAGGTTTTAAAAACTTCCCAATCCTCTGTCTTCCCAATAATTTTTGCTTCCTTGTATGCCCTCTCCTGTGCTTTAACTTTGGCTTTGACTTCTCTTGTCAACCATGGTTGCATCCTTTTTCCATTCGAAAATTTCTTCTTTTTTGGAATATACCTCTCTTGCACCTTCCTCACTTCTCGCTTAAACTCCAGCCATGCTGCTCTGCCGTCTTTCCCGCCAGTGTCCCTTTCCAGTCAACTTTGGCCAGTTCCTCTCTCATGCCACTGTAATTTCCTTTACTCCACTGAAACACCGACACATCAGATTTCGGCTTCTCTTTTTCAAATTTCACAGTGAACTCAATCATGTTATGATCACTGCTTCCTAAGGGTTCCTTCACCTCAATCTCTCTAATCACCTCCGGTTCATTACACAATACCCAATCCAGTACAGCCGATCCCCTAGTGGGCTCAACAACAAGCTGTTCTAAAAAGCCATCTCGCAGACATTCTACAAATTCTCTCTCTTGAGATCCAGTGCAGACCTGATTTTCCCAATCCACTCGCATGTTAAAATCCTCCACAATTATCATAACACTGCCCTTTTGACAAGCCTTTTCTATTTCCTGTTGTAATTTGTAGTCCACATCACTGCAGCTGTTTGGAGGCCTATAAATAACTGCCATTAGGGTCCTTTTACCCCTGCGATTTCTTAGCTCAACCCATAAAGATTCTGTACCTTCCGATCCTATATCACCTCTTTCTAATGATTTAATATAATTTCTTACCAATAAAGCCACGCCTCCCCCTCTGCCTACCTTCCTATCCTTCCGATACACCGTGTATCCTTGGACGTTCAGCTCCCAGAGACATGCATCCTTTAGCCACATCTCAGTGATGGCCACAATATCATACCTGCCAATCTGTAGCTGTACGACAAAATCATCCACCTTATTCCTTATGCTGCGTGCATTTAAGTATAACACCTTAAGACCAGTATTTGATACTTCTCGCTTTGATTTCACTGCAACTTTATTGCACTGCAACTCATCCCAATGGCTACAAATTTGCCCCATCACCTACCTGTCTTTCCTGACATCTTTACTGCTCACTATCTTAGAATTATTTCTGTTTTCCTCTTCCTCCGCTCTGTCATTCCGGTTCCCATCCCCCTGCCAAATTAGTTTAAACCCTCCCTAACAGCTCTATGAAATTTTCCCGCCAGAATATTGGTCCCCTTCGGGTTCAGGTGTAACCCGTCCTTTTTGAACAGGTTATACTTCCCCCAGAAGAGATCCCAATTATCCAAGAATCTGAAGCCCTGCCCCCTGCACCAGTCTCTCAGCCACGCATTCATCTGCCTGATCCTACTATTCTAGCCCTCTCTAGCGCGTGGCACAGGTAGCAATCCCGAGATTACTACCCTGGAGGTCCTGCTTCTCAGCTTCCTTCCTAACTCCTGGAAATCTCTCTTCAGGACCCCCTCCTTTGTTCTATCTATGTCACTGGTACCAACATGCACCAAGACAACTGGCTGCCCACTCTCCCCCTTCAGAATATTCAGGACCCGATCTGAGACATCCCATACCCTGGCACCTGGGAGGCAACACACCATTGCGGGTATCTCTATCAGGCTCACAGAATCCCCTGTCCATTCGCCTGACTATGGAATCCCCTACGACTACCGCATTCCCCTTCTCCCTCCTTCTCTCCTGCACAACAGCACCAGGCTCAGTGCCAGAGACCCGGTCACCATGGGTGTCCCCTGTCAGGTCATCCCCCTCAACAGCATCCAGAACAAGATATTTGTTGCTGAGGGGGACAGCCACAGGTGTGCTCTCCACTATCCAGGCATTTCCCTTCCCTCTCTTGACAGTGACCCAGTTTTCTGACTCCTGTAGCCTAGGGATGACTACCTCCCTGTAGCTCCTGTCTATCACCTCTTCACTTTCCCTGATAAGCAGTAGGTCATGAAGCTGCAGCTCCAGATCCCTAACACGGTCTCTGAGGAGCTGCATCCCGGTGCACCTGGTGCAGATGTGGCCATCAGGGAGGCTGGAGGTCTCCCAAGATTTCCACATCTGACACCCTGAACAAAGCACTAACCCTGCGGGCAGAGGTGAAGAAGGCAAATGCAATCTTGACATTCATTTCTAGACATATAGAATATAAGAGCAGGGATGTGATGTTGAGGCTGTATAAGGCACTCGTGAGACCACATTTGGAGTATCGTGTGCAGTTTTGTGCTCCTTACTTTAGAAAGGATATACGGACATTGGAGAGGGTTCAGAGAAGGTTCACGAGAATAATTCCAGAAATGAAAGGGTTACTCTATGAGGAACATCTGGCAGCTCTTGGTCTGTATTCCCTGGAGTTCAGGAGAATGACTGAAGATTTCATAGAAACATTCCAAATGTTAAAAGGCTTGAACAGATTAGATATGGCAAAGTTATTTCCCATGGTGGGGGAGTCTAGAACAAGAGGGCATGACTTCAGGATTGAAGGACATCCATTTGGAACAGAGATGCAGAGAAATTACTTTAGTCAGAGGGTGGTAAATCTGTGGAATTTGTTGTCATGAGTGACTGTGGGGGCCAAGTCATTGGGTGCATTTAAGACAGAGATAGATAGGTCCTTGAGTAGCCAGGGCATCAACGAGTATGGGGAGAAGGCAGGGGAGTGGTGATGACTGGAAGAATTGGATCAGCCCATGATTGAATGGCAGAGCAGACTCGATGGGCCGAATGGCCTACTTCTGCTCCTATATCTTATATAAAGGATATATATAAAAATATAATAAGAATAAATAGGGTAGCTAATGAGAATTATGTTTCACTGCCAGGGGTAGCAAAAACAAATGGGTATAGGTTTAAAATGGAAGGAAGGTGTTTTGAAGAGGATTTGAGGAGAATGTTTTTTGTCATGACTGGGATTGATACCTGGAACTTGCTGCCAGAGGAGGTGGTGGAATTAGACACAAGCATTACATTTAAGACAGACAGATACATGATTAGGCAAGAGATAGGTGTATTTAGTGCTTATATGGGCAAATGGGATTAGTGCAGACGGACAAAAAAGTGAGCATTGAGGTGGTGGGCCATCGGACCCACGTCTGTGCTGTGCTACTCTGTGACTGTGATATAATTGATAAGCTGTTGAACAATGTGGAAGATAATTACAAATCCTAAAAGGTGGCAGAGTTCCAACAAGTCAATACAGTGGTTAAAATGACAGGCTGAGTGCTTCCCTTGGTTGATACATAGAATATACATGCAAGGAAGCCATTGTAGATCCTGGTATGGTTATAGCTACTGTGCAGTGTACATTTCTGGCTACTATTCCAGACGACAGATATAATAACACTAAAGAGCACAGAGGGGAAGCGAAAGGGTTTTTTTTCCCCATACTGTGAACTTTTAGGCTGGAAGAGCAGTAGTCTAGACTGGAGTGGATTTCTTTAAAACAAGGGAAATTGAGGAGAAATTTCATTAGATATTCAAAGTTATGAAAAAATCGATCTAATTGATAAGCTGTTAATGAAGAGGATAAGGACGAGGTTATAGATTTAAGATAATTGTTAGAAAAATTAAAGGGATGTTGAGAAATATATCTTTCCAGTAAAGGATCTGATCGTCTGAAACTCCTGCCTCCAGGGAGTGGTGACAGTAGGTGATATTAGAAATATGTTGTAGAGGTGTTGTATTTGTGTCATGTCTATACACCTCTAGCAAAATTATGGCAGCAAGTCCAAGGAAATGTTGGGCAAATATCAGGACCACAATATTGATGTAAGTTGTTTTTGCGAAGGGTGTGTGGTCAATTAATACAGTATGTTTCTCATCCAATCCTGAGTTGCACGCAGTTCCATACCACAAACTCATAGCTATATGCCAAAGTTCCACAAAATTATAAAAATCCTGACATTTTTTAAAGTAGAAGCTGAGAGATCACAGTTTGAAACTGCACATAATTTGACACTGAATGAGGAACATATTGTACTAATTGGACATATCATCCTACATGTTGCAATGGAAGAAATTTGTATATCCATTAGTATTACTTTGTTCTAAGGTTTAAAAATAATTAAAAGCCATCCGGGTACCAGATTTGCAATGTGGAATGTTTCCTGATGTTATATCATGATGTTCCCTGATTTGAATGACATTATATGTCTTTTGTATCGTTATGTTCTTGCTATAATTTGCCTTAGGGTCATTATCTTCCTGGTGTGGAGCAGACAGTGAGATCTAACCAGTTTTCTTCTGATCAAGGTGGCTCTGTTTAGCAAGAGTAATAATGCAAGACTGACATTGAGTTAGCTGTCCATTGCAGAGTTGATAATTAGCCAGATAAAGGAACTATTCTTACCTCGGTTCTAGTTCTGAAGCACAGTTGCTTTATGAGACATCTCCTCCTATTAATAATGTAGAAACAATTTTTTTCAGTTATGAGATACAAAATTTCAGAGCACAATTTGCTGAAGAGAAGAAGACTTCTCCTGGTCAACATTTCTACCACAGGCTCATCCATTAAATACATTAGAAGTTATTTATACATTATTTTTGCTTGCGTACTGTATTTGTGAAAATAGGGACAACATTTCACAAGTTAATTGCTGACTGTGAATTGCCCTTCACTGTGAAAAGAACAAGAAATGTCGTAGGTAAGGACAAATTACACTGTTGAAACTCATAGGTGGAGCAGAGTACTAATGGAATATTTATTGTTGCTATTTATTTTACCTCAGCACCAACTGGTTTCAAGCACAATACCATGAGTATTTAGCTGATCATAAGCCACAATTATAAATGATAGCTGAGCAGTACTCTTGTGAGTTCAAGATAGAACTATCAATGGAAAAAGAGAGCATGTATTTCTGTTAGCTTTCGAGCCTTACTCAAAAATGTCACAGAATGGTAAAAGGAAATTCACAAATAAAGTTGGGTGTATACTTGATGATCGTACAAGTCATATTGCTGAGATACAGTGACGGGAGCTTTGCTTTCTGTAAGGTGTGTCATTTATGACCATACAATGCTTTATCTAGACACAGAATGTAAAACATGGAAAGGAATTTCATTCCTCAGTTTAGACACCCTTTAATTTGATGAGCTCACTTTTTAAAAAATCACTAAAATGGAAATGACTGTGAAATGCTCACTCTTCTGCAACAGAGAACATATTTCATTCATGAGCTGTCTGCTGAGCCCGTAAAGCCTTGGGCATTGCTTGCCAATTAGAACCAAGCATTTACTGCATCCTGGAGATTGGGGTCTTCTCTCCTTGAGTATAAAGCATTTATATCTCCTAACTGCTATAGAGTATTCAAGAGTTTAAGATGTGCTTTTGAAAGCATTATTTATAGTGAACACAGCAAAACAGTCTTCTTTCAGTAATAAATAATGGAATTTATTAGTGAAACGAAAGCCAAAGCAACGTTTGTACAGCTCCACCCCTCATAAGCTCTTAATTAAGGCCACTAAGTAATACAGCTTGCTAATAGTGCAAAACAGATAATCTGAACAATCTGTAAATATCCCTATTTGTGACTATCATGGTAAATAAACTACTAGTAATTTTAAATTAACTCCTGCGATTTTATCCGAGAAAAAAACATTTTTCGTATCTATATTTAATTGTTTCACAAATAATTTGCTAGGAACAAAAGAATTAATAGATTTGTTAAAACTTTTTTATATTCAGAGCAGTACATACTTTCCAACAGACAGGAATACAATGTATTATTCTTTATCTGGAGGCCCAGCAGGGTGAAGCTCTCTGGATTTGCCAGTTCATTGAAAGTGGAGCAAGAGAGATCCTTTCTCACATCATCATGTACACGCATCCAGGCAAAACCTCTCACCTGACCCCCATCCCCATCTGCTTTGATGCTATCCAGTGAGGATCAGGGAATAAGATCATTATTCATTCTCTGCCAAGTAGTTTATCAGGGAAAAACATAAATAAAAGAGAATGAGAATTATGTTATTTTGCTTTGAAGCTGTCAAACTAATGAAAAAGCTTTGAAGATCAAGCTAACAACTTTTTGAACACGCCAAACAGCTGCTGCTAATTTTATTCACACGGGTTCCTTCCCTCATTTTGGAAGTCTAGCATTTTGAAGTATAAATTGCTCAAATTCCCAGATGAATTTTATTTTACATTTTATTGTTTTGTCTTTTAGCGCTGAATGTTTTGGTTGTAGAGTCGCACAGTAAGGAATGAAGCCCTTCAGCCGCTGAATCCACATTGATCACTAAGAGCTCACTTACACTAATCCTCAACAAATCCCATTTTATTCTCTCCACATTGCTATCAACATCCCAGATTCCATCACTCATTCACGCACAAATGGAAACTGACAGTGGCTGATTAACCTACCAAACCTGCACATTTTTGAGAAGTGTGGTGAAATCAATGGGCGATCACTGCAGAGTAGAAGGTATACAGTAAGTAGTGGGGCACTGAAGAACGTTGATGCAAAGAGACCTAGGGGTCCAAGTTCATAATTCTGTATCATTAGTGTAAGTAGATGCTTGATGGTTGGAACTGCTTCAGGTTGAAGGGCCTGTTTCAATGTTGTTTTGACTGTGGAAGATTATGACATTTATGTAAGATAGATGAAGAAAAAACAACATCACTGGTTGATGGTACAAGAACTAGCTGATAGAACTTTATATTTCACTAAACACCCCAAACATTCCCTCACCTCTGACCCCCTCTAACTCTCTACTCTCCCTGCTATGTCTTCCTCAGCACCTCCAACCTTGCCCTCTCTGAGGCAGAACGTTGTATCTTCTGTAAGAGCATTACCGTTATCTCTCTTCACCTGCATTTTAGTGAGTTCTGCACCCGCCATGACCCCAAGCTCTTCTTCCGTCGCCTCTGTCCCTAAGCCTACTTTTTTGGCAAGGATTTCCCACCCACCGATGACCCATTCTCCCATCTTCAATCCCTTTTCTCTTCCCGCTCTGGTCTTCTGCCCACTCTGGATATTTTCAACCGCAGCACTCCGCTCTCCTCACACCTTCTAAACCCATTGCCTTCCACTCTCTCCACACCAAGCCCAACCTCACCATCAAATCCACAGACAAGAGAGATGCCGTTGTTGTCTGGTGGTCTGACCTCGACCTTGCTGAGGACAGGTGGCAACTCTCAGACCCCTCCGCTTACTTAACCCTTACTTAGACTAAGGAACATCAGGCCATTGTCTCCAAAACTATCACGAGCCTCATCAACTCTGAAGATCTCCCATCATTCACCACCAACCTCATAGTTTCCTTACCCTGCACTGCTTGTTTCTTCCTCCTACCCAAGATCCACAAACATGACAATATAGTTAGGTCAATGTTTCAGCCTGCTCCTGCTCTTCTGAACTTGTGTTCATATGCCTCATCTCCATTTTGTCCTTTTGCTTAATCCCTTACCACCTACATCCATGACACAGGCTCTTGATCATTTCAATCACTTTGTTCCCCGGCCTTGATCACTTCATTTCCACTACGGATGTCCAGTTCCTGTACACTTCGATCCCCCATCAGACCTTAACCTTCCTATTTCTCCCTAGACATCAGATATAACCAGTTTCCCTCAACCACTCTCTCCTCCATCTAGCAGAGCTGGCTCTCACTCAACGACTTCTCTTTCAGTTCCTTCCTTTAGATCAGGAGACAGGAAGGAATTGAAACGTGTAGAGGGAGCTAAAGGAGAAGATCAAATTGGCTAAAGAGGAATACAGGAGAGAGCTGGAGAACAAGCTTAAGCAGTGTAGCACTTGGGAGGTGTGGAGAGACATCAAGAACATCACTGGCTTCAATCAGCCTAGCTATAGAGCCTTTAAATGCAGCCGTGAATGGGCTAATGAGTTAAACCAATTCTTCAATAGGTTTGACAATTACCCTCCTGTTCATGCCCCTCTCAGCACAATACCCAATGCTCCCTTAGCACCAACACCTTCCCTCCCCACTCCAGTTCACCACGTGGATGAACAACTCAGGCTACCACTGTCTACATCCCCTCCTTCTCCTGCACCTACCATCCACACCTCCACAAACCAACTGTTATTGTCCTAATCTTCCCCCACTTTCCACCAACTCCCCAGTCATCATGGACTCCCTTCATTAGGTGAGCAGGTGAGGCGGCTTCTGGGGAAAGTTAGCATTGGGACTGGAGGGTGCAAACACCAAGGTCCTGAAGGAGTGTGCTGAGCAGCTGTGCGGAGACCTCCAGAGAATTTTCAATCCGAGACTCAGCCTAGAAAGTGTCCTGATTAAGTGAAAAATATCTTGTGTGGTCCCAGTACCCAAGAAGGGCTGACCAAAAGTCTTGAATGACTACCGTACAGTAGCCCTGAGAGAGGATGGTCCTGACTCACCTCCGACCCCTGATCAGATCAGCCGTCAATCCCCTGCAGTTTGCATCCAGGAGCACATTGGAGTCGACGATTCTGTCATCTACCTGATGAACAGAGCCTACTCCCATCTGGATAAGCAGGGCAGCAATGTAAGGATCATGCTTTTGATTTTCCTAGTGCCCAAAGCACTAGAAAAGCCCTCATTGCTGAGGGAGAATCTCCTTTCAATGTAGGTTGGCACTTCCATTGTATCCTGGATAATGGACTACTTGTCTGGCAGACCACAGTTTGTGCAGCTTCAGAGCTGTGTGTCAGACATGGCTACAAAGCACCGGGGCCCCACAGGGGACTGTAATGGCATCCTTCCTGTTGGAGGAAGGGCCCTGGTGGAGGACTTTGTCGAATGCTGCAACCTGAGTCATCTGCAGCTCAACATCAGTAAGACAAAAAAGATGGTGTTGGACTTTAGGAAGACTAAGCCTGCATTGCTCCCTGTTACTATAGGTGCTGAGAACATGGATGTGGTGAGGCCCTACAAGTACGTGGGAGTGCACCTGGATGATAGACTTGAGTGGAGCACCAACACAGAGACTGTGTACAAGAAGGGCCAGAATTGCCTCTACTTCTTGAGGAGGCTGAGGTCCTTTGGAATATACAGGCCTCTCCTCCACATGTTCTACCAGTCTGTTGTTGCCAGTACAATCTTCTATGCGGTGGTGTGCTGGGTCATTGCATCAACACGAATGATGCCAACAGGGTCAATAAACTGATTAGAAAGACTGGCCCTGTTATAGGACTCAAACTGGACATACTGGAGACTGTGGTAGAACAAAGGACCCCATGGAAAATCCTGGCAATTCTGGACAATGCTTCTCACCTTGGCTGAACAGAGGAACACTTTTAGAAATAGACTAAGACAACACTGCTGCTTCAAAGAGTGCTATATGAGGTCATTCTTACCCTCGTCCATTAGGACCTATAATGAGTCAACCTATATCCGGGGAATTGATGATCCCCTCTTGTTAGACTGTTATTAACCACTGTTTACCAGAGCTCTGCTTAAGCTCTGTTTACCACTGTTTACCACACCCTGCTATCGCGGACACCCCTTGCATACTGTGGAATACTACCATCACTTCTTAACTGAACGGTGTGAATGTGCACCCATTACTATATAACATTACGCTAATTCTTGCACTACCATCTTATTAGTGTGAACTTGGAAATCACGTGTATCTTGTAATCTTTGACTTGTAAATCTTGTACATCTTATTGCTAAGGTAACTCATTTTTACTCTTTCTTACTTCTCTTCTAATATTTGTATATCTGTGCATTTGTAATGCTACTGTGACACTGTAATTCCCTTAGGATCAATAAAGTACGAGGGGTGATTGATAAGTTCGTGGTCTAAGGCAGAAGGAGTCAATTTTAGAAAATCTAGCACATTTCTTTTTCAACATAGTCCCCTCCTACATTTACACACTTAGTCCAGCAGTCGTGGAGCATACGGATCTTGGACTACCAGAAACTGACCACAGCAGGGGTGATTGATAAGTTCGTGGCCTATGGTAGAGGGGGATGAGTTATACAGCTCTCATTACATGCACATACAGTTCAACTCTTTGAGTGATTATACAGAAAGTTTGAAGTTAATAACTCACCTCCTTCTACATTAGGCCACAAACTTATCAATCACCCCAATGAGTTATTAACTTCAAACTTTCTGCATAATCACTCAAAGAGCTGAACTGCATGTGCATGTAACGAGAGCTGTATAACTCATCTCTTTCTACTTCAGGCCCCGAACTTATCAATCACCCCTGCTGTGGACACTTTCTGGAGGTCCAAGATTCATATGCTCCACGACCGCTGGACTAAGTATGTACATGTAGGAGGGGACTATGTTGAAAAAGAAATGTGCTAGATTTTCTAAAATTGACTCCGTCTACCTTAGCCACAAACTTATCAATCACCCCTTGTATCTATCTATATGTATCTTCCACTTTCACCAATGCCTAAAGTGTAGTCATGGACAACTATAGGGACCCCAGCTCTGCCTGCCTTTTCTTGGACTATGTGGAACAGTCCATGTTCCAAGCTATACTGGCAATATTCTTCAAATCTTTCTACTTTACATTGGTGACTGTATTGGTGCTGCTTCCTACACCCATGCTGAGCTTATCAATTTCATCAACTTTGCCTCCAACTTCAACCCTGCCCTCAAATTTACTTGGACTGTCTCTGACACCTCCCTCCCACTTCTTGATCTCTCTGTCTCCATCTCTGGAGACAGACTATCTATTGCTATCTTTTATAAAGCTACAGACTCTCGCAGCTATCATGACAACACCTCTTTCCATCCTGTCACTTGTAAAAATTGTATTCCCGTTTCTCATTTCCTCCAAACACCTGTTCTCAGGATGGGGCTTTCCGTTTGGAGCTTTTCAGATGTCCTTATTCATCAGGGTTTCCCTTCCCCTACCACTGATGCTGCCCTGTGCCTTCTGCCACCTACAACGAAACCCTACCACTAAGCACAGCTTTCCCTCCTCTTCACATTCCATAGGGATCACTTTCTATGTGACCCCTTTGTCTACTTGCCACTACACCTCTTCCTCACCCTCATTCAGGGCCCGAAGTAGGCCTGTCAGGTGAGATGACACCTCACCTGTGAGTCTGTCAGAGTCATCTACTCTTTCTGGTACTTGCGGTACACCCTCCTTTACATCGGTAAGACTTGACCTAGACTGGGGGAAGTGCTTTGTCAAACACCTTCGCTCTCCACAACAAAAGGTGAGATCTCCCAATTGCCACCCATTTCCACTTGACTTCCCATTCCCATTCCCACTTAACTTCCCATTCCCATTCCCACATGTCAGTCCATGGGCTCTTCCATCCCATGATGAGGCTACTCTCAGGTTGGAGGGACACCACCACATATTCCGTCTGGGTAGCCTCTAGCCTGATGGCATAGACATCAATTTCTTTAACTTCTGGTAATTTCTTCCTCCTCCCCTTCTCTGTTTTTTCATTCCCTATTATGGCTCACCTCTTACCCTTCCCGTCTCAACTGTCCATCACCTCCCCCCGGTGCCTCTCCTCCTTCCCTTTCTCCCATGGACGCTTGTCATCTCCTACAAGATTCCTTTTTCTTCAGCACTTTATATATTTCAACTATCATCTCCTAGTTTCTCACTTAATCCCCCCTCCCCCACCCACCCATCTTACCCCGCACCTGGTTTCACTTACCAGCTTGTACTCCTTCCTCTCCCCCAATCTTCTTTTTCTGGATTCTTCCCTCTTCCTTTCTAGTCCTGATGAAGAGTCTGAGTCCAAAACATTGACCGTTTATTCCTCTCCGTAGATACTGCCTGAGATGTTGAGTTCCTCCAGCATTTTTTGTGTGTTGCTCTGGATTTCCAGTATCCACAGAATCGCTTGTTTTTATTTTTGCAATAATTGCAGTAGTCTATGAAAGACAGATGAACAAAAAGACTTCAGTAGTCCTGGATCACTAAAGGCATCATTAGCAGTAAATCGGGTGAATAAAAATGCACTTAGGAGATTTGCCTTCATTAGTCATGGCACAGAATACAAGAGCAGGATAATTATGGTACAATTATGCAAAACATTTGTAAGGCCATAGCTGAAGTACAATATGGGTTGTGGTCACTGTATCATAGGAATAATGAGATTGTATTAGAGGCAGTGCAAAATAGATTCTGCTACATACAGCTATTTATGTTTCAGTTTTGTGGAGACATTGGGTAGACCAGAGCTTTCAACATTCATATGAATACTTCTTATATGTTGTGATCATGCTAATATCCAGAACAACAATCTGGGCAAAGAATAGTTAAAATTTGATGACAATACTCTGTATTGTCCTGATGCAGGGTCTGGACCCAAAACATTAGCATTTGCTTTCCGTCAATGCTGTCTGACCTGCTGAGATCCCCGGATGCTGGATTGGACTAGGTTTCATTGGTAGATGAGTGAAGCCTTGGTAGTGATCCAAATTTATGAGGGACACAGATATGACAGATAGAATAATTTCCTCATAGCAGAGGTGTCTGGAGGGCACTGGTTTAAGTTAAGGGGTAAAAGATTTAGAAGGAGCTTAGGAACGATTTTTCACTGAGAGGATGGATGGAATCTGGAATGGAACTGTCTAAGGGAGTAATGAAAGTAGGTATTTTCACAACATACAAGAAGCTCTCAGTTTAGTGTTGGATAGTGGGAAGAGCATTGATAGATATTTGTTAGCTAACTCTTTGGTTTTTATGTAGGCTTTGACTTGTCTTGTTACCCACAGTTACGTCAACTTGCCTCTGGAGTACTTTTTCCCCTTTGAAATATCCTGTGCTGCTCTGCTGTCATCCCTGCCAGTATTCTTTTCCAATCAATTCCAGCCAACTCCTCTCTCATGCTCTGTAATTCCCTTTATTCCACTGTAATACTGATACATCTAACTTTCGCTTCTTCTTCTCAAATTTCCTGGTGAATCAATCTTATCATGATCACATTCTCCTAAGGGTTCTTTTACCTTAAGCTCTCTAGTCAATTCTGGTTCATTGCGTAACACCCAAACCATAATTGCTGATTTCCCCCGTGGACTCAACCATGAGCTGCTCCAAAAAGCTATCTTGTAGACATTCTGGAAATTCCTCCCTCTTGGAATCCAGCAACTACCTGATTTTCCCAAACTACCTGCATATTTAAATCCCCCATGACTATTGTAACATTGCCCTTTTGGCAAGTATTTTCTTTCTCCCATTGTAATTTGTAGACCACATCCTTGCAACTTTTTGGGGGTCTGTATACAACTCCCATCGGGAACTTTTTACCCTTACAGTTCCTTAGCTCTATTCACAATGATTCAACACCTTCCAGTCCTATGTCACCTCTTTGTAATGATTTGATATCAATTTTTACCAACAGAACAACACCACCCCATCTGCCTTCCTCCCTGTCCTTTTGGTACAATGTGTATCCTTGTACATTAAGCTCCCAGCTACAATCTTCTTTCAGCCATGGTTCTGTGATGCCTACAACATCATACATGGCAATCTGTAACTGTGCTGCAAGTTCATCTACCTTATTCCTTATACTGTGTGCATTCAAAAAATAATGCCTTTAGTCCTGTATTCACCCTTTGATTTTGTCCATCTTTTACATTGCAATTCATCCTGTTGACTGCAATTTTGCCCTGTCAACAGCCTCTCCTCAGCACACATTGCCTCTGTTTGTAAACCAACTACCTCGTCCTCAGCACTATCACTCTGGTTCACAACCCCCAGCCAAATTAGTTTCAATGCTCCTGAATGACTCTAGCCAACTTGCTCCCAAGGGTATTGGACCATCCTGGTTCAGGTGTAACCCATCCCATTTGTACAGGTCACACCTATCCCAGAAGAGATCCCAATGATCCATAAATCTGAACCCCTGCCCCCTGCACCAGTTCCTAAGCCAAACATTCTCTTGCCAAATCGCCCTATTCTTATCCTCACTCACACATGGCACAGGCAGTAATTAGAGATTACTATTCTGTAGTCCTGTTTCTCAGCTTTCCACCTAGCTCCCTAAAATTTCTCTTCAAGACTTCTTCACCTTGTCTACCTATGTCATTGGTACCAATATATACCAAGACCTCTGGCTGCTCACCATCACCCTTGAGGATGCCATGGATCTGAGTCGAGACATCCCTGACTCTAGCACCAGGCAGGCAACATACTATCCAGGTGTCTCTACCACCCCCACAGAACCTCGTCTCGATTCCTCTGACTATGGAATCAACTCTGCAGTCGACCTCTCTGCTCTTCTCAGCCACAGACCCAGTTACTGTGGCTCCCCTGTGGTAGATCGTCCCCCTCAATGGTACCTAAAGTAATATATTTATTATTGAGAGGAATGCACTCTGCACTGGTTCTGTATTTCCCCTCCTTCTCCTGACTGTCACCCATTTACCTGTCTCCTGCAACCTAGGGGTGACTACCTCCCCTTAGCTCCTGTCTATCACCTCCTCATTCTCCCTAATGAGTCGAAGGTCATCGAACTGCTGCTCCATTTCCTTAATACATTCACTCAGGAGCTGCAGCTCAGTGCACCTGGTGCAGATGTGGTTATCTGGGAGATGGGAGGTGTCCCAGACTTCCCACATCCCACACAGAGTACAACAACCTGCCCCAGGAGCCATTCTCAATTACACTACTATACCCAAACAGAAGAGGAATGAACAAATAAGAACAGAAATAGTAACTTACAAGACACTTTATCTGACCCAAGCCAAAGCCACTCTAAACACTGGCACACTCACAACAATGGTTACACCTGTGCTGTTTTTATTGGCCCTTTCTAATGAATCCCTCTTACTGATTAGTCGCTCCTCAACTCAGAGAAACTGCTCTGAAGCACTGCCTTTAAAATCTCAATTGAAAGCTAGCTCTTTTTACAGCTGGTGCGGTGGCTGGTGGTTGTGGAAAGAGAGAGTCGAGTTGTGACTGGAAAATGGCGGAGAGAGAGAACATCAAGGGAAGAGCCAAGCTGTTGAAGGAAGTTTTTGGCAAAAGTGAAGTGAACTAGACATGGAGGTCAGTGGGAAAGAGGAACGGAATGGAAAGAGGAAGAAAAGAAAGCAGAGCTATGGGATATCAAACTCTGAGGAGTTAGTGGATGATCAAAGCAGGACAGCAAAACAATGGAAAGAAGATGAGATTAAAGCAATTATAAAACTAAGTGAAGACGGGGCATCATTTGGTGATTGGAACCCGACTCGTTTGATGAAGATGCTCAACAAAATTATAGGCGAGATTAGAGGAGCAAAGATTTTACGAAATGGATCGCTATTAGTGATTTGTCGGGATAGTGCTCAGCAAGGCAAAGTGATAAGATTATGTAAAATAGATGGCAAAGAAGTACAATGCTCAATACCCAACAATAGAAAGTGTACTAGAGGAGTTATTTTGGGGATATCAACAAAAGTTACTATGGATGAGACTAAACAGAACGTAAAAGGAGCAAAAATTATTGAGGCCAAATGTTTGAAAGTTACAAGAAATGGGAAGAAGTGTCATAGTTTATCGGTAATGATTATCTTTGATAAAGAGAGATTGCCGACTAACCTTCACTTAGGGTATATGCGTTAGGCGGTTAGAATATATATACCACAGCCTTTAAGATGCTATAAATGTCAGAAATTTGGGCACATTGTTGTGGTCTGCAGAGGAAAACAAAGATGTGGGAGATGCGCTGGAGAACATGAATATGGGAAATGTGAAGCGGGAGCTAGGCTGAAATGCTGCAATTGTGGCAAGGAACACAGCGCAGCTTATCGAGGGTGCATTTATAGCAAGAAGGCGGCTGAGATACAATACGTAAAAAGTAACTCAAGGAATCAGTTATGCAGAGGCAGTGAAAGAATTTGATGAAAAAAAGGCTGTCAAGCAAACAAATACAGGGAATAATAAACTGGTGAATTGTGAGGGTTGTAATATGCAAAATAAGGATACACTATTAATGAGTAGAAAGGAGTTCGTGCTTTTTATGTGGATGCAATTAATTGTTCAGTGCAAACAAGCAAAAGAACTGAGAAAATTAAAATTATCGTCAAGTCTGCAGAAAAGTATCTTGGTATTAAAGGAATTAGGTGGGAAGAAGTCAAAGAAACACTGAATGGAGGATCCAACAGTTCACGGGCAGAGGAGATGGAATCTTAACGGCAGTATATTTATCGTAAATGGTCAAGAATTTAAGAGAAATCCTCAGATTTTATGGTTGAAGCCCAGGGTAAATGTGCAGAACTCCAACAACAAAGAAGGTACCCGACAAGAACAACGGTGAGTTGGAAAGAGATTGGAAAATGCAGGAAATTATTACAAGGATACAAAAGGAAAAGGAATTTGTTGCAAAGTGAATTATCTACATTCAGATTATAAAATAAAAACATGGAAGCAAATGAAGAAGAACTCTGAGGTTTCAGTAAACAACTGCAGGCTACGATCCAAGAAAAGGAAAACATGAAAAAGCAGAGAGACTTGGAAAAACAGCAATTTTAAAAGTATAACGTGCGATAATTACTATTCTTTAACAAAACGATTTTAGTCTTACTAGTGATGTAGATGAAATCAATGTAATTGAGGTAATGCAACTACGCAAACACATGTGACATAATTAGGGAAGAATAGCAGTTTGCAACATTATCTAATGAGTGCATTAAGCATTCACGAGGAATTGCAACTACAGAGTGATGCTAATAGAGAACTGCAGGCTGAACTAGATTGTCTAAAGTAGAGAACTCCAGGACATACTTGGCTGGAACACCACAAGTCTAGCAGGTGGTGGTAATGCACTGAAAACTGGTTGCCAACCGCAATAAAACAAAAAAGAAGAAGAAGCTCTTCTTACACACGCCTGATGTAGATTGTCCAATGGTTATTGGTGAAATTTGCAATTTTCATTCTGAATTGTCTGTGTATATGATGTTGTTTCAGGTAGAATTACTCAGACATGCAAACTGATGGATAACATATGCTGTACACCTTGGCGGCTCTTCTAACTGAGCAGCTGACTCCAAATTTCCAGGAGTCCAGAGTGGGACATTGGTTTCAGATACATGTACATTCAGAAAAGAATCTATTCTGATGACCCTCACTTTTGGGCACCTTGAGCAAATCCACTCTCATTACAAGCCAAAATTCCCACTTCCAGCAGCTTATTGTTGCCCCAACTTTGCCCTCAACGTCTTCTCCAGCTGTTGACTCAAGTACCACCCCATTCTTGCCCAACACTCAAAAATCACCAAACCTCTCTGTCTCATGACCCTTCCAATCATTTTAACCAGTGAATTGGACAAAAAGCCCACCTGTTCTCCTCCACTCAATCTACAGAATGTTCGGGCTTTTTTTATTCAAAGAGATTTGCAAGGTGATCTGATGGATGTCTTTTGTAGCTTTTAATACTTGGATCTCATCCTCTTCCTGGAATTGGACTTTTTTTTTGTCATCCAGAATTGTGATTCTATCAGCTAAGTTGAATTACATAGTCCATGAGCAAACACAAACACGAGATGGAATACTGGTTACTAAGATTATTAAAATATCTTAAATAATAATGCTAGAAATTCTAGATTGATTGAACTGGGTCATTGCAAAATGACCTATGGCAAACTGCGCATGTTCTATTATTTTACGTAATTAGATAAACATACTGAGCTTTCAACCTCAATTTTGACATAACCATAATTTAATTTATCTCCATTAACAATTGCTTCCAAGTTTGTCAATGAAAAGCAGCATTACTGGGTTAAACAATTACAAATATTTCCAATATTAGTAACTGTGTTCAATTGCTTTCAGGTATGCAACAAAAGGAAATTTACCTTTGGCATAATTACAGACATGACATGTAGTAGGTTTAACATGCATATTAAGAACAAGTGAACCTTGATCTTTAGTTTCCAAAGTTTAAAAGTGATTTATACAAACTAATTGATAGAAATTGATTGTTGGTTTGTGTCAATATCTACTATATGTTATCATGTACTCAAATGTCTACTGATTGGACTTGGGGTTTTATTCATTGAGAATACATCTGTGCCAGCCAGAGAGTGGTCTTGTGTCATCGAATGAGTTGGAGGTAGGGCTGAGTTTAACATCAAGGATGACAGTAAGTTGTATGTTTTACAGCAAATGTGGACAGATTTTGCAATTGTGATGACAATAGTTGCTGTCATTACACTGCAAAGCTGCAGCAAATTCAGGAGAGTGTACATGCACAGTTAAACAGAAGTTTGCTATCAGTGATTCCCTCCTTTTCCACATGCTGTGCTGCCCTAAGGCTTCGTCTACTATAATCTCCAGAAATCAGGAAACCAATGAGAACTTCAGGTCCAAAGTACTCACACTGCAACAAACTGTGAAAATTTTAAACTTTGTTGACTGGGATTCAAGGGCATTTAGAATGACATCTCTCTCTGGCTACCCATCCCATAGGATGATGATGGTTCCTTTCAGTCAGTTAGTGGGGTTTGATATGTGCGTCCTGAAGTGGCTGTACATGCCAATCCTTGACAGGCTATGTGTTCACCACATACTTGTCAGGTGAGGCCCGGAGGGGCAGCAGGGGCAGAAGCTGTGTTGTGGTGCTTCCTGTGCCTTTCCTCTGTTGCCTCGTTGAGCTTGTTCTCAGCGGCGTCCACACCTTTTCTGATGGCGTCCCTCCACAGTGAGCGATCTTGAGCCAGATCCTCCCATGTTGATGGGGCAATGTCAGCTTTCTTGAGGCTCCTGTGCAGAACATCCCTGTACTGTAGTCACTGGCCTTCCTCGGTTTCGAGTACCACTGGACAGTTGGCCGTACCAGATATCCTTGGGCAGTCTTCCATCAAGCATTCTGACAACATGTCCTGCCCAGCGCAGTTGGGCTGACATCACCAAGGTTGAAACTGCTGGCATTCCGGCTCAAGAGAGGACCATGGTATTGGAGACCTTGTCTCGACAGGTGGTCTTCATCAGAGAACGTAGGTGACGCTGCTGCAGTTGGTCAAGCTGGCGTAAGTGTCTCTGATATGGGCACCATGTCTCACATCCGTATACAAAGGTTGATATGACAACTGCCCTGTATACCTTGCACTTGGTGGCCAACCTGATGTTCTATGACCAAACTCGATCTTTCAGCTGACCAAAGGCAAAGCAGGTTTTTCTGGTTCTTGACTCAATCTCTACATCCAGAGAAGCTGAGGATGTCATTATGCTGCCCAGGTGGCAAAACCTGTTGACAGCATTGAGATGAGTGTCATCAATGACGACAGTTGGTTCTTCGTAGCTTGAGCCAGGAGCCAGTTGATACAAAACTTCCGACTTTTTCAGGCTAATTGTCAGTCCAAAGCTTTTGGCTGTACTGGCAAAGCGACTGGTGATCTCCTGTAAGTCTTCGAGAGAGTGGGAAACTAGTGCACAGTCGTCAGCAAACTGTAGCTCATGCACCACAATGTCCTTAACTTTCGTTTCTGCTCTCAATCTTGTGAGGTTGAGGAGCCCGCCATCAGCCCTCGTTTGTAGGAAGACCCGTAACTTCAGGTCTGATGTGGCATCCTGAAGAACAGCGGCGAAGAATAGTCCAAACAGAGTAGGAGCCAGAACACAACCCTGTTTTACGCTGTTGCTGATGGAAAATGGGTCTGACAACTCATCACACATGTTGATGCAGCCTTCCATGACTTCATGGAACTGACAGATGATGTTGGTTAGGCGTGGGGGGCAACCAAATTTTGGTGGGAGCTTCCACAGGCCATCTCTGCCAACAGTGTCAAACGCTTTGGTTAGTTCAACAAATGTGACATAGAGATATCTCTGCTGCTCAACACATTTTTCTTGGAGCTGCCTTAGTGAAAAGATCACGTCCACTGTACTACGGCCTGTTCGAAAACCACACTGGCTTTCTGGAAGGATGTTGTCACTGATGTTGGACACCAAGCATCTAAGGATAATCTTTGCGAGGCATTTTCCCACAACTGACAGAAGAGAGATGCCATGGTAATTGTTGCAGTCTCTTGTCTCCCTTGTTCTTGTAGATGGTCACGATTGATGCGTTTTTGAAATCTTGTGGTAGTTCTGCAGCTCCCCACAACTTTGTGAACAGCTGGTGCAGGCATGATGTCAGTGTGTGACCACCATACTGGTAGATCTCGGCTGCAATACTGTCAGGCCCTGGTGCTTTGTTGGGTTTTAGCTGTTTGATGGCTTTGATGACCTTGTGAAGAGTAGGGGGAGCATCTAGTTCGAACAGTATGGGTCGAGGGTGTACTCTGCCCAATGCTTCATCGGTGATGGTTCCTGGTCTGTTCAGCAGCTCGTGGAAGTGTTCTTGCCATCTTTTCATGTGCTCTGACTTCTCAGTGTAGATGGATGTACTGTCCTTGCTCAGGAGTTGTGAGGTGCCTTGTTTTGATGGACCATACACAACCTTGATTGCTTCATAGAAGCTTCTTGAGTCATTACAGTCAGTGAAGGCTTGTAACTCCTTGGCCTTGTTCGGCCACCACTGGTCTTTCATAGCTCTAAGCTGCCTCTGCAAAGTTGATTTTGCACTCAAAAAGGCATATTTTTTGGAACTTGAGTTTGGGAACTTGAGTCGAAGAAGAGCCTGGTGTGTAGCTGCCTTAACTCTCTGAAGGTCTTGCTCAGATTGGTTGCTCTCATCAAACCAGTCCTGATGCTGGCGCTTGACTTTCCCCGAGGTGTCCTGGGCAGTGCTGTAGACCGTTTCTTTGAAGGCATTCCAGTGCTCAGTCATATCGTCTGGTGGATTCTCAACCAGTCTGCTTAGAGCAGTTTCCATAGAGGACTTCAGGGCATCAGCACACTCGCAATGTTTCAATTTGGTGGAGTTCAGCTTTTTGGGTGGTTGGCAGCACTCAGTCTGCGTGGAGGTTTGATCGGTAGACATAGATCCGACCACACCATCTGATGATCAGCTGAGCACTCAGCTCCACACTTAACTCTGGTGATACGAACGTCAGAGATGTCTCGTTGTCAGGTGATGACATAGTCAATGAGATGCCAGCTTTTAGATCGTGGATGTGCATGTGCATTTGAGCTTGTCTGGCAATCTGAACAGTGTGTTAGTAATACACAGTTTGAATTCTGTGCACATCGAGAGGCGCAGTAGACCATTACTGTTACTGTTGCCAACCCCTTGGCGTCCAATCACACCAGGCCACGCAGTGGACTTCTTGCCAACCCGAGCATTAAAGTCTCCCAACAACAGCAGCTTATCGGAAGTTGCCATGCTACTGATGGTGGTTTTCAGCTCACTGTAGAATGCCTCCTTGACTTTACGGGGAATAGACTGAGTTGGGGCATAAATGTTGACTATGGTGAGGAGGTCTTTTCCTTGCAAAGGTGTATGCAAGGTCTGGATTCGGTCATTTACAGCAACAGGCAGGGTTGGTAGTTTTGCTGCGAGGCAGTTCTTGATAACCGAGCACACACCAGATTCTCTTCGTTCTTCTTCGGGCCTGCGAGACCAGAAGAATGTGTACCCTCCTTTCTCTTCACGAAGCACGCCCTCTCCAGCGAGTCAGGACTCTTGGAGAGCCACAGTGTCCACTCTGTAGTCCTTGAGCACACGAGCAACAAGTGCAATGTGTCTCTCTGGGCGATCTGAGTTAGCATTGTCCAACAGAGTTCGTATATTCCATGAGGCGACGATCAGATTCTGCTTGTGATTCTTACCGCTAGAGTTGGACAACCCACCAGCCGCGGCAGACTGGCCAGGTTGGTGTGAGCGAGCTTTATTTGAGCCACCTATTCTGGGCCCTTCCCTAATTATAGGGTGAGCACTGCCTCCCTAAACAGGGCTGCTCAGACGCAGAGGGTGCTGCCTCACTGGATCTCTGCTCTGTAATCCATGTGCGACCACTCTCCCCCTGCCGCCTGCATGCAGACTGCCTCCCTAAACAGGGCTGCTCAGATGCAGATGGTGCTGCCTCACTGGATCTCCGCTCTGTAATCCATGTGCGACCACTCTTCCCCTGCCGCCTGCATGCAGACTTGTGACTACGGCTCCCAGCTGGTCAGGCCTACGGCTTCACCACTTGTCCATTGCTACAGGACTTGGGTGTGTTGAGGATAGCCCGCTCCTCAGAGAGGAACAGCGTGTGCGTGAATGGATTTTAGGTGAATAGGGGGTTGCACAGGTCCAGACCCACTCTCTCGACATCCCTTCCTGGGTCCAGCGGCATGGTGGGGTCCAAGACGGCTGGGGGAAGTTCTGTTGCAGTGAATGTCCAGACCAAGCTTCGATGCAAGGGATGCCCTTTCCGCGCTTCACAGCACGTGTTTGCTAGATGGCCGTTGACCCTATGAGAGGGTTCATCCGCCCTTTGACAGGTCTTGTTATTCATCCTGCAGGGTGTCCAGCCACCCTCCTCACCAGGCAAGCCTGGTGGGGGAGCCGGTTTAGTTGCCGACCACCCGACCATGCGACAGATAGTACTGGGTTACATGGTACCAGCAGCGCTCAGGTGAGGATGACATACTAAGCCATCATTAATACTTAACACCCCTTGTCCTATAAAACTGTTTTACATGCAGATTGACAATTCCTTCATTCTGCTGTATACTGTAATAAAATCCATCTGATTTTAGTTTATTAAAATGTGGTATATATTTATAGTTTCTACATTAATCTCAACTGTGCACTCCAATTTTGCCTTATTAGTCAACACTTTCAACATTGAATAAAAATTGTGCCTTTTCTGTTTACAGTACTTACTGTGAAAATTTGTTAGGTCATTTGGCCATTCCAATCAAATGGATGACATTACTGTGGGTGGATATTAGATATTTTCTCGAGTCAAAGCTGTGGTTGAGAAAAGCAACACCACAGGGGCCACCAGATTTTCATGTGTGGATTTCTTTGAAGTCATTGGTCAGTACCATCACTTTGATGCCGAATGGAGAATCTGGACCAGTTTATTTACCCGACACAGAACAGACAAATTCTATTGAAATGGTCGCTTAAGAAAGTATCTAAATGAATTGCATTACAAACCAGATTCACAACAGTACCCCTCATTGGTGAATTTGACAGCAAAATCCAGAGAATTGCGTATAGTTGCATGCAAGTTATGAGCCAAAAAGCGAACATAGTCACTTAAAACTTTATGGTCTCCAGGCCTGATTATCAGTTCTCCAGTCTGCCATGAACAGTGATGTCATGCACAATCTTTTTTTACCTAGCGAATTCCAAATTCCTATATTTTTCAGTCTAGCAAATTATATATGAGTAACTCGTGCCATTATATACTCCACCTTATAATTTTCTGAGTCCACAGAGATCATTGCTGTAAAAGTTAAATAGTTACAAACTTTTAAATTCATTCATGAGAAAAGGACAATGCAGGCAAGCCTATAACTATTGCCCATCCTTCCTTGCCCTTGAAAAAATGGTGATGAGCTCCCACATCAGTGAGAGTTCCAGAATCTTGAACAAGCAATGCTGAAAGAATGGTGACAGAGATCCAAGTTATAATTATCTGTGACGTGAATGGTGATGTTCAGGTAGTGGTTTTCCTACACTACCTGCTTCCATTGATCTTTTAAATGGAAATATTTGATTTTAGAAGGTGATGTCGAAGAGGCCTTTGTCAGTTGCTGCAACACTTCTTGCAGACTGCAGCTGATAGTCAAATATTTTGTGTGATAAATGGATGTCAGTTAAAAAAAAGGTGTGTTTTGGATGGTGAAAAGCTTCTTCAATAGTATTGAATCAAATTTCACTGCCCATCGTTGAAATGTTCCCACAACCTATGGACTCACTTTGAAGGACTCTTCATCTCATGTTCTTGATATTTATTGCTTAGTTATTTATTATTATTTCTTTCTTTTTGTATTTGTAGTTTGTTGTCTTTTGCACACTGCTTGAACACCCAAATTGGTGCAGTCTTTCATTGATACTATTATGGTTATTATTCTATTTTGTATTTATTGAGTATGCCCACAAGAAAGTGAATCTCAACGTTGTATATGGTGACATATATGTATTTTGATAATAAATTTACTTTGTACTTTGAACTTTGAGTGAGTTTCAAAGTGCACACAACCAAACTATCCTTAGCATTATTTGATGCCTGTGTGCCTACTTTCCGCTTTTGGAAATTTCCTGTTTAAAGTTAGATTAGAATCTCAGAAGTTTACATCACGATGCTCATTCAGTCCATCATGCAGTCTCTTTGAAAATGCAGACATTTCTAATCCCACAACTATAGTGTTATTTTATTGAAGCCCTGCAATAAAAATGGAATCAACTTCTACCAGATTTTCAGGCAAAGATTTTCGGCTCTCAACAAGTCTGAGTTCTCTTCATTTTTCCACTGGATTTTTTCTAGTGATTTGAAGTCAAAAATTCTGCTTATTGCCTGAAATAATACATTTTCCTTTTCTACTTCATGAAAAGTAGACTTGGAGCAGACTGAATGAGCTGTATGTCCTAATTCTACTCCTGTGTCTTATAGTTTCATGGTCTTATGGTCTAATATGAAAATATTTGTTAGATTATCTCTTAGCTTTCCCTACTCCCAGGAGAAAACTCCTAAATTCTCTGAAATTTCTTTATTTCTTAGAAGCCTCATCTCATGTAATTATCTCTATCTGCATTTTCCTTAACACCTTTACATATCTAACACCTTTACATATGGATTGCAGCTCCAGCTGAGGTCTAACAAGTGCTTACTGATGTTATATTATGATTTCTATTTTTATATTCCTCTATTTATAAATATAAGTCATACATTATCACACAACATCCAAACACTTTCTATGTTCAGTCTCTTTATTAATATGCCCCACAAATTCAAAGATTTATAATACGTACATCAAAGTCTCGCGCTTTTCAAAACTGAAATCATAGATGATTTGTTCCTTCTCATGTCTCTAGTGCATCAGTTGGCCTCATTTTCTCCAGCTGCTTGCTGCATCGCTGGAGCTAAGCCCCATGGCTGATGGTCTTACCTTCCATCCCATGACAACATGATGTTCTACAGGAGAAGACTTGGGATCTGAACGGTACTGACCTCTGGAGACAGACCAATATGAGGAAGATAGGCTTAGGATAGGCTGTGCACCTCTGGTCAACTGGTCTAATGACCTGCCTCCCAATTCTGTAACTCCTGAAGTACAATGGCCACCATGGCCGCAGACATACCATGTATGTTGAGCTCCATTTCGCTTGCTAATATTTCCAAAATAGCAGTCCCTGGATTGGTCCTTAGTATCTATTGCTATATTGACCACATTTCCACCAAAAAACTTCCAGGTGCAGGTGGTTATTATATTTCTCATTGTTAAGTGGTATCAACAGAGTCCTAATCCAGTGACAGTTTTCCCCTTTTCTCCCTTGAAGGGGTGGCATTGTCACCACAGGTTTCTGAATCAGCTGGTATCACCTCATCACTCTCATTGTACTAGTTGTAGGCCCTCAGCTGGTGCTTCTGCAGCAGAAGCAAAAGCAACATGCAGTAAGTTGGGGAAAGTTTTGACAGGGAAAGGTTGAGTATTGTAACTATGGGGTGGGTGTCCTCCTCCTCCTCAACATTATTGTACAAGTTGAGGAAAAATTCCAGCTGCTCCTTCTACTCCTTATCACTATTATATTCCTTTGTGCAGATTTTTGTGTGAAAGGTTTGCTTTGTGTGGAGCCAATTTTCTTTCTCCAGCTGCCTCTTTGACCCCTGACTATTGCTGAAGCATTTAGGCTCAACTGTCATTTCAGGGGCTTGATTTACATGGGTTGCACATAAAAGAGTACAAGAGTAAAAATTAGGGAAACTTTCTCCAAAAATTTTACATCTCTCTCTCGAAAGACATCCAACTGACATAATTTCTCAGACAATTTTATCAGAACACTTTTTGGGAAAAACTCTGAGCAATATGTTTATGCATACAGTGCCTATAAAAGGTATCCACCCCTCCTTGGAGGTTTTCATGTTTTATTGTTTTACAACACTGAATCACAGTGGATTTAATTTGGCTTTTTGACATTGATCAACAGCAAAAGACTCTTTCGTGTTAAAGTGAAAACAAATCTCTACAAAGTGATCTAAATTAATTACAAATATAAAACACAAAATAATTTATTGCGTAAGTATTCACCCCCTACAAGTCAGTATTTAGTAGATGAGCCTTTGGCAACAATTACAGCAGTGTGGATAGGTCTCTATCAGCATTGCACATTTGGACACGACAATTTTTCCCCATTCTTCTTTACAAAACTGTTCAAGCTTTGTCAGATTGCATGGGGATTGTGAGTGAACAGCTTTTCAAGTCCAGCCACAAATTCTCCATTGAATTGAATTCTGGACTCTAACTTGGCCACTCCAGAATATTAAATTTATTGTTTTTATGCAATTCCTGTGTTGCTTTGGCTTTATGCTTGGGGTCATTGTCTTGCTGGAAAATAACTCTTCTCCCAAGTCACAGTTCTCTTGAAGACTGCATTAGGTTTTCTGCTAGGATTTTCCTGTATTTTGATGCATTCATTTTACCCTCTACCTTCACAAGCCTTCTAGCTACCTTCACAAGCATCCCCACAGCATGATACAACCACCACCATGCTTTATGGTAGGTATGCTGTGTTTTTTATAATGTGCAATGTTTGGCTTATGCCAAACATAGCATTTAGTCTCATGGCCAAAAAGCTCAATTTTGGTTTCATCAGACCATAGGAACCTTCTTTCAGCTGACTTCAGGGTCTCCCACATGCCTTCTGGCAAACTCTAACTGAGATTTCATGAGAGTTTTTTTCCACACAGATACCTTCTCATTGCCACTCTCCCATCAGATCTGACTGGTTAAGCACCTAGGCTACAGTTGTCGTATGTGCAGTCTCTTCCCATTTCAGCCACTGAAGCTTGTAACTCCTCCAGAGTTGTCATAGGTCTTTCGGTGGCTCACCACACTAGTCCCCTTCTTGCATGGTCACTCAGTTTTTAAGGACGGCCTACTCTAGGCAGATTTACAGCTGTGCCATATTCTTTCCATTTCTTGATAATTGACTTAACTATACCTCAAGGGATATTCAGTGCTTGTAAATTTTCTTGTATCCATCTTCTGATTTGTGTGTTTCAATAACCTTTTTGCACAGTTGCTTGGAGTGTTCTTTTGTCTTCATGGTGCAGTTTTTGCCAGGATACTGACTCACCAGCAGTTGGACCTTCCAGATGCAAGTGTATTCTTACTACAATCAGTTGAAATAGCACACTAGTTCTCAAAAACAGATCTCCACTTTACTAATTATGTGGCTTGTAAAACCAATTGATTGCACCAGTGATGATTTGATGCATCATATTGGGGGGGGGGGGGGTGAATACCTACGCAATCAATGATTTTGCTTTTTATATAGTTGCAATTAGTTTATATCACTTCGTAGAGATCTGTTTTCACTTTGTCATTAAAGAGTCTTTTTCTGTTGACTGGTGTCAAAAAAGCCAATTTAAATACACTGTGATTCAATGTTGTAAAACAGTGAAACATCAAATCTTCCAGTAGGTTGCATACTTTAAAGGCACTGCATCTTGGTTTATGTGGATTTTCACAGGAGATTGATTTTATTAACAATTTCTAGGATGTGTCTTTGTATAGTACTCCAAACATTCAAAAGTATCAGGAGTAATGATGTATAATATTTACTCAACAGATTAATGTTAACATTATTAGTGACTGTACAGCATAGAACACTACCATCCCCAACAAAAATTTGATTTAAAGCGTTATACTCTCCTAAAAAAGTAATGTATGGTGGGCACCTGCAGACGCCATTCTCCTGCATGGTTTCTGCAGTGATCTAGAACATTCCAAATGTACCAGCAAGCAGCAGTCACAGCTTTTAAGTAGTTTCCAGTTGTCTAATGACTTTGTTACCAGAATTCAATCAACAAACTGCTTTACAGAATCCTTAAGTCACCCACCTCCAGGTTCAAGAACAGCTACTTCTCTTCAACCATCTGATTCTTGAACCAACTGGCACAACCTTAATCATTACAACACTAAGATCACTCTGAACACTTTCCGGTATAATGGACCATTTTCTCAATTCTAATTGTACTTTTTATAGAAAAAAATGGGTATGGTTATAAATTATGTTGAATTTGTGCATTTCTTGCTAATGCTGCTTACATAATTCTATATCCCTGTGATGCTGTTGCAAGTAACCTTTTCAATGCACCTGTGCATACAGGTACTCATGTAAAGGTTATAAGACCATAGAACAGGAGCAGAATGAGGCTATTAGGTCATCAAGCCTGCTCTGCCATTCCATCATGGCTGATTTATTATCCATCCTAAACCCATTCTCTGGCCATTTCCCCGTAACCTTTGACGCCCTGATCTTATCCATCTCCGCTTTCAATATACTCAGTGAATTTGCCTCCACAGGAGCCTGTGCCAATGAAATCCACAGATTCACCATGCTCTGGCTAAAGGTATTTTTACTTGTCTCTGTTCTAAATGGATGTCTCTCTATTCTGAGAATGTACCCTTTAGTTCCCACTTTGGGAAACATTCTCTCCACATCCACTCTAACTAGGACTTCCAATATCCAATAGGTTTCAATGAGACCCCCTCTCAATCTTCTAAACTCCAGTGACTACAGGCCCAGAGCCATCAAACACTCCTCATGTGTTAACTCTTTCATTCCCAGAATTATTCTCATGAACCTCCTCTGGACCCTCTCCAACACCAGCCCATCTTTTCTCAGATAAGGGGCCCAAAACTGCCCACAATACTCCAAGTGCAGTCTGACCAATGCCTTATAAAACCTCAGCATTACATCTTTTTTCTTATATTCTAGTCCTCTCAGAATGAAAGCTAACATTGTATTTGTTTTCCTTGCTACCAACACAGCCTGCAAGTTAACCTCTAGGGAATCCTGTACAAGGCCTACTCTGATTTGGAATTTTCTCCCCACTTAGAAAATAGTCTCTGCCTTTGTTCCTGCTACATGTTCATTAGCTTCCCTACACTATATTCCATCTGTCTCTTCTTTGTCTATTTGCCCAGTCTGTCTAAGTCCTTCTGTAGACTCCCTGCTTCCTCAACTCCACATGCTTCTCCACATGTCTTTATATTTTCTGCAAACTTGGCCACAAATCCATTAATTCCATCACCCAAATCAACGACATGTAATGTGTAAAGAAGTGGTCCCAATACCAACCCCTGCGGAACACTAGCAGTCACCAGTAGCCAACTAGAATAGAGACCCTACAGCTCAGCATTAACACAATCATACCCTCAGTTCTAATCAACTAGCTCCAAAACCTGGGCCTCTCTTCCTCCCTCTGCAACTGGATCCTTGATTTCCTCACCATGAGACCACAGTCTGTGTGAATCGGAAGTAACATCTCCTCCTCACTGACAATTAACACAGACACACCTCAAGGATGTGTGCTTAGCCCACTGCTCTGCTCTCTCTATACCCATGATTGTGTAGCTAGGCACAGCTCAAACGCCATCTATAATTTTGCCATGCACGTTGTATGTAGAACTTCAGCTGGTGTTGAAGAGGCATACATGAGTGAGATACAGTACTATGCAAAAATCTTAGATAGGGTGCCTAAGACTTTTGCAAAGTACTGTAATAATTATATGTATTTTACTGCACTGCTGCTGCAAAAATATAAATTTCATGATAAACCTGACTATGATATGAGTCTCTATTGCAGACCGGGAGTGAGAAGGAGACAAAGAGAGGGGAATCATGGTTGGGAAAAGGGAAAGGAGAGGGGAGGGAGCAGGAAGCACCAGAGAGACATTGTGTAATGATCAATAAACCAATTGTTTGGAATCAAATTTCAAAGTATGTTTTCTATATACAGCCTTGAAATTAGTCTTCTTACAGGCAGCTACAAAACAAAGAAATCCAATAGAACCGATTAAGAAAAGAAGACAGTCCAATAGCCAATGTGCAGGGAAAAAAAAAACAAATTGTGTAAACAGATAAAGTAGGCAAATAACATTCAGAACTGAAGTTCATGAAAGCCAGTCACAACTGATCCAGGAACTCGTTACCTCCCGGTCACAGCTTCAGTTCCGCACAGAGATTAGTAAACCTCATGGAGCAGCTAGCTGAACACTAGCCCATCCCTCGCCTCTGGCCCCATTACCCTGACGTTTTCAATCTGGCCTCGTGCTAAAATTGACCTCTTCAATTCAAGGGCGTATCGGTACTATAAGGGGAATAATAGGGCAACTATAAGGTTGGTAGCGGTGGATGGGAGATCCCCTGAGCGGATAAAGTCAGTGATAGTGTGGGAGACAATGGCCTGGTGCTCCTTAGTGGGGTCACGATCGAGGGGTAAATAAGAGGAGGTATAGTTCCCACACCCCGCACTTCCCGTTTCTACCTCCTACCCAAGATCCACAAACCTGCCTGTCCTGGCCGACCTATTGTCTCAGCTTGCTCCTGCCCCACCGAACTCGTTTCTGCATACCTCAACACTGTTTTATCACCCCTTGTTCAATCCCTTCCGACCTATGTTCGTGACACTTCTCATGCTCTTAAACTTTTCGATGATTTTAAGTTCCCTGGCCCCCACCGCTTTATTTTCACCATGGATGTCCAGTCCTTATATACTTCCATCCCCCATCAGGAAGGTCTCAAAGCTCTACGCTTCTTTTTGGATTCCAGACCTAATCAGTTCCCCTCTACCACCACTCTGCTCCGTCTAGCGGAATTAGTCCTTACTCTTAATAATTTCTCCTTTTGCTCCTCCCATTTCCTCCAAACTAAAGGTGTAGCTATGGGCACCCGTATGGGTCCTAGCTATGCCTGCCTTTTTGTTGGGTTTGTGGAACAATCTATGTTCCGTGCCTATTCTGGTATCTGTCCCCCACTTTTCCTTCGCTACATCGACGACTGCATTGGCGCTGCTTCCTGCACGCATGCAGAACTCGTTGACTTTATTAACTTTGCCTCCAACTTTCACCCTGCCCTCAAGTTTACCTGGTCCATTTCCGACACCTCCCTCCCCTTTCTAGATCTTTCTGTCTCTGCCTCTGGAGACAGCTTATCCACTGATGTCTACTATAAGCCTACTGACTCTCACAGCTATCTGGACTATTCCTCTTCTCACCCTGTCTCTTGCAAAAACGCCATCCCCTTCTCGCAATTCCTCCGTCTCCGCCGCATCTGCTCTCAGGATGAGGCTTTTCATTCTAGGACGAGGGAGATGTCTTCATTTTTTAAAGAAAGGGGCTTCCCTTCCTCCACTATCAACTCTGCTCTTAAACGCATCTCCCCCATTTCACGTACATCTGCTCTCACTCCATCCTCCCACCACCCCACTAGGAATAGGGTTCCCCTGGTCCTCACCTACCACCCCAACAGCCTCCGGGTCCAACATATTATTCTCCGTAACTTCCGCCACCTCCAACGGGATCCCACCACTAAGCACATCTTTCCCTCCCCACCTCTCTCTGCATTCCGCAGGGATCGCTCCCTACACAACTCCCTTGTCCATTCGTCCCCCCCATCCCTCCCCACTGATCTCCCTCCTGGCACTTATCCGTGTAAGCGGAACAAGTGCTACACATGCCCTTACACTTCCTCCCTTACCACCATTCAGGGCCCCAAACAGTCCTTCCAGGTGAGGCATCACTTCACCTGTGAGTCGACTGGGGTGATATACTGCGTCCGGTGCTCCCGATGTGGCCTTTTATATATTGGTGAGACCCGACGCAGACTGGGAGACCGCTTTGCTGAACATCTACGCTCTGTCCGCCAGAGAAAGCAGGATCTCCCAGTGGCCACACATTTTAATTCCACATCCTATTCCCATTCTGACATGTCTATCCACGGCCTCCTCTACTGTAAAGATGAAGCCACACTCAGGTTGGAGGAACAACACCTTATATTCCGTCTGGGTAGCCTCCAACCTGATGGCATGAACATTGACTTCTCTAACTTCCGCTAAGGCCCCACCTCCCCCTCGTACCCCATCTGTTACTCATTTTTATGCACACATTCTTTCTCTCACTCTCCTTTTTCTCCCTCTGTCCCTCTGAATATACCTCTTGCCCATCCTCTGGGTCAACCCCCCCCCCGTCTTTCTTCCCGGACCTCCTGTCCCATGATCCTCTCGTATCCCCTTTTGCCTATCACCTGTCCAGCTCTCGGCTCTATCCCTCCCCCTCCTGTCTTCTCCTATCATTTTGCATCTCCCCCTCCCCCTCCAGCTTTCAAATTCCTTACTCACTCTTCCTTCAGTTAGTCCTGACGAAGGGTCTCGGCCTGAAACTTCGACTGCGCCTCTTCCTATAGATGCTGCTTGGCCTGCTGCGTTCACCAGCAACTTTGATGTATGTTGTTTCAAGAACAGTTTCTTTTCCTCTGCTATTAGATTTATGAATGGACAATGAACCCATGAACACTACCTCAGTATTTTCCCTCTCTTTTTGCAATACTTATCTATATTTATACATACTTCCTAGTGTAATTTATCATTTTTATAATTATATATTTCAATGTACTGCTGCCACAAAACAACTAATTTCATGCCACCATTCAGGGCCTCAAACAGTACTTCCAAGTGAGGCAACACTTCACTTGTGAGTCTGTTGGGGTCATCTATTGCATCCAGTGCTCCCGGTGCGGCCTCCTCTACATCGGTGAAACCCGACGCAGATTGGAGAACCGCTTCGTCGAGCACCTCTGCTCCGTCCGCCACAATAGACAGGATCTCCCGGTAGCCACCCACTTCAACTCCGCCTCCCATTCCCATTCAGATATGTCCATACATGGCCTCCTCTACTGCCATGATGAGGCTAAACTCAGGTTGGAGGAGCAACTTCTCATACACCGTCTAGGTAGCCTCCAGCCCCTTGGTATGAACATAGAATTCTCCAACTCGTAATTCCCACTCACTCCCTTCCCCTATCCCTATGTCACTCTGCCCTCTCCCCCAGCTGCCTATCACCTCCTTCATGGTTCCGCCTCTTTCTACTACACATTGTGTTTTCCCCTATTCCTTCTTCACCTTTCCTGCCTATCACCTCCCTGCTTCCCCTACCCCACCCCTTTATCTTTCCCTTTACTGGTTTTTCACCTGGAATCTACCAGCCTTCTCCTTCCCACCCTCCCCCCACCTTCTTTATAGGGCCTCTGCCCCTTCCCCCTTTAGCCCTGACAAAGGGTTCCGGCCCAAAACGTTGACTGATTGTTTCCACAGATGCTGCCCGACCTGCTGAGTTCCTCCAGCGTGTTGTGAGTGTAGTTAATTTCATGATCTATGCCAGAGATATTAAACCTGATTCTGATCCTTTATTCCTACACTTTGCCTCCTGCCACTCAGCCAATATCCTATCCATGATAGTATCTTTCTTGCAATATCATGGACTCTTATCTTGTTTATCAGCATCATGTGCGGCACCTTAGCAAATGACTTCTGAAAATCCGACTGAACAACATCCACTGCATCCCCTTGATCTGTCCTGCCCGTTATTTCTTCAAAGAATTCTAGCAGGTTTGTCAGGCAGAATTTCCCCTTAAGGAAATCATGCTGATTTTGGCCTACTTTACCATGTGCATCCAGGTACTCTGAAGCCAAGTACCTTCTTAATAATGGACTCCAACATCTTCCCAACCACTGAAGTCAAGCTAACTGGCCTATAATTTCCTTTCTTCCGCCTCCCTCCCTTCTTAAAGAGAATCAAGTGATTATTGAAAGATCATTAATAATGCCTCCACAATCTCCTCACCTACTTCTTTCTAAGCATTGGGGTGTAGTCCATCAGGTCCAGGTGATTTACCTAACTTCAGACCTTTTAGCTTCCCAAGCAACGACATTCACTTTTGCCCCCTGACATTCTCGAACTAATGGCATACTACTATTGTCTTTCACAGTGAATACTGAAGCAAAATACTTTTTAAGTTGGTCTGCCATTTCTTTATCCCCCATTACTACCTCTCCAAAGTCTACTCTCTCCTCTTTTACTCTTTAAATACCTGAAAAAAATCTGGTATCCTCTTTTTTATATTATTGGCTTGCTTATCTCCATTTTCATCTCTCCTCGCCTTATCGCATTCTTAGTTACACTCTGTTCATTTTTAGAAGCTTCCCAATCCTCTAACTTCCTTCTAATTTTGCCATATTATATGCCCTCTCTTTTGTTTTTATGCTGTCTTTGACTTCCCTTGTCAACCACAGTTGCCTCAACCTTCCTTTAAACTACTTCTTCTTTCAGATGTATCTATCTTGTGTCTTCCAAATTGCTCCCAGAAACTTCAGCCATTGCTGTCCTGCCTTCAATCCTGCTAGTGTCCCCTTTCAATCAACTTTGGCCAGCTCCTCTCTCATGTCTCTGTAATTCCCTTTACTCCACTGTAATACTGATACATTTGGCTATATCTTCTCCCTCTCAAACTGCAGGGTGAATTCTATCATATTATGATCACTCTCTTTTAAGGGTTTCTTTACCTTAAGCTCCTTCTTCGAATCTGGTTCATTACACAACACCCAATCCAGAATAGTTGATCCCTTGTGGGCTCAACCACAAGCTGCTCTAAAAAGCCATCTCATAGGTACTCCACAAATTCTCTCTCTTGGGATCAAAAATCAGTACTACCCTGATTTTCCCAATTGATCTGCATATTGAATTTCTCATGACTATCGTAACATTGTGCTTTTGACATGCATTTTCTATCTCCCATTGTAATTTTTACCCCACATCCTGGCTGCTGTTCAGAGGCCTGTTTATAAGTCCATTCAGGGTTTTTTTCCCGTTGCAGTTCCTCAACTCTACCCACAATGATTCTACATCATCTGATCCATCTCTCTGCCACCTGCCTGTTCTTTCAGTACAATGCATGACCTTGGACGTTAACCTCCTAACTATGATCTTCTTTCAGCCATGACCCACTTTCAATCCACTAATCAAGACATTTACAGAGCCAGATGCATAAAAAGAGCCTGAAGGATCATTGGGAACCCAAGTCACCCCAACCACAAACTGCTTCAGCTGCTACCATCTGCAAAACAGCAGTGGAGCATTAAAGCCAGGACCAACAGGCTCCGGGACAGCTTATTCCACCAGGGCATCAGAATGATTAATTCATGCTGATACAATTGTATTTCTATGCCATATTGACTGTCCTGTTGTACATGCTATTTATTACAATTTACTTCAAATTGCACATTGCACATTCTGACAGAGCTGTAATGTAAAGGTTTTTACTCCTCATGTATGTGAAGGATGTAAGAAATAAAGTGAATTCAATTCATTTCGGTGATGCATCACAACTTCTGACTGCTCACTTTCACTCTTGAGAATCTTCTGCAGTCATTCTGAAACATCCTGGACCCTAACAGTTGCAAGGCAATACATCATCCCAGTATCTATTTCATGACCACAGAATCTCCTGCCGTCCCGTTAACAATCAAGTGTCCTATCACTATCGCTCTGCCTGACTTTACCCTTTCTGCTGAGCCTTAGAGCCAGTCATGGTGCCACTGGCCTGGCTGCTCTGGTAGGTCACCTCCCCCAGCAGTATCGTGTTGCTGAGGGGAATGGCCACAGGAAACCCTGAACTGACAGCTGACTCCCCTAACTTCTCCTGTTGGTGATCCATCTACTCTCTGAAGCCTGCACTTGGGTGTGACCTCCTCAGTAGAAGTTTCATCCATGAGGTTTTCAGCCTTCCAGATGGTCCCAAGTACATCCAGCTCCAGCTCCAGTTTCTTGACTTTGAAGTTAGGTGTGGTACCTGTCGATGTAGTCATCAGGGAGATTCTCAGGTACCCCAAAATCCCACATCTGATAGAGCATTCCACTGCCTTAACTACCATCTTTCTTACATTTGTTATACCTCTAGCTTCTCAAGCTTAAGTTTCAGCCTGCTACTGTTCTTGCCCAAGCCTGTTGAGCAAAAGAATGGCCGCTCTAACACTGTCCACTCCAACCATAGCCTCTCTGCTTACAACTCACTTCTTACAACTCATTTCTTAGGCCCCTGTTGAGTGCCTTCCAGATGATAATATAATCTCTAATAATAATTAATAATAGCTAATAATATCATCTCTCAGGGGGTAGATGTGATGGGCATCAGATTTCAGTGGATCTTTTGTGCTACAGAGTAAAGTTATCAAGTGAATACAAATAATAGTACAGGTGACATGGGTTCATTTCCCACTGCTGTCTGTAAGGAGGTTGTATGTTCTCCCCGTGACCACATGAGTTTCCTCCAGGTGCTCCTATTTCCTCCCACTGTCCAAAGGCATACAGGTCAGCAGGTTAATTGGTCATTGTAAATTGTCCTGAGATTAGGCTAGGATTAAATCAGGGTATTGCTGGGTGGCATGGCTGAAAGATCCAGAAGGGCCTACTCCACACTGTATCTCAATAAAATAAAATAAATAAAACAAATGAAACACTCAACACCTTATATAAATAGGAGAGTTACACATGGAATAGAAGGATGGAAAACAGAACATATTTCAAAACTTCAGCAAGCTAGTTAAAGTTGGTGTACAGAGGGGTCTGGTGTTCATAAAAGTCAGACAGGCGAAGCATGCATTTCAGAGGGCAAAACAATGTTGACCTTATTGCAAAAAGAATAAAGAATATAAGCACATCGCAAAAAGGGCAGAACTTTGCTGAGACCACTTCTGAAGTGCAATACACAATTTTCTTCTATGTTCCAAGAAAAGTAGTTTTACTTTCAAGATTATATACTGTATAGACTATTTCTAGGCAATAATTTTTTAAGGATGTTGATAAAGTCAATTTTTGTCCGTAAGTTGGAGAATACACCTAAAACACTCGAGGTGGCAGCCATTGCTTCACAGTATTGTAACTGGCCATTGGTTTATTATTGTCATGTATAGAATACTGAGGTAGAGTGAAAAATCTTTCTTTTGTCGTTTCATCACATCGGTATACTGAGATAGTACAGAATGCAAAATATAGAGTCACAGCGAAAGAGGAGGTTCCATACTGACAGACAATGTAGTACAAAGCAATGATGAGGTGGTTTGTGAGATCTTCAAAAGTACATAAGACTGATAAGAAGGAACGATTACTAAATATGGAGAGAGCGTTTGTGAGAGCAAACATATATAATGTACATACATGTGAATTTTGCATTTAATAATATTATGGGAGCTTGCAGGGTGTTTATAACTTGGGGACAATCTGTGATGCTGGTTCACTAGATTGAAGGAGATTTATGAGGTAGTATGTGTCGGGAACACACTGCCAGGGGAAAGTGGTGGAGGAAGGCTCCACACAAACACGTAAGAGATATTTAGATAGACACCTGAACAGAGAGAGAATGGAAGTATAGTGACTATGTGTAGGCAGATGGGATTAGTTAGGATTGGTATCATGGTTGGCACAGACATCATGGGAAGAGTAGCCTGTTCTTCTGCCATTCTGTTCTATGTTCCATATGTTGTAAAATGTTCCTTCATAGACACTTCCACACTTGCCCATTCTTATTCCATAAAATTATGTTGAATATTGCTGCCGCTCTTGTAGGACAGTTTTAAAATCCTTTCCTGGAAGCATTTAACAACTCCATTCCATCTGAACCCTTTACATCTAGGCATTCCCAGCTGGTATTGGGAAAGTTAAAATCACCCACTGGTACTATCTTGTTTTCACATCCTACTTCTGCTTGCCTACATTCTTGTGAAATGTGGGACATCAAAGAGTGGTCAAGTATCCCTGACAACTACATTTTCAGGAAGTGTGTCCAGCTGCAGCTCCTCTCAGACCGCATGGATTGGTTCGAGTCACGAGCATACAAGAGGCAGTGGTACCTTAGATGGTAGTTTTGCAGAAGTGCTCATACCACAGGTTTGTGGAGATAGATAGGAGACTGACAGGAGGTGAAGTCAAGTTGTTCAGGAGTTTCTGTGGCAATTCTGCTTGTAGCTGGTATGCTGATTTGGACACTGTTGGGGAAAAGAAGCATAAGGCAGATTAGTAAAACACGACTGGCTTTGTTGTGCAGTAGGGGAGGTCAAGGACATAGTGAGCTGTAGTGACACAGGACTCAATTGTTAGGGAGTTGAACAGCCATTTCTGTGGCTGCAAGCTAGGACTGCAGGATGGTGAGTTTCTTGCCTTGTGCCAGAAGCAGGGACATTAATGAACAGGTGCAGAACACTCTGAAAGGGGAGGGTGAGCAGCAAATAACGGAGGTCCATCTGGGTACCAATGACAAAAGTAAGGAGCAAAATGAGGTCCTGCAAAGAGAGTTACAGAGTCTGGTCAGAAGTTGCAAAGGAAAGCCTTGAAGATTCTAACTGTAGGATTCCTCCCTGTGCCAGGGGTTTAGACATAGAGAGACAGAATAGCTGAATGCATGGGTGAGGAGGTTGTGCAAGGGGAAAGGTCTTCAGATATTTGGATGATTGGAATCTCTTCTGAGGCAGGGCTGATCTGTACAAGAAGGAGATCTTGCATCTAAACTGGAGAAAGACCAGCAAGGAAGTTTGCCAGTGTGACTGGGGATAGTTTAAAATAATGATGCAGGATGTTGGGACACATAAAATAGTATAGCAGGAATGGAGAGAGAAGCATATGTAGTAAAAGGAGTAGGCAATAGTGATGAATTGAGCAGCCAGAGAGGTGTGGAGCATAACAGGTCTATTAGATTTAACTGCAGTACTTCAATGCAAACGGAAGAAATGAGAGTTTGGATCAGCACATATGATTACAGCACAGTCAACCTCCACATATTGGCTATTCAAGTTATGGAAATATGCCCTTACAGAAATCACAAATCATAATCTAAAAATGTAAGATATGGATTTCCTATGGGGAAAACACTGAATAAATAAACACAAAATGTGAAAGAAACAACAAATTTTGTCTATGTTACATTTCTTTTTAAGTCATATGTCATGATCTATGTGGAGATAATGCAATGTTTGTTTTTTAGCATGGTAAGCTCATTTTAGTGTCCATAAGGTTTTTTATCAAGAGTTTTCCATCTATTTACCCTCAAGATGTCTGAACCATGGCTAATCAGTTCAACTGCAATTTGTAAACACTTTTGTTTTGAGTCCTATCATTAAATGATCTTGCCTATATTTGATATGCATTTAGAGGAATCTTCAATGTCTTCAATCAAACTGAAAGTTGCAAGGTGCAGTCACTTTTGTCTCCAAATGCTGTTGCTGGCCATTTAAGAGATTGCATTGTCAGTTCTTAAAGCAAATCTGTTAAGTGATCTGCCCCCCCACTCCCTGCCTCCCACCACTGCCCTGAACCAGCAGTAGTACTCATTACTACCGTGCAGTGAAAAATATGCATTCTCACTTATAACATGAGATTCAATAGGAACTAAAGTTTCACATTACCAGAAGCTGCAATACCGATAGTTTTCTAGGAACGCAGCCCTCCATTACATGTGGGTCTCTTGTATTGTGACAATCATGGAAATCTGACTGAGGAAAGGGCAGGAATGACAGCTCAGTGCTCCTGGGTTCAGTGTTTTCAGGTGTGACAATGTCTGGGGGATCGAATGTGGAAGAAATGTTGCTCTGCTATTGTGGCGAGCATTGACAGCAGTTCTCAGGGAGACTTTCAATGGTAATAATAACCAGAGAAATCTAAAGAGGAGAAACGAACAAAGACTTTTTAAAATTATGGAGAAATATAGTATTGTCTGTATGTTTAAAGAACTTCACATACAGTATGTTTCTTTCATTGGAAGAGATAGACTGTATGGGTGACAGAGCAGGTAGGAATGAAGTGCTGTGGACTTTTAGGAAAGTTGGCAATACTTAAAAGTACGGTAGTATTTTTATTTTTAAAAGCCAAACACGTGTAAAACATTAGAATGGTGGTAACGCCTGCAGTATGGTACTAATAAATAATCTGGACAATCAGCACAAAATTCACTGATGTTTGATCTGCAAACAATGGAGATTTATATGATTAATCAGGCATGAGCTTGATTGTTTGCTGATTATTAGGCAAAGTCAACAATATAACTCACGTTTTCAGCATCAAATGAGATGAAAAAGAAAGCAGCATCTGCTGATGGCAAGGAGAACATCATGGCTCAGAGTTAACAATAAAATCAAGGTCATTCCATTGAAGTTATAATCAGAAGGATTGCACAGCTAAATATTGGACAAAAATTATTAACAACTAGGCATCAAATTAGGCTCCCGGGCACCAGAAATGCCATTTGTTAGTATCTTGAGTGATCATTGTGTTGGTCAGTGTGCAGTGCTGAGTTGATGCAGTACTGTTTGTTCAAGTGCTGCCCCAGTCATTAGAAAAAAAGCCTGGGAGCAAGGCTGCTGGCTTTCTGTGTAGATGAACACTCAAAAGTGTAAATATTTCAAAGTATCTCTGGACCTAGAAAGCCCAGTGTGAAATATACCATCTGCTCATGCATGAGAGGCATGCAGGTTATTAATGCAATTAAGTTTTTCCCATTGGGCAGCCCACAAGCATCACCATGCTTCTGGTGCCAACACAGAATGCCTACAACTCATTAACCTTAACCACAGGTCTTTGGAATGTAGGAGGAAACTGTAGTAGTCGGAGGAAAGCTACACAGTCATGGGAAGAATGTACAAACTCCTTACTGAGAGCAGCAGGATTCAAACCCCGATCAGTAATCACTGTTGTAACGGTGTTATGATAATCACTGTGCCACCATTCTGACCCAAAGGATGTGAGCATCAGGCTTGCAATAAGATCAAGTACGTGAGGCTGGGGTGGTGTAAACAAATGGTTGTTAGTACTGACCGTGAGTGTGAACATAGAACATAGAACATAGAATAGTACAGCACAGTACAGGCCCTTTGGCCCACAATGTTGTGCCGACCCTCAAACCCTGCCTCCCATATAAGCCCCCACCTTAAAATCCTCCATATACCTGTCTAGTAGTCTCTTAAACTTCACTAGTGTATCTGCCTCCACGACTGACTCAGGCAGTGCATTCCACGCACCAACCACTCTCAGAGTAAAAAACCTTCCTCTAATATCCCCCTTGAACTTCCCACCCCTTACCTTAAAGCCATGTCCTCTTGTATTGAGCAGTGGTGCCCTGGGGAAGAGGCGCTGGCTATCCACTCTATCTATTCCTCTTATTATCTTGTACACCTCTATCATGTCTCCTCTCATCCTCCTTCTCTCCAAAGAGTAAAGCCCTAGCTCCCTTAATCTCTGATCATAATGCACGCTCGCTAAACCAGGCAGCATCCTGGGAAATCTTCTCTGTACCCTTTCCAATGCTTCCACATCCTTCCTATAGTGAGGTGACCAGAACTGGACACAATACTCCAAGTGTGGCCTAACCAGAGTTTTATAGAGCTGCATCATTACATCGCGACTCTTAAACTCTATCCCTCGACTTATGAAAGCTAACACCCCATAAGCTTTCTTAACTACCCTATCCACCTGTGAGGCAACTTTCAGGGATCTGTGGACATGTACCCTGAGATCCCTCTCCTCCTCCACACTACCAAGTATCCTGCCATTTACTTTGTACTCTGCCTTGGAGTTTGTCCTTCCAAAGTGTACCACCTCACACTTCTCCGGGTTGAACTCCATCTGCCACTTCTCAGCCCACTTCTGCATCCTATCAATGTCTCTCTGCAATCTTTGACAATCCTCTACACTACCTACAACACCACCAACCTTTGTGTCATCTGCAAACTTGCCAACCCACCCTTCTACCCCGACATCCAGGTCGTTAATAAAAATCACGAGAAGTAGAGGTCCCAGAACAGATCCTTGTGGGACACCACTAGTCACAATCCTCCAATCTGAATGTACTCCCTCCACCACCACCCTCTGCCTTCTGCAGGCAAGCCAATTCTGAATCCACCTGGCCAAACTTCCCTGGATCCCATGCCTTCTAACTTTCTGAATAAGCCTACCGTGTGGAACCTTGTCAAATGCTTTACTAAAATCCATATGGATCACATCCACTGCACTACCCTCATCTATATGCCTGGTCACCTCCTCAAAGAACTCTAGACACGATTTGCCCTTCACAAAGCCATGCTGATTGTCCCTGATCAGACCATGATTCTCTAAATGCCTATAGATCCTATCTCTAAGAATCTTTTCCAACAGCTTTCCCACCACAGATGTAAGGCTCACTGGTCTATAATTACCCGGACTATCCCTACTACCTTTTGTGAACAAGGGAACAACAATCGCCTCCCTCCAATCCTCCGGTACCATTCCCGTGGACAACGAGGACATAAAGATCCTAGCCAGAGGCTCAGCAATCTCTTCTCTCGCCTCGTGGAGCAGCCTGGGGAATATTCCATCAGGCCCCGGGGACTTATCTGTCCTAATGTATTTTAACAACTCCAACACCTCCTCTCCCTTAATATCAGCATGCTCCAGAACATCAACCTCACTCATATTGTCCTCACCATCATCAAGTTCCCTCTCATTGGTGAATACTGAAGAGAAGTATTCATTGAGGACCTCGCTCACTTCCACAGCCTCCAGGCACATCTTCCCACCTTTATCTCTAATCGGTCCTACCTTCACTTCTGTCATCCTTTTTTTCTTCACATAATTGAAGAATGCCTTGGGGTTTTCTTTACCCTACTCACCAAGGCCTTCTCATGCCCCCTTCTTGCTCTTCTCAGCCCCTTCTTAAGCTCCTTTCTTGCTTCCCTATATTCCTCAATAGACCCAGCTGATCCTTGCTTCCTAAACCTCATGTATGCTGCCTTCTTCCTCCTGACTAGATTTTCCACCTCACTTGTCACCCATGGTTCCTTCACCCTACCATTCTTTATCTTCCTCACCGGGACAAATTTATCCCTTGCATCCCGCAAGAGATCTCTAAACATCGACCACATGTCCATTGTACATTTCCCTGCAAAAACATCATCCCAATTCACACTCGCAAGTTCTAGCCTTATAGCCTCATAATTTGCCTTTCCCCGATTAAAAATTTTCCTGTCCTCTTTGATTCTATCAGGGAGCGGTGGTCACTGTCCCCCAGATGCTCACCCACTGAGAGATCTGTGACCTGACCCGGTTCATTACCTAGTACTAGATCTAGTATGGCATTCCCCCTGGTCGGCCTGTCCACATACTGTGACAGGAATCCATCCTGGACACACTTAACAAATTCTGCCCCATCTAAACCCTTGGAACTAATCAGGTGCCAATCAATATTAGGGAAGTTAAAGTCACCCATGATAACAACCCTCTTATTTTTGCACCTTTCCAAAATCTGCCTCCCAATCTGCTCCTCTGTATCTCTGCTGCTACCAGGGGGCTGATAAAATACCCCCAATAGAGTAACTGCTCCCTTTCTGTTCCTGACTTCCACCCATACTGACTCAAAAGAGGATCCTGCTACATTACCCATCCTTTCTGTAGCTGAAATAGTATCCCTGACCAGTAATGCCACCCCTCCTCCCCTTTTTCCACCCTCTCTATCCCTTTTAAAGCACTGAAATCCAGGAATATTGAGAATCCATTCCTGCCCTGCTGCCAGCCAAGTCTCTGTAATGGCCACTACATCATAATTCCATGTATGTATCCAAGCTGTCAGTTCATCACCTTTGCTCCTGATGCTCCTTGCACTGAGGTACACACATTTCAGCCCTTCTACCTTACTGTCTTTACACCGTTTACTCTGCTTCTCTTTCCTCGAAGCCTCTCTGTATGTTAGATCTGGCTTTACTCCATGCACTTCTTTCACTGCTCTATCGCTCTGCGTCCCATCCCCCTCGCAAATTAGTTTAAGCCTTCCCGAACCATGCTAGCTAACCTACCTGCAAGGATATTGCTCCCCCTCAAGTTCAGGTGCAACCCATCCAATCTGTACAGGTCCCACCTTCCCCAGAAGAGATGCCAATGATCTAAAAATCTAAAACCCTGCTCCCTGCACCAACTCCTCAGCCACGCATTCAACTGCCATCTCCTCCCATTCTTACCATCACTGTCACGTAGCACTGGTAGCAATCCTGAGAACGCCACCCTTGAGGTCCTGCCTAATTCCTGAAACTCACACTTCAGGACCTCATCCCTCTTCCTGCATATGTCGTTAGTCCCAACATGTATCACGACTTCTGGTTGCTTTCCCTCTCGTACCAGGATGTCGTGCACCCGGTCAGAGACATCCTGGACCCTGGCACCCGGGAGGCAACAAACCATGCGGGTGTCCTTCTCACGTCCACAAAATCTCCTGTCTGCTCCCCTGACTATAGAGTCTCCAATGACGACAGCTCTCCTCTTCTCCGTCCCACCCTTCTGCACCACAGGGTCAGACTCAGTGCCGGAGGCCCTGCCACCATGGCTCACACCTGGTCGGTCATCCCCGCCAACAGTATCCAGGACGGTAAACTTATTATTCAGGGGAATGGCTACAGGGGTGCTCTGCACTACCTGTCTGCTCACCTTCGCTTTCCCCCCTCTGACTGTCACCCAACGACCTGCTTCCGACTGCCTTGGTGTGACTACCTCCCTGTAGCTCTCATCTATGACTGCCTCATTCTCCCTGATGAGTCGAAGGTCATCCAGCTGCCGCTCCAGATTCCTTACACGGTCTTCCAGATCGCCCAGCCGTATGCACTTCTGGCAGATCTGTGGGAGAGGGGCGTTCCCCCAAAACTGCCACATCTCACATGAGAGGCACATCACCGTCTCAGGAGACATTGTAAAAACTAACTGCGAGCTAACTTGTCCTCCGCCTCTTCTCGTCAAAGCCTCTCGAGTCAAAGCCCCAAAGCTCCACTCCTTCACTGGCCCACTCATGCACTGGCCGCTTCGCTTGAGCTATCCCTCTATTTATCTGTTTGAGCTTTTCAAAATGTTTGGTCACCTGACCTCGACTGCCCAACTAAGCTGTGAAAAGGGGTAAAGGATGATAGAATATGATATCAGTGACTTGGAGACGATCGAATGCTTTGAAGCTGTAACATTGGTTAGTCCTGGCTGTACAATGAACATGCAGCACAAATTTTATAAGCTTTTCACCCACTTGGCAAGAGTTTATCTCAGCTTCCATATTTTGTTTGGCTATTCACTCTGGTTCCCATTATTTTTAAGAGAATAACAGAATCTTTGAAATAATTGCTATTTCAATATTTGCTTAAAATCTCAGTGCTTAAATCCACACATGTCATACTTCAGGTTAATATTGAGAAAATATTTAGAAGTACATGCGCTGAAAGGAGAGGCAGATGCCATTGAGCTGGAGTTTCAGGGACAGCTTCAGTTACCAGGACACTAACTTAAATTTGAATATCTGACTGGGATTGCATCTTTTTACATCCAGGAAATTGTGCTAAACTGTCAGCAGTACATCAGATCAGGCACTTCCATTGTACGTGAGCCACATTGTCCAGGCTACAAACCCCATCCTGTGCACTCCCAGAATTTAAAGTTATTTTCCAAATGACTCTGAAGGCATTACAAAAGAGACACAGCAAAGATGTTTGCTGTGCATCCCCATCAGGATTCACTCGTGTAACCTTGACAGGGGATTGGTAAACAGTCTTTAGTCTCTGTCTATTCCAGTTGACTCTGACAAAGAAGCAAACTTGTATCTTAGGGTACAAGTCCATAGCTCCCGGAAAGTGGCCACACAGACTGATAGGGTGGTAAAGTACTTGTGAGTACTGAGACTACTGAATGATGGCATGTCAGCTGAAGCACTCAGCAACAGTGGGCGCTGAATCAGAACCCTTCACTCTCAAGGCAGGAGTCAAAGAGTGACGTATCATTGCACCCACCCTTTATCTTTATTGCTGCTCTCTTACACCTGATTGGCCAAGACCTGCCTCAGGGTATCCTAATCGTGTATAGAATGGACAACAGGCTTTTCACCCTCAACTGCTTCAAGGCCAAGAACAAGGTCAGCACCATTACTATCACGCAGCTTCAGTATGCAGATGGCAATGCCACCACAGCACACTCTGAAGAAGACCTCCAGTGTATCCTGAATGCCTTTGCCAAGACATTCTTGGTTCTTGTTTTGAATTTAAAAAGGACACAGGCCAACCAGCCACCACCCAACCAGCCATTCATCCAGCCCTCCATAAAAGCTAATGATATTGCCCTTGAAAATGTGTTCTGAATTCCCCACCCTGGCAGCAGTCCGTCCTCAAAAGCAGACATCAACTCAGAGATCAACCACTGGGTATTGCTAGTGGAGCCTATGCAAGATCAAGGAAGACCATGACCTACAGGTCTATAGAACAGTCATCCTTCCTACATTATGTTTTGACCTGAATCATGGGCCATCTATAGTGGACATGGAACAAAAAACCTTATGAAAGATTTTGAGGATCAGCTGGAAGGACAGACGCACTAACATCAGTGTACTGGAGGAGATCAACATGAACAGCATCTCCACCACAACAAAGCAATACCAGCTCCAAAGGAAGGGTCATCTTATCCAGATGCCTGACTCACGTCTCCCCAGACAGATCCTTTACTCCCAGTTAAAGAAGGTCAGCAAGCTGCTGGTGGGCAAAGGAGATGCTTCAAAGATAACATCAAAATCAGCCTGAAGAGATTCAACGTTACATCTAAGAACTGTGAAGATGTTGCAGTCAATAGACACACCTGGAGGAAATCAGTCGAAGAGGGAGTAGCATTACGTGAGAGTGACCTCCATTGTGCTGCAGAGAACAAGGGGCAGCTGCAAATGGAGAGACTGAATAAGCAAAAGGCCTATCCACTAAGCACAGCCACCACTTGCTCACACTACATCAGAATATGTGGATCCTGGATCGACCTCTACAACACATGAGGACCCACCAACAGACAACAATTAGGAGAACATCACACTTGACTGAGTGATTGCACTACTATTAAAGTAGGCATATGGCACATTTGCCTTTATTAGTGAAGGAACCAAGTCCGATAGTCAGGATGTTATTTTTCAGCTTGGTAAAACTAGTCGGGCAGCATCTGGATTATTGTATTGAATTCTGGTCACCCCATTATAGGCTTTCAAGAGGGTGCAGAAGAGATTTACCAGGATGCTGCCGGGATCAGAGACCATATGTTAAAAGAAGAAGATGGACAAAGTTGTTTTGTTTTCTCTGAAGTGGCAGAGGCTGAGGGGAGATTTAATAGAGAATTAAAAGATTATTAGAAGCGTAGATTGAGTAGAAAACCAGTACCATTGCCCTCGGGTTGAAATGTTTAATACCAGAAGGTACACATTTACAGTGAGAAGGGTTAAGTTCAAAGGGGATGTGTGGGACAAGTTTTTTTATACAGAGAGTGATGGGTGCACTGCCAGGGATGGTGATCAAATTAAATATGATAGAAGCATTCAAAAAGCTGTGAAGGAATTGGAAGGATATGGATGTTGTATAGACAGAAAGAATTTGTTTAATTAGGGATTTGATTACAAACTTAATTACTATGGCACAAGCTTATTCCTGTGCTGTACTGTTCTATGTCTATATTTTATGAAACTCACAGCCATAAGATAGGCTCTGCTCAAACATGTGCATTAATATGTTATGCCAAAAGGTTTGCGGATGGGCCAGTAAGACAGAAAGACACAAATGCACCTTATCTGTTTCAAAACTTCATTTATTAGGACAGAACAAGGCTAGCATTAAAATACTCATCTAGGTGTGTGCAGGACCCCTCACTGCAACACACCTCCCGCTCTACCTGATCAGCGCAGTAATTTGTGATCCAGCCCACCAGTGATGTCCCAGTAAACATCCCCCAAGCCCAACAACTGCTCTAGATTTATACCCACTCTGCTGATATAAAATGCTGCAGTATGTGGACCAATACAGTAGTGGTAGCAGCTCAAGCCGCTGAACCAGTCATCACTTGCCACCACCCATCACAGGTCCTGCCCCTGTGTCCATGTGACTTTCACATTCTCACAGGTGTAATGCAGTCTTATGGTTACCATCAAAGCTTCTGCAGCCAGCGACTTACGTCCAAGGCCATGGTGGTGAAGACATTCTACACACACAAAGATTAACCCTCTACAATACATTATGATCACTGCCTTTCCATTGACTTGATGAATACAGGATGTGCCGAATGGGCCAGTGTTGTTTATCCATCCAAGTTTTCATCAGAAGGTGATTGAAGTCCATTTGATGAGGATGCTCCCACAGTATGGAGCCTGCAAAGATATTGAGGCTGGTACCTTAACAGCATTTAAAAGGAACTTGCACAGTTATATGGATGGGAAAGATTTAGAGGGATATAGTCGAAACAGGGCCATGTAGGACTAGCTTAGAGGGAATCTGTTCTAAAGGAATGTCCTTATATTTTGAGTCTCTGCCCTCTGGTCCAAGACTCTCCCACTAACATCCTCTCCAAGTCTAGACCTTTCAATATTTGTGAGGTTTCAATGAGATTCCCCCCCCCCAACCATTCTTCTAAACTTCAATGAGTACAGGCCCTGATCCATCAAACACTCTTCATACATTAACCCTTTCATTCCTGGGATCATTCTTGTAAACCTCCTCTGGACCCTCTCCAATGCCAGCACATCCTTTTTTGGATAAGAGACCCAAAACTGCTCACACTACTCCAACTGCAGTCTGCCCAATGCCTTATAAGCCATCAGTATTATGTCCTTGCATTTACATTCCAATCTTCTGGAAAGGAATGCTAACTTTACACTTGCCCTCCTTACTACTGACTCAATCCACAAGGTACATTTTGTTGATACAATATTAACTGCATTAATTAAGAATCTTGTATCCAAGGCCCTGATTAAGAATAATTTCTTAACAGAGATTAGGTTGTCTTTCACTGCCATACGCCCAGTAACTTTTTATACTGTATCTTCTAAAATTTTCTGCAGAAATGCAAATAAGTTCATTTGGTCCACAATAATATTGCTTCTGATGGCCCACTTATATTTACTCTTTACCTGCATTTCTTGTAATCAGACAACTCAGAAGGGAAATAAATAGCATGTGTTGTACATGCCACAAAGGTTACAGCAGGTTTAAATTTAGGTATTTGCTTACATCAGATAAGGTAAATAAGAAAATAAGGCACACAATGACGTCCTGAATATTTCCAAAGTATTTTGGATGAGAAACTCTGCCTGATATGTTAGTATTATACCCATGTATTCACATGCCACAATTTGCCAAATATTACAAAGTGTACGTAATCATGCACTACTACTTCAGGGTTCGTCTTCTCCTTTCTCAGTGTGAGAACAAAGGGCTTTTTGATGAATAAAATGGAAACCTCTGAGGAATTAAATCTATCTGTTCTAGTATTCCCAGTGTACAAGTGGTACAATAAATTGTTCATTTTGGCTGCTTCAAGATGTTAACTGGCTATGTGCCACAAGTTCTGAATTTAAAAATGTAGAACACTTTGGAGTAGTTTCCAAACAAAACTGCTTAAAGACAGTTAGTCAGAATGATGGATAATACACCCACACATACCAAAGATGGCCAAATAAAAAAGTAAACATTAAACATGCTGCATATTTAATAAATTATCATTCATATAAAGCTAGTTATGGGCTGTACTTCACAGTAATTCAACTGAGATTGTCAATTTTGTGTGTTTCCAAGACTTCTAAAGCAAGAGAATGATAAAATGAAACAGCTTTTCAACTTCGTGCATGGGCAAAGTTAGGCTTCTGACTTACAGGGGGTGAGTGTTGTTTTTGTCCTTTGCAATTAAATTAAAAAATCATGATAACTCTAAAGCATTCTGAGATTTAGTTATTACTCATTTTGTATTATCACACAAAATTTGCCCCTCCATCCAAAAAATCCATAATCTAAAATTATTTTGATTTGTTTTCCCACATGGTCTTTATTCTACAGCATATGATAAACAACTATAAAAATTCCATTAACTTTATAACTTTATGTTTATTTATTTCCTGATTTTGAGAAAATGTTTACTCAGGGGTGGGACTCAATCCAGTTCTCTCCATAGATCTTGTCACTTCACACCCATCGGGAGATTAGTGGTGAGCTGATATGATGTGGAACAGCTCCCCAAGTTGCTTGCAGATTCCTACTTTCACTCATGATTCTGATTTACTTTGACTACTTCCCAGTATGTTCCCATAATAAATATTGCCATGTGTTGCGAACATTGTGTGATTGTGAGATTATGGGATAATTTCAAATGAGGAAGGTCATTTGAACTTTGTTAAATCAGATGTTTGGATGAATCTTAATGGCACATAAATGCAATCTCTTTGTAGCATGCAAATGTTTATCAAATGATGCCAGTATTTTTGTCCTGTGAATGCACTTACAATTCTTTACTTATCTTTTGATCCTCTCCGTCCTTTCTCATGTTAATTTACTGCAGTTTGATTTTGCATCAAATTGAACAATTTTGATTTTTCATTAAAGTAATATTCCAGATTTTTTTTTCTGTATTATTATCTCTGTTTTGGTTTTACACCCTTTTATGAGTTACTTCAGAAAATCTTTTCATGCATTTGGTCTCCCCAACAATCTGTGCTTCACTCTTTTTAGAGTTTTGGAAAGATAATTGCTACAAATAAGCTTAAAGTAGTTCCATCGCCCTCCTTGAATCCATCTCTTTGTATCAGGTTCAATGATTAGCTATAAAACTGAACCCTATTAATATTTGACCTTTCAAGTAGGATTTATGCCAGTATTTAACCATTTGGAGCCAGTTCCAATCTACAGTGGCTCAAGAAAGATCAAAGAAGACTTCAGTCATTACGGAATGCAACTCACTTTCACCATCAAAGTCCTTTGCAAAAATAACATCCAAATATTGCTATTTTTCACACCTTACTATCAAAGCTTTTTTTGAAGGAGTGGGCAACATCAAAATCTTTTGAGTTAAGGTGACTGGTAGTAGCCCATTTCTAAACAATGATAATAATTTGGCTCTTGTTATGAATGGCTACTGTTCTTCATAATCTCGTTTATTTGATACTGATAATAAAACAACATTAAAATGTCAGAATGCATCCTGAGGATTCAGAAAATAAAACCTTCCAGCAGACAGTAAGACTACCACCATGACTCATAAGAAGAAAATTGACATTTGGTCGTAATTATATCTCACATTTATAATAATAACAACTCCTGCACTAAATAAAAATCAGGAATGCCATAGTTCAAAGATAGAATTAGCATTTTAATCTGTTTAATTGATGCTGAATTGTGAAACATTGCACAGAGAAGGAGAGATTAAAATTAAAATAATGAAAGCCAAAGAGAGCCAATTTATTCTAAAGGAGAATTCAATGCTTCTTCTACAAAATCTGCAATATGACACCATTTCAACACATCTAAATGGCCCCAAAATACTGAATCATTATATATAATACAGTAATAAAACTTCAATTCTTTTGGCAAGATTTTTCATGAAATTTGGTGTATGTCACTACTTCAGTAAACGTGCTGAGAAGTTCAACATGGTACCTGGTGAGCTACTGGAACGATTGCCATTCACCACTAAAGAGTCTGGTAAATAGTGGGCCTGTGACGGGTGGTGACAGTGCTTTGTTATTATCTGGACTCTTTTGTGGCTCAGTCATGCACTTGAGCTTCTAACCCAGCAACGACCTGCCAGAGGAACTCAGCAGGTCGAGCAGCATCTGTGGGAGGGAATGAATTGTTGACATTTCAAGTTGAAATTTTGCACCAGGACCCTGAACCAAACGCAATGGATAATGTCAATGATAAAATTACACCACTGAAATGGGCTCCAGGGTAGCACAGCCGTTAGGGCGATGCTATTACAGCTCGAAGCATCGGAATTCTTAATTCAATTCCAATGTGGGCGGGAGGAGAAGATGGCAGCGCGACGCAGCGCGCGCAGCTCTCTGGTGAAATGATATCGTATCTGTTAAATAGGGGCCGTGGACAATTCTGATTTGATGGAGACAGACGTGAAAGCACAGAGGAACATCTGGAGAAATCTCTGAAATGCCGGTTCGCTGCCGTTGCTACTGTGCGATCGAGAATCTCCGGAGGGAAGGCCCCAAAATCCCCGGCTTTGCCTGCTGCTGGTGACCGAGGCTGAGGTCGAAGCGTTCGGATAGAGATGGTGCTCAGTACTCGATGTCGGAGGGCTGATCAGAGCTCGGACGACTCAGAGTTGGACTGTGGTCGCACACGGCAGGGAGAGTTTTCTTCCTTCTCCCATCTGAGTGAGGTGTGAGACTTTCGAGAGACTTTGAACTTTTTTACTGTGCCATGGCCTGTTCTTCATCAAGTTATGGTATTGTTGCACTGTTATAACTATATGTTATAATTATGTGGTTTTGTTAGTTTTTCAGTCTTGGTCTGTCCTGTGTTTTTGTGATATCACACCGGAGGAATATTGTATCATTTCTTAATGCATGCATTACTAAATGACAATAAAAGAGGACTGCGTGTCCTCATAATCTAATCTAATAATCTAATCTAATGTCGTCTGTAAGGACTTTGTACGTTCCTCCAAGTTTGTAGGTGAGCTTCCTCCAGGGGCTCCCATTTCCTCCCACATTCCCAAGATGTACTGGTTAGTAGGTTAATTGGCCATTGTAAAAATTAACCTGTGATTAGGCTACAGTTAAATAGGTGGGTCGCTAGGTGGTAGATAGATATATAGATAGATATACTTTATTAATCCCGAGGGAAATTGTGGTGCTGCTCATTGGGATGGAAGAGCTGGTTCCACGATGTATCTCTAAAAATAATGTTTACAGGAAAAACCTGATGGGAAAATTAACAGTTGCACACCTGCTTAACTGTGGAGCCATTTTGCCCTTATACAAGTGCTGGCAAAGAAGACATGCCATAAATGGTCATTTATAGATATGTATATATCAAAAGGCCATTCTGTAGGCTACATCACAGAGAAGGACATTTCACTCCATAGATGCTGGCTGACCTCAGGTCTGAGACTCTACCACCACAGGAACCATCCTCTCCACGTCCACTCTATCAAGGCCTTTCACCATTCAATAGAAACATAGAAACATAGAAAATAGGTGCAGGAGTAGGCCATACGGCCCTTCGAGCCTGCACCGCCATTTATTATGATCATGGCTGATCATCCAACTCAGAACCCAGCCTTCCCTCCATACCCCCTGACCCCTGTAGCCACAAGGGCCATATCTAACTTCCTTTTAAACATAGCTAATGAACTGGCCTCAACAGTTTGCTGTGGCAGAGAATTCCACAGATTCACCACTCTCTGTGTGAAGAAGTTTTTCCTAACCTCGGTCTTAAAAGGCTTCCCCTCTATCCTCAAACTGTGACCCCTCGTTCTAGACCTCCCCAACATCGGGAACAATCTTCCCGCATCTAGCCTGTCCAATCCCTTTAGGATCTTATACGTTTCAATCAGATCCCCCCTCAATCTTCTAAATTCCAACGAGTACAAGCCCAGTTCATCCAGTCTTTCTTCATATGAAAGACCTGCCATCCCAGGAATCAATCTGGTGAACCTTCTTTGTACTCCCTCTATGGCAAAGATGTCTTTCCTCAGATTAGGGGACCAAAACTGCACACAATACTCCAGGTGTGGTCTCACCAAGGCCTTGTACAACTGCAGTAGTACCTCCCTGCTCCTGTACTCGAATCCTCTCGCTATAAATACCAGCATACCGTTCGCCTTTTTCACCGCCTGCTGTACCTGCATGCCCACTTTCAATGACTGGTGTATAATGACACCCAGGTCTCGTTGCACCTCCCCTTTTCCTAATCGGCCACCATTCAGATAATAATCTGTTTTCCTATTTTTGCCACCAAAGTGGATAACTTCACATTTATCCACATTAAATTGCATCTGCCATGAGTCTGCCCACTCACCCAACCTATCCAAGTCACCCTGCATCCTCTTAGCATCCTCCTCACTGCTAACACTGCCACCCAGCTTCGTGTCATCCGCAAACTTGGAGATGCTGCATTTAATTCCCTCATCCAAGTCATTAATATATATTGTAAACAACTGGGGTCCCAGCACTGAGCCTTGCGGTACCCCACTAGTCACCGCCTGCCATTCTGAAAAGGTCCCGTTTATTCCCACTCTTTGCTTCCTGTCTGCTAACCAATTCTCCACCCACACCAATACCTTACCCCCAATACCGTGTGCTTTAAGTTTGCACACTAATCTCCTGTGTGGGACCTTGTCAAAAGCCTTTTGAAAATCCAAATATACCACATCCACTGGTTCTCCCCTATCCACTCTACTAGTTACATCCTCAAAAAATTCTATGAGATTCGTCAGACATGATTTTCCTTTCACAAATCCATGCTGACTTCGTCCGATCATTTCACCGCTTTCCAAATGTGCTGTTATCACATCCTTGATAACTGACTCCAGCAGTTTCCCCACCACCGACGTTAGGCTAACCGGCCTATAATTCCCCGGTTTCTCTCTCCCTCCTTTTTTAAAAAGTGGGGTTACATTAGCCACCCTCCAATCCTCAGGAACTAGTCCAGAATCTAACGAGTTTTGAAAAATTATCACTAATGCATCCACTATTTCTTGGGCCACTTCCTTAAGCACTCTGGGATGCAGACAATAGGCTTCTATAAGGTCATCTCTCATTCTTCTGAATTCCAGTGTATATAAATCCAGAGCCATCAAACGCTCTTCATATGACAAGCCATTCAATCCTGGAATCATTCTTGTGAACCTCCTTTGAACCCTCCCCAGTTTCAGCACATCCTTTCTAAGATAAGGGGCTCAAAACTGTTCACAATACTCCGAGTGAGGCCTCACCAGTGCTTTATGAAGTCTCAAAATTACATCCTTGCTTTGATATTCTAATCATCTTGAAAGGAATATTAACATTGTATTTGCCTTCCTCACCACAGACTCAACCTGTAAATTAACTTTGCAGGTTGGGAATCCTGCAGAAGGACTCCCAATTCCCCTTACATTTCTGTTTTTTGTATTGTTTTCCCATTTAGAAAATAATCAGCCTTTTCATTTCTTCTACCAAAGTGCACGACCATACATTTCCTGACACTATTCCATCTGCCATTTCTTTGCCCATTCTCCCAATCTAAGTCCTTCCATAGCCTCTCTACTATCTCAAAACTACCTCCTCCACCTATCTTCATATCATCTGAAAACTTTGCAACAAAGCCATCAATTCCATCAGCCAAATCATTGACATATAACATAAAAAGAATCAGTCCTAGTATAGACTCCTCTGGGACACCACTAGTCACCTGCCCATCCTTTCAATACAATGTGTATCCCTGGACATTAAGCACCCAGCTATAGTCTTTTTTCAGCCATGATTCAGTGATGCCTACAACATCATACCTGCCAGTATGCAACTGTGCTACAAGTTCACCTACCTTATTCTGTATACTGTGCGCATTCAAATATAACGTCTTCAGTCCTGTATTCACACTTTTTGATTTTGTCTGCCTTTTACGTTGCAATTCATCCTGATGCTGCAATTTTGCCCTACCAACAGCCTCCCTTCACTACACATTGCCCCTGTTTGTAAACCAGTTACCTCATCTTCAGCACAATCACATGCCTTTCCTTTGATACTTCTTGCATTGAAACATACGCAGCTCAGGACACTAGTTCCACCATGCTCAACCTTTTGATTCCTAATTTTGTCTGAGAAATTACCAACATCTGCCTCCACAACCTCTCCACTAACTGTTCTGGCACTCTGGTTCCCATCCCCCTGTAACTCTAGTTTATTCCATACCATGCTGCATTAACAAACCTCTAAGATATTCGTCCCCCTCCATTTCAGATGCAAACTATCCCTTCTGTACAGGTCCAACCTTCCTTGGAAGACAGCCCAATGATCCAAAAATCTTATGCCCTTTCTTGTACACCAACACCTTAGCCACGTATTAAGCTGTATAATATTCCTAGTTCAGGCCTCTCTAGCACATGGCATGGGTAGCAATCCTGAGATCACAACCCTGGAGGTCCTGCCCTTTAACTTAGCACCTAACTCCCTAAATTCCCTATGCGGAACCTCGTCACACGTCCCACCCATGTCATTGGTACCTACATGGACCACAACTTCTGGCTGTTCACCCTCCCACTTAAGAATGCTGAGGATTTTATTCGAGATGTCCCAGACCCTGGTACCCAGGAGACAACATACCATCTGGGAATCTCATTCTTGCCCACACAACCTCCTGTCCATTCCCCTAATTAAAAAATTTCTTATCACCATGGTGTGCCTCATCTCCCCCTCCATCACCCCCCCCCCCCACTTCCCTTGCGAGATCTCAGATTCCTGCTCATGAACTGCATAGCAGGTGTTTGATTTGTCATCGCATGGACAGAGTTCTGATTCAGAAAAAGGAAACTGTCCACCTTGTGCTGTAGAGAAATGTCCTCCTTGTCCATCTGTAACCCAGGTTAATTAAACCCAAAGACGTAATGTTAGAAAGCGCCACCTGTGGAGAGGTGAAAATGAGGTTTACCTAATTAAAGAAAAAGGACTTGAATAAAAGGCTATGTGAGAATGAGGTGTCAACAAGCGACAGAAACACAGGAAACTATAGAAACTAACTAAAGGTGTAAACTGTTCACAGTGGAATTAGTAGCTAGTATCTCTAACCTACTTACCGGAAATCCTCAGGGTGCAAGATTTATTGAAGCTATGGCTATAACAAGCACCAGCCATAGTGAGATGATATCAGCAGAGAGTAGTGTCCAAGATCTCTACCGTATAACGAGGAATTAGTTCTGTTAAATCATACCAAGGGATTCGGTGAATTAAAGCACTACTACTGTGCTGGGTGTATAATTTAAGTGTGAAATATGTTCAGAATTGTTGTAACTAAGAAATGTTTGGAAATAACAATGTGATATTCAGTTATTTTGAAATAGAAAATAGAATGCGTATAAGAACTTACAGATTGTATTTCTGTCGGATACAGGTCAAGTATTTTTTGTGTATCTATAGTAAGTGAATTTTCCATGGACGACCCACTATTTCATCCAATGAACGAAGAAACAAGATGGCGAACCACCCAAGTTGAAGAACCAGTGCAGAAACGAAATGTTTTAAAACGTAGAGGATTTAATACATTTGGATGTATAAGTTTATTTCTCATTCTAAGGATCTGAATTTAATTTTCTGGAAGAACTGAATATTATTGCAAAGACTTTGGTAAGTAACTGAATGAGAGTTACTTTGTTTTAAGGGTGTGATGTTGGAGAATTGTTGTGAAAGGAGGTAAGCTGTACATACATATATATATAGGAGATGAGGTTGAGTACAGGACTACGGTAGGAAACTGTCACATGGTGTGAGCAGAATTATCTGCAGCTTAATGTGAAAAAGACTAAGGAGCTGGTGGTAGACCTGAGGAGAGCTAAGGTAGTGGTGACCCGTTTCCATCCAGGGGGTCAGTGTCGACATGGTGGAGGATTACAAATACCTGGGGATATGAATTGACAGTAAACTGGACTGGTCAAAGAACACTGAGGCTGTCTACAAGAAGGGTCAGAGCCGTCTCTATTTCCTGAGGAGACTGAGGTCCTTTAACATCTGCCGGACGCTGCTGAGGATGTTCTGCGAGTCTGTGGTGGCCAGTGCTATCATGTTTGCTGTTGTGTGTTGGGGCAGCAGGCTGAGGGTAGCAGACGCCAACAGAATCAACAAACTCATTCATAAGGCCAGTGATGTTGTGGGGATGGAACTGGACTCTCTCACGGTGGTGTCTGAAAAGAGGATGCTGTCTAAGTTGCATGCCATCTTGGTCAATGTCTCCCATCCACTACATAATGTTCTGGGTGGGCACAGGAGTACATTCAGCCAGAGACTCATTCCTCCGAGATGCAGCACAGAGCATCATAGGAAATCATTCCTGTCTGTGGCCATCAAACTTTACAACTCCTCCCTTGGAGGGTCAGACACCCTGAGCCAATAGGCTGGTCCTGGATTTATTTCATAATTTACTGGCATAATTTACATATTACTATTTAACTATTCATGGTTCTATTACTATTTATTATTTATGGTGCAACTGTATCGAAAACCAATTTTCCCCGGGATCAATAAAGTATGACTATGACTATATATCTTGGTGTTGAATTTGAATTTGTAGATGTACTGAACTGAAACTGAAGTTAATCATTATACTTAGAAATTGGATTATTAAAGGTTACTCTAATGAATCTCACTGATTCTAACTAAAAAGGAATTTAGTTTTCGTTTGATATCTGAGATTTTGAACCTAATGTTGAAATTTTGAATTGTTCTTACTCATAAATATTTTGTATATATTGCTATTTTTAATAAACAATATTAGCTCTAGAAGTGTGTGTTTTCTATTCACTTCCACCTATCAATACCGAGAGCTTCTGATGGCCTAACAGCACCTAAGTAGTACTATGTAATTTGACTTTCTCATAAAGAGCATGACGACCAGTCACACGAGATAAGACAAGCACTACACAGGTGTTACTCGTCACTTTAATGAACTTCTTGAAGGTTCGGATAAACCTTTCAGCTAACTCATTCATTGCTGGAGCTGATGTGACACCAAAGGTGAGATGATTATACTGGAACAATCCTTTGTGAGTATTGATTGTGAGAAACCTCCTGCTTGACTCCTCAATCTCCATTTGCAGATAAGTTTGTGACAAGCCAATCTTTAAAAACCTCTCCCTGCCTGCCAAAGATGCAAACATGTCCTCTGTTCATGTCAGAGGATACTGCACAGTACACAGCACTGGGTTGATGCTCACCTTGAAATCTCCACATACACAAACGGCTCCAGCCTTCCCTTTCTTGATCACTGGGACAATGGGCGTGGCCCAATCACTCCACTCAACCTTGGAGAGAATTCCAGATGCCTCCAAGCTCTGCAGTTCAGCATCCACTTTAGGATGTAGTGCGTAAGGCATTGGACTTGCTTTACGGAATCTTGGTGTTGCTGCTTCATCCAGTTCAATTCAGGCCATCATGCCTTCGAGTTTACCTTCTCAAACACCTTCTCATTAGCATTAAGCAGCTGTGCCAGTCTCTGGTTAGTGCTACCATTTAGGCTGTTGTTGCCTGTTGATGTCACACAGAACTTTGACTGAGCGCCAGTCTAGTTGGATTTTTCTCAACCATTCATGTCCAAAAAGTGCCGGCCCTCCACTTTTCAAAACATAATCCTCAACACCACAACTGTTGGGTCTGGCCTCCATATGTCGCATTTACTTTCAGTTTGCCTTTGGGAGACACTCTATTGCCTGTGTAAGTCTTTAGCATCACTGAGGTCTGCTCTAATGGTATCTTAGAAAACAGTCTGTTGTCATCAGCCTCTAGAATTATGGACAAAGCTGAACCTGTATCCAGCTCCATTTCCAGTTTTACACCGGACACATCTATTGCGATCAAAATGATTTTGTCATCTGCTTCAGTAATACTCTGCAGTCCTAAGCATGACTGTTCACCTTTGTCAGACTCCGTGTTGTCTGATTCTGCTTTACATTCAGTAGCTTTATACATTTGCTTAGTTTTGTGTCTGAGACTTTTCACTCAGTTGTGCTTTTTGTCTCCCTTGCACACTTGCTCTATGTGCCCTTGTCTGTGATATTTTCTGCAGACTTTTTCTTTGAGTCAACTGTCATTTGCATCATGGGAGGATTCGCCACATTGACAACATTTTTGGCTTTCTGCACCGTTCAGGGTCATTTAATGCATTTTACATTTTAACCTTTTCTGTAGTTCTGCAGCTTCCTTTGCTGCAGTCTCTAACGATATTGCAATGGTCAATACCCATTCTAAGGTTAGGACTCTTTCAGACAGTAGCCTCTTTTGAGTGTTTTGACTATGCATGCCACATACAAGTCTGTCCCTTAATGCATCAGAAAGTCCATCTCTAAAGTCACAGTACTGGGAAAGTTTGCATAGTTCTGCAATTTCCCAGAAGCAGAGAGTCCCCTTTTAATAAACTTTGTAACTGTGTTCTCCAAAAAACAGAGCCCACCTCTGCATTTGTGTTGCTTCTGTTAGTCGAAGACCCTTCTGTGGATTCAAAATGGACACCATGGGATGATGAGTATCATAACGGGTGAGTGATGTCACTATTTCCTTTGCCTTTTTGAAAGCCACCTCACACTTCTTTGTCCATTGCCATTTTTTCCCAGTCTGTAGTGATGAGTTCAAGGGGTAAAGCACAGTGGCCAGGTTTGGCAGGAACCTGTTACAGTAATTGACAAATCCTGAACGAAATTAAAGAATTAACACTTTTTGCATCATGCTCTAAGCTCATAACCTTGTAATCCCTTTAACACTGGTTTGAGATTTTGGAGATGTTCCTTGTCATCTTTACTGATAACAATGATGTTATCCAGGTAACAATGAGTGCTGGTCCATAACTTTCTGGCAAAGTACGGGTGCAGATGTTATTCCAAAAATAAAGCATATTATAGTGACAAAGCCCTTTGTAAGTGTTCATGGTAAGAAACATTTTACACTCTTCTTCCAGCTCTATCTGTAAGCAGGGATCAGCTAGGTCCACTTTGCTGAAGGCACCAGATAGGATTTGTATAACATGGATGCAGCGTTTTCATTTAAGTTAGTGTTTTCCAATGCCATCCTTGAACACTGCTGTGGCGTCATTCAGTACCTTTCCTAATTCACTTTCCATTGACTCTATTGCAGGGCCGTGGTTGGCTCAGCCACACACCTCTCCGCAATGTTGGCCCTCCTGCTTTTACCACATACAAGCCCAGTGTTTCTTGTTGGTTGTTGTATTTCACTATTACGAATGTCATTCCCCCAGAGCTATCTTTACTCCAATATAAGTTCTTAGTTGGATATCTGCAGTATCTTTGAAATGTTGTTCAAACACCTTTTTGAACCAGTGTCTAATTCCAGTTAACTAATTTGCCATTCTGTTCTGGTATAAGCCATATTGCTTGTCAATTGTTAGTATTCACAATGTAAATAACAAGGGTAATCAGTCCTGTGTCACTCTCTTCATTATCAGTTTTTCATCAACAACATGCAAATTAGTGCCCTTTTTGAAACTGCCACATGATATTTTTCTCTTTTTTGTACACTTTTTAAATCTCCTTCTTTGTTATATTTTCTGCAACTTTCACCTTTAAATCTGCATTTGTCTGGTGTGTGTGAGCTCCTACCACAAGGGTAACACAATTGCTTGGCCAGGTCGGCTTCTATTTAGATGTTGCAATTTTGTTCACACTCACTTTCATTCTGAACTGCAACTCAATTGTGTCTCTGTCTGCTGTTTCCATTGATACAGCAATTTCAACTGTTCTTTTAAATGTAAGTTGTGCTTCAGTTAGTAGCCATTTTTGAATGCTTCCACAAACTAAACATCTCTCAGTGCATTATTAACCCCATCACTGACCTGGCAATGCTCGGACAATCTGTTCAATTCTGCCACGTAAGCTGAAATGGACTCCCCCTCCTTTTGATTCCACTTACAAAACCTCAAGTATTCTGTAATCAACAATGGATTTGGTTCACAAGATCAGCAAAGTTCATTTTGGCTGGTTTGGTTGGAGCAGTCAAATATATTTACAATATTATTCAAATATTGCAGAAATATTAAATACACAACAAGTTACGGCTCAGGACAAGATGTTCCCTCCATTGTTACTAAGATAGTTGCCAGTTTGGGACTTACCATCTGCTTTGTAATGAACAAGGTTCAATCGAGGAACCATCCAGTCTTACAGTGATCCATCTGTCTCAGGTTAAGCGATTTGACTGAAACACTTTGCTTTCCTGAAACCTGAGCCAATGCCCCAAGTGATAAATGAAGCTGCCAAATTATAGCAGTAGCAGAAAAACTGTGATAAATACTAATAAATGTGGATATTGTTTTCTGCTGAGATATGCTTCTAACCTTTTTAAATAGCTTGGTAGATTTAAATAATGATTTTTATGTTCTTTAGCCTTGTAATAATTATTTTAGTCTAACTGCATATTGGAGTTGTTCTATTGACATCCATGACCCACTGTTGCTCCAGCAACAAGTGCACTCATTAAATCTGCTAAGCTTTGAATCTTTTTCAGTTCCAGTTATTCCAGTGAGTTAATTTTCATGTGCTGTTAAAATTATCCAAATGGAACGCTGTTAAATTTAGTTTTACCCTAAAATGTAATGCTTTCCTAAAATATAGATATTTTAGTAGAGTCATTCTTCATACTTACATAGCACTATAGTCACTGTTACTTAATCTACATTATTAGATCAGCAGGAGTGTAATTCGAAGCTAAAATTTAAATTGTTTATCAGTTATGCAATTCCTTTATTTTATATTTGCAAGCAGTAAACTTGTACTAAAATAAGTACACAGGGTCTACTTATCTCTGCAGTCTCTCTCCTTGCTGTAGATGCAGCAATGCTTTGCTTTACAAATACTAGCATTGTGCCTGCATATTACTGAACATAAAGAATAGAAACATTTTCTAAAATCTTTTGTGCACTGGCGATCAACACAAACACACACACACACACACACACACACACACACACACATATATATATATATACATACACCTTAGCCAAATAAATTTAAACTCAGTTTTTCATAATTCCTGACATTTAATCCTAGAAAACATTCCCTTTCTTAGGTCAGTTAGGACCACTACTTTATTTTAAGAATGTGAAATGTCAGAATAATAGTAGAGACAATGATTTATTTCAGCTTTTATTTCTTTCATCACTTTCCCAGTGGGTCGGAAGTTTACATACACTTTGTTAGTACTTGGTAGCATTGCCTTTAAATTGTTTAACTTGGGTTAAACATTTTGGGTAGCCTTCCACAAGCTTCTCACAGTCGGTTGCTGGAATTTTGTTCCATTCCTCCAGACAGAACTGGTGTAACTGAGTCAGATTTGAAGGCCTCCTTGCTCGCACACACTTTTTCAGTTCTGCCCACAAATTTTCTATCGGGTTGAGGTCAGGAAATGATGTCAAGTCTGCTTCATCCTTGGGAGCAACTTCCAAAGTCCTGAAGATACCACATTCATCTGTACAAACAGTAGTGCGCAAGTATAAACACCATGGGACTACGCAGCCGTCATACCGCTCAGGAAGGAGACGCATTCTGTCTCCTAGAGATGAACGTACTTTGGCGTTCAATGCCAGAGCAACAGCAAAGGACCTTGTGAAGATGCTGGAGGAAACAGGTAGACAAGTATCTATATCCACAGTAAAACGAGACCTATATCAACATAATCTGAAAGGCTGCTTAGCAAGGAAGAAGCCTCTGCTCCAAAACCACCATAAAAAAGACAGACTACAGTTTGCAAGTGCACATGGGAAAGGTCGGCCTTTTTGGAGAAATGTCCTCTGGTCTGATGAAACAAAAATTGAACTGCTTGGCCATAATGACCACCGTTATGTTTGGAGGAAAAAGGATGAGGCTTGCAAGCCAAAGAACACCACCCCAACCGTGAAGCATGGGGTTGCTGCAGGAGGGACTGGTGCACTTCACAAAATAGATGGCATCATGAGGAAGGAAAATTATGTGGATATATTGAAGCAACATCTCAAGACATCAGCCAGGAAGTTAAAGCTCGGTCGCAAATGGGTCTTCCAAATGGACAATGACCCCAAGCATACCTCCAAAGTTGAGGAAAAATTGCTTAAGGACAACAAAGTCAAGATATTGGAGTGGCCATCAGAAAGCCCTGACCTCAATCCGATAGAAAATTTGTGGGCAGAACTGAAAAAGTGTGTGCGAGCAAGAAGGCCTACAAACCTAACTCAGTTACATCAGTTCTGTCTGGAGGAATGGAACAAAATTCCAGCAACTTACTGTGAGAAGCTTATGGAAGGTTACCCAAAACGTTTGACCCAAGTTAAACAATTTAAAGGCAATGCTACCAAATACTAACAAAGTGTATGTAAACTTCTGACCTACTAGGAAAGTGATGAAAGTAATAAAAGCTGAAATAAATTATTCTCTCTACTATCATTCTGACATTTCACATTCTTAAAATAAAGTAGTGATCCTAACTGACCTAAGATGGGGAATGTTTTCTAGGATTAAATGTCAGGAATTGTGAAGAACTGAGTTTAAATGTATTGGGCTAAGGTGTATGTAAACGTCTGAAACTTCTGACTTCAACTGTGTATGTGTGTGTATATATATATGTGTGTGTGTGTGTGTGTGTATATATATGTGTGTGTGTGTGTATAACACATACATACACACGCACACACAATGCATCATGGAAATTAAGGAGTGTTATTTTCTGAACACACTTTTACTAATGATTCCCATTCCTAATAGAACAGTTATTACATAAATTACTTATGTGAATGTACGAATATGCATATTAGGAGAAGTAGTAGTCCCCTAGGCTCCACAAACCACCTCTATTATTCAATCAAATATGCCTCATCTGATTGTAACCTTAACTTCGCTTTCACATGTTCCCACAATAACCTTCCAGCCCCTTGTTAATCAAGTATATCACATTGTCGTCCTCCACCCTTTGAGAAAGGAAATTCCAAGGACTCATGACCCTTTGAAAGAAAGAAATGTCAGACTTTATTTATTAACAGTGATGCCTAGTTCTAGATTCACCACAAAGGGTGACATTCTCTCCACATCTGTCACCTATGATTGTGGCATTAACTCATTTTCAACCATATCTTCAGGGCATTCATCCAAACAATTTACACAAATGAAAATAAAAAACATCAGAATCAGTATCAGATTGAATATCATTGGCATATGACAATGATAATCAGAATATGTCATATATGTGTTGTTTTGCAGCAGCAGTGTTTTCCTATACATAATAATTTTTGAAACTAAAATATAATAAGAAATGTATATAAAAATTAAATTAACTAAGTGAAAAATGAGAGAGAAACATCAGTAGTAAGATAGTGTACACGAGTTCATTATCCATTCAGAAATCTGATGGTGGAGGGGAAGAAGCTGCTCCTAAAACATTGAGTGTGTGGCTTTAGGCTCCTGTACATCCTCCTTTATGGTAGCAATGAAAAGGGCGTAAGTCCTGGGTGATGGAGATCATTAATGATGAATGCCACCTTTCTGAGGCATTGCCTTTTGAAGGTATCCTCAATGCTGTGGAGGTTAGTGCTCTTGACTGAGCTGGCTGAGTTTACAGCTATTTTCTGATACTACTCTATTCCAGACAGTGATGCAATCAGTTAGAATGCTCCCACAGCACACCTGTAGAAATTTGTAAGAGTTTTTGGTGACATACCAAGTCTCTTCAAGCTCCCAATGAAATACAGCTGCAGTCGTACATGCGTTGGAATTGCATCAATACGCCGAACAAACATATCAAATAAACATAGAACAATACTGCACAGGAACAAGTCTTTGGCTCACAATGTCTGTGGTGACCAAGACACCAAGTTACACTAAACCCAGCTGCTTGTACATGATCCATACCCCTCCATTCCCTGTCTGTTCATGTGCCCATCTATGGTAGGATGAAACAGAATTATTGATTTCCCCATTGAAACAGCTATAAAATGGCTGAGTATGCTGACAAGATGGCTGACTCTAGTTTAGTTTTAGGCTTTGGTTATGCAGGTAGGCCTGTCTGAGGTGATGTACTGGACATCAGATGGTAGTTTCCTGTACTTTGTTCATCAGGATTTTTGCTGTAAAAGGAGTTCTTATTCACCTTTAGGAGAAGTAAGGGAGATCCCGAATATTATAACAGTGAGATTGTTTCAAAGAACTTTTGGAGATTCTCCGTGGGCTGGATTGTGAGCAGTGCCTGGCAACCCTGATGTCCGTTCATGTCTCATTGAAGTAATGGGTTTCCCCATCAGCTAAAGACTGAGTGGTTAGTACATGTGACAATAATAAACCAGCTCCAATTCAATTCCAGTTCCTTCCGGCCAAGTGGAGGTACTGTAACAGCATTATTTGAATTTAAACATTTTCAGAGTAGATGTTCAGAGTGGATATAATTGTCTGCACTGTAATTCTCCAGTAAAACATAGACAAAATATAATTATGCAAACATAAAAAATAATGACCTGGAAATTCCTGAGAGTTTTCAAAGGAAGAAATTCATGAGTGATATTGTGCCAATGCAAATTCACCCTAAGTTTCTTAAGTTGGTTTTACATTATAGCCTTGCTACTGGTAAATGTATTGGCCCTAGGCAAGCTTACAGAATTCCCATTGGGCTGCTAATTAACATAATTCTGCCCTATATGTAAGACTAGAGTTTGCAAACAAGTGCTTGCCAAAAAGCTTCTGATATTCCATTAACTGCCCTCATACTGCCTGGTCTGATTATGGAACACCATAAAACAAAAAAAATCCAGAAGTCCCTTAACATTTAAAGACTTGCTTAATAGATCAACCAACAGTAAATCAGGTAGTTAAAGTGCACCAACAATTTTCCTTCTGGCTTCTTTATGTGTTGCTTGGCATGCAACACCCACCTGGATATTACTACTGTAAATGGGATGGATGAATAGTTGATACTAGCGTGATATAAAGCACTCATGAAGAAGCAGGCCTCACAAGGCTTGCAATGCCTGCTTCAACGCAACTTAGAGATGATGCAGCTCATTAGGTGGACTCTGATTGGGAGTCTGCTCCAAGTAAGTGCACTTTAAGTAAAAAAGCCTGCTTATCCTTCCTGGTGGTGAGCAAGGTAAAAGAGAAAAAGAAATTCTGGACGAGTCTCCAGGATTTCTTTAGATCTCACACTGAAGTAATGGTGAACAATCTAGAGTACACTTTCGAAACTTCACAGCCCATGAATTTTCCACTTTAGAATAGATTTTATTTGCTGGAAATAAAATATACAAAATATATAAATTATTTCTTGAAAATCAGAAGTTACTCAGCGTACTATATTATGTGTGTGTGTGTGCGCCCTTAACTGCTGGTGGAGTCGGTGGGGCTCCGTCATGACAAGCTTTTTGGTATGCTCATCGTACGGCGTGTCTTGGGCATCTGAAACCTGGCAGAGCCCATCCCTCTCCAGGTTATTTATATATTACTGCAATTCCTTTCCTGGGGTTAATTTCAAGGGCAAGTTTAAAAACAGACCAGTGGGATATTTTAACAATAATAAACATACATGTATCTTTACGAAAGTCTTTGAAAGAGAAAGAAGTTGGTTTCTTTCAATAACATCCTATCAGTCAACTTAAGCATCACTTTCTCACATACATTAATACTACCATCAGAAAGACAGAACTTGACCATTTCACTCAGTCTTTTGTTTTGAACATTTTAATGCCTTTTAGACATTGAATTACAAATATTTGCTTAACAAATAAAGACTAATCCCACATCCAAAGCATATCTCATCCAATCATTCTGTGAAGCTATGTTGACAAATGGGATAAGCTGAAAATAACTACAGAGCATTACAGTTTTACAGCTGCACATCTTCTAACCACTGTTCCAACTAAATTACATATTTTATCTATTATGGTTGCATTGATTTCAAATGAAAATAGATGCTTCAAGAAATGCATGACTGTCTTATGACAGCAGATTCAATAGCAAGCTGAAAGTCTGCCCCTTGGTGTTTTCTGTTAATGTTGTCTGAATCTCTGTGAGCAGTTCTATCCTTAAGTTCTCTGAAATTCAGGAACCATCACTCTATGCTGTGTTCATAGTCTGGGTTGATGGATTTGGCACCAACCTTTGGCATCTAAATTGACAGATTCTGACGTCAAACCTATAGGCTCTAGACTTTATGTTCCATAAAGCGTCTAAATTGACAGATTCTGACGTCAGACCTATAGGTTCTAGACTTTGTGTTCCATAAAGCGGTACATCATTAAAGACCCCTCACACCCTCTCCATGAACTGTTTGTTCTTCTGCCATTAGGCAAACGTTACAGGAGCATCAAAACTAAAACCACAAGGCTACTAAACAGCTTCCTCCCACAGGCAGTCAGACTGCTAAATAGCTGCTCCACCTGACTCTGCTTTGGACACTTTTAACTTGCACTGGACACTTATAATTGATTTTAACTGACATGTGGCTGTTGTGTTTTACTATTTATTGTTATGTTTATTATTTAGTGTTGTGTTTGTTATGTTATGATTGCACTGCCCCTGAGAAACGCTCTCATTCTGCCCTGCAGAGCTGATGTATGGTTAGAATGACAATAAAGTTTTTTGAATCTTGAATCTTTGAATCTTTTCTTTGTTTAAAGGGAAATTGCTCCATACTAAACCTTCATAGGAGTTAGAGCAGAAATGAACAGCTGAAAGAACTTGGCATGTCAAGGAGCACCAGTAGAGCCAAAGGAATTGTTGACATTCTGGGTTAAGACCCTGCTTCAGGACTGTCTCTTTGCCTCTACAGAAGCTGCCTGACCAGTTGAGTTCCTCTAACAGTTTAATTTTTGCTCCAGATTCCAGCATCTGCAATCTTTCATGTCTGCAAAGAAGTCATTTTAGAAGTAAAAATAGTCTGAATGGCTCTTTTTATACCATGCATCAAAAACATGATAAACTTTAGAGCAAAGTTATATATTCTCTTTCCTGGCCAATTATTTGTAAAGGCCTAATGTTCAGCAAAAAAAACTGTAAAATAGGCTACTGAGGAAACCAAACTGAAGAGAACAGTCCTCCTGTATATGGTACTGATGCCAGTCTACAGCTTGGTTCTGTTCTTGGGGGGGGGGGGGTGGAACTGGATTCCCTGGTGGTTGTGTCTGAGAGGAGGATGCTGCAGAAGCTACAGTGCATGATGGACAATCCCTCTCACCCCTCCATGACAAACTGGACAAACGGAGGAGCACCATTAGTAATAGACTGATTCCATCGAGGTGCAGCACTGAATGCCACAGGAGATCCATTCTCCCTGCAGCTATGAGACACTACAACTCCTCTTCCTTAGGTATAGAAGCATATGGTTTCATTGCACATCGGTATTTTGCACTATTACTTTTTAATGTACACTTGTATTGGTAAATACAAAATAGGAATGTCATGCATGTAAAATATGGCTGCAGAAATTATATAAAAGAAAGGCAATCAATATTCTTGACTTTTGGGATCAAGGATAAAAATTTATTTTATTTGAGTTAAGGTTGAAATATGTAGATAAGCCTAGAAGAGGAGAGACCGTACTTGATTTGTTATTGGGAAATGAACCTAGTCAGGTGTCAGATCTCTCAGTGGGAGAGCATTTTGGAGATAGTGATCATAATTCTATCTCCTTTACAATAGCATTGGAGACAGATAGGAACAGACAAGTTAGAAAAGTGTTTAATTGGAGTAAGGGGAAATATGAGGAAATATACAGATGTTCTCAGGAAAAGATACAGAAGAAATGTGGCAAATGTTCAGGGGATATTTGTATGCAGTTCTGCATAGGTACGTTCCAATGAAACAGGGAAGTTATGGTAGGGTACAGGAACCGTGGTGTACAAAGGCTGTAGTAAATCTAGTCAAGAAGAAAAGGAAAGCTTACGAAAGGTTCAGCGAGCTAGGTAATGTTAGAGATCGAGAAGATTATAAGGCTAACAGGAAGGAGCTTAAGAGGGAATTAGGAGAGCCAGAAGGGGCCATGAGAAGGCCTTGGCGGGCAGGATTAAGGAAAACCCCAAGGCATTCTACAAATATGTGAAGAGCAAGAGGATAAGATGTAAAAGAATAGGACTTATCAAGTGTGACAGTGGGAAAGTGTGTATGGAACCGGAGGAAATAGCAGAGGCACTTAATGAATACTTGACTTCAGTATTCACTATGGAAAAAGATCTAGGTAATTGTAGTGATGACTTGCAGCGGACTGAAAAGCTTGAGCATGTAGATATTAAGAAAGAGGATGTGCTGGAGCTTTTGGAAAGCATCAAGTTGGATAAGTCACTGGGACTGGATGAGATGTACCCCAGGATACTGTGGGGGGCAAGAGAGGAGATTGCTGAGCCTCTGGCAATGATCTTTGCATCATCAATGGGGATGGGAGAGGTTCCGGAGGATTGGAGGCTTGTGGATGTGGCTCAGTTCTGGTCGCCTCACTACAGGAAGGATGTGGAAGCCTTAGAAAGGGTGCAGAGGAGATTTACAAGGATGTTGCCTGGATTGGGGAGCATGCCTTATGAAAACAGGTTGAGTGAACTCAGCCTTTTCTCCTTGGAGTGACGGAGGATGAGAGGTGACCCGATAGAGGTGTATAAGATGATGAGAGACATTGATCATGCAGATAGTCAGAGGCTTTTTCCCAGGGCTGAAATGGTTGCCACAAGAGGACACAGGTTTAAAGTGCTGGGGAGTAGGTACAGAGGAGATGTCAAGGGTAAGTTTTTTTACTCAGAGAGTGGTGAGTGCGTGGAATGGGCTGCTGGCAACGGTAGTGGAGGCGGATACAATAGGGTCTTGTATGAGACTTTTGGATAGGTACATGGAGCTTCGAAAAATAGAGGGCTATGGGTAACCCTAGTAATTTCTAAGGTAAGGACATGCTCCGCACAACTTTGTGGGCCGAAGGGCCTGTATTGTGCTGTAGGTTTTTTATGTTTCTAAAGGAGGTATCACCATATGAAATTCAGGAGCTGAAACATAAATGGAGAACTGCTGATCATTAAAATAATTGAACTTAGCGTTACATACAGGAGGGTGTAATATGTGTTGTCAGTGGATGAGCTGTTGTTCCTTTATTGAATTTCATTGGAAAACTGTCAGAGGCTGAGGACAAGGGAATCTAGCCTATCACTTTAATTAGAGATGCTGGAGAATGCAGATGCTGCAATCTGGATCTGCTAATGGTAATCAACGGACTGAACAGCATCTGTGGGGAGAGAAGAATTGTCAATACAATGCCAAGATGCAAGGCTTTGCTGCAATGTATTGACACTTCCTTTTCTCTAATAGATGCTGTCTGATCCATTGAGTTCCTTCAGCAGATTGTCCATTGCTCTCACTTTAGTTCCCCATTTCACTCCACTCTGATCTTCCTGGTTATATAATGGACTGGTATGCAAAGACCAATGCCCGACTATGGAAAAGCCTACAAAAAGGTAGTGGATCCAGCCTAGTCCATTACAGGAAAAGTCCTCCCCACCACTGAGCACATCTACAAGGAGAGCTGCCACAAGATAGTAGCATCCATCATCAAGGACCTCCACCATCCAGGTCATGCTCTCTTCATGCTGCTGCTGTCAAGGAGGAGGTACAGGAGCCCTAGGTCCCGTACCACTAGGTTCAGAAATATTTACTACCCTTCAACTATGCGGCTCCTGAACCAGTGTGGATCACTTAACCCACCTCAGCGCTGAATGGATTCCTCAACCTTTGGACTAACTTTCAAGTACCTTACAACACAAGTTTTCAATATTATTTATTTATTTTGCATTTGCACAGTTCATCTTCATTTACACATTGGTTGTTCGTCACTTTTAGTCTGTGTGTAGTTTATCACTGATTCTATTGTATTAATTTGTTCTACTGTGAATGCCTGCAAGAAAATGAATCTCAGAGAAGTATTGATGGCATACACATATCTTGATAATAAATTTATTTACCTTGAACTTTGGCCTATCCTTGACCTCGTACATTATTCCTCTAAGGCAATAAACTGTTACTAAGGTCACTGAGTGAGACCCTAGTCTAAACTTGATGAATATCCTTAAGGTTAATCATGATTCCAGTACTATTTTCCAGCCCTATCTTAGTTATCCCTTTAATCAGTTATTGCCCCAATTCTAATGAGCTTGAAATTACTCTACATATCATTATCAGCACATTTACCATCTTCAGCTTCCTTTCTTGATCAGGATTAAAAATTCCATTAAAGTAGATATACAGTTAACATTACGTAGCAGATATTTGAATGTTAGGATTAACAGGTTTAATATTAAAGAAAATTTATGCTTAGATATATATAGTAGAAGAACAATCTGTAATTGGCTGCACCATAACGTGTTTGGCCAAAGTTTACAAATGCTTCTCCTTATGTGATGGTGATTAAAGAGAAGAGGGAAATGAAGGGATAAGGTGCTTTACATATCAATAATATATTAAAATTGGAGGAAAATGAAAGGTCTTTGAGCTGCTTTAGTACATTTCAAAGCTGCAGATTAAAGCTTAATGTTTAATGAAGTAAGGGAAAATCTTTACTTCTTATCAACTCTTGATGAGGAATAGAGTGAGATGCAAAAGATCCAACTATCAAGTTAGGAAATAAATCCAAAACTGAGGAAGAAAAAAATGGTTGGTATCACAGTTTGCTTGACCCTAAAGAAAATAACTCTTTGAACTGCATTTCAATTGGCAACAGATTTTGCCTCTATTTTCATCAAGTAATCTCAGTACATTATGGCTGCAAGATTATTTTTTCATGCACAGCTTGGGCTATTAATAACACTGTATGTGATAACAAAAAGCCCCTTTTTCTAAAATGTTGTATTCCTGGGAAATTATATAAAATTACTTTAATTACTTCCATTAATTGTGATTTGTAAAGTGCAGCTCATGTCAGATTGCTGCAATATGGGTTGAAAGATTTTTTCAATGATATGACTGGAGAGGCTGTTTCTTTGTGTTGTGATTCCCACACGTTTTCAGTACCGATGTTGAAAGTGCAGGATACTGATGACAGCTCTAACTATTCTTAAAAACAAAACCACCTTTCATATCCACTACAGCTAACCAGTAACAACAGAGTCTTTGATTTTAAGCATTTTTTAAAAATTCCTGGAAGATATTGCAAGTAATTTCTTTAAAAGAAGCAAAAGCTCATAAAAATTTTAAAAATAGAGACTAGATACATTCAGTAAGTGGGCACAAACACTGTTATGTAGCCTCTTCTGTGTCCAACACCAGATCTTCTTTAAGGAGAAGCCAAATCATTATTCGGATTCATTATTCATCTTTCCACAGATGCTGCCTGACCTGCTGTATTTCTCCAGCATTTCTTTCTTTATATCTTTATTCAAAGAAATTGAACAGGGTCATGTTTTAAAATGATCTGAAAGTAGTAATTTCCAAAACCTCTTGAAATGATTTTTTGCCACGTTCCTTAGGCAGCAAATGATCTTGAAAATGAGGTTCTAAATCACAGAGCTAATTTAGTCCACATTTAATTGAGGATGTAACCTTGGTCAAGGAGTCCAAGTTAGTGCTTCACATAGTTGACTGAGATCCATTAAAGATGAGTTAAAATGTCTGCTAGGATTCATTAAAGTGACTGGACGTTACTTTGGCAAAAGGAATTGCAAACAGATAGTGCTGTCTCTTAACAGTAACCAGCTGCTTGGAAGTAATCAGATGGGTGATGTTAATTTCTACTGCTATTTGAATGGTTACTCACTGTTACATCTTCACTCTTTGTGGGATCTGTGAAGACATCCTCTGAACATGCATCCAGAGACTGCCAAAATTTCAACAAATTCAACTTTGCTAAATAAAATAATGAATGCTGCATATAGCAGGGAAAAGGATTTGAAGCTAGTATCAGATCAGCCATGATCTTGTTGAGTGGCAGAGTAGATTCCAGGGGCTATGTACCCTACTCTGTTTCCTATACACTTGGAAATATAGAAACAGTGAACAATGCAGCACAGTATAGGCCCTTCAGCACATGATGTTGTGCTGGTCTATATTTACCTACACCATGATCAACCTAACCCTTACTTCCTATGCATCCTAAAATCCTTCATTTTTCTCCCATCCATATTTTTTATGTTCTGAGGCAAGTCATCACGAGAAGATTAAAATGGCATTGGCAATACACAGCAACGTTTTGTGCGCACATCACAAAACTTCTAGATATACTTCTTTGAACTACTATCACTGCAACCTGTAGTCTGTAATTTCCCTTTAAGAAGCATACTTTTGAAACATGTAAATGAATGAGTGATTTCACAATCTCCTGAAGGACTTGATGAACTTGACTTTTAGGAATGCAGGTATGGTACCTTGAAGTGGATAAAGGCTAGCCATCATGAGAAGAGAAAGTGCCCAGGTGAACTTCAAGCCAGACTAAAGCCTTGGGGTATGAAAGTACCTCTCCCCAGTATTTTGTTGGCTAATGTGTAATCACTGGTGGTCAGGACAGAGGACCTAAGGGTAAGCTTGTTGTATATAGGGAAAATGAAGGATTGCTGCATTCTCTGTTTCACTGAGACCTGGCTCACCTCATGACATGCTGGACTTGGCATTGCAGCCCGAGGGATTCTCAGTTCATCAGATGGACCAAAATGCTGATTCAAAGAAGGTAAGAGGTGGTGGACTGTGCTTCGTGATAAACTCTTTGTGGTACTAAGATGTAGTGGTCTTGCCTCACACTTTTCACTTTCCCTTTGTACATACCGAGAGAGTTCTCTGCCATGATTCTGACCACAGATTACATACTGTCAAGCACTCAAAGCATTGAGGGTCATGATTAGCAAACAAGAGACAGTCTAACCCCGATATTCTCAAGTAATTGTCGGGGACTTCTATAAGGTTTGTTTGAAGAAATCTCTGCTCAGATATCATCAGCATATCACCTGTAGCAGAAGGAGTCCAAACACACTCGAACATAGCTACACTACCATCAAGAATGCCTACCATTCCATCCCTAGACTGCACTTCGAGAAATCTGATCATCTGGTTGTCCACCTACTATCTGCATACAGGCTAAAGAGCAAGGCACCAGAGGTAAGGACAACAAGGATGTGGTCACTGGAGGCTGAGGTGCAGCTGTAGAATTGCTTCGAGTCGGTGAAATCGGGCACATTCAAGAACTCATCAGAGGGTCCATGTGAATATGCAATGGTTGTCACAGACTTTATAAAGACATTCATGGATGAGTGCGTGCCCACAGAATCATTTAGAGTCTTCCCTAACCAGAAGGCCTGGATGAACAACAGATCCACAATCTGCTGAGGGCCAGATCAGTACTGTTCAGACTCGGTGCCCAAGGATGTGCAAGAGGTCCAGGTACGACCTCTGGAAAGCTATCTGATATTTTCACTGGCAATTCTACACCAAATCTGAGTCACGGAAGGAAATCTTCTCTCCAACAGGAGTTCAGTAAGCCCCCCCCCCCACACACTGCTCCCCTTCTGTGATCTCTGCTGCCTTCTGAATCTTCAATTATGCACCAACCAGGCTCACTACCACAGCCATGTATCCTTCCTGGGAAGTTGTCTTTCCCGCCATCTTGTTCAATATGGCTTCAGGCCTCCAGTTTGGACCCACCAAGGATCCCAGCTACTCGCGTTCGATTAACTGCTTCTCCCACTGCTTCTCCTTACAACTTACTTCTCCTCACCTGCCTATCACCTCCCCCGAGTCCCCTTGTCCTTCCCTATCACTTATGGTGAACTTTCCTGTTCTATCAGATTCCTTCCTCTCCAGCCCTTTACCTTTCCCACCCACCTGGCTTCACCTATCATTTTTTAACTAGCATCCTTCTCCTTCCCCCACACCCCCCCCCACATTTTTATTCCGGCACTTTCCCAAGGGTCTCAGTCTGAAACGTCAACTGTTTGGTCATTTCCGTGGATGCTGCCTGACTTGCTGAGTTCCTCCAGCATTTTCTATATCTTGCTTAGGATGCTCAGCAGCTGTGCAAGGGCTTGAATGCGATCATCTTCGACAAAGTAAAACCAAGCAACATTTGTGACAACAAGGTTTCACTCCCTGATGAGCTCAATGCCTTTGATGCTCTCTTTGACAGAACATGGAGACAGGTTCATGAACTCCCACAGCCTCCGATAAACCTGTGATTTCTCTGATGCCGATATGAGAACATACTTCTGGAGGGTGCACCCATGGAAAGCATCAAACCTGAACAAGTCCTGGAGACCTGTGCTAATCAACTGGCTGGAGTGTTTCCTGACATCATTCACCTCTCAGTTTGACAGTCTGAGGTAACCATCTGCTCCAGGCAGGCTTCAGTCATCCTGTCACCAAGAAGAACATAGTAACTTGTCTCACTGACTATCATCCAGATCCAGTTGCATCTACATACACAGTGATGACATTCGTTGAGAAGGTGGTCATGAAACATACCAACTCCTGCCTGAAGAGTGACTTAGATCCACTCCAATTTGCCTACTGTCAAAACAAGTCAACAGCAAATGCCATTTCATTGGCTCTTCACTCAGTCCTGGCACATCCAGAAGCTCTGCACTCAACACGATCATTCCCCTCAAAACTAACCAATAAGCTCCAAGATCTGGGCCTTGCTACCTCCTTGTTTAACTGGATCCTTTATTTCCTCACTTGCAGACCACAGTCAGTTTGGAATTGAGGAATGGGAAAGGTGTAGTAACACTTATAGGGGTGTATTATAGACCACCTAATGCGGAGAAAGAAGTGGAGGAGCAAATTTGTAAGGAGACAGCAGATACTTGTAGTAAGCATAAGGTTGTGATTGTGGGAGATTTTAATTTTCCACACATAGACTGGGAGCCCATTCTGTAAAAGGGCTGGATGGTTTGGAGTTTGTAAAATGTGTGCAGGATAGTTTTTTGCAGCAATACATAGAGGTACCAACTAGAGAAGGGGCAGTGTTGGATTTCCTGTTAGGGAATGAGATAGGCCAGGTGATGGAGGTTTGTGTTGGGGAGCACATCGGGTCCAGTGATCACAATGCCATTACTTTCAATATAATTATGGAGAAGGATAGGACTGGACCCAGGGTTGAGAGTTTTGATTGGAGAAAGGCCAACTTTGAGGAGATGCAAAAGGATTTACAAGGAGTGGATTGGGACAAATTGTTTTATGGGAAGGATGTAATAGAGAAATAGAGGTCATTTAAAGGTGAAATTTTGAGAGTACAGAATCTTTATGTTCCTGTTAGGTTGAAAGGAAAAGTTAAAAGTTTGAGAGAGCCTTGGTTTTCAAGGGATATTGGAAACTTGGTTCAGAAAAAGAGAGATATTTACAATAAATATGGGCAGCATGGAGTAAATGAGGTGCATGAGGAATATAAAGAATGTAAAAAGAATCTTAAGAAGGAAATTAGAAAAACTAAAAGAAGATACTAGGTTGATTTGGCAAGTAAGGTGAAAATAAATCCAAAGGTGAAAATAAATCTACAGTTATTTTAATAGCAGAAGGATAGTGAGGGATAAAGTTGGTCCCTTAGAGAATCAGAATGGACAGCTATGTATGGAACCAAA